>NC_139920.1:10887608-12087608 GCF_963514095.1 Eutrigla gurnardus
TGTTCATATTACTAGGCATTACTCCGAGTTATGAAGAGATTATGGCAGATTGAGCAAAGACTTTGGGAGAAAAAGCTGACCTATTGTGTTTCATACAGCTCGTTGTGAACGTGTTGCTCTTGTTCTTGTCTATTTTCACAACCGCTGCTTTCGAGATCCTTTTTCCAAGCATGAGGGGGATTTGGGGGCTGTTTTTGTAGCTTGGACTATAGTTTGACAAAAGCGTTGGTGGCACCTTTTCGGTACACTAGTGCGATGCTGACCAGGGGAATGGCTAAACAAACCCACCATGGCTGTTATTGGTTGGAGATATGGCCCTCTTTAAATAAACGCATGGACATGTTTTAACCTGTGTTATCAGCTGCTCCAAAATTTCAACTTTTGGAAATTTGAATTTTTAACTCACTCAAAGTGATTAATCAAAATAGCATTGCATTAATAATTTAGTCGTTGACATCTACTCGATTCATCGTTGCAGCTTTACATAAATGTTTGCTCCTCCAATCCCATTTTTTAAGAACTCATGTGTTGCACGTAGATTTATAATCATAAGAAAGCAAATTCCACAAAAATCTCAACGCGGTCTTATTTGCCACACGGCTTTACTCTGTGGTGGTCAGACAAAACGGTACATTGAAGTAAGTACACACATAACTCCGATGTCATAACCACTTTAGAAAGAATGAGAATCCACATTCAACAGGTACATCAGCTGGCTGTTAGTGTTGTATTGTATGTTTTCCCCTTGTGAATGCGCTGATGGCAGCTGCTGATTGTTTGCATGTTTACCACCCTGACTGCTGTCCTCTGGTCAGCCCAGTTCACCTGTTGTATCCCAGCAATTAGCTCGCTACGCTCCGAGATAAATGTTGTGAATTAGTCCGTGATGCGACCTCGCCGCATTCGCCGCTGACCCCATCCATCTTCATTATGCTTCAATTATTGGCTAAAATTGTAATTGCCATGCCTCTCCGCCTGCACGATGAATCCTGGCGTGTCGACGGCGTCCTGGCTCTGGCCATAATTCACCAGCACTGACTCCTTGCCCGACCGCTGCCAGTCCGTCCTGGGCCCACCGGGGGCAGGGTGGAAAGGTTAAAGGGGAGTGGGCGGTGAGGGAGGGAAGGAAGAGGTCACTGCTCCGGTGAGAAGCGCTGCCAGAGCCCACTCCCAGAATGCCGAGCTGGAGACAGTGTCTGCCGGCCACGCTGAGAATCATGGGAAAACATCATAGACGATTAATCACGGACAATGAGGCGGAACCGGCCTGCTTGAGACTGAACTGACAGTGATTATTGATGCGTTTGCGTGCGTGTGTGTGTGCGTTTGTGTGTGTGTCGGTGGACATGTGTGGTGAAACCGTGTGTGTGATTCTCTCTGCATGCGAGCTGTCCGACCGCTGACGACACGCTGACCGAAGTATCTGCTGTGATTCTCTCCAGTCGGCTCCTTAGTTACAGCACACAGAAACACAAAGCAAAATAATGTGTAATAGCATTAGAGCTGATTATTTGTTTCTGACACTGAACATCTTGTCGTACTGCGTGACGTACGGTTACATCATCCCGACCCTGCTGTCTGTTATCATTCCTCTGCTTAGCTCCTTTTACAGTAGAGAGAGTGGAAGTAAAACAACAATATTGTGTTGTTGAAGGGGTCATGTAAGGGTTTCAGATAATGTCCTCAACTGGGAGCATTACAATTAGTAGGCTCATATGTAGCTGGATCATATTTAGGATTGTGATTCAATTTAATTGTAATTTTCGGGGCTGTTGTTAATGAAGCTGTTGGAGTTTACATTAAGCGGTGTTTCTAATAATAAGTGCATAGTGTATCAAAGGTATATTGAATGCAGGGCTGTTTTATTAGACTGCATTATGTGATGGTTAAGCATTGCACTTCAATGAAGTTGGGAAAACTCACAACAAACAGAGATATCCAGACTTGTAGTTCCCAGCATGAGTCAAGCTCCAAATCACTCTATCCTATAACTCCCATAATGCAACTTGGTGGTGTCCTTTATTAGATCCTCCATGCCTCCTGAATATTTGTTCCACACCTGTACTTAGAGCTGTGCGATATTACGATATATATCGTAGTACGATATAAAAATGTCTACCGTAGGATATAACCCTCTGTCGTTTATATCGTAATTTTAACGTGTAGCTACTTGTTTAGCACTGTTGCTACACGCATTTCCACTGCATGCGTCTCCGCTGCGTTGCGTCTCCGCCACGCCAGCGGAGCAGATACGTTTCACTTTAGTCTATGGGTCAATCCCCACCAGGTCCTCTGCGCTGCGTGTCCGCTGTGTCTCAGCTCCGGCAGTCCGCAGCTCTCCGCAACAAATACGGACTTCTATTTCTGGCGGATGCCGGACCACGGCGCAGCAATTCAGCACAGGGCAAATATAGCGAAACAGGAAGTTCGGTACATACTCAACAATAAAACTTTTCAAAATAAAACACTTGTGTTAATAAAACCACTTGACTACGTCAAAAAAAGTGCCATTCATTTGCCTTTCATTCACATGGTTATCAAAAATAGTGCTGAGATGTGATTTATTTATTTATATATATATATATATATATATATATATATATATATATATATATATAATTCTAAGAAAAAATACTATATCGGGATATATATCGTTATCGGGATATAACATTTTGTCCATATCGCACAGCACTACCTGTACTAATAAAATTTTTAAAGCTCTAGTCTACGATTTGAAAGGTTTGAAAAAAGCATCCCCTCCCCTCTGTGCTCCTCCGAGCTCTATCGTTCTCCCCTCGCAGCCTCCCACCTCCCTCTTATTTTACAAAAATAGTTCATCGAAATGTGTTTCTGAAAACATTTTAGGCGAGAAATAAGCTATGCAGTTGTTGAATCTGTCTTTATTTTACATCGACGAGCTTTCCGAGAGCTTCTTACATAGACAATGAATGGGAACATTCCCTCCGCTATGAACTCAGAAACCGTTTAGTTTCCCCGTGTGTCTGGGACTTCCACAACATGTACAAAGCAGTAATAGTGTTTATTACGGCCACGAATGAGGAAACATTATCGGTGTAAATGCAGCGGGTGCCGGTCGGATTTCTCTCTCACCCCGACTGCAGAACGTCCCCGATCCCAAACTGCTCGGCGATCGCTCGCCATGCGGACCGGATGGCTACTATTGGCTAAAGTTTGGCTCAAGTGAAAAATCGTAGATTAGAGCTTTAAGTCTTGAGCCCAAACTTTTTTGACAATTTTTTCAAACTTTGGAAATCTCCTAACTGTTTCTTAGTGACTGCTTAATAGTACTTACGGAACCTACACTGAACTTCATACATGCATTGTAAATTGAGTATTTTGTATGGTATAAGACAGCAGTTTAAAATGCTATGAAGCAAACTAAATTATATTCATTGTGTTTCTCACTGAAGCTCTCAGACAAATGATTCTCTCTTTTCACCCGGAGAGAGTTTATGCTCTAAAACATCAGACAATAAAGGATATGTCACTTCTAACTTCAGGGAGATTATCTCATGTCTGATATCGTTTGTAAGTACGATTTCGCTCCAGAATAAGAGCTACACCCGCTGCTCCCCCTCCCTCGTCTCCTGTCTGCAGTCATCCCTGGTACAATAGTCCTTTATCGACATACTTGCTGGCTAAGTGAAGACAGGTGTATATGTGTGTGTGTGCATGTGTGAAGAGCGAGACAGAGAGAACCACTGTTTCTGAGCTGGTGCACAATAGAAATACCTATCAGTGAGTGTGCGTATTGCGTTGTTGTGCAGTGTTGAGTGGCGTGTCGAAGCCTCCAGCAGAATCCCAAAGTGCTGAAAGGAGACCAGCGAATTGTGACGGGTGTGCAGCTCATCTCTAACCGGAGAGTCTTGTGTCTGTCTGACTGAGTATTAGCACCTCTCCGTCTCCTCCGCTACACTCCACTTTGCCATAGACAGAACTGATGACAAGTCGCCTGCAGCAAAGCATGTCGACACACATTCAACAATTACTTGAGCACACAAACGTCTCCGGCTGTCTTTGTTCCACAGCTCACCGGACACTGTACGTGTTTTAGTCTCTATTGTTTATTGTCTGTGGTTTGCTTTCATGGTCTTTTTGTCTGCAGCTTGCAAGCAGTTGTGTCGAGCCTTGTGAAAGTGAAAACCAAGAAGTACCAGACGTGAGCAGCCCGTACATTTTTTTGCCCCACCAGATGTCGATCGATATTGACTTTGGGGCTGCAGTATGACACCCAACGTGTTTCTTCAGTGTTTGACGCCGACGGTTGTCTGTCAGGTGTCCAACCTGTGGCTGTGGCTTCAGAAAATAATTCATATGTTCATATAGGCCTGTTCGGTTAATCGATTTTAAATCGTAATTGTGATTATGTAGTTAGGACGATGTTAAAAACGTGAAAATCGTAAAATCGATTAAAAAGTTAAAGTTCTGCACTTTTTTTTAATTAATTTTTGTTTAATGGACACACCTTAAGATACATGTGAAAGTGAGATTTTTCTCTTTATCCCAAAGGGATTTTTTTGGTTTACAAGAGGTCTACAAGAAGATAACATGGAGCAAAGCCAGAGGGCAAGAGTTAATTAATTGTTCTTTATATTAATCCTTGAGGGATTTTTTGTTTAATAAGAGCAAGGTTTGCACTTATTATTTACAAAATGTTCAATAAAAAACAGCATATTTGAAATAATTTCTTAGCCTTTTGTCATTTCACAAAATAATCGTGATAGTAATCGAAAATCCGATTTTGAGAGAAGAAAATCGGGATTTTATATTTGGGCAAAATCGAACAGCCCTATGTTCATATGAAGACTTATCAGGCAGAGAAACATGTCACTTCTACCTCTATTCCATATCTTTTTTAAGGAATATACACTTGTACTTGAATGCACCTGAAAGTGCTCTACATCACCCGCTATCAGTTGTTTTGCTTGTGAATCCTTAATATGAAGCAATGTGCATCTCGGTCAGTTATTACAATTACATTCGTCTCTCAGATTGTTTAATTTAAGTCATTTTTAGATGCCTAAATGGCTAAAACTAAAATGTTTCACAGTAAAGGAGCAAAGATACAAATATTTGGAATTTTATGTTTGAGAATTATTATTTTCTCATATTAGTTCAAGTCCCCGGGTTGTCTGCCCTTCTGTAAGCTGAGCCAATTTCCTGCCTTGATGACGGATCATACATGAATGTTATGAGTAGCTCGATGCTTTGTATGTTAGTATTATGTTGTGGATTTCCACTCTACTGGGGTGATTCTGATACATCTTTGTGATGCATCTTAGAAAGCAGTGGAGGCAATAAAGTTTTCTGAGGAGATCCAGTATTCGTTATGACACCTTCGGGTGTTATACTGCAGTATAAAAGATGATGTGATACAAGTACGGAGGATTTCTTTTACTGTCCCCTCCGGAGGACTAGAAGCATCGATTGTGTGGACCGTATGGTTGTAACGGTGAAGATAACATGCATCACGGGATGGTTGTGGTTACCGACCTCACGCATGACACACGTAAGGAGTGTGTCCGGTGTGTTTGTTGCTCCCCTGTGGCTCCAGAGCTCATGAATCATCCCAGTTTGATGGATCTTTGGAGTACAAGTGCCTGAGAATGTGTGTAAGCAATCGCGTGTGTGGGTGAAACACAAACCACCATCTGTCGTCTCTCTGTTAGCCCCCCCCCCGTTCCAGACCGTCCTCTGTCTGTCTCTTTACCTCTCCGGAGCCTTCTGTCTGTCTGAAGACGTACACGTTGGTGTCAGACACCAACATGGCTGACGTCTGCCATTTGTTGTCGCATGTGCTGGCTTCATCCTCACCGTGAAATCCCAGCTCCTGCAGGAGCGTTAGGGTTAGTGTGACGCCGCGCCCCGACCCAGCTCTAAGGTCAGAGGTCACACTCACATTTCTAAAGGGACAGTAGTTTGTTTGGTCGACTCTCTCCTCAAATGTCAGAGCGGAGGGGGGCTGGAGTTTGAGTTGTCAACGTGAGCATGAATGGGTGTTTGACCGGCAGACAGTTAAACTGTTATTACTGTTAGTTCTGCTAATAATATTGCTGGGACGTGCAGCAACAGGTTCAACAGCTACGTGTGTTTTAGACAAATGTATGCGAGGATTAGTCAGCACGCTCTTCAGCATGTTGCAAGAAACGGGGATTACCCAATAGCATTCTGAAAAAAAAAAGGTGTAAAGTAAACATAATAAATATTATTATTTGTGACTGCAATACCTCTCTTTTTACCATCGAAGCTGATGTTTCTAGTAGGTTTTAGTCCAAATTGCAAGTTCTTATTGGAACCATAAAGCAGCACATAATACATGGCGATCTATGTCCACATGAAACAAAACAACAGAAGAAGAATGACTCGATGAGAGCTCTTAAAGATAGAGAGTAAATGTCTAAACTTGGTTGCACCACTCATAAAGTGCTTGTGACCACAGATAGATTACATTGTTAATGGATGGCCTTTTTCCCTTCTGGCACTTAAAGTATGCATATGTGCCTCTGGGGAGTCGTAATCAAATTCAGTTAACATCGCAGTCCATTTTTGTATCATCATATATCGTGCCACGGCAAATTGTTACACCCATGTCTTAAAGTAGTTTGAATTTGTCATCGTCTACTCCAGCCTCTATGTGACCTGGGACTAAGCATGCAGAGAGAATCTGTCATGTTCTTTATCTGGTCTCTTTATACGTTTGGCTTTACTTTTTTGGCTTTTTGCAAACTGCACCTCGCCAGATATTTGACTACAGATTTTGAGATACTTAAGGGGGGTTTATAAGAGTAGCTCATTTCCAATAAAGTCTGAAACACGATTTATTTTATTTGTAATTTGTGGATTTTTACAGTGACTGCTTGGGATGAGTTTAAACTAAAAAGACGTATCAATTCTCGTCCAAGTTAACAGGAGCCATTCATCCTCCAGCTATCATACCTTAACCTCCCACTAGCAGAAATCAACTGCCAGCATAAATTCCCATGGTCAGTCTCCCATATCAAATGTTTTGGCTGGTTGCATTAACTTCACAGATTTAATGCTGCTTGGCAACTCCTTGTAGAAGGGCCGAGCCCAAAGAAGAGTCTGGCAAAGCCGCCGCACAACCTGACCAATCACATCCAGGCAGGCCGGGGAGGCTGAATGACACCGTTAGACAAGTGATTTTTCACAGCTGGTCAGGGACAGGTGTGTGTGTCTGTCAGTGTGTGTGTGAGTGATGTTACCAGCAGGATCTGTGGCCAGGGGTCCGGTCATAAATCAGCGTAGGTAATCTCCATAGCGATGAAGTTGGCTCCGGGGTTGCTAGGCTGGTATCAACCTCGAAGAGTGATGTTCCTCCACACCAGCCACTGTCTAACCTGCCCACATTCCCACACACACACACACACACACACACACACACACACACACACACACACATACACAGCAGGCCATCCAGGATCATGGAATCTAATGCTACATGTTATATGAGATGGGGACAGAGAGGGAATTCCTCGCACAGGTGGGAGATCTTCTTGAATTCACTCTTCTTCTTTTTTTTTTAACACTCTTGAGGCTTAAGGAGGATTTAGGATTAGATTTAAAGGTCCGGTGGAGATGAGGCATCGTGGATTGGTGATATGTAATGTAAGGACTCGTTTGAAGTGTCCTCCTCATCACATGCCACGGGTCTGTAAAAGGAGGGTTAGCTCATGGCGGTGACAGCAGCCGTCCACCAAGCGGTGATTTGTGCATTGCGTCTGCTCAGATCGCGTTTGGAGGGATTCTGCTCGCTCTTGTAAATCATCTCCAGCGCTCCTCCTTAAAATGGAACAACATACCAAACTCACAGTTTGTCTCTCTGACCTCCATATCTACTCCACCGCCGCTGTTCTCTCTACTGTCTCTGCCTTCGCCGTCTTGCTCTGCTGTGCGTTGTTGTTGTGTTCCCGTCTCGTCCGTCAGCGCGCCCTCCTCGCCGAGCCGTCCGTCGATGCCGAGGCCCCTCACGCGCTGACAGACAGAGAGACCATGACGGCGGCTCCGTCACGGAGCCCAGTGGCACACAGTGGCCCCAGCTCCCACCGATGAGGTGATAAATTACTTAATGAGCCCCCTTACACACGGACACCTGAAGTTCTTTCCTCTTGACGTGGAAGCATCTGGTCTCGGACCGTCACGTGATCGCCGAGGCAACGCCGCTACACGTCATCAATGTGACGGTCAGCATGCTGAAGAACATAAACTATGTTAGTTTCAAACATGAATACATGATAACAAAAAGGCATTTACATGAAAAGGTTTTGCTAGTCAGATCACAAAATGCAGATTTGTCTCGTATTAAAGGGACAATACACTCAATCAATGTGACGATTGCCATTATAAATCCATATTAAAAGGCGTTAAAATGTTGCATTAGGAAAAACCAGAATTACACCACCCAGTTAAAGATATATCTGATAGGAATGTTCACTTGCAGGAAACACAGTGCATTCCCGGATTACGTTACATTTTCAGGTAAATTTTTTTTTGCCTGATGACCCTGCAATTAAAATGAATAATCATACTACATTTTTTTCATATAGCGCTTATGTTTGTCTAAAAACCAAAAAACAGACGATCTCTGTTCCATTGGCTCCATTGTGTCTTCAGCATTGGAAACTTTTAGCACAAGCAGCCCAAGCTGACACACGCAAAACCCGGACCCAGTAACATGTCAGGATATTGTTGTTATACCCACTGCAAAGCCCCGAGCTCAGCTCTGCTCTCTTCTTGGTCTCCATCTTGTTCCCCCACCGCCCTCATTTTTTGCTCCTTTCCGCCCTCTCCCTGTCTTCTTTAGACTATATTTATGTGCATCCCCCGTCCCGCTCTGTGATGGATTTAGTGTTGCCATGCTCAATTTCACCGAGGGGTCCATCCCCACAGCTCAGAGCCTTTCTTTATGGCCCTGCTTCACCGGTGTGGTGCGCTGGTGAACTGGCTCCTCCTGAAACACGGGCCCGGGAGAAGAAAGGGCCTGCTGTGTGAGCAGGAAGCTGGGAGGAGGTGGAGCAGAGGCGAGGGGAGGGGAGAAGAGAGCAACCTGGGTGTTCCATGAGAGTGGACCTCTCGGCTGTTATGCTTTCTAATTCCCCTTAGCGCAGAACAGCAGGGGGGAATAGAGAAGAGAAGGAGCATGAGAGGGCGGAGGATGATGAGAGTGAAGGAATCGTGTTTTCACACCGAAGGGAAACAGGCGGGTGGGCTGAGGGAGCGTCTCTGTGTACATCTGTGTACGCCGATGGTTTTATGTCCTGGAGGCCCAGAGGTGGTGATGCCTGAAGTGAAGACCTTAAGAAATACCTCCAATTTATTACAACCTGGTTGTTCCTGTCACTAATAGTGAAATTGTAACCACCAGGTTGGTGGTTGAGACCTTAGAACACAGCGGCTTTCAAAAGAAAGATGTCAGACACGTCAAGAGTGCAAGCAGTCACACTGTCAGAGAGGAATTTAAAAGGTATTATCATAACTTATTTGAAAGAGGAAAAAGGAGGCGAATTATTAAATTTGAATCTGTATACAGCATCTCTGCTTCCAGGACTTCCTTCCTGCTTAACGCTTCGACTACGAGTTTTTAGACTTGACAGTCAGAGAGGCTCACGTGTTGAAGGACTGGGTAAACAAAGAAGATGATACGTAGGTTATGATTCCATTAGTGTTGTTAGTAAATCCCTGAAATCCTGCGGCAACGCAAACCCTACTTTATTACAATGGGATAAACATCAATGAGTGAGCATCCATGAAAAAACGGGTTTGGTTTGTAAATCTTTTGCACTAATTCATGCGGAAAGAGTAAATAAACTGAGGGGGAAAAAAGGCCAATTTGAATTAGGTGGTTGATGGAGGGACTTTGGGGGTAAAAGAAGATGGAGCTGGAAGTGATTTAACTTTCTAAGAGAGAAATTAACTTCAGCCGGGATCTGCACAGAAACCCGATGATGTGGATAATAAAATAATACCATCTCACTCATGGCACGCCGCACTATTTTAGGGTTTGTGTGCAGTTTTGGACCGTTTTTATATCATTATTTCATCTCCTTAATATAAAACATGTTGAAAATGGTTGTGAAAAGCGAAACGGGCAGCAACTGAAACACATTTTGATCTCCCAGACCCCTGGGAGACAGACAGTTGTGACTCCCAAGTCATTTCTACTTGCACTTATATAATAAATCGTAATGCGACTCCCTTAATGCAATAAATACACACATCATCTATGTAGACACACACACACACACACACACACACACACACGCATCCCCTGTTCATGTCTGGATCCAATATATTGTCATTAAGCTCTGGGTCTGGAACAGATTCACATGAAGGGCTCAGGTCCTCTTCTTCTTCCCCCCCCTCCCAGCCACCTCTTTTCCTACTGGGTGTGGCCCTGCCCCCCCTTCACCCTGGCCTTTACCCCCTTGACTCTACCTCCCTGATGGCCACTGCGCTGCTGAGCTGTAACCTCCACAGCCTCCAAACACCCCGTCATCTGGTTCTGCTTGCCCATCCCGCACCCTCCCCAAGGCCACAGGAAATAGCTGGAGAGTTTGTGGGCCCGTTTCCCCTGGGGGTGGAATTAACAGGTGCACCAGTGTTTGTTTCAACTTTCCATTACCACTGGATAATGGTAATAATAAACATGGCGAGGCCAGGTGGGGCGCTGGCTGGGGCGCTCACTTTGCTTTCTCAAGTTCTGCTGGTTCCTACTTTTTTGACTCATTTCACCCTTTGCTCTTCTTTAATGAACAATGTAGTTTTTCAGTGAGGTCCTAAACTCTTTCTTTTTTATTTTTAATCAATGTTGCTTGATGTTTTGCTTGATAGAGCTTGTCAAAACTGAAAAAAAATGTAATTTTTTAAAGAGCAAATCAGTCAGGATTTTGTTTCTTTAAGCAAGCAGAAGATGTTGTACCTCCTGATTGCATGTTATAGTACATTTGGTCCTGTAAAAAATGAAAGAAACAAAGAAAGTTGTGAAGAAAAGTTCCGTCAGATTCTCACTTTTTAATTAAAAAAAGTAAAAATAAACACAGATTTTTGTGTAATATGATTCTTATTTTTTATTGTCGAAGTAAACATCAACATATTAGATTTCCCTAGAATAAAAACTGAAAGGAAAAGGCCAAGGTTGTGCTTTTCGTTAGATGTTGGTGAGATGCTGCTGGGTGGCGAACCGCAGAGACGTAAATCGATAGCACTGCGTCTGAGTCTCGTTGGTGAGCTCAGAAGTTTTCAGTTTGCTGAAGCCCCTCTCTCCTCTAATTGGCAGCCATTTTCCTCAGCTGCCATTACAGCAGGTAGATCTGCCATCTTGTTCTCATGTTACCTGGGATCCCCCTTAAGTGAGTCATCAGATCGGGTAATAACGGGAGAGAGGCAGTTTAATGGCGTACAGGGTCGTCTTGGAGGGTCGAAGGTGGGAGGTCAAATGTTGCCATAATCCCAGGCTCCAGGTTCAGCCCATAAATAAAGAGCTCAGCAGCTGGGAGGGAGAAGGGGGTAATTGATTTGAAGGGAGGGGGCATATTTCACCTGAAGAGGAAACGGAGTTGACAACCATCCAGCCTCTTTATAACCATTGTTGGATTAGCACCTCTGGGGTGGGGGTCTGTGAGACGCAGCATGGGAGAATTCAGAGATTGGTGAAGGTAGGGAGAATGGGATTCAGTCATATCTGTCATTCTTCAGTTTCATTCAGACACAAACTGGAGCAGCAGGAACTGTTTGTTTGCAGAACGCAGGAGTGGAGTTAGTCGAGAGCGCTCCATTTCGCTTCACGTCAGCTAATGTGTTTTAAAATGTAACACAAGACTCTGTCTTCCTGGGAAAACATACAGATAAGGGTGACTGTAAAAAAAGGGAAAAGAAGGAAAGAAAATAGAAAAAGAAACTTTAGGTGTACGCTGTTGAAATGACTATAGAAAGGCGCTTTTGTAACAACTTTGTGTGTGTGTGTGTGTGTGTGTGTGTGTGTGTGTGTGTGTCTGACACGTCTGTGATTAGACAGTGTACGTCTCACTGCCTTGCACTACATTCATCACACAACACGATTCAATCTCAGCGCTCGCTCTCAGACAACAAATGACGCGGCGATAAGGTCACATTCCTGCGCTTGTTTTCATTGATAAACATGTTTTGATTGGCGTAACAATCTCACAGACAGACCGAGACCTGCAGGATATCAGGAGCAAGGGGAGCGAGTGACTGTTTCCTGTATAGACAGGAAGTGAGGGCTTTTATGAGGGCAGTGCATTGATTTCCTAGCATGCCAGGTCTGGGAGTGCAGAGAAAAGAGCGGCTTCCTGTTGAGAAGAATGCCATGCCAGCTATCTGACTCCCAACAATCTGTGGGCTGCTTTCTCCTCGACCTGGACCCCGAGGGAGAAAAGAGAGGGCATTTGTTCAGTTCAGGGTAGGAAACAAGATAAGTAAGACAAGAATCAAGCGTATCAATAAAACGGAGCCGGCTTTACAGAGTTGCTGAGAGAGGCTTTATGTTTCTATAACTTTCTCTTGGATGCAAATATCTGCGTTTACTTAGGTTTCCTCCTCCTTGAACCGACACCTTATCGTGGTGGAGGGGTTTGAGCACCTGAATGATCCTAGGAGCTATGTTGTCCGGGGCTTAATGCCCCTGGTAGGGTCTCCCAAGGCAAACAGGTCCTAGGTGACAGGTCAGACTAAGAGCGGTTCCAAACCCCTAATGAAAAAGCTAAAATCGAGGACGTTCACGTCGCCCGGATTGGCGTCACCGGGGCCCCACCCTGGAGCCAGGCCCGGGGTTGGGGCTCGCAGGCGAGCGCCTGGTGGCCGGGTCTGTGCCCACGGGACCCGGCCGGGCACAGCCCGAAAGAGCGACGTGGGCCCGCCCTCCTGTAGGCCCACCACCCGCAGGAGGGTTCAGAAGGGGCCGGTGCGGTGGGATTTGGGTGGCTGTCCTGGGCGGGTGCCCCGGCGACCCAATCCCCGGACGGTGACTCTAGCCATGGGGACATGGAATGTCACCTCACTGGGGGGTAAAGAGCCTGAGCTAGTGCGGGAGGTAGAGCGCTACCGGCTACAGGTAGTCGGGCTCACCTCCACGCACAGTCTGGGCTCTGGAACCCAACTCCTTGAGAGAGGCTGGACTCTCTTCTACTCTGGAGTTGCCCGCGGTGAAAGGCGCCGAGCAGGTGTGGGCTTGCTCATAGCCCCCCAGCTCGGCCGCCATGTGTTGGAGTTTTCCCCGGTGAACGAGAGGGTCGTTTCCCTGCGCCTTCGGGTCGGGGATAGGTCTCTCACTGTTGTTTCGGCCTATGGGCCAAACGGCAGTGCAGAGTACCCGGCCTTCTTGGAGTCCTTGGGAGGGGTACTTGAGAGTGCTCCAACCGGGGACTCCATTGTTTTACTGGGGGACTTCAACGCTCACGTGGGCAACGACAGTGTTACCTGGAGGGGCGTGATTGGGAGGAACGGCCTCCCCGATCAGAACCCGAGTGGGGTTCTGTTATTGGACTTCTGTGCTGGTCACGGTTTGTCCATAACGAACACCATGTTCAAACATAAGGGTGTCCATCAGTGCACATGGCACCAGGACACCCTAGGCCGGAGGTCAATGATCGACTTCGTGGTTGTGTCATCTGACCTCCGGCCGTATGTTTTGGACACTCGGGTGAAGAGAGGGGCTGAGCTGTCAACTGATCACCACCTGGTGGTGAGTTGGATCCGCTGGCAGGGGAGGAAGCTGGACAGACTTGGCAGACCTAAACGCGTTGTGAGGGTCTGCTGGGAACGTCTGGTGGAACCCTCTGTCAGGGAGGTCTTCAACTCCCACCTCCGGGAGAGCTATGACCAGATCCCGAGGGAGGCTGGGGACATTGAGTCCGAATGGACCTTGTTCTCTGCCTCCATTGTTGACGCGGCTGTTCGAAGCTGTGGCCGTAAGGTCTCCGGTGCCTGTCGTGGTGGCAATCCCCGAACCCGGTGGTGGACACCGGAAGTAAGGGATGCTGTCAAGCTGAAGAAGGAGTCTTACCGAACCTGGTTGGCTCGGGGGACTCCCGAGGCAGCTGACGGGTACCGGCAGGCCAAGCGTGCTGCAGCACGGGCGGTCGCTGAAGCAAAAGTTCGGGTCTGGGAAGAGTTCGGGGAGGCCATGGAGGAGGACTATCGGTCGGCCTCGAGGAAATTCTGGCAAACCATCCGGCGCCTTAGGAAGGGGAAGCAGCCCCCCACCAACACTGTTTACGGTGGAGGTGGGGAGCTGCTGACTTCGACTGGGGATATCGTCGGGCGGTGGAAGGAATACTTCGAGGATCTCCTCAACCCCACTGACACGTCTCCCATTGGGGAAGCAGAGGCTGGAGACTCAGAGGTTCATCCACCCATTACACGGGCTGAAGTCACCGAGGTAGTTAAGAAGCTCCCCGGTGGCAAGGCACCGGGGGTGGATGAGATCCACCCTGAGTACCTCAAGTCTCTGGATGTTGTGGGGCTGTCTTGGTTGACACGTCTCTGCAACATCGCGTGGCAGTCGGGGACAGTGCCTCTGGACTGGCAGACCGGGGTGGTGGTCCCTCTATTCAAAAAGGGGGACCGGAGGGTGTGTTCCAACTATCGGGGGATCACACTTCTCAGCCTCCCCGGGAAAGTCTATTCCAGGGTGCTGGAGAGGAGAATTAGGCCGATAGTCGAACCTCGGATTCAGGAGGAACAATGCGGTTTTCGTCCTGGCCGTGGAACACTGGACCAGCTCTATACCCTCCGCAGGGTGCTCGAGGGTTCATGGGAGTTTGCCCAACCAGTCCACATGTGTTTTGTGGACTTGGAGAAGGCATTCGACCGTGTCCCTCGTGGCATTCTGTGGGAGGTACTTCGGGAGTACGGGGTCGGGGGCCCTCTGCTAAGGGCTGTTCGGTCCCTGTATGACCGGAGCAGGAGCTTGGTTCGCATTGCCGGCAGTAAGTCAGACCTGTTCCAGGTGCATGTTGGACTCCGGCAGGGCTGCCCTTTGTCACCGGTCCTGTTCATTATTTTTATGGACAGGATTTCTAGGTGCAGCCGTGGGCCGGAGGGGATCTGGTTCGGGAGCCACTGGATTTCATCCCTGCTTTTTGCGGACGATGTGGTCTTGTTGGCTCCTTCGAGCCAGGACCTCCAGCATGTCCTGGGGCGGTTTGCAGCCGAGTGTGAAGCAGCCGGGATGAGGATTAGCACCTCCAAATCTGAGGCCATGGTTCTCGACCGGAAAAAGGTGGCTTGCTCCCTCCAGGTTGAGGGGGAGTTCCTGCCTCAAGTGGAGGAGTTTAAGTATCTTGGGGTCTTGTTCACGAGTGAGGGAAGGATGGAACGCGAGATTGACAGGCGGATCGGTGCAGCGGCTGCAGTAATGCGGTCGCTGTATCGGTCCGTCGTGGTAAAGAGAGAGCTAAGCCGAAAGGCGAAGCTCTCGGTTTACCGGTCAATCTACGTTCCTACCCTCACCTATGGTCATGAACTTTGGGTCATGACCGAAAGAATAAGATCCCGGATACAAGCGGCCGAAATGAGCTTCCTCCGCAGGGTGGCGGGGCGCTCCCTTAGAGATAGGGTGAGGAGCTCCGTCACACGGGGGGAGCTCGGAGTAGAGCCGCTGCTCCTCCACATCGAGAGGAGCCAGTTGAGGTGGCTCGGGCATCTGCATCGGATGCCCCCTGGACGCCTCCCTCGGGAGGTGTTCCAGGCATGCCCCACCGGGAGGAGACCCCGAGGAAGACCCAGGACACGCTGGAGTGACTATGTCACCCGGCTGGCCTGGGAACGCCTTGGGGTCCTCCCGGAGGAGCTAGGGGAAGTGTCCGGGGAGAGGGAAGTCTGGGCGTCCCTGCTCAGGCAGCTGCCCCCGCGACCCGGTACCGGATAAGCGGAAGAAAATGGATGGATGGATGGATACTTAGGTTTCCTGATTATGTATATTTGTCTTCCTGATTTCTTTATGTGGCAGCTTTTACTGCATTTATGTGATTTTGTTGTGCACTTTTGATCTGAAAGATCTCTGTTGTCGGTGCAGCATCCTTTCGAGGCTGGTTATCTATGACTTGCTGAATCCAAGCATCCACCCTGCAGACGTGCGTGCCTGGCCCTCGCAGCCTCTGGTCACGTCACACCGTGTTGAAATCTTTATCATGAAGTCTGCGGGGAAGCTTGGGCTAAAATGAGGGTTTTTGGACTTTCAGATCTCAGGACCGATACCAGGTTCTGTGTATGTCCTGAATGGTTTGTTGTTTTTGTGCGTACTGTAGAGCTGAATGCAATGCCTTCGAATCCTGCTGGTTGAATAAAGGCCAGAATCCTCCAGTCAGTCGGTTAATTTAGCCTGGTTATTTTTTCACATTCAGTAAGATCAGTTACAGAGTGAAGTGAAGGAGCACTGCACTACATAAGGACGTCCTGTACAAAGTTTGTTCCCTTGAGACCTCTTCTATCCTTCCTTTCCTCCCCCTTTCCTGCTCTCTTTACCTCATACACTTCTCTCAACTCCCTCGCTCCTCTATTTCTTAACGCCTCATGCCCTCCCCCTCCTTATACCCCCCCTTCCTCCCTTCCATCCCGTCCCACTCTCCCTCACCCTCTTATCAGCCTACATCTTTACCTCCCTCCATCTCTCTGGACTCTCCGCCTATGGTTCAGGGCTCGAACCCATGTCCTCCTCCTCCTCCTCCCCGACAGCTCCTCCGTGTTAGCCGGTGGTCTCTCGCGAGGTCCCGGAAGGATTGATGGTATTCTCCTCCTGATTGTCCAACAGGCCAGAATAGATGACTGACGCAATTCTCTCTCAGGGAGGGAGGAAGACCTAAATAAGAAGAATCAAGAGCCACCCCCTCATGCACACATATACAGTGTATATATGCGTATGTGCAGAGAAGAACACTTCATGCATCATCTGTTGGGCTTTGTTCCAGCAAGGACAACAAAAGACTGAAGGAAAGTCACTCTGTATGTGGTGGTCTGCTGTTTACATTCTCTGAGCTCCTCACAGCCCCCCCTTCCCTTCCCTTCCCATCCCTCAGGTCAGGGGTGAGGGGTCAGAGGGGAAAGGAGAGGTTGTGGGCTGCCTCTCCTGGAGGAGAGGCACTGGTGTTTGAGGTCTCCTCACCCAGCCTCTCAGTTGAGTCTGAGAGAGAGTATCCTCCTCCTCCTCCTCCTCCCCTCCTGCACATCTGGCTGCCCCCAGAACGCTCATTTGGAGGGAAAACAAGAATGTTTTTATTTCCCAGGAGAGAAGAAGAACTCCGGAGTGAAACCACAGAGTTAAAACACAGAGAGGCATCCTGGGCCCTCACACGGCCCGCTGCTGGGCTGTGATGGCGAGGACTTTCTCTTCTCTTTCGCTCTCTCGTTTCTTTGCTCCTTGTCTCTGTTTCTTCATGTGTCCATTCGGTACGTAACTCATTTTTATAGTCAAACCAACAGACACGCCAATGATCAACCCCGTCTCTTAAAACCTAACTTCATGCACAATAATATATCATTAAAAATGGGTTTTCTCGATTTTTTTTTAACAAAAGTATGCTAAAGTGTTTATTTTGCTCTATATTCATATCTAATGCTCTAATATTCACTGTCATCATAATCATTACCAACAATCAGGTTTTCCCCGACGACATCTACTTGGCTTGATTGTAACAATGAGGTCTGGGTAAAGGACCTCAAGTCTTGTTTTGGTAGCAAACGTGTCGTTTATGCTGTAGTGTTGAAAAGTGTCTGAATGCTGACATGCGTTCATATTCTTATTTAGTTATAATAATCTTTCATCAAAAATGTTTCTGAATCAAATCACAGGTTTGGAAATCTTAGAGTATTTTTTTTTACAGGCCGCACATGTGACAACATTTAATATTTGAGAACTTTTGTTAAATTGAAGAATGCTGTCATGGCAACGGCTAAAAACGACATGTTTTGATGTCAACACTGAAACTCTGGGAGTATTATGGTGCTGGTATCAAATGTCCAATAATATCTGGCCCTTGTTTGTCTGGTTATTTATAGGCAACTGAGAGCACTTGATCATGTTTAATAAAAGATTATGGTCTTGCTGAAATATTGAAAAATCTCGATGCTGACTTGACACGTTGCAATGACTTTCAAAATATTTTCTCAGCCAAAACCACAATCTTTCCTCAACCCTAACATCACATGGGAGCGAGGGAGCGAACGTCTTCTGAACAATGCGAGCACGTCACACTTCACACAGAAAGCTAGTAGACATCTTTTGTTACTCTGGTTCCCCATCAAAAAGTGATTTGCTGTGTTTCTGCTGCAGCCAAACGTAATCAAAAGCCAATTTCTTAAATTTACAAGCCGCTCGCCAACCAGCTCCCTCCCTCAGAAACGAGCTCGTCTGTGGAACCTCTCAGACTGTCTTAACACATGTGCGCACAACACACACACACACACACACACACACACACACACATGCATTCATGCGTACACAGCTGTGCTCTATTACAGCAATGTACAGTAGCCATCTCTCCACCCCTCGCCTCGAGCCCTCTCTGTGACTGTTATTGGAAATGTAGCGCTGCTACGGGAGCAAGCTCATGGCGGATTTATATGACACAGGTGCACGCTCTGGAAAGCACTCGTGTACGTGCGCGCACACACACACACACACACACACACACACACACACATATCAGAAGGCACGCGAGTGGACCAGCCCGCAAAGACTAGATCTAATGTCAGCCACTTAATGTCTACACCACTCACAAGTCACAACACACTTCAGACTTCCACGCACACACGCTCACATGTGTGTCTGGACTGCTTAGAGCTGTATCCAAACCAGGCTGAACGTATCACCCAGCTCCTCTTGTTTCTGCCGCCTGGTTAACCTCATCTGATTCTGATTTTTGACTTTAGAATTTGACCAAAAAAAAAATGTTCTTTAATATTAACTCAATATATATTCCTCTTTGCCCCTCGATGTCAAGATCACTCCTTTTGTTCTGGGAGTATGCCAGGCATTTCCTCCGTGCGCTTTTCCAATAAGGCCGGAGGTATGCGCTGGGCGGGCTGGGTTCGCCACTTCTCTCCTGCGTTTCCTCGGTGGCCTAACGGAGGCAGGAATACCGGGGATACGGTTCCCCCTCTGGAAAACAGGCAAAGACATTCCAAGGAGGAACGGCTCGAGTGCCGACGCAGCAATAATGTCTGCTTCAGTTTGTAGCCACGTAGACTAAACTGGATACCTGTGGATCTCGCTGGGTTTGCTGTAGCAAATGTACCAGTTAAGATTCTTTTTTTTTTTTACCAAAGTTAATAACTCTATCTCCTCAGAACCCCAAATATCCGATGGAAGAACCGTATGTTTGAATAAATCGTCCTCCCAGCGTATCGCTGTTTAGACATCATTTGGAACTCAAGCTGAAAAATGTGAAACCCTTGACCCGAAGAGATTGCCGCTGTACACCCACGTGGTAATGTAGTGTTCAACATGTGTATCTCGTCAGCCCATCCTGTCTGATGTTCATCCCACTATATTGGAAGGTGGAGGGTAGAGAGGCTCCCTGCGAGCCACATGGTACTGATTTAGCCCGTTAGCGGCGATCGCGTCGTTTAATGAACAAGCAGGTTGTTTGACTTCTTTGTGTGTCCCACGGCCGAGGTTATGCTGCTTGAGGTTGTTTTGGGGTCTACATCTGGATTTGAGGACAGTAATTGTGGGCAGGAATGTGTGTTTGGACACCTCAAATCCAGCAGTCCCACCACAATGCCTCGATATTGAATTCATACTGCACAAGTATGCCTCTTTGGAAAACGGTGCAGCAGCAGCAGCACTGTAACAATCATACAAGAATGTAACAAAAATAGACTTTGGAGAACAAAGCCTCCGTGGCTGAAGCATTCTAACTAACTCAGCTATCGTCTGTAGAGTTCCTTTGCTATTCAGAGCGCACACACCCTCCAGCGGTCAGATGTGCGTGAATGAAGCGGGGTGTGTCTCCGTACAGTAGCGCTTAATGTAACTAAGCATCTCAGTCACATGATCAATAGTAGTAAACAATGAAGGGAAAGATGTAGAACATAAGGCACCAGTGTTTTAATGAAATAACAACAGTCTTGTTGTTGTTGTTTCCAACATCCACAGAAGAGTTCAAGCACAATTAGTCAACTTTTTGTGAATGGATATTTATTAGAGGTTATTTTGGTATGTGAAGAATTGCCCCGGCACTGCAGTGTGCCCTGTTTTGAACAATGGCGGTGGAAACCCTGAATTTGTTTGTCTTGTTTCGGTTGTATAACCACTAAATAACTTCAAATACAACACGCAGATACAATTATTGGTCCCGCTGTTTGTTTGTCTCTGAGTCATTAGTCAAAACCCTCCACTGTTATCCGCTGCTTAGTTTTCTGAACAGTCAGACGGGGAAGAAGGACTACATACAATCCCACTTTGTTAAGATAGAAACTGAAGGATTAGTTCATGTTCCAGATATCAAGGGTGCGTTGGGACGCGTCATTGAGAAAATATTGCATTTGAAGTCGTCCCAAGTTTGAGTTATGAATGCTAATACAGTGTGTGTTTACATTAAGTCAGAATGATCCTCTGCCAAGTGCAGGCGTACAAGTCGAGGTTAGAATCAACAACGGAGATATTCAATCATTCGTTCCTAACATTGTCAGTCATGGAGGACAATTGCTTCAGCCGCAGGGTCTTTGTGTGGCTGAGCGTCCTCGACGTCACCATCGCTGTTGGTTCAGGCATGGAAACGTATAAACGGGAAGCTCTTAGCATGAAGACAACCGCCCATTTAGCTGTTAGCTGTCACCACACCTGTGTGATGTCATGACCACAGGTGCTTCTCAGCTCCTTTTGGGCTCGGTGTGTTTATCAGATGCTTATCTGTAGATGCCTGTTTAGCATCATTTTTTGCTCCGTGGGTGTGTTCAATTGTGAAAGACGGAGGAACATACTGTAGATGCTTATCGGTGTGGCCTAATCACTACCATGTGCTTTTATGGCCACTTGCTTTATCCGTCGAGGTCGTTGGAATCCCAGCAATTAGCCTGCCAGAGATTTCACACATGGCCCGCTCGTGTTCGTCACATAAACTGACCCACTGAAAGAAGACCCGGTCCAGTTCTGGACTCTCAGCTTGCGTCCTTTACGGCGCCTGGGGCTTTTACTGCCTTCGGAGCTCGACCTGCTCACTCCGGTGGTCCACGAGCCTGGGAACCAGCCCCTCTGCTCGGACACACACATACACACTGAGGAGGAGGGGGGGGGGGGGTACAGGAGATCATATTTCCTTTGTTCAAAATGATCTCCTTTCATTTCTATTTTGATAGAAGGCAGAGCTGCAGATTGTGAGTTTCTGTTTAATTTGGCGTGGATTATTATTTTGCCTAATTGGCTTTTAACGAGGTTTTAACTCAAGTATGTAAAGAAGCCAGTCTGGTTCTGTACCACCCACCCGCAAGGTCCAGTCAAGGTTAACCCCATCCAGACCTGCATCCCACCCCAGCCCCCACTTTAACTTTCTTACTCTCAAATTTGCTTTCTGGCTTGATGACAGTTGAATCTGTAACATTACCATGATGTGACAGTTTTGAAGTACAGTACTTAATTATGGCCAATATATTCTGCTTTATACTACTACAATTCAGAGGTAACATTTTACTTGTATACATTTTTATATTTTACAAAGTATACTCAACTGAAAATGAAAACAATAATACAATTTAATTTCGGGAGGCTATAATAAGTCTTCAAATAAACTCTTTTTCAATCACTATCAAAGAAAGACTGAATATGATGTTGTCTTATCAATAGCAAGCAATATCACAACTGTACTGTAATATTCTGAAATGGCAGATTGGTCTCAAAAAACATCATCAACATACTTTAAATATATCGGTTGTATCAGAATTGTTTACGGTGTTCAACGTTAACACGGTCCTGATTGTGAAGGTAATGGAGGCTGCGAGTGCCACTTATGTGTTGTAATGGAAAAGCTGTAGTCAAGGGTGATTTACAGTAAAACAGAAACAAATCCCAGGAATACAGAGGAAAGCTCGGCGTTGGCAATGTGTCCTCCCTTTGTGTGTAATAACCACGGAGACAACCAGGCAGCCTTCTATCACAGTGGACTGATACATGGCACAAATGAATGGCTCACTCAAGCTTCCGCCGCCTTCTGAGTCTAAACTATTATCTTATCAAAGCAAAACAAAGGATTCTTTGAATATTTAGATGCAGGGGAACACCCTCGGGCAATTGTGTGTGCGATAGGAAGGAAAATATTTCCCACCAAGTCTGGGGCGAGTGTGCCTCGGGGAAACTCAAAACACTCGTGTCGTTTGTTCGGTGCGGCGCTGCCTGCCAACCGTCGCTAACGTCGAGAGAGTGCTTTTTGTTTCTTGTGCATTTCTGTGCGCGTTTGCATCCCCTGCTAGGAGTGTTTTTTTTCTTTTCTTGTGTTTCCGTACAGTAACGTGTGATGCAGACACAGAAAGAGTGTGTGTTTTATGTTTAGGAAAGAGAAATTGAATGAGAATGACAGGATATTTTTTTGCCTGGGATCACACTGGCTCTATTGTTCGGAGGCTGGTTGCAGAGATGAATCGTTTAACCCCGTGTTACGACATTGCTGGATTGGCTTTATAGTTTTGCTCTAAGGTATTTCCTAATGCGCGTGTTTATGATGTGCAGTGTGTGTGTGTGTGTGTGCAGGTGCATGTTTTCATTACTCAGAATGTTTATGCATGCTCATACAGCTGAAACGCTGGAAACTCACGGCGGTAGTTGCCAAGGACTTTGGCCAGCAGCAGCAGATGAAATATTAAGTGGTCCCACTGATTCATGCAACATTACTGAGAGTTTGACAGAAGTTTACTCAACCGTGATGAGGACACAATGAGGTTCCTGGATAACGCTCGCGAGTGCACACGTACCCACATGCACCGAGCACATGACCACCCACCGGCCGCTCACCTTTCTTTTCGCTGGATTTAAAATCAGTAACAGTTATTCTTATTCATTTGCACATCAGGCCGCTCTCCCAGTGAGTTACGATCATGTCCAGCAGGTTCTGCAGTGCATGATGTGCGTCCAGTGCTAAGGTCCAGTGCCAGGCAGAACATAGTGTGCTTTTATATGTGGCGAGGCGAAGAATAAGGGTGTGGAGGGCGTAGTAGTGGATGGACTCCATCTGAATGTCATGCAGGAGATCGATGTGTAGTGGCACAGACCAATAACCATCCAGCATATTTCCTAAAATGTATCTGTAATGTGTTTTAGAAATAGTCATTTAAAACCTCATTGGATTGAATGTTCAAAAACAGAACTGAACGTTTTGTCAAATATCAAAATTCTGCCAGTTAGACTTATTTTAGTCTTATTCAGTCTTCCAAGACAGTTTTACCGTATATGTGTTAATAGGTTGAATAAAAGCAAGGACAAGGAGATAAAATAGTTGCTTTGCCAAAAATTGATAACGAGAACTAAGCCTAACTAAGTCTTCTTGTTCTGTAATTCTCTCAAACCCTCAACTCCAACTCCTGCTTTCTCAGGAGGAAGTAGGCTGTCCTCTGAGATGAAGACTTCCTTTAGCGACTCCCAATGCAGCTCCACAGGAAAGACAGGAGCACAAGTGTAAGAGCAGAGTTAGTGCACCCTCAGGCATGGATGGATCCATTTAGCCTGTCGGGGGGTGTAGGGGAGGGAGGGGGGAGTGGGTGAAGTAAAGTGAGAGGGAGAACGTGTGAGATATGGATGAGGAAGTGAAAGGCAGGGGAAGGGAAGATATGGATGGACATATCTTTATGTAGATTCTCAGTGACCAGAAGTGATCCCTGGTCAGTAGACCACCGTTTAACCCTGATTTTAACTTAAAGGTGACTGATGAGTCGAGGGCATCCTCAAGGCATCTGATTGGATTATTGTAAGGACACAGGTTTGTGTTGAATTACATCAACATTTTTCATATGTGTAAATACACTGGAGAGTTTTGGGTTAAAAATGATGGTTAAAGTCAGGCATTGAAAAGCCAAACTTCATCGCTGCTTTAATGGACTTGTACCCTTCTGGGTGTCTGAGTGTGGAACCACGCGGAACAACAGTCACAAGTCTGGGGACGCCCTGCTGAAAAGCTCCGGTACAAACACAATCTCTCTCTCTCTCTCTCTCTCTCTCTCTCTCTCTCTCTCTCTCTCTCTCCCCCCCCCCCCCCCCCCCTCCCTCTCTCATAGCCAGGGGTGAGGCATCTGTTTCCTATGCTCAACATGTTGGAGGCACTGCATTCAATACACTCTACTATTTACACTGCTGCTGTCTTATCTTACACATTGGACACATTACAGGAACGTTTCAGAAACACACACACACCTCTGATGGGCTCAGAGATTGTGTGTGTGTGTGTGTGTGTGTGTGTGTGTGTGTGTGTGTGTGTGTGTGTGTGTGTGTGTGTGTGTGTGTGTGTGTGTGTGTGTGTGTGTGTGTGTGTGTGTGTGTGTGTGTGTGTGTGTGTGTGTGTGTGTTGTGTGACCACAGAGCGACCATGCCAATGTTTTGATGACACTGTCTGGTAATCGCTTGTCCTTTTCATTGTCATTTGGCCCTGAATATTTGTGTTAATATCCGGATGTTTTTCACCTCATTATCAACACGCCGCTTTCATCTGATCTGGTTTCCCCACTGATAACACTAGTGAGCTGTGTGTGTGTGTGTGTGTGTGTGTGTGTGTGTGTGTGTGTGCGTGTGTGCGTGTGTGCGTGTGTGCGTGTGTGTGTGTGTATTATAATACCAACCTGACAAAATTACAAGATGGGAAACTAATAGGGGGGAAAAACAGACCAAAAAGTGTTGTTGACATCCATTAGACTTCCTGATAAGCGATTCAATTTTAATGTCAGTAAGGTTTATCTCAAGACTCCTCACCTTAAGATAGGGTTAGGGGTTAGGGTTAGTCTGCAGGATGTAGCAGAAGATTTAATTTTAGTGTCATGAATGCTGTGTTTTGATCTTCGTAAGTTATATAAAGATACACTGCACAAGTGGTTCATGCAGCCAGGGGAGAAGCCATGCAAATATGCAAGTTTATTCTGTCGGGGTTAAAAGCTTTTGACTAATCATTGATGAATGACTGAGAAACCAAAAGTATTCTCACATCTGATTAAAACTTGTAGTTTGTTCCTTTTTTAGGGTAAAATTCCAAATTATAAAATAAATAAATTACAATAAAGACTAAAGGGACTTCACTAAAAATACTTCACTTAATTAATTAAAAGACCCCAAACTAAAATGAAAACAAATTAAAATTTGACTAAAACTGCTATGTTGTGTTTCATGAATTTATTCAGAGAATATCCCAACTTGTGTGTTCCTTTCATCATCTATCTGAAATGGTAACGATCGTAGCTGCTCCACATACAGTATACTTCTGGTTATACTTGATATAACATCATGATATCAAACAATCATATGACATTTAATTGCTGATTTCCCAATTTTGCCTCATCTTGATGTTTATTTTTCATGCCACATCTTTATTCTGCCTCCACTTTCTTCCATGTTTCTCTATCAAACGGTGGTGTTTTAACAATACTAGAAGCTGGAGGATGAAGCTGGCAGCAGCGTGCGACAGGTGATCGCTGATAGCTGATTGGAAAATCCATTCCCACAGGAAGGCCGTGTGTGTACCTGTGTGTTTCAGGAAGCAGTCAGTGTGTTTGTGTGTTTCATGGTTCCCTTTGCTCCTTCTGCGGCGGTCAGATAACGCTAATGAATCAATAGTCACCCAAAAGAGAGGATGGAGGATGGAAAGGGATTTTATCTGTTTTTAAAATATTATGTTGTGCCCACTTCATGTTTTGTGAAAATGATGAATGTGCATTTTCCCATCTCTCCCCAAAGACCTCGGCCATCTCACGACCCTCACCTTTCTCTCTCTCTGTCTCTCTCTCTCTCTCTCTCTCTCTGTCTCCCTTTATCAGTGTTGTCTCAGCATATGGAGATAAGGCGAACCAGCGTTCAGGCAGCGTTGATTTTGGATGTTTCTGTGAAACCCACATGTTTTTTATGTGTTATTTTTTTAACCTTCTTTGCCGTTGTGTTTTGCATACAGCGACTGCAGTATGGAAACGGTGGGATTTAGGGTCAAGCAGCTAAAACGAATAAGTTGAAGCCAGAGAAAGATTATGATCAAGGTGAAAATGCTGTTGGTTTAAGACGACAACAACCTCTGGTTTTCCATGTAAAACTGTACTTTCCTTGAGTCCATTCCTCACTTTGACACCCCACCAACAGTTTGTGTCTCGCTGCAGAGAAGACACACTGTTTCCACTGAACATTGAAAAGAAATGAAGTAAAAACATTTAGTCTGTAGTCGAGAAAACCTCACATTTCACAGAATATAAACCAGAGACTGTCTGTGATACAAAGATGACATTATTAATAAGCATAGCATTGCTGTCATTATGCAGTTACTTCAGCATCCTTTTTATCAAATTATAGCAATTTAATCACATCAAAAGTGTGTGTTTTGGGTCCATATGCTGCAGTAAACAGGTCAATGTGTGGCTTGCTATTCACAGTGAATGCTGCTCTCCACAACCTGTTCAAAGCAGCAACAGTGGTGATTTCAGCCATGATGGATGAATCCTTGTTAGCCCCTCCTCCTCACCGGCGCGTCCAGCATGAGTGATGCAAATAAACACAAATGATCCTACGGTCCAACTTGCGAGGCGAAAATCCGCTTTGCGCTTGCTGTGAACGCACCTTAACGTCTGCCTTCCAAACTGATGGTGTCAAATGATTATTGCCATGCAATCAATCCCAGACTGCCTAATCAGTTCAGCATGGCCCTCGTTTGGACGGCAGCCCACCGAGGGCCTGTGGCCCCTGCACCTCCATAAATACACTAACAGCTTTCCTAAATATGTGACAAAATACCACTAAAGTTTACAGGGTGGGCCTCTGTGTGCACCGCGCTCCCAACGGGGGAGACGTTACTTCTCCACCTGCAGGGGAGATTTGAGGGCAGTTCCATTAAAAACTGGACTGCTTTAGTCATTCACACACACACACACATTCATTCATATCTCAGACAAACACCTGCTCTTGATTGTCCAATTTGTAAGCGATGTAGCGGCCTCTGGGGAGCGTAGAAACAGTAAACAGGCTGATAGCATCTCACATGACATCACTGCGTCTGTTGTGAGCGGAGGGAATGAAGCAACGCAGACTCACACGGGCACAGGAGGAAGGCAGGCGTCGTTCTTCGTCACAGGCGAGCAGCAGCGGAGCGTTGATGAGCCTTTACAGTGTAAACGGAGTCTTCTTCTAGCAGCGCTGCTCCCGGCTTCAGCCTCCAGGTCAGGGGTCATGTGTCTCCGGGGTCAGAGTTCTAGTTTAACCCGCGGAGGAAGTCTGGAAATTCAATTCACAAAGACGGCTCGGGCTCACACCCGTACAGTTTACCACCCTTACTGTCTTTCCTGCTTCTGGTTTCTCACTTAAACTCCTCACTTGTTTTTTACTTTGTTTAACATCCATTGAATCTCTGCCTCCTCACTCTTTCCTTTTATTCCACCGACAGACAAACAAACAAGCATCACTTATCTGTTGATCTGGTCTCACTGATTCCAGTTCCCCTTGGCGTTATCTGTTTTCAGTTTTTCGTGGAAAGGCTAAAAATACAAAAACTCCCACAGCAAACCGCTATCAGATTTCTGCAGCAGACAATCACATGACACTATCACTGCAAACAAAACACGCGTAACATTAGCTTCCTGTGTTGTGTAGAGTGCTGTCTCAACTTCACACATACTCTTCTGTCCCCACTTGCATCACAGTCACTGCTTTATATTGTTAAAATGTTGTCATATAAAGTCTGGCAGAAAGGGAGCGCTCCTTTTTGTCTCGTGTGCAGCCCTGATGGACCGGGGGGCTCCTGAGGTCACATTCACATGGCTCCGCTGTCCTCAAGGATCCTTGCCTTGATCTTCTTTTTATGAATAAGAGAGATGATAAAATCCACTCATTCAGGGGGTAGAAATGGAGGGAACAACGGACAAGTCTGTCATAGTTGAGTTGAATAGAGAATTGATTCATAAAACCATCATACTAGTCTAAATATAATGACTTTAAACCATTGCTTATTCTGAAAGGTTGAACCAAAACGTTCCCAGACGGAAATGATTGTTGTTCTATGTAAATCATACTGAGAATGTTGATTTGAATGGAAAAATATTTATCAACATACAAAAATGAAAATGTATTTTGTGGTGGATCACACTATCATATATCAAGATAGGTAGGACGTATGTCTGTCACCTTGGTGGTTAGCTGTTTATTCAATGCAAAGTATTAGGTGATGATGTACGGGGCCAAAGAACAGTCTTAAATCTAAAGAAATTCAATTTTCAGCAGTAGAATATGGAGGAAAAGAGGCTTTAACCAGTGAACGTTTGACATCTTTCTTAATAACTAATCTTGAGCAATTTCTATTAACATCACATTGCCGATTGACTCATCGATTAAGCAACCAGTTGTTTCACCACTGATATCATTTACAAGTCAATGTCTTCTTCCTCATCACCGTCCACCATTGCCCTCTGGTCATTTGTTCCATATTGACTTGTACTCCATCACCCTGCAGACTCTGCCCCCTCTAGGAGGTACGAGCTGTGATATTCCATCCTGCAGGCGGTTTGTGGTGCACGGTGAGAGATATAGAAGTAACTCAGCGGGTGCGTTAAGGCGAGAGGCGGCGTTCACGTCGCTCTCCCCCTCCCGCCGATGTTTGTTTTCCTTCCTGCCTGTTCAAAGAGGGCAAAATAAATAAAGTGCTTTTCTGGCCCAGCATCACTCATCCCTCTGCTATTGATACCCCTCTCCAACAGCCGAGGATGTGTGGGTACATATGTGATTATACTGGGCTGGAGTGCTGTTAAATAAAGTCCATAACATGTGAAACGACTATTCTAAGCGCCTTTCACATCCTCTTTAGCCCCTGTGCTGCCTATTCATAACCCAGCTATGACAGATTAGCAATGAAGCCGCTATACTTAACTCTTAACTTAACTGATGTGTGTGTGTGTGTGTGTGTGTGTGTGTGTGTGTGTGTGTGTGTGTGTGTGTGTGTGTGTGTGTGTGTGTTCCTGTCTCCCCTTTCCCCCCCAAAAATGGTAACACGCCCACGGCAAATGAGAGCGCTCCTTTGAGAAATGTGTTTCTCATGTTCTCACGGTGTAAAAATGACGCTATCACCGAGCTCCAAGAATCAGCAGCTCTGTCCACGTTACATGGAGCCGGGGCCAGCCTCTGTCTGTGTGTGTGTGTGTGTGTGTGTGTGTGTGTGTGTGTGTGTGTGTGTGTGTGTGTGTGTGTGTGTGTGTGTGTGTGTGTGTGTGTGTGTGTGTGTGTGTGTGTGTGTGTGTGTGTGTGTGTGTGTGTGTGTGTGTGGAACACATGCATGGCCGATTTAGTTTGCAATGTGTGCTAACGTTTTAACGTTAAATAGTGAATAACAGTCTTTATGAGACCCCTTCCTCTGGTGAAAACGTGGAAAGATTGTTTACTGAGGACTCACTGTTCATACAGCCAGAGGTCACAGTCAAGTTCAAGTGTGTGTGTGTGCGTGTGTGACAGAGAGAGAGAGAGAGAGAGAGAATTTGTGGACTTCCCCGTGCATGTGGCTATGTTTAGATGTCCAAACGCTGATAATATCAAAGGAATGGGTGCAGGCTCGATTGATGGTATGACCATTAGTTTGAGGCGGGCGAGGGAATTCAGCTTGATCAGAAAATCAGTCTCCCTGTTTGTATGCTCTGTAATGTATTGCTGCGGTGCTTTGCTAAAGCAGCGTGTTGTTGTAAAGGCTATAGCTGTCATGTATAGGTCTTAGTTAAAAAAACATCCTCTTGTATGTTCAGCAGTAGTTAGTTTGAATAAGGACGATGTTGAAGCCGAGTTGTCTGATCCAAACACCGACCAAAATGGATTTCAAAAACGTTTATGCTCACATGAAAAGAGAATTGACAGAACAGCTGTTTGTTTTACTAATCCCCTAAAAAGAAAGCGTATACACCTTTGTAATTTAAAGGTAAAAAATGTATATGAATATTTCGTTCTCGCTGCAGTTCAGTAAAAACATTCACGGTAAAATTACAATAAAAAAAGGAGTATTTAGGAGTAAAAACCCTATAAAATGTTGGTATGCTCCCGTAAGTCATCTTTCCTTTGGACACGGCCTTGATTTAAGATACTTCAGGGACCCACAAGAAGCAGAGCTGTGAATATCATGTTTTTGGGCTCACTGTGATCGACAGCATCCTCATCTGTGGAGCGTAACGAGCTGTTGTCTGCGGAGGAGCATCCTCCGAGGTCAACCGCCGCAGTGAGGCTCGGCGGCAGAAATACACAGTGGCGAGGTGCGGTCATCTCTGCGTCATCCCCGGCCATCTTACAGCAGCGTGTCCGTGTGTGTGTGTGTGTGTGTGTGTGTGCGTTTGTGTGTGTGCTCGGGGTGAAGTCAGACTGTAAATATAGCCTCGTCTGTCTTCAACTCCGCGTCCAGACAGTCTGTCTGTCTGACAAGGAAACACGCTGCAGTCTATGACTTTTTTGGTCAAAACACAACAGGAGAGGAGAGAGCGGGAACGGAGTGCAGAGGGGAGAGGAGGGGGAGTCGTGTGTGTGTGTGTGTGGGTGAAGGGAAGGAGGTTTAATAATTTCAGCCATCTCTAAAAATAGGGGGCTAAGTAACAGGGGGAAAAACTGTTCTGCTAAAAATCACAGCTCCATAGCAGCCGTTTGGATGATGTGTGCTCCCTGAGGTGGAGCCTGGGAAAGTTAGCTGTGCATACTAGCATGTCACTCTGTGTGTGTGTGTGTGTGTGTGTGTGTGTGTGTGTGTGTGTGTGTGTGTGTGTGTGTGTGTGTGTCTGTGTGTGTGTGTGTGTGTGTGTAAATGTAGTAAATTGAATGATTAAGGGTCTTACTTGTGTTTACGTAGGATAGGTTTGGAACGCCTGTTTTGGGCTGATATGGCCCAGTTTTCTCTGAGTTGGCCCAGTTTGATCTGAGCTGCTGGAGTCCAATTTGTCCTGGTCTGGTCTGGTCCACTCGTTCTGCCAAATCCACCCTTGCCCTTTACTGACTCACTACAAGCCCATCAGGGATTGTAGAATGCAGGCGGACACATGAAAAAAATAAAAAGCCTAGTCGTTATATGAAAAAAGAGCCTTCTGTCAAACATAACGGAGTAAAGTCGCATAAAATGTTGGAAATAAAAACTCGATAAAACTGTCTCTACTCGGGAACTCGTGGAATGTGATCCCACATGAGTGCTTTTTATCCACTTCCCCTCTCGATATCTGGTCCCTCTGACGGCCTGCTGGAAGGGTGAAGGCCTTCATCGGGCTAAACTGAGATGAATCTTATTTTTACCCGCTGGTTTATCTGTACCGGTTTATAATGGGTGGCAGGACTTAGTCACTGAGCCTCAGACCGAAAGCCTCCGCAGGTCCAATTTGAGAAGCATGTGAGTTGAGTGTTATTACGTTGTTATGGGCGATTGGGAGTCATGCCACAGGAAATACTGCCTAATGTAACATAATAAAACATCATGAAAGGCTCTGGAGGGTTTAGTCCCCGGAGAGTTGCTGCACATACTGATTGTTATTGTATTTAAATCACTTTTCCACAGTCTAACGAAAGTAGGGCTGAGTAACGCTGGAAAGGTTTCGATTTGATTTAATATCGTGAATATAAATGTTTTAATGTTGTTGTTTTTATTCAACAAAATATGCCACATTTTAAAAAGTCATGACTGCACTTAAAACTATAGACAAGAGTTAGAAAAGTTCCCTGACTTGGATCTGAAAATATCTAATCAATGAATAAACGTCCTGTGAATCTGACCGCTACTAGTCCTCGAGTTTCTAAAACACTTTGATACTTGATATGAACACATTTTTGTATTTTGTTAGATGTCATTGCGGTTTAATACGCGGTCACATGAATGATTCTGCAGACTTTTATGAGCAGCGCTGTGGAGTTGTTATGTGATATGCCGTTTAGAGGCAGGGAGGACTCAAATCACCTGGTTTATGAGATACCACTTAGCGTATTGTTGGAGTTAAAAACATCGTGTCAGAGCCAGAGGGTGTGCGTGTGTGTGTGCGTTATGTTTATTACTGCAGGACGCTGAAAGAACAAAAGGATCCTTTGAGAGCAGAGTTTCAGAGGAAGCTGTCAGACGTGTCTGTTCTTCTCTAATCCGGTGTTTGGGATTATCCTGCACTGTTGTGGAATGCTGTTTAACGCACAGACGGACACACTCACAATGTGTTGTCAGTCACTCACGGGTAACTTCATACACTTTGTGTTCGCTCAGGTGGCAAACGTAGCCACACGTCAAACGGCTGCGAATGTAAACTGTCTGTGTGATACAGGTGGTGTCTGACAGCTCACCGAGTTTATTCTACATAAGTATGCAAACACGTGGGCGGTTGTGTATTTGTAACCTACAAACGAAGGTTTTATATGTATATAATACTTGGGTGCACATAACACTTAAATAAACAACAAGAAACCGGACTGATCAACTCGTTGTCAAGACAACGTCCAACACATTACAGCATCTTTTGTGACTGTTTGTATATTGTAGTCTGGAAGTACACCAAAAGCAGTTACATAACTAGTACAAAATATTTGTCCATAGTTGTAAAAGGATAAAGTTGGGACTCAAGTTTTAAGAATGTGGAGGAAGTAGCTGATGGCTCTTTGTCATTCTCTGACTCGATGTGATGCAAGAGGAGCCGTTTATAATTAGAAATAAGTTGAAATTAAATATAGTCGTATGTAAACATCCACACTAGTGGGAGGTTATCTGGCCTCAGCGCCGTATCAGTTCTGGGGCCTCGGTCACTCTGGAGTCGTCATTTTAATACCATTTGCCTAATCTCGGTACAAGATGGCTGCAGATGATTGCCAGTGTATCCGGGATGTAGCGGCCTTGATGGATGTGGGTCCGAAAAGACCCGGCTGATAACGCCGACTCGTGACGTACATGAGCAAGACCATGCATGAGCCCAAGTGTGACGTGGCACCGGGATGCATGGATGTCTTGTATCATAGCTGTGAGTGCAGCTCATTAATCTCATTATCGGCGGGGCTGGCGGGGCTGGTGGGCCGGGGCTGGCGGCCCGGGCTGCGTCTGCTCCGATTCAAGGCTTCCCTCCGGCTCACACCAAAATAAGAGCACTTCTTACTTTTCAGGCTTCTGCATTCTTGTCTGGCAGCTGCGCATGCATGTTGTGGAACAGAGTTGAGAACCTCTTAAGCTACTAATGATGTGGAAAAGCCGACTCTGGTCTGTAGTAGGGAAGACATGGACCTGCAGCTCCTCCAAAACCCTCACGCATCGGGGCCCTACGTCGAATTCACTGAGAGTACAACGTCTGTTGCACTGATTCAGACAGACTCGTGTGGCTTTAAGTGATTAGAAAATGAACGTCGGCCAATCCATTTATGTCATACGCAGTTTGTTTGAACTTAACTTAAAGCTCTGTATTTATTTGTGCAGGAATCCCAAGGAATGCTGGCAACGGGTGCATTTGTGGTTTCACGTAAAAGCAGCTTTGTCATGTGTTTGCATGTGTGGGTGAGGCAGAACGTGAGTGAGTGTTTATGCGTTCGCCAACATACCTGTGTCCACTTGCATCTGTGTATGTGTGTGTGAAACCCCCGGGGTTAATGGCATTAGCAGGCTGTGATTGGGGGCTGATGGCTTTCTGCGACCATAATAGCAGCTCTATTAAGTGTTTACCGTGAGCCATTCCACATGTCAGCTGTAGTCAAGGAGCCAGAGACGGAGGGCTGAGGGGCCGCAATAGTCTGGGACGCTGTGAGGGAGGCAAGAGGAGGAGGGAGGAGAGGACGGAGGGGTCAGCTGGCTGCGGAGGGGGGGGGTCTAGATAAGTCATACTTAAAGCTGTGGTTTGGAGTGTCTTGGAGCAAGAATAAGGGATTAATAAAGTATTTAATTCTGGTACATTCACATTAGCAGATGTTGCACATGAGCAACAGGGTTTTGGGTGTGAAACAGCATTTCTGCAGCCACTGGTATCACAGTGGTGAGAGTGCACTGTGTGACCTCTACAGAAGTATTCTGAGTCAGCAGCCTGCCTTTGGTTTGTACCAGGGATTTTCCCGCTGCCGACCAGCTTTGGTTGTGCTCTATCTGTGTTCTATCACAGAGGCATATGGAAAGGATTAAATTAAATATAATACACTTTCAGAATAAAAAAAAAAAAAAAAAAAAAGAAGTGGCAGCCACCACAGCTGAATGCTGAAGCCATGAAAACTCCTACTGTATTAAAGGCACAGTTTCTGGGAATCCTCAGAGACATTTATGGAGAATTGCTGCTTTTTCAATTTAATGTCATTATAATAGTTTTCTTGTTTGCCACAAAATATTAATAGACCCATTTAAGGAGATATGACAGCTATGTTACAGCAAGTTTCCTTGAATGACAGCGGTTTCAGCCAATGGCTACGAGCTCGGGGTGGAGTTCAACAGCTTTCTATCATATCTAATTAATTTCAAATCATATTAAAACATTTTCATGTTTAAATAGTTTTTGACTATTTTTTCTCAAATTCAATAGTTTAATTTATGTTACATGTTTGATGGCTTTTATGTCTCTTTAACATCTTGGGACCATGTTTAAAAGGAGTGTCACTTTATCATCTTATCTCTCTGATTGGTGACTGGATCTTTGGATGAACTAAACTCACTTACTTTGTAAACTGGACAGTGTGGATATGATCATCTAGCATGGGATATGTTTTTGTATCATAATATAAATGTTGATAGTAAATGCTCTCAATGTTAAATTGTCAAATATTTTATGGATTAAATACACAGGTGGGATTATAATTTCAGCTAATTTAATATCTGACAGAAGATACTTCATCACATCGGTGAACAAATCCTGCAAATCCAATATTATCAGTCCTCATTTGTTTGCAATAAAGACAATATGGTGCATTTCTAATAGTTGTCATATCGCCCCACACTATTTAAATAAGAGGAAATGTGTTAGACTTGTCAACAAGGTCAGATGTTAAACTGACAAAGATGGAAAGGAGAAGCAAACCACAATACAGATTTCCAAATAGTTCCATCAGAAACAAACACTGTCACTGACGTAATATACATCCATGTTTTTATACAGTCTCCCAACAAAACGCAGCGTTTGAACTTTGCTCGCCAGGTTTCCCCTTGTGTGTTTGAGAATATAACTCAGGTAAAGGGGTTGCGGCTGGTTGCAGGGGTCAGTATCTGTCTCTGAGCCGGAGTCGAGTGTGGAGTGTGTGATGGGGGTCATCCTGTGGCCATGTGAACAGGAAGGTGCGGGTTCAGTGTGAAGGGCTGAACCCCTGAGCTGTTTATCAGATAGCTAATGAAGTAGAGCAATCCTGGGAGACGCGGGAGGGGAGGGGGAGGAGGTGCAGCAGAGGGGAAAGGGGCCTAAAGGTAAAAGGAGGGAGAGGAAAAAGTCAGAGGGCTGATGTAAAGTATGTTAGAGTTAAATGTGGGAATACCCCGAGTTGAGCCAGCGCTCTCCCCTTAGTTATCCCTGAACGGGGGGAGAAGAATGAACCACAGTCTCCCGTGATTTCACTGAGCTTTATTCCCACTACATGGAGCAGAAAAGTCCACATCGCATTATTTATCACGTTTCCTGGTTAAAAATCAGCGGAGGTCATATCACTCAGCCCTAGCCGTAAACATTTTCTCTGGCTGCGAGAGGAGCCGAGCTGCGTTCCCAACTCCCATCATCACAGCCATCCAGTTTACTACAGGCCACACATTCATCAGCCTGGTACCAGGAAGAGGGAAAGAGCCCCGCTCATTACAAGTTCAAATAATCAGCCAGTCAACACCATCAAAACAATATCACAGCGTAGATGTCAGTGTTTGATATTACACTGTTTACAATGAAACTTAATCCGGCTCATATTGACAAAGGAAAGGATGAATTATTTTAAAATGGCACAATGTGGATATTCCTCTGATTAAATTCTCATTAAATTACATCCACAGGCTGTATTGTTTATGTTTTATAAAAAAAAATGTTTGTAATTGTCAGGCTGCTAGTAATTATAGTTTTCATTATCAATCAATTATTTTTGGATTCCCTGTTTTTTCTACACAATGAAAACTTTGTCAAAAATGAACATCAAAATGTCTAAAAATGTCTTGTTTTATCAAACCAAAAGTCAGAAATCTAAAGATTTTTTATTCTAACATTATATAACAGAAAAACCCAGAAAATCTTTACATTTTACAAACTGAAAATTCAAGTCTCACGTTTTGCTTGAAAATGTATTAAAGATTACGCAATTATCAGAATTGTGATTTGCTCTCTGTTTCATATATTTTTATCTACATCAGATCATATTGAAATAAAGTTGACTCTAAAACATGTTATTCTTTCAGCTGAACTGCTGATTAGATTCATAATTCATGGGGAAAAAAACACACTTTCCATAATAGTTTTATCCTGTTCTGTCCCCTTAAAGTTTCCCTCTGCCCCTTTTGTTCCTGTTGTTCCCTGTAATGTTTATCTTATGCACGTGCACGTGCGTTATAAGATTATTTAATCATCCTGTCGACTAACCACCAAGAAAACATGGAAACGATTGGGAACACAGATTCTAGCGGCGCTGTGGTCGTGGAAAATTGACCATGCTTGGATCCGCTTGTTGTGCTGTCCGTCCTACGCCGAGGTGCTAGCGTCGGCTCGGGCAGCGGTGTGAGAATCTGGTGTGTTCATCAGAGGCCGGAGGGTGAGGGGTCAGGCTCAGGGGAGCCATCAGCTCTGAGCGGTCAGTTGACCCTGAACGATCCTGAGATAGCGTGGCCTCGCCTCCCCAAGGAGGAGCATTCCATCGCTGAGGGTGTGTGTGTGTGCTTTTGTGAGTGTGTTTCACCGCAGACGTGCAAATACAAATCCACAACCAGCACATACAGTGTTTTAGTACACGGATCTTGATCTCAGTACTTCTCATTAATATTTCAGCACAGAGTGTTTCATATTTGCCTTGCAATTTGATATCTATGCATGATCCCCAAAACATTATTTCTAATGATTTAGCATTGCCATTTGACCTTTCCTCTGTTGCCATGGTCACACGTCACAATGTTGCTTATACACGATACATTGACAAAAATGTATTACTGCTCCCCAGAGGATGACAATTTAACATTTTGGTGCCTTTAAAATATTAATGCCCCAAAAAGAGTATTTCTAATGATTTTCTGACCCTCCATCTGGTCCTGCTGTCAGGTCACATTTTAGCCCTTGAACAACAACATGGTTCATAAAAAAGTTGACATTAAATATGTGGACATTCATGGCTCGCAAAGCATTTATCCTGACATTTCCTCTAGCAACACTATATGGCACCATTCATGCAAATGTCGTGCAAATATAGAAATGAAATGTAGTGAGTGAATCTTGCTGTGGATAAACCCTTTTATCGGAATGTGAACAGTGAAGTTTTGGAGGGGCAGCGACTGTTGGGGTTTGGGGTTTTTTTTCTGTGTGTTTCTACAAACGACACACCTGTGAGTAGTACTGCAGAGGGAGCACATAATCTGCTAAATGTGCAGAGGGAGACGGCCGTCTCTGCTCCGTCCAACTGTATCACATAAAACATCCTGATATGGCTGGATGGAAGACACACACACACACACACATATAAACTGCACTGATGTGATCCTCTGAGAACGAGACAGGCAAAGTGTTTAAGATACCTCTGTGGGACGGAGAGGAAATCAACTCCACACCTTTCTCCTCTAGAACAGACAGTGACTGTGTGGCTGGACACATTCAGAACGTGTCGCTGTTAACGGTGTGGCGAAAGCTTGATTGCAAAAGTTATCCATAAAACACAACAAGAGGTAAAATAGAGTTGGAGTTTTGTTGTTCACTTAAACAGCTAAAAGCACCTGTTGTTGCATTATTATTTTTTTCTTTTACCATTCTTCTTTATAGTTGTTTGAACTGACCCAAGGAAGCAGACAAATGTCAGCTCTTTATGTAGACATTTTTGACACCAGGCATCGACAGGATGTGTTATGAGTTTTCTGTCTGCAGTGTCGTGATCATGAATTATGTACTCATCTTTGAGAAATTAAAGAGGTAACACCCAATCTATTCAAATTCAAAAGGGCGTTTGATTTTAACACACTTGGTCTCTTTTCCAGCTCAAATCATTTCTGAACCAGAAATACATAAGAACTGAAATAAATTAGCAGAATCAATTCAAATGTAAATCATGACACTTTCACCATGAGTGTGATTGCGTCCTGATTTGATATGCCAGTGCATTTGTCTTTGTCCCCTTTGAGTCTTTTCTAATCAGACTAGACATGCCAGAGGTCAGCAGATCTGACCTGCTGGCTCTGGTTCACCATAAATATTATGGAAGCTCACACAGACGCCTTGGCTGGCTGTAGTGCCGGGTCCATTAAAGGATTCAGACTATCGGCTTTCACTGGGGTATATAGGCTAACGACAACACTGCCTGCACAGCATATACAAGTCCGAGCTTGATGCTGCTCTACTTTCATTTCTGGACGTTTATCGTCTCCTAAACTTTGCTATAAACGTTTGGCGTCACTTTAAGAGTTTGGTCCACGTCAGTTGTGTTCATAGGTGCATTCATGGCCACGTGTGCGTTTTGTGTGTGCCAGCAGCACAGTGGGCCTCTGGGAGCGCTCTGTCCTCCTTTCCCACGGTATTTGTCCCAAGAGGCCCCGGCGGTGACGTCAGGACAGAGGTACGGGCGAATGCCCCGCTCAGAGGTCGCAGGTTCACTTCCTGTCTGTCAGGACCAAGTTGGCCGGAGTCCAGGGTGGAGCGCTGAACTGTCGTTATGATCTCTTAGTGGTTTAACCTCTCTGTCACTGTCTCTCCGTCTCTTTCAGGCTATGTGGCTGATGCTGCAAGAGGAGGAGCCAGAGGATTTCGTCATAGCGACAGGGGAGGTGCACAGCGTGAGGGAGTTTGTGGAGAAGGCCTTCAAGCATGTGGGGAAGACCATTGTGTGAGTGTGCACAGATACACAATCCTATTTCAGACATTCCCATAAACGTTAAGGTATATTTACATGTCTGTATCATGAACACGCCCCCAAGTCATGTTTCCATGAAAGTCACAGCAATCACAGGACACACCTTTAACATTTTAACACTTTTCCAGTCTGGTTTGGATGCTGACACGTTAGCATGAACTCATGGAGATACTCAATGCATGAGGGATTTAACCATCATTAAAATAGGAGTTCAGTATTCTATGAGAAATTGTATTGTGGGATGAATAGATTTTCAGCTAAAGCACCAGGATGGTCATCAAGCCAGCAATGTTACAGGCTCCATGTCTGAGAGGGGCTAGGTTTGAGAAACGGTCTGCGGTTCAACGCCACGTTTCAGTCCCCTCCTCTGTTTTACCTCCCGTTCACCTCCCCCTCACGTCCTGCAAGACACTGACATGTTGGTGGAGGTGTGTGAGCGCTGTGTTGATTTCAGATAAAAAGCAAGGATGACATGTTTTGTCTGCACGAGACGTAAAAGAAAAACAAACTGCACAAGAAATAATCAGGGAGGCAGAAGAAGGGACAGCAGCTGTGGGGAATTCTTCTCTTCCTGCTAAGATGTGTGTCTTCTCCAGGTGGGAAGGAAAGGATGAGAAGGAGATTGGCCGTTGCCAGGAGACAGGAGTGGTACATGTGAAGGTGGACCCGAAATACTTCCGTCCTACTGAAGTGGTAAGTCAGGTTTCTCATTGTGTGTGGTGTTGTTGTTACTCAGACAGACCACCGTGATCACTTTCACTTTGAGTATGTTTCATTGTAGAGAGTTGTAGAAAGCAAGGGATTTAAACAACAGTAATTTAAAGAAGCAGAATGGTGGTTTTGCACATTTTAGCCAATGAACAAAAAAATATGTAATTTATTTATTTTATAAATATTCTTGCCTGCCATTCTTTTATTTTTTTTTTTTTTATCTGGAGCATTTATTTCTGCTTGCAGTGCAGTTTATCTGCGACCATATCAACAAACTACACTCACTGCTGATGAATGAAGCTGGTCTACTATAATAATGTGTAATTCATACAGAACATATTTCCTGTTCTATATACCTGACCTTACCATGAATGCAAGGTGTTTTGTCTGCATGTATCTGATTGCCGGTCATTGTGTCTGGGGCCGTACACTTATCAGCTGGAGCGGGTCCATTTGACAGCCTCGGGCTGCTTATTGTATGCTTTTAAACAGCTGGAAACGAGCCAGTCCACCTCTTTAAGAGTAATGTGGGCTGCATCCTGCCACTTGGTGCTGAATGGGTGCTCATATTCAGGCAAGCAACACTGAAAATGTAACTTTAATGGCATGTGTTGGATTGACTCACTCAGCTGTTGAATCAATGAGAAGCTCATTCAAAAGCAGGGCAGAAAAGTACGTCTGTCTTTTCATCAGCTTGAGCGGCGAGCATCCAAACCCCAAAAATTAGCCATCATTTCATCCCTTCATCGCTGGCTAGGCGTGAAGTGTCTCCGATATTTGGGAGGTCTTTCTGTCATCGCTGTGGCCCAGGGGTATTGTGGCTGCTCCCCTGCGGAGGGTGTAGGGTTACCCAGGGGTGTTGTGGCCAAGATTAGCTGTCAGGTTCTAAGTTTAAAGTCAGGAGCTCCCCTCTGCTGAGATCTGGCCTGGTGAGATTAGAGCTGAGATCCAGTTGAGTGATGGCGGAGGATTAGCGAGGAGGCCCTGCTGACTGACTGCGGAGGCGATGGATGGAAGCGCCGGTCTCACACCTGGGCCTGTATTCTTTGTGCATGTCGGCTCATTCATTCAAGGTCTTAACCCTGGATCCATAGTGAAAACTATTCCAGACTCCGGTCTGACCAGCCAACTGTGACGTATCGGCAAAGAAACAGTTTGACGAGAGCTTTTGTGATGCAGGAATAATAAAATGAGAATAGAACTTGTAGTTTTGATGCCAGCCTATAAGGAAACCATGTGCATCAACAGAGCTAAAACTAGTAGTTAGTGATTTAAGAGATGTAAAATGTTGTATTTGTTATATTTATTAAAATACCGCAAAGATAGAAACCCCTTTTAATTGCCACACTAGCTGTTGGTGTTTGTGCTTTGTTGTATTGGATTGCAATGAGGTCATTCTTAAGTTTTGACCCTCTATAAGGTCAATCTAAATGCTTAAATTAAATAATTAAAAAGAAAATAAATAATACCTGCACAGTCAGCATTTAGTTTTCTAGAGATACAATACAGCTGTTCATCTGTCCGTCAGGTGCTTCATCTAGTCTCCATGTCCATGCATAATGACTAAGCAGCAGTTTAATTCCCAGAAACACGTGTATTTCTGAGGGAACAGAAGGTAAAGATTGCAGGGATAACCAGAGGGAACCTGTTGGGTTACGGTGGGCGATTTCTCTGCTCTGTCTCACTGTCTCTTCATTTCTTTGGTCGGGGCTAAAGAGACTGCAGAGTGTTTAACCTCTGACCCCTGCAGACAGGAAGTGACTGACACCGGGCTCACAGCTCAGCATTGTGGCTCTCCTGAAGTGGAAATACCTGTCATTGTGTGTGTGTGTGTGTGTGTGTGTGTGTGTGTGTGTGCGTGTGTGTGTGTGCGTGTGTGTGTGTGCATGTGTGTGTGTGCACATGTGTGTGTGTGTGCACGTGTGTGTGCACGTGTGTGTGTGTGCATGCATTAAGAATACAGCTGACTCAGATTCTTTCAGGGTCGTTTGCTGTTTGGGTGCAAGCAAGAAGCTGTGGATCTGTGTGCAGGAGTGTGCACATGTGGCTATACTAAAGAAGAGTGGGTCCTCGGGCTGTGTGCTAATATATATGTAATTCATCATTATCCCTCAGTCAGTGTGTGTGTCTGACATGAGCTCATTTATCTCCCCAGCCCCTTGGGATGGGCGAGCAAGCGAGGCGGGGCGAGGGGGGGTTAAATATGCAGGTGTGCTTCACATGTGGCGCGAGTGTGTGTGTTTGCGATGCTATAACCGTGTGCTTGTCTGTGTTTCATTTACAACGCCTCGGGGCTGCAGAGGTGGCAGTGAATTTGTCTCTGTGGTCCCCGATCCCGTTAAATGGATGTGAAACATGCTGGTTAAAAAATCTCCAGAACAATAAAAGCTACCACCTTTTTCTGCACATCGTCATGTGATGGAAAGACGTGTGGTTTGGAGCTGTCAGGGTTGTTTTGAATAAAGCTGCAGGTTGGTTTCAAACTGCTCCAACTGTCATTGCTGCTGTTTGTTTCCATTGTATCAGGTTTGCAGGGCTGTCCATCACACTCGTCAGCCTGTGGATCTCTGCCAGCACTGAGGTTTGGCTCAGGTGAGCAGCCTCTGCCTGAGCCTTGCAAAGGTGTGTCACGGCGTATTATGCACTAATAGTTATGATTAGTGTTGGTTGCCAGGTGATATGCAGCACCGTGGCCATGGATATTTCTAGTGTGATCCGATGTTTTTCTCCGTCTGGTTCTCATGGTCGTGTTTAGAACTTGTTGAGAAATGTACAAAGCTGGAAATGACTGTGAAGTTGGTGCATGAAGGGAATGACAATAGGTATGTGAATTAGCACCGCATTGTAGATGAATTAGGTGGAGTAATCTCCTCCTACAGGGTGTGGACGTGTGGGGTTTTTCAGGTGTATTTTCTACATGGGAGACATCCAGAATAGAATATGCCAGAAAGAAGAAAACTGCAGAAAGCAGTGATATGAGCAGTCATTTCGTATTGCACCATACATGAAGCTGTGGGACATGCTGAACCCTACACTTCCTAATGCAGGGGTTTTTAAAGTCTGATACTGTGAGCTCTCCTCAGACAAATGTAGAGTCCAACCTGGAACCCCCAATAATCCTGAGGCTGATGGTGCTGTCACCATCCTGGCTTTATCTTAAACTTCATATCCATCTGTGTGAATACATCCACATTGGTTCTTCCCTCCTTTTAGTGATCTGGTGATATGACCTCTGTTGCCTTCAGGTTGACCTCAAACCTCCTTTACTCCCTCTGAGGCCACCGTGAATCACTCTACAGTCCAAGCACAACAGCTCGATGTGCTCTTCATCATATTTCTCTTTTGGCTTCGCTCCTATAGCAGCAAGCTGTAATCACATTTTGCTTCTTCAAGTATTTTAATTGTCTCGTTGAGCTTCGTCTCACAACTGCTACTGTTGGTGTTTTGGTGAGCATCACTGAAAGCATTTTTTTTTATTGTAGCCACTTTTATTGGACTGTCCCTGCATGGCAAACATCCACGTCTTTCACACTCCAGATCCCCAGTTTCAAATGCATTTATAATTTATCCCAGGAAAAGCTGTGATAACCCTCATGACGTCACTCTGACATAATCGGGCTATTTTATTTTATTAAAAGGCAAATTCCGAAATTGTAAAAAGTCTCTCCATACAACTCTATCCAGTACCGTAGTTTGATTTGGCCCAAAATGTATGAAAATAAATGTAAAAGTTCATTGGAGATTTCCTCACAACTTTGATTGATTATATCTGCAGACTTTTCTCTTTTCCTAATATGCATTGCAGACTTTGTCTCATTTAGCACTGGAAGCACTGATTGCTCATGAAGACCTGGTTTTGGACTGCGGTGGTTTGTGTCTGTGCACGTATTTGTGTTGGTGTGTGTCTACGTGCGGATGCAGCCGCGCTGCCATACTTCCAAGTTCATGTGTCGCTGCAGGGGATAAACTGCTGCGGTCTGAGTGACAGCGCTGTGGTTTCTGGTCCAACCTCTCAAGCAGAGGAGGAGCTGAAGTGGTGATGAATGGGAAGTTGTCTCTCAATCTGTCTTTATCTCGCTCAATCCCATCTGTGTTTCGCAAAAACTGCTCTGCTGTCATTTTCTCAGCTCACCTCTTCGTCCTTCCAGCTCTTTTGCTCTTATGTCTGCGTCTCAGTCATGGCGATGTAACAAACATCGGTCGACAACGCAGGAATGCCCTTCCAGGGGAGATTATTATCCACCCATCAGACAGTTACCACCTATTCTGCCCGTAGATCAAAATCCTTCAGCTGTAGCTGTGAGTCTTTTTTCCATTTGTAGTCTTTTTTTATTTTTATTAATCAGGTCATTTCAGAGTTTAAAACTGTATGAAAATAGTAGGAAGTGCACACCACAAGTTCTCAGGGCCCAAAGTGACATCCTCTGATGAGGAGCTTGATAAATCACTCCATTGATAAATCGATTGTCAAAATTTGTTATTTTTAATTTCCTGCCAGTCAATTAATCAACTACCTGAGTAGAAGACCAGTGCATGACGCTGACATCGCCGTGGATCACAGTGGCATGAGTATCTCTGCGGTGCTTGTTGTGATTGACAAAGAGGAATCACCGTCAGAGGTTCCCATGTATCAAACAACGGCAAATGTAAATTAGGCTTCTCTGGAGTCACGTACCAGCATTCCCCGCGGTGCAGTCATACACTGTCAATACATGACGGATCATCCTTTTGTCTTAAGGGTGCAGGTTTATTCTTGTGCATGGCAAACATGTGTGAAAAGCGGGCGTGCTACATACCTCCGCCTCCGCCGCCGCTGCTGCACCGGCCCGCGTGACTCGGGAGTGTCGAATTTGCGCTGCTTGTACATGAACTGACGCACCATAAAACAGGGTTTATCTTTGTGTTTATGCAAAAAGAGGAAAGACGCTGATCAAATAAATCCTGCTCTTATCTTTGCTCTCAACCTCTGCAACATCCTGATACCGCGTCAGGCCGTGTTGTCGCTGGGCAGCGGTGCCATTGTTCTTTATTTATTGGCGGTAAGAGAACATTTCACATTCCTTCAGTCCGGGCCAAAACAAATCCCTCAAATGTAAATGCAGACAGCTTCCACTTAATGCAAAAAATGAAAGAGATCTTGCAGAGAGACGGAAGCTGGCATGAAGTGATGTGGGTTCCTTTGGCACCTGTGGGATTTCTACAGAGAAGTTGCCAGGCCTGTTTTTTTCTCTCTTTTTTTTAAATTCAGACTGCAGGTAAGAATCAAAAGCTCCCACATCAACCCCTAACAAAAGCCCTGTTGACACACCACACCTCACCATATGACAACCGTCCATCCACCTGTGTGTGTGTCAAAGTCTGGATTCTAAACTTCCGTCTTGCCTGTCATTCCAGCGATGAGATGTGCGTAACAAATTCCCCACAAACACACTCTGCTGTATTCTCATACGTCATCAGTCCCGTCGTCATCGGATGAGGACCTCAGACAATAGTTCCAGTGATCCAGGAGAGTAAAGATGGCGGCTGTTGTGGTAACCTCTTTTCTGACTGTTGGCAAGCAGAGTCGACCCATCTGTTGAGGTCATCAACGTGACAAAGGCATACCTGAACTGCTTCGGTTACGAAATAATCTTTTTACATTGTCAAGCTTTATCGAGCTTAAAGGGCAATTCCACCCTCGGCTACTCCGCCACAGTTAGATATCATCAGTGTCTGATGTTGAATGCATTCCTCGTGGCTTTGTGATGAAGTGTTGTGACCTGCCTCCACTACTCCAGTTAGTGATCTCATGAGTCTCACAGAGCCTCCTTTGATCGCTCCCACAGATGGGGCCTGAACGGAGCAACGCTGGACACACAGCTCCAAAACCTGGTTTTCATGCCGTGTGTTATTGAAAGCCACAATTAGAGCCATCGTAGAGGGGGTACGGGGTCCCGAGGCCAGACAAGCCACATCACTATGCAGTTGGCTGGTCTAGTTCACGTTGAAGTTGATGTGCACGATGTCATAGTGCAGTTAGACATGGTATGCATTGTGATAACATATTCAAACAAAAGGAACAAACATCAATGCAACATGTTTGGTTTTTTTACAGTTCCCAAATACGTACTGTGTGTGTACTGCATACCCATATAACTGTATAAGACACACCCAAAACACAAACGTGCATACTTTCTATAGCAAAATGAAAACCACAAGCAACATTACAATGCACTCATTGTCTCGGGCCGTCGCTTGCTATTAATAGCAAAGAAGAGCCGAGTCCTGTACTATTCATATATTTTACATAAGACCTGCCTCAGAAATGACAACATGATAACATGACTATGACAATAGCCCTCTGTTTCACAGTGGGTACCTATCTGCATGGTTGTTGAATATGCATGTAAAATGATGAAAAGTAGAGGAGAAAAAAAGCTCTTTCTGTGAGGGACGGATCCCAAGCCTGATCACAGCACTTATAGATGCAATGCTGTAGCTGCACTTTTAATATCTCTGTCTTGGTATTCAGAGGACCAAGAAAAAACAAGTGTAACTTTACTATGTTTACCTCTTCTTTACAGCCAGGCATTATTCAAACTCACACAACTTTATTTTAACTTTAAGTCAGGGTGTCAAGGACTCAAGAGACTGTGGGAAAATTACAAGTGTGAACAAAATCACATGACAGCTCGAACATTTCCAAATGATGTTATGGTGCAGCCATGAAAACATGGCGGTTTTAATAATTCATTCAGGGTAAGCATCGTATAGTTTCAGTGAAGTGTGACAACAAGCAGAGACATATATATATTATAAGATGTGGTCATACATTGTGGAACAGAGCTGTATTTTCTAACATCGAGGCTGCTTAGGAAATAAATTTAAGGGGGAAATCCGAGTTCAAGAGTTTAATGCGGCATAATATATTTAGCAGGTCTGCAAGGAAGTACCAGGCTGGAGAAACGAGCAGCAACACATGATCTCCGAATATACACTATAGATGGAGTTTAATTCCAATATGACACGTTTTTTACATTTTAAAGAAAAAACGAATATACCAAACTGGTAGAGGCAACGCTTTTTGTAACTCTATTCAAAGGAATCGAAGCAGTCAAATAGTTGTTATTCAAATAGGGACAACTCCCACTCAGACAACCGCTCCTTAAAGGGTCATAGTGGTGCATTCAACCATAAACCTGAAAGATGACGGATAAATTGGGCTGAACACTTTTTCAAAAGCCTGAGAGAGAAGATGACACCTTGCCTACTTTCTCGCTGTGTGAAGTGGCCCTGCTCGTCAAATTGTTGGTTTGGGAAGGTAACACTCCGTGGGACACACTCCCCCCTCCTCCAGTGCCAAAGGGAGGGTTTACAGGTGCTGCGTGACCATGGGACAAGCACTTTGGTTGAAGCAGAGTGACACCTTTAGAGGCATCGTGGTGTTTTGTTGTAGCTGCAGACATGAGGTGCTTGGTTCGTTGGCCTCGTTGAAGCAACGGAGCAGGTGTTGGGTTTCATTCGATTCCATGCAGGCGGTCCAGACCTCCATAAATCCAGTCCCGGGATCCTTGTAGTGCTGTCTGCACACACAGAAGGAGTATTACACTCTCTCTAATTGGGAGAGGATAGGACGAGCTCTGTTTGAGAAGCTGTCAAGTGTCGTAGTTTCTCAGCAGATATCTTATGGCCCTTCTTAAATCCACACCAATTACTGCTTTTACTTTCTGGACGTTGCAGCACATAGTAAGTTACTGGTAGACGGGTCATGCAGACACGGTAAGATCGCAGCGGCCACAGTGTCAGATCCCACTCTGGAGCAAATTCTTTATCCGAACGATGAGAAAAACAGGTATGGCCCCACACACATGTGTGCTGCTGACATAATGACTCCTGGCAGGCAGTAACTCATACACTTCTGTCCCTGTGCCCCAGAGAAGATTTTAACAGTTGGTCTGTTTTTGTTGCGTAATATTTGCTATTTAATGAAGCCTGAAATATGGTGGCTATTCCAGACTTTCTCAGTATCGGCTTGGAATTCTCTTCAGGCGTCCAGTTGAGAGGTTTTTCAAAGCACAAGATGCTCTTGAGACCATCAGCTCTTTCATATTCCACTTCAAGGAACATTTTTACAATCTGGGTCTGATTTTCGCTCTTGTGGCTATTGAATGTTTGGGCTGTTTGTAGCGTTTTATCCTCCAGGTTGATTGGGGAGATGCAGCACCGTGACGCTGCCAGACAAAGCTCGACAGTGATGAATGCTCAGGCTTCCCTCTAAAAATGGATATCTACAGAACAACGCACAATAAACTTTGAAAAATCAACCTCACTGTTTTAAAAACAGGAAGAAGAGTGATGGAAATGCGTAGAAAAGTGTGTAATGACGCACTGACCCACTTTTTCCACTCTTATTTCACCGCTCTCAACCCAGGAAGATGAGAAACTGTACTCTTGAATTATAGTTGGGACCGTAAACTTTTTAATGTGACCATCAAACTCACAGGTGTCACATTCCAGTTCAGTCCAATTAAAGCCGTTTTTAGCTGACGTGAAGATAAAGGTGAAAGTTTGCCAAATATCTCCCCCGATCACTCACGCATGACTTTGAAGGGATTTTTCATGGTCCAGCTTTGACCTTCTGTATTTGTGTTGGTGGTGAACGCACACAGTTTCACACCATCACAGCTCTGTTACAGTATATCGTCTGTGTCATTGAGTTTAATGATGAATCAACACTCTCTTCACTGTTCATACACTGAATCAGAAAAACAGCTCTCCAAAGATTCATTATTAATGCTAGTAGTTTTGGGAAATGCCCTCTCAGTGTCGCTAGTTTGCAAGCTGAATAAAAGCTTGAAACATCCCTCCGTTAATATATCAGTCAGTTCATTCCTGCTGATGACTTCTGGGTTGATTGATTTTAAGTGAAGACTTGTTTGAGCTGAATACTCCTGCTACACGTACCCCTTCCTTTGTAGATCGCACAGTTTTTGTAGAAGGGACGTTTTGGGAATGTCTACCTTCATTTTTCTTTTCCTTCCAAATGAGAAGTTTAGTGATACCAACTTGCTCCGAAAGCTCTTTCTAGCAATCAAAAATAATAACAGTATCACATAACCATAAGGAAAGATGTACAAAAATAACACTGTGAAAGAAATGGAATTTTCCTTTTAAGGGACTGTTTTGCGGTTATTACCAGTCTGTCACAATATTTATCAGTCGGAGTCAATGACCTGCCAAGGTAGCGACCTGCTAAATATGTTGCCCTAGACTCGTAGATCTGATTTCAGTAAGGTCGTAGACTGAGGTATTCACCTTTATCATGCAGTTAAATATGGATTTGGACAATGTGGGCCTGTCTGGTCTGTCGGTATGGGATAGGGAGGAATGAGCAGCTATTATTATCCTGCTTTATGTCTCTGGCAGTGCACTGGTGTCAGTCAGAGGCCGGCGGTGGAAGCCAGGGGCCAGTTAGGACTGCTGGCTCTCTGAGGTGCTTCATCTCGGAGGCCGAGGCAGCGAGACCTCTAACTGAACCGCAGCCGTTTGGACGGAGAAGTGCTGAGGCAGCGAGCTCAGCCCAGTTCACAGGGTGGAGCTCCTATACTGTACTATAGGTCTCAAAGCAAGAAGAGGTGGCGGTCGGCTGCGGGCCAGGTTGTGACTTTATCATCATGCAGAACATCATCCCGAAGCTCAGATTCACACGTCGTTGTCAATTAGGCTGTTTTATTCCACACTTGTTCCTCAGCCGCGGCAGTTAGCGCCAGCATCTGTGATCCATTTGTGCGATTTATGTGTCAGAAATGAGTCTGTGTTTTAAAAGCAGCATGTGTCTGTGTTTCCCCGTGTCGTATTGGGTGTTGGCGAGCAGACTGAGCTACGGGATTCCTCGGATTCCTCTTAGTAGAAGCCAGTGATAAGGGGAAATGTGAGGTAAGGAGAGGCCTTAATGTTCTGACAGCAGTTTGCAGCGTTGATGGATGGAGGTGAATGTTTGAACACCAGACAGACATAAAGGAGCACATGGCTTTTATGAGCAGTAAGATTTATCCGTTGAACAAGCTTTGTCGAGCTCCACCGGCTGGATTTATGGCACTTGATACACGAAACAGCTATCAGTGCTGAGTCTGGATGTTTGGCAGAGGTGTGCGGTACTTTCACACACGGGGAGCATGAAATATTAGCATTATTTTAAAAGGTTTCCGTATATTAAGGAGGAATTGGGTGTCCTTTTCCAAGATGGTTCACAGTAAAGCCTTTCACTTTTCCTTTACCTGGAAAAGCGTTGTCTGGAAAGATCGCTGACAGCCAGGAAGGAAGGAAATGGTTAGAAAAGGAAAAAAGACAAGGTTGCAGAAAGTGGTCGCACATTTTTATTCCTAGTTTTTTTTCAATCAAGCTTTCACTCTTTGTCCTTTAATATTGAACATCTGTTGGTATTGAGTCTCAATAGGATATTATTTTTTTACAATCCAGTTACTAGTTTGATAGCTGAGTTTCTGTCCATTTGGAAAGTACATCCCGGATCACAGCTATCTGTAATGTTAATAACGTCAGAGGAGACGGAGAGGAATGTTAATCTGGATCTGTTGTGACAGGAAGGTTTTGACAGAATATGAACATCCTCTCTTCCTCAAACGAATGACGTAGTTAATGTTTCAAGTGTAGTTTTTTAAACAATGGCACTTCTATTAGAGGTGTGGTGCACCGGGACAATGGGACTGAAATAGAGGTTAAGCACCGGTTTTATTAACCCAAATCATTTCCTCTCACTGGATTGGACAAGTCAAGTCATTTTATTTATTGCACTTAATTTCACCCAAAAACACATTTAAAAGTGTGTCTCCTACTAAAGTTAGACTCCCGCATTAAACGTAGATTATGTTATTAGAGTACGATAGTCAACAGTGAAGGAATCAAATTGGCTTTATATCGTTCATATTAATCAATAACATGATTTAGTAGAAAACTTCAACTTGAAAATCAACTTTTAACTCAACTTGTTTTCTGTTTTTTTTCCCCTCCATTATTCCACTGAGCCATGCAGGGAGTGTGAAGTAGTGTGGGGTTTGATGTGTCGTCATGGTAACAACAGCTTCCCTCTACTGTTTGGCAGTATGTCCGCCGTGTGTACTCACATTTCCATAGGCCTGCTTATCTGATGAAGGTCACTTCCTCTCCGATCATTTACACCAACTATCACTCTCTCCTCATGAAGCCATTTCCTCTCTCTCTCTCTCTCTCTCTCTCTCTCTCTCTCTCTCTCTCTCTCTCTCTCTCTCTGTCTCTGTCTCTCTCACCATCTCCCTCTGTCTCTCTCACTCCCTCTCTCTCTCTCTGTCTCTCCATCTCCCTCTGTCTCTCTCCATCTCCCTCTGTCTCTCTCTCTCTCTCCATCTCCCTCTGTCTCTCTCTCTCTCCATCTCCCTCTGTCTCTCTCCATCTCCCTCTCTCTCTCTCTCTCTCTCTCTCTTCAGTTCAACAATGTTTTCTTAACATGAAATACCTATAATCTATAGATAGGTATTTAAACATAGTTGGTGTGTGTGTGCGTGTGTGTGTGTGTGTGTGATCGCCTGTCAGCCCGCTGACACAAAGCTCTTGCTCCCTTGTTTGATTGAGAGTCAAACTGTAATTAAAAGTGATTATGTACTTGAGGAACCACGACATGATCAGAAGCAGATTTGTGTGGAGGGAGAGCACACTCGTGCTCAGTTCACCCACAAGCTCATGTTAGGTTTGGGTGCGGTTTTCTTTAGTATAGGAGCTATGATTTAAAGGCCTAGGCTCATGTCAGGCATATGTATATCCTACTAAGTGGCTTGTTTGACGGAGGCGCTGGAGCCGGGAGTATTTTTCCCCATTCAACTAAGAGACACAGGACGCTCCTTGTTGCTATAGGTTTTTATGCTGTATACCATTTCAGTCTCTGATAAATCTCTTTTTTTCTGAGTTACTCTCAATACTTAGATACCATTTACATTTAGGGCAATACCCATGAGCCTCAGCCATAATTCCTTTGAATCAGAGCCGTAGCAAATTTTTAACAAAACACACAACCACAGTTGATGCATTCAACCAAAAGTGACCTACAACGCAAAAGTGAGCTGAACCTATGTTAAGTTTGTGCTTGCTGTTAGTGGCATGCACAACAGAATTTTACACTTCTCACCAAAATGCACCTTTTTATTTATTATATATTATATATATATTACATATTTTCGAACTATGAGGAAAGGTCCAAATACTAAATGTTGGCATTGCCCAGATGCTTATACTAGATGCAGGTTCCCGGTACTATAAAGTGTTGGTGACTGGTCAAGCAGATCGACTTCAACACGCAGCCAAACAGTGCAGGGACAAAATTAAAAACATGTTGCTATGAAGCGTGCAACCAAAAAGTGCTTATTAGCACAAAAGAAATGATGAAGTCATTCCAGCTGCTGCCTTTTCAATAAAATATATTCTACAAGTTCCGGATATGAGAATCCTCAGGGAACATGAAGCTGCTGCAGTGGGAAGAGGTTAATTGTGCAGAATGAGGACTTCTGCATGTGGAAGCCATGATTCCCAAAATGTATCCTCCTACGCTGCATTATTATTGTAAAACGGTTGGTATCCTTTGTAGGAGGTCATCACAGTCTCGGCGTTACCTCCCAGAAACCCGATCCTCTTTAGCAGTATAAATACTTTAACTGGGGTGTAACAGAGACACACCAACACAATGACACAAAGAGGCCAGCAGTGTTTTAAACATGTCCAGTTCTTTGTGTGAGTGGCCCCTCAGATCAGAGAACTGTCTGTCAAGGGGACGCTAAAACGCTGTGTGGGTGAGGGAGGAAGGGGGAGAGTGTGGGAGAGAAGACGGAGGGTTTCCGACGGACGCCACTCCCTCGCCACGCGTGAACTGATGTGAATTTAGGTGACGGGAGGCTTTAACCCCTGGGAAAGGGGGAAAAGGGACGGAGAGGGCTGAAAAATGGGATTGACCCTTAACCTTGAGAGTCTGTAATGTGATCCTGGTATCTCTATTGTGGAGGGAGAGGGGTGTGGAGGAGGTCACCGGGGGAAAGGGAAGGTAGCAGCTACGCCGAGCTGCTGATTAGAACTTCCTGTGGTCAGCCACAGTGCTGCAGCTTGGAAACATACGCACACACAGAGGTACACTTCGGACAAACAGTGCATTGAAATATGTGTAAAATCATAACATATCTGATGTTAGGCAGGGCTGGACTGCATAAAAAAACCTTCCAAAACACGCCAAATATTGTGTAATCACGGGGAAATGTGCGAAGCCAAGCCAACCAGGTCACCGTGGATGGTTTCTAACCTCAAAACTCGGACGAGAATTGATTAAAGTGATGAAAAATTCAAGATAAGGTTACTTGAAATGATTTGCCGTTTAATTCACCTCAGTTGAGATAATATGAAGACATGAATTATTTTTGCTGCTTTGCTGGTCAAAAAGATGTCCATACCCCTCCATGCACTTGGAGTCACCAGTGCAATAAATGGGAAGCAGACCTGGGTCCTTGCTGAGGGTTTTGCTCCACATGGACATGGCAGTAAACCTGAAAACATTCCATTATATGAAATTGGACTTGTTACAAGATATTTCCATAATTAACTTGTACTTTCATAATTCTCGTGCAGCGACCTCACCTGCTGTCGGACGCTGCGGTTGAGTTATTATCAGCTCTGGAAGATACCATGATGGAAATCGCCGCAGCGTTGTTTTCTACCTCGCCTGGTTTAATTTACGTATGAATAGTTCATTATCAGTTTGACCTTTATTGTTGTAGCCCATTAAGATTTCAAGTAAATATGGAAATGAGAGAGGGCTTATCCACAGGGAAGACGGATTCTAAAGGAGAGCCGAGCGTCACTGATATCAACGACATGCAAAACAGTCCGGGGACGTTGCGTCACCACCAACCTATAAGGATTTGAATAAGTTGGGGAGCAGGAGGGTGATTTATTTTTTTAATGAACATGTCTCCTGTTTCCGTCTTCCCCTCTGCAAATGTGACGTTGAGGGGAGGGAGGTTTACTCGTTCCTCTACAGCTTCACTTGCAGTGAAAGTAATCTGTCAAACTTGTCAAATCTTGAAAGAAGATGAATCTCTCCACCAGTGACAAAACTCTGGGAAACAATGGGATTTGTAGTCTAAATCTTACACTATTGGCATGTAGTTTGTAAACTTATTTTAACTAAATAAAATGTTCAGGCTAACATCTTGTCTTCCACTCTTCAGGAAGCAAATAACTCAACGTTTACTAGTCTGAGTCTAGAGGTTGGGCTCTCGGGGGCAGAAACTTGGCTCTGCAGTAATTTATTGTTTAATTGAGCTCTAATTGATGCAATAAAAAGCCTGGCTGCCAGCCAAACTCTGGGTTGTGTAACCCCTCAGGCTTAGCCAACTACCATACCAGAGGATGTCAGAAACCAGCGTGCTGTTGGTTTGAACACCAGCTCCTTAACACCAGCAGTTTGTGCAGGAGCTTTAGTCGGCTTGTAGGAGAAAGGGAGATTGTGGATTGTGTGTGTGTGTGTGTGTGTGTGTGTGTGTCTGGCAGTTTGGTATTTCCTGAAGGAGTTTCCTCCTACCGTCAGAGCGGAACCACCCTGGGGCCCTCAGCAGTCCAGCCCACAGCCTGACCCGGTACTGCTCCCAGAGAGAAACGGAGAGACACGGCAGTAGTGTGGAGCCACGTTAGATATGAAGGTGTAGGAATATAAAGGGCCATTGATAGCGACGGGGAAACACAGAGGAGTAGGTTGTTATTAAGGCAGGAACGCGCGGTCTCGTCGAGCGCCGTCTCTGGTTCTGCTTCAGGCCTTAGGCAGCCGTCCAACGCGGTGAGAGTGCTGTGATGCCTGTATCTGCGTGCTTTGCAGTTATTTGTGCCGTGATGTCAGCGTCGTGATGGATACGTGCATCTTCATCACCCTGTAGTAATTTCATTGGCCCAGAGATAGCGAGGGGAGCTCCGAGGACTGTGGGCCAGGGTTCCTGTGCTATCGTCGGCGCTGGGCCCGACGAGAGAAACCTGCCAGACGAGGTGGAAAGAGAAGAGAGGGAGAGAGCCTTGCTGACAGGCTGAGGGAGAAAAGGGCGAGCTGTGTCAGCCTGCGTCTTTGCCCCCTCGTCCCAGCTGGGCTTGATTACCCAGAGTTCTCCACTGAGCAGCTTCGGGGAACATGGCCATCGGACTGTCAGAGGGGAGAGGAGGGGAGGGTCTGGGCAGGGTTTCAGACCTCAACCCCCGAGCTGAACTGGGACCAGTCCCTTACACAGCTATGAATCTTTTATGAACGATGCCGTTTTCTATTTTGAATGTCGGGCTGTAATTTGAGGATTATGAGAGCAAGAATAAAAAAAATAAATCTTGGCAAATGTAATGTATTTCAGGTTATATCTGGTTGTGTATGCAGCATTTGTTAACTTCAGAGGTTAGACTACATCTCCCATAAAGCCCGCTGCTTGCTGCCCTAATAAGGATGTTATAACCTGCTCCCCTTGTCCCACAGACGAGCTCGACTAAGTTGTGTGAATAAAATCTGTCACCGATTACAAACTTGAATTCCACAATATTAATATCCAGCGGATTAGGATGCAGTGTTTTTTTTGGAGTAAATTTTGGAGTTGTGGGAATGTCCGTTTTGGCTAATTACCTTCGGTAAAAACTCCTGTAAGTGCATTACTGCCAGGTCGCAGTCCTGATCAACGATGTGCAACAGGAAGACACAGTCATCATTCTCAGCCCTACACGTGAGAAGAGCTGCCAACATCACATCAAACAATCTCCGATCCCATCTGATAGATCGCAATTAATCCTGTGGCACCCTTTTTAGAAATCATAATCAGATTTATAATAGTGCAACCATTGCTTATAATAACATGTCAATGTTCCAGTATCAAATACATTCTTTATTTGAATTACTTTTAACTTTAGACGCCGTCATCCTTGTCTTCATTGTGATCATAACAGTAGATATGAGCTGAGAGTTTGAGACAGGAAAGGCAGGAAGGAAGGAAGAAAGTGAGCGAGAGATGGAGATGTAGCGCCGGCTCAGAGCTGAGATTTTAATGTGTGTGCGTCGCACAGAGCGCTGTGTTTATAAATCACAGAGTCGGGCAGTGTGTGTCTTGCAGGGCCGGTGTTTCCTGCAGTGTAATCTGAGTCTCTGGTGGAATGTGTGAACCACATCCGACTCCACTCCACTCGAGCCCCCGACTCACTCAATATCCCACTGTAAACAACCCGGCACTGCCAGGCTTTCTGGAACGAGACAGGTAGAGTCCCTTAAAAAAAACACACACACACGGAGAATACAGGCGTCAGGGCCTGAAAATAAAAGCACATTGGGTTGAATAGTCAGCGAGAGTCCAGGCTGGAAGGTGATATCCAACTGGGTTTTCTGTAAGGAACCTCTTTTGTGTGTGTGTGTGTGTGTGTGTGTGTGTGTGTGTGTGTGTGTGTGTGTGTGTGTGTGTGTGTGTGTGTGTGTGTGTGTGTGTGTGTGTGCGTGTGTGCGTGCGTGTGCGCGTGTGCGTGTGTGTGTGCGTGTGCGTGTGTGTGTGAGAGGTTTAGACTAAGAGGTTAATTGTAGTGTGACCTCTCTAATGTCTTTCCCTGGCTTGTTATCTTGATTGGGTAATTAATTCTTGGGCTGCCCTCTTCAGTCGCCCCAGTATTCACACACTCATATGTCACACACACACACACACACACACACACACACACAACCGAACCCTTCTGAACTCAGGAGCCCCCACATTCCTGTAACCCTAAGGCTGCTCTGTCGCATTATTTTTCTCTCTCTCTCTTGCTCTCTCCCCTCTTTCCTCCCTCTCTCTCTCTCTCTCACTCTCTCACTCGTGCTGAATTCATTTCTCTCTCTCACTCAGTGATTCTCGGGGCTCGCTCGCCCGTCATATTGTGCTCCCTTCCTTCCTCCCTCCTCGACTGCCTCAGCTGCGATGGAAGAAGCGTTCACAACTTTTACGTGCGAAGAAAACGTGGAAAAAAGCAACAACAAACAAACAAACATTGTACTCGTCTCAGTAACTGAGACCTTGAATTGTGGTGATTTTGCTTGGGTGGATTGAATGGGGCAATAAACAGCAGCAGTCAGGCAATTAGACAGGTTGTAAACAAGACATTAGTCTAGTTAGATCATCTTAACCACTGTATTTGATGGTAAAACATCAAATGAACGTTCCCATATGTCATTAATTACACCTTATGGCACTATAAAACACAGAGAGTGGCACACTGGCAATTATGGTTGTTCAACTGGTAAATCAGTGTGTAATTAACGTTTACGACAAACAACCTCTCCTAATGGCCTTACCTTTGTTCTCTCTCCCAAAGTTTCACTACTCTGTTTGTCTAATTTCTCCGTTGTGTTTCTTGTCCTGTCTGACCTAATTATTTTATTGTGTGTTATATGCTATCAGGTATTTGATTCCAGTCCACTTCTGTCATGATATTAGATCAGCATATGTTTTGTATGAAAAGTATTTATCTGCAAATGGACCGGTAATTACAATTGTAGTGGACTTTAAAGTGAGGTATAAAAATAGGCTAAAATGGAAATACTCCAGTAAAGTACTGGAGTGTGTTTAGTTACTCTCTCACCTCCCTCAGTCTGCGGGACGGAGCGACCGCTTCCTCTGAGCGACAGACAGCTGTTTGTCTCCCGGCTCTGTCTCTATCACCAGCGAACAGGCGTAGAAAGAGAGAGTCGGCTGGAGAGGGAGGGAGAGGGAGAAGGAGTCTTTCCTGCACACTCTCTGCGCTCTCTCAGGTTCTGGCTCTCCCTGTTTGGGCACGATGAGAACGGCAGATTATTGGGGCTGATAAGATGAGGAATGCTGCTCGCAGAGGAAACGCCGTTCTAGAGGAGATGTAGCCTATAGAGGACTGTTCCCTCCTCCTCCTCCCCATATGTCATCCAACCCCCCCCCAACACCAACACCGCCTCCTCTCTCCTCCTGCCTCCCTCCACGCTGGTGTGGCAGGATAGAGACGACAGGGGAGGAAGGGAAGGGATTTAAATGTGTTGACCCAGGAGCGATGGGCATGCCCATTCAAGCCTCCCTCTCTCTCCTGCCCGCCCTCCTTTTACCTGCTGCTGCGTTTACTTCATTTCTGTTCAATAACGGGATCACTGTTTAGCAATACAACAAAACAAGTCAGTGAATGTGGGAAACGATGTAACTGTGGAGTTCTCTTTTTTTTTTACATATAGATATCTCCATATTTAGGTTAAAAATGGCCAAAAATCACAATTAATTTCAGTCGTAGCCCATTTGCAACGCAAGAAAAAACGAGACAAATTCTCATCATTCGTATCATAACAGTAAAAACTGTTAGAGGAAAGGTTGAACTATTTCCTACATTTAATCAGTTATTGATTGCAAAGATAATGGGTGATGGGATCATTTTAACGTGGATTCTTATCAGCTGAATGTTCTAAAAATATTTTAAAAAACTGATCATATTGATTTAGAAAATGTCCATGAAGCTATGAAATGTAGACAGTTTCTCTATTTTTTTAATGGAAATATAAAACGGGGAGAAAAGTAAAAAGTTGTGCTTTTGTCCTGCAACCCTGAATCATTTTTGAAAATGACCAAAAAAAGTGTCTTCGTGCTCTTGAGCACACTGATCCAACCTGTGAGAGTGTTTAGTCCATACTTGTGCTATAAAGGGAAGTATTCATTGGGCGAACCAGACTGGATGCAGAGACTGAGCGATGGCGTCGGCGAGGAGGGAGGAGGTCGCACGTTGCCTTAGCATGTTCAGAGAGCAGCTGAGGTGAAAAGGAGCGAGAGACTAATAAATAGTGTGTTGGGAGCCGAGAGTTGCAGACAGCACATTTTGTGTGGAACCACCTCGCCTAACCCCGGCTCCGCCGAGAGCTCAGCCAAGGCCTGAACCAGACGACATATATCACATCCAGCGTGTATGTGCACGTGTGCTGAACCGTGTGTCCGTCCTTCAGCTGTAACTCTGCATCGCCCAACGTCTACGTCACCAAAGCAGCTTCAAACAGGGCTTACCACGTAACCTGTGTAGTACGTATGTATGGAGGGGTTTGTGTATTATGACAGAATATAGACGTCTGTGTGATAGAGGCCATGTTTTCCCTACGCTGGTTTAAATAATCTAGCTACGCTGTTGTCTTAATGTGGTGATGTTTCCATGTTTCACACATTCATTTAGTTAGAGTTACCATAACGATGGCCAAAAGTCGTGGTTGCATACAGTAGGAGTTCAGAGAAAATTCTGAGATTTTTTTATTTTTATTTTTAAAGTTATTATTCTGGTTTCATGTTAATCTTGTTAATGATTTTGCAAGTTTGCGATCCCTTTGGGCGTCCCCACCATGTTGGACAAATCAATCAAATCAATCAATATTTCTCCACATTTTTCTTCCTGGATTTGAAAAAAAAGTCATTGCAATTATTTTTGACTGATATTGCAATTGCGATATGATTTGCGATGTTACACAGAATGATCATTTCCATTATTCTCATTCTCATTGAAAGACATATTAAAATGATTATGGCTTGGTGTTGCAGGGATCTGCAGTCTGTAAAATATGATGCATAGGTTAGGCGTAAGATGTTAATGGTATTTTTGACACACCTTTTACAAATATCGCACGTCGTGCGATTCAAAAGCTGCCGCCGTCTTTACAGAGCCAAGTGTAGATCCAGTTCAAACGTTAACCAAGATTTACTACGTTTTAGAGGAAAACTGGCATGTTGTTGTGGTTTATTGTGGTTTGTGTGTTTCAACAATCCGGTGGATTAGAATAACGTTTCAGCCCGTCAGCCACAGCTTTACATGGATGCACTGTAACCTAACCACCGGATCTCATTCCCGTTTATTCCAGCGATCCAAACCAGTGGTTCCCAGCGAGGCCCCGGGGACCCCGGAGGTCTGTGTTACAAAGACACAAGCTTCACAGAGCCATGTCTCCCACAAAATATATCTGCTGCGTCTTTGAAAAGTGGCCTCCGAAGTAAAGTTGTGCAAGAACATAAGTACAATATAGCATTATGTCCATTACACAGGCAGACCTCAGTCAGCACAGCATAAACTCTCATAGTTTATCAGTTAAGAATGAAGTTATATAATATATTGAGTAACCGTGAAGCAATGTGGTGTCAGTCTGCCAAATAATAAAAAGTTAAAACGAGAAGAAATAATGGACGTCATTTCCAAATGAGTGGTTTAGTGTTGACTTATTCCCCCTCTTCTGTTAGCATTCTTTCTGGTGGGAGACGGTTATTTTAATGTGACGGTCAAAACAACAGAAATCAGAGCCAGATTGGTTCTCCCCCAAAAAACAAACAAAAAGCAAACCGATGGAGGTGGACAACAATCGTCATCTACCTAAACACCCAAACGGGGTGTCGTATCCGGGACAGAGCCCTCGGTGCTTTGCAGGGATGAAACCATTAAGATAAGATGGGGTGACGTTTCCCTCTCCCTCCCTTTCTCACTCTTTCTGCCTGTCGCTCCTCTTGTACTATGATTGTAAAGAATGTTGTTTAAAGAAGGGAAATTATGTCCGCCCTTTGATGTCTCCTGAAATATGAAACACCCAGAGGCTGATAGAAAAACACTCATTACACACACACACACACACACACACAAAGTGCTACTTCACCCAAACTATATTATACAAACGCACAAACAGACTAAACACATTTCAGTTTTCACTGGAAATGAGTTAACTGCACAGATTCAGTTTGACCTCAGTGGAAGTGAACAGTCACCTGAGTCCCCCCCCCCCCCCACTCTCTTTTTCCGTCCCTGCACCTCTCTCCATATCTCCCTCCCTCTCTCCTTCCATCTCTCACTCTCTCAGTCTGCAGCTTTCTGCTGACTCCAGGAATTATGATCTGTTTCCCGTCCGCAGGAATAATAGAATACAGGAGGAGGGGGGGAGCGAGGGGGAGGGGGAGGGGGAGGGGGGGAGGCAACAGCTTAGTGGAACAGTAGTGAGGAGTCCAGCTCCACTGTGGTTACTCTCTGTGTGTGTTTCTGCAAATGCGTTTAGATCCAGATGTGCGAATGTGCGATATTTTCCTCTTCATTTCCATAAACTTCACACATTAAAAGATTATCCTTGGACATGAACACACACACTCAGAAACACAAATTCAAACCTTGATTAATGGCCATAAGTCAGCGCCCTCCTCCCGTTATCTCGACAGTAAACGCCTCACGTATACAACCACGCGGCGGGCTGCGGCTCTCTCTCTCGCTGCCAGAGCCTTCTGGGCACTTAACACTATCGGCAGTCAGATCCAGCCGCTCGAGTGTGTTTGGAGTGTGTTTGGAGTGTGTCCTCAGCCGCGTAAATATTTATCACACGGCTCCCCCAGGAATTTTAATGAGCACTGATGGAGAGCAATCAACACGGCCGAGCCCAGAGGAGGCGAGGAGACGAAGTGTAGTGACAGTTTGTGATGTGAGGTTTGGGCTTTTAAAAAAAATCACAAGTGGCTTTAACTGTGTTCCTGTGGAGCTTCACACGTTCCTGCTTTATGCTAATTGTTTCCAGTTGTTTTTACACATACGTGTGTGTGTGTGTGTGTGTGTGTGTGTGTGTGTGTGTGTGTGTGTGTGTGTGTGTGTGTGTGTGTGTCCCCTGCATTAGCCCATCTGTAAATTAAGATGGTGACTCTTTTAAGAGTAGAGGCCGCCATACGTGTGCCTGCATGCGTGCGTGTGTGCGTGTGCCTGCATGCGTGCGTGTGTGCGTGTGCGTGTGTGTGTGCGTGTGTGTTCTCATCAGGGTGACAGGGCCACCCTTTAGAGGTCACTCAACACATTGTGTGCAGGCCAAGCTGCATGGGGAGTCAGGGAAGGAAACCTAAGCTATAACTCACAGCTCTCGCTCTCTCTCTCACACACACACTGGGCCTGACCTTTGACCTCCGGCTGGGAGTGGCTAATAACTTTCTTGGGCTCCTAAAGACGCAGCATCTCCTGACTCCTCTATGTGTGTTTCAGTGACGCTTTATTAACTCGATGAAAAGATAAACATAAAAGCTGTGATTTGTGTTGCCAAAGTATGTTAACAGACACAAACAGTTAAACTTCCCGACCCCAATCTTCACAAATCAAAATCGAACCGTTAGACCTTCATGTAAAGTTCCAGGGAGATGCCAGGATTTCTCAAGATGCCAAATAAATCAGGCTAAATGTAGAATCTTTACAGGAACGCTGCTTAGAGAACATATTTCACTACATTGTAACATACAGTTGTTGTAGCATGGGCACAATTATATTGTGTTGTACTACAATATTATTTGTTGGTGTCAGAAATGTATTGAAAGTGAAAGCTAAACATTATCAAAATATGTGTATCTCATGTATGTTTCTTTGTTGAATATGTTCATAACATGTCTGCTTGTGGCTGTAGGATGCTGCATCTCACTCTTCAAGGTCAAACTCTTGGATTTCAAACAAAAGTGAAAAGTTGGGTAAAGAAAACCCACAACTTTGTGTGAGCTGTCTTCTCCTTTCCCGTGTTGTTAGACATCTCACAACCCCTGAGCTTGATTTTGTGACACCTTGGGCAAAGGTTTGCCATGGCCTTTAAGTATAATGGTTGAGAATTTTCAAGTAAAAAATACAACCCATGGTGTACACATTACCACACAAGTGTGGGATTCCCTCGCTCTCGCTGAAAGTGGGCCTTTTGTGCTTTAATGTAAGTGGAGGTGATGCTGGAGGAGGCGTGTTAGAAATTGAGCAGTGACAGATTTGTGACTCTGAGTCTGAACACCGAGGACTGATGAAGCTCACTTCTACTGAACGCAGCCGCCTCCGTGTTCCTCAAGGATCTGGAGGAAGAACCGTCCTCTTCATCCCTTCCTCATGTCCCCATCGCTGTCGTAACAGCATCCTGGGTGTATAAAAAGCCCAGGATCGGGGTTGAGTTCTTCCATCAAAAGTCCAACGAGTCCAAAGGTCAGAACATCTGGGTCCGGTCGGAACATCTGGGTCTGCTGGGGACACGGAGACCGTGGGCTCCAGACTCTCGGAGCATTCTCGTCCGCTTTATCTGATTTCCTTTGAAGTCTCTGTATTCGCAGCCTCATGTCCACTTCTGTACAAACACCAGAGACGCTACTGGACTTCCAAAACCACATCATAGTCTCCCAGCATGCACCCCTCAGAGAGAGAGAGAGGGAGAGAGCGAGAGAAGAGAGTTGTTTTCTTGAGAACGTTTGATGTAAGCATGGGGGTTTCCAGTAGGAGAAAACGAGCGATACTATGGACATTTATGATATTTTTCTACCTCTCCTTACATACAGTGCTGTAGGTGTGTGTGTGTGTGTGTGTGTGTGTGTGTGTGTGTGTTCACACGCCGCTACATGTTTGCGTGCGTGCCCTCATGTGTTTGGAGGTCAGCCCCGGTGTGCTGTGTGTGATTTATTGAAAGTCCTTGCAGTGATACCAGAATTCCTTTGCGTTAAATGCCTTCTCTGAGTGCCTTTTACTGCCTGCGTGCTTTATGAACCATGATCACACTCTATCCGTCTCTCGCTTTTACATTTCTAAAGATTATTTTTTATGGCGTCTCGTCTTTATTGGAGGGGAGAGTGTCAAGAAAGAGGCAAAAAGGGGGGAGAGACAGAGGAATGATGGGCCATGTAGTTGGCGAGCATATATTGAAGTGAGATTTGTGTTTGAGCTGAGGGGAAAAAAACAGCGTTCACGTCTGAGTGTGAGAGTTTATCATCAGGGTTACGGCAACAACAGGCATAAAGTGACCCGAGGTCGTTCCCCTAATATCACCAACCAACACGGGTAAATCCAGTGGCTTCCAGATGATCGTGGAAGAGGCTTCGAGCATGACTACAGCTCCCAGCTGTCCCAGTTAGACGGTGAGCTACTGGAGCATTACCACCACTGGATTACCATGAAGGTCTCCTGGTGGGTTTATCTAAGCAAGCCATATAAAAGAAATCCGTTCATTAGAGGGAAAAAGGGTAAAATGTCCACAAGTCATGACTATGAGTCATGACTATTTTGCTATTTTTTTTTAAGCTTTTTCTTGAATTAATCAAGCAACTTGAATCATTTCATTTTTGGATGTTCTGAAGCAACAAACCGCTGATGCTAACGGATACTGTCATATTGAGTTGGATTCATCGTTTTCAGAAACAAAGACTTGTGTGTCTGTGTTGAGAAACGCGGGGCTCACTGCCTATGGTGACAATCTGGTTATTGTAACCAGGAACAGCTGTGATGTTTCTGTACCACCACTACTCCGGATCCATCAGACGTCACAACAAACACACCTCGGTTTTTACAACTTTGATTCACTTATGAAACCATACTCATGCATGTTCTTCCCTTCTTAATTCCTGCTGATGCACATCAGTGCGGCATGACGGCCAATGGGTGTGCAGTTCATTTTGTCACATAATCTCTAAAATATGCTTAATGCTCGCAGGGTGAGGGCCACGTTTTGTCCAAGCTAATCTAGGGCTTTCTAATTCTTGCTGTTATCACGGCTGCATATTTTCAAACATGGGCAGAGCGCTGCTTTACACGGGGTGGACCAAAACGTTGGGTTCGGTTGCAAATCGGATCCATATGAAGATTATATTGTGCCCCCATCTGTTAGTAGTTCGTGTTGAATTATTTGCTACATGCTCTGTTTGGGGTGAGTTCACTTGGCCGCAGAAGGCTCTTGTTAGCAGTTTGGAAGCAGCTTTTCTTCCAGCGAGCCGCGCTCTGCAGACGGATCTGCGAGGGTGAGATTGTCTGTCACCTGCAGAAATCCGGCTTGAGAAAGACCAGGCGCCGGATTAGCTTCCTGGATGCTGAACCGTGTGGTTGTGTGTTAATACGGCAGACTTAGCAGACAAGAGTCTGATTTCAACAGATGTTTCCCTGCCAAGCTCCCATGGAGATCTTGGAGACCAGGCATGATGAAGATGATGATGACGAAGATGATGATAATTCCCTACTCCCTGCTGGCGTTCAGGGTATCGTTTGACATTTTTAAGATATCGGTGCCAATGCAATACCAGAGTTTCAGTGCAAAATGTTTCATTTTTGGAATACCTTATTTGAGGAATACAAACATGTTTTTCTCCGAAATCCCTTTTTACATTTAACAATCCAGCCAGACGTGTCCATGTTTAATGCCAGAAGCAGCAAAGCAGCAACTTTGCATGAATAAAAAATCTAAAATAATCTCAAGAACAAGAAAATCATATATGTCCAGCATTTGGTGACAACTTTCTGTACTTGACATTTTGGTTGACACTTAAAATGTTTATATGTGCGATGCTCAGTTCTTCTTCCTGCCTCTCAATGATCGCTAGCTGCGAGCAAAGAGAGCAGTCAGCTGCTTTTGTCCAGTGGTGGAATCACAAACACACGTCATTGATCTACAGTTAAAAGTTATCACCATCATTTCATGTCAAAAGACCACTACATTTATAATCTGTAATCCTTTTAGTCTGTGTTGGTGCAGATGTGACTCAAATGATGAGTCTTGTGTTTTGAGGAGTGAATAAACCCTTGGCTAGTAAACAAATTTCCACTTTCCACGTTCATGTGGCCACAAGGGTCCGTGTGACATACATGCTGTCATCTGCTCATGTGCATGTGAATCACGTGGATTTTCAGATTGCAGCCCAGTTTGTAGTCCTGTAAGTCTTGTACCTGCCGGGGTGATGAATCTCCATCTCCAAACACCAGATGAGACAACACTCTGTGTTGGTCACCTACTGGTTAAAGTTAGGAAACTTGTCCCTGTGAGTCAGGAAACACATCATTGGATTTGTCAGTTGTTCAGTTGAAGTGAATGAAAGATGGATGACACCTCGACTGAGACTCACAGCAGCTGCTTTCAGGTCACTGCATACATTAAAGGTGCATAATACAAGATTGGGAGTATTTCATCGCTAACGGTGCTAACAGCGCTAACCATACAAGCTACAGCTAACGTGCTAACAGGGCTAACTGTGTTTGCATGGAGGGTGGACGCTACGCTTCCGTGATGGTGGTCGGTCAGGTAGACGTTATCGGCTGTAGCTGCCGTATGAGAGCAGTGATGGCCTTTATATAGGAAGTCATCGTAGACAGCATGACATCACCTGTTGCCAACTTGTTTTTTTGCTGCTAGAAACTAAGTACAACTGAATGCTGACCGTAAACATGAACTGAAAACACACTGAAAGGGTTAAAGTTTGAAAGCACAGACAACTAGTAGTAGCAACCTGTCAATCAGAAGGTCCTGCTTCACTGTCTATTTGACTGGACCATAATTTACTAAATGAACATCATGCTGTTTTGAAGAAGACTTGAAACTAGAGATCGAGACCATAAACTCATGTTTACAATGAGATAATAAATCAAGAGAGACGGAGGCTCATTTTCTTACGGACTTTACAATTGGACTCCTTTTTCCAACCAGAGGACTCGCCTGCAGAAGAATGCCTGTATCTACCCTGGGTTAAATGACCCACGCTTCTTACTGATGTCCACAACTACTTTATTATCACCACAAAGTTACGGAACACCGTGAAAGCTGTAACAAATAAAACACATACATTATTTTTACAGCTTAGTTTCTTACACATGGGTACACAAGTTTCGAATATCAGAATAATTACCGTGTACGCCTGCTTAGCCAGTAGACAGTCCTCTCACGTCTCTCTTTTCCTTACTGACGACTCACGCTCTCTGACATTACTTGGACAGGAAGTGACGTCTCAAACCATTTTGATTTAAACATTTCAATGAATTTTGACAGCAGAACTATGAATTAAACTGCATTTAGGTTTCATCATAAATTTATGTAACCATAATAAAATATTAATTAGAAATCAAATATGATATCTTCACTCTAACTTCCGGCGTTGCCACGATAACACATTGCCGTATTTCGGCGGCAGCTACAATGCCACTTTAAGGCACCGGCTCGTTCACTTTTCAGACTGCCATCAAAGTCACAGCTCTGGGTTTATTTCAGTTCACTGGATTTACATATGCAGACAGAAACTAAACAAAAGGCTACTTCAGGGTCTTTTTTTCTCTCCAGCATACAACATTCTGCCGTTTATTTTCCTTCCCCTTTTCTGGCATCGACTCATACCAGATAAGACCCGTCCTCTTTGCATTTACTAACCAATCAGCAAGGGACGTAGAAGCACAAATCCTAAACCAGGTTGACTTTCCACTAAAAATGTATTACACGTGTAACACTTGACTTCAGACCTTCAGCGTTCGTGACGAGACCAGTTGACGTTTCTTTTATGCCAGCTTGGAAATATTCTCCATTACAAAACCCTAATCAACATAATTATGAAGCAAGTGGATTATTTAATGTAATTGTGGTCACCCTATGGTAATTACATTCAGCCCTGGGATAAATTATGTCTCAGTGCTGTAAGTAATTAGTCTGAAAATGTTTCCAGTTACGGCTTCAGAGCCAAAAAATGGATGTGAGTAATGTACAGAACGTCTCACATGAGAAAGAGCTGTTTGTGCTGCCGCTACAGACGGAGGGGAAAACGGGCTGTGGCTTTCATCTGCCGGGCTTCATGTGCTCCAGGTGAAGTGAAAAATAACAACACCCGGGATTGAACCCACGGTGTCGCAGACTGAGTCGGCCTGTACTTGTTCGCTGTGTGTGTTCAGTGTTCTGAGTCCCTGTTCCCTGAGAGGCTGAAGTGAAACTCTTTAATAAGGTCACTCAGAAAAGACATTTTCAAGAGGTTCAACGTCAGATAAAAACCCCCCACTCTCTCTTTTTCACCGTATGACCCCGGCTGTTTTTCATGGCTTGGGCTAAGCATGTTGGTTCCAAATAATGGAAATGTTACGCCACGACATCCAAACTTTTAGACAAAAAAAAAAGCGCCTCCACTTTGTGGCAACCATTTGGGGAAAACCCTTTGCTGTTTCATGTGAATGCCCCCGTGCAGAAGGTCATTGTAGAATAGTCCTGATCAGTACCATTAAAATATGGGAAAATACCACAAAACAAAACGGCAAACAAGCATCCACAGCCAACAACACGGTTCTAAAATAATCAGTCAAATAAATAAATATATACAATGTCATTTTGCACTAGAATAAATATATTTATTGCACTGATATGACTGTAATTATTGTCAATATTTGTCAACTTCCCAGTAATGCAAATTACAGAGTATGCAAAATTAGAAACTTGTAGGAGAAAATACAACAAGCCCAAGCTGACCAATCGCAGTTCTTCCTGTTTCCACTTGGTAGCCGCCATTTTCCAGAGGGGCCCTCCAGCCCCAGCAGCTACATGCACATGCTCTGTAGCTTCACCACAGTGCCTCAACGCACAACGATAAATCAATGGTAATGCTCTTGTGGCTGAACTGAAGCAAATCCCTGCATCCAGGTTCCAAAACCTTGTCGAGAGCTTTCCCAGAAATGTGTAGGCTATTATAAGCAGACATTAGGAAATGCTCAGCAGTCACATGAGTGAAAGTGTCCACAAAGTTTTGGCCATATAGTGAATGTGATTTTAACCTCCATGCAGAGGGAAAACGACAACGAAGGGAAGGGGAAGACCACCACATACTTGTTGAGAAAGTACCAAGGCCATGACTGTGTTAATGTTTCTTTTTTAAACGGAAAAGAAAGAAAAATAAAAGACGGGGTTTTCTTGGAGGAGTCATTTACTTTGGAATCAGCTGCAGGATTAAGGAACATACAGTATCAGAAAAGGAGATTCTTCAGTATCAGGTTTCACCACGGCCTTTTATTAGACCCCCTGAGGCCAACATGTGTGTTTCTGATACAAACTTCATACGCATGATGCCTGAGAGATGAAACCCCCCCCCCCCCCCCCCCCCTAAATTGAGATGGAAATAGAAGTTGGAGAAAGAAAGAGGCAGTGAGAAAGAGAGAAAGAAAGGAAGCTTTACAAACATAAAGGACTTCCAGGGAACGTTTTTTTTTTTCTGGCTCTTTGGTGGTCTCAAGAAGGGTCCCGCTGGATCTTGAACCCAGTGCAAAACACAACAGGGGGGGAAATGAGTAAGGGGTTGAGGAGAGGCGGGAGGTGGGTGGGGGGTCCTGAGCTGGGGGGTTACACCACCAGAGTCCCACAATTCATCATCCTCTGGCACCGACGGGGGCTGTCTGGACAGATCGGTGGTGGGGAGCCGAGAGGGGGGATTGATGGCCAGCGAGACTCTGTGACCTCCCTTCTTCCCCGGGAGAGGGGAGATACTGTGTGTGTGTGTGTGTGTGTGTGTGTGTGTGTGTGTGTGTGTGTGTGTGTGTGTGTGTGTGTGTGTGTGTGTGTGTGTGTGTGTGTGTGTGTGTGTGTGTGTGTGTGTGAATCACCCTGCATCCTGTTGAAGATGTCAGGTTTGGACATTGAGTTGAATCCAGTATGTCTTTATGTGAGGACGACACATCAGCTGGCTGCTGGATTCTCCTCCTCACAGACATCAGACCTGACAGACGATTTGTTTTTCTTCTCCCCCCCTCCCTCTCCCTCCCTCCCTCTCTCTCCTTTCTTTCTTTTTAACAGGACTACCTACAAGGCGACAGCACCAAAGCATATCAGAGGTTGGGTTGGAAGCCAAAGGTCACTTTTGAGGTGTGTGTCACTCATCTGATCGAGCTGAAATCAGGATATTAGTCAGGATGCACAAGTACAGACGAGGACTGGTTGGATTCAATATATTGTAATTTAGCCACAGAAAGGACAATGTCCGAAGATAAAACATCAAAGAATAGCTTTGAAAGATTTGTGGCAGAGCTCGGGAAAGAGGGGAAAGCGATGTGTCTGTATTTCTATGTGTACGTCTACATAATAGAAGGTGGGTGGGGTTAGCAGAGGATACAGTGAGGTGAAGCTGTGATATAATTTATAAAGTTAAACCGGACTACTGAGTCCCGTGTAATTGAGAAGCAACGGAAAACCAACAAGCGAGCACCAAGTATGAGTACAGGCGGATTATTACGTCCCAGAATGTGACAGCCTGATATGAGTAATGTATGTTGGAATGTATTTTAATAAAAAAGAATTAATACAAATGTCTCATCAATATCACAAGATTTGGCAAAGGTATGCAAAGCCAAATGCCAAAAAAATAAAATTAATGTGATTAACTATGTTCATTGATTTACAACAGACAAAAGTCAAACAGCCCAAACACTTAGAGCAGACTCAAATAACTATTTTTGTTTACTTAATTAAATTGGTCAGCATTTGCTTATAAAGCAACAAGAGAAAGTAGTAAAATTATAACATTATATTGTATAATTTTGGGGGTTTTGATATTGATGCAAAAAGTCTGACTTTTAAGACACAATTTTCTATCAAACTATCAAACAAATTTTAGTCTAAACACAAGAATGTTGCTTAAATAAAATACAGAATAAAATGATTTTGAATTAAATCAGGGCGTGCTGATCAGAAGACTCCAAAGCTGACGAGACACTCAGTTTTTAAGAATAATGTAATGGACACGTAATATCCAGCCAGAATGATTCATTTCAGCTGAAAGTAAATGAGAATCTTGATTTCTTGCGGATACTGAACAGTTGGCATCTTCATCAATGGCAGATTTACTATTAACCACAATGTAAAGACAAATCCTTGTAATTACAATCAGTGTTTATGTTAGGAGATGTTTTTCATTTTAAATAGTTTATGAAACTAATGTGACCACGGTGTCCGTCTGCAGGAGCTGGTGAAGGAGATGGTGGATGCAGACGTCCAGCTAATGAAGAAGAACCCAAATGCCTGAGTCCAAATCCTCATTCCACCCGGGATGAGAACGTTTATGCACTCCGGTGTTCTACAGGGGAAGGAACGCGTTGTATTTGTACCTTTTTATTTCAAATGAAGTCATTGTGTCCTTTTGTCTTTGTTAAGGGAGGTTGACTTAACCTTCTGTTGCCTTTGTCTGTTCCTATAGCATCATGTCATTTTGATTTTGTTATGCTATCACATAGCAGAGATGCCTTTTTGTATTTCCCCACTAATCATGTCATCATGTATATAGAATGCCACGGGTTAGGGCTTTATTTATACACGTTTCTTTTAATTGTGGCTGAATTTATTTACGCGTCAAAGTCGACGTTCTTTCTGTCAGAAGATGAAATGGCAGAATGTATAAATAAACAGAAGAATGGAGATTTTATCTTTGGGAAATAGGAATCACCGGGTTTATTCGTGGTCGGACGTAGAAACGAGTTGTTTGGTATAATAAAGGCTGGACTTTTCACACACTGCTCCTGTTGTTTTTCTCAGTCTACACAAAGCTGTGATCAATTATACTCATATCAATGTTTAGTGGAGTTTTCCAGGAGATGCGTGGTTTTTGTCTGTTGTGTGTTTCTGTTAGTATGCTTTTGTTTCATGTCTTTAGGCAGCAAATCTGCAGGAAACGCAGGTATGTGTGTCAGGTGTGTGTGTGTGTGTGTGTGTGTGTGTGTGTGTGTGTGTGTGTGTGTGTGTGTGTTGTCGGCTGGCTCGGCTCCTGTCCTCTCTGTCCGCTCTGGCTGTCCAGGGTTTTCATTTGCGAGCACACTGCGCTCTTTTATCCGACAGGAAGTGCGTTTCTCCCCGGGCCCCGGGCCCCGGCTCGCAGGCCCCCGCTCTGAAACGCCTCTTGTCCGTCCAGACTGGCTGCAAACGTCGGGGGCGCGGTGGATCCGGAATCTGCTCTGGTCCCGATGGTCGTGAAAACCCTTCTCTTCTTCCAGAAGCTGAGGTGTCTAAACGAGTCACATGAACTCGAGAGTCAAATCCTAAACTGCACGTGAGTCTTGCTTGTTTAAACTTTTTTTTTTAATTCCGCGAATTTAAATAAAATAATATTTTAGTCGATTTTTTTTTATCTCTTAATAAACCCAACGCACATATAGACTTTCTAATAAATAATATATATATATATATATATATTTTTGTCTAATAAGTTTTCTCGGCCGGTCATCCGTGAAACGTCAGATATCCAGACCGCAGCTGTGGATCTGAGTTTAGCGGTATTTTGGGGGATTCATGAGTGGTGAGGAGTATAATTTAGCTTCAGTAAAAGGAGCATTGTGGTGTTAAAACACCAGTGAGAAGGAATAAAAGACGGCTAGTATCAGCACGATAAATACACGTTTCTTTATGCGGCAGAATCGTTCCTCTTAATTCATGTTGAAGCGCTGTTTTAATTCCCTTCATGCTCGTCTGTAAAGGAACGGAAGCTGCAGATAAACAGCTGAGTGGAGAGGAGCGAAGTAGAGATACTGTGGTGAAGCAGGCCTGTCCTTAAATACGGGTCGTGCGGAAGGTTACCTCCCGCCACTGGTGGGTTATTTTGGGGGCTTTGACATTCCACTTGTACGGTGGCCTGGGGGTCTCAGTGAGCGGCCTGGGGAGGGTGGGGTCGCCCCCGTCTCATTCTGGGACCTACAGGACATTTAAAAGCCTCTCTGTGGCGCTCCGACTCTGAATTGGAACCAGATGTGGCTCCGAGGTCGTTTGGGCCCCTGAAGCGGCGCTGAGGGCCCGGCACGTCTTGCAGGTGCAGCGCGGAGCTACCGCAGCGACGAGCGGCCCTGTGATCAGGTTTACTGTTGGCACAGACAGAAAGAAAGCTCCGGATCTGGATCAGCACCGCGAATGTAACGGAATAGGGGGGAAATCCGTCACGCGGCTAAACAAACATTTTAAGGAGATGAAACGGCTCTAATGGTCAATTTAAGTCCTGATTCCTTCAATTCTTCGAAGAGAAGAACATCACTGTGTGTTTCTGTCAAATGTACCGAGTTAGTGCTCCTGCTTTAGGGGGGAATCAGCTCTGAAATGAAACATTTAGTTGTATTATCTGCTTGTGGCACATTTCCACACGGCTTGTTTACTGTAAAGCACATTCTGATTGCTTTAAAAAAACGTATTCTCAGGAAGCTAAATTCAGATTGTGTTTAAAAGATGTATTATTAATACAATTTCTGTTTAGGCCCGCAGAGGCTAAATATCAGGCTTAATTAATACATATATTATTTGTTCAGCTGGAGGTTATGCGCAGAAACATCAGTGTAATTGGGGAAAAATAAATAACAGCGATCTAACTCCAATGGTGATATTAAAGCGCTTCAAATAAACATGCAGCCTCACTAAAGATAAATAGAGTTGTGAGTCACAATTTAAACAATAAGTAGCCTAATTGTAGAACTTTTTGAATGGATGAAAAAATAATTAAATGCTTAAATAAAAAACGGTCAGTGACGCATAAAAAATAATGATGAAATTCATCAGGGGAAATTAATTGAACAACTTGTGTTAAATGACAGCCATCACTGCTGTGAACTAGATTTAGCTCCGCTGGACGCCGTGTTGTTGTTTTCTTTGAAAGGATTAAATGAATACTCGAAAACCAACAAATGAGACTGAAAACTCAGTCAGATCGTTGTTTGGTGTCAGAAGAGTTAAAGAGTCCGCCATCGATTGTCTCCCCGAGACTCAACGGGGTGGGCAGAGCTGAACACACACACACACACACACACACACACACACACACACACACACACACACACACACACACACACACACACACACACACACACACACACACACACACGAGGAGTGCGCCAGTCTAACATCTATGCCTAGGCCTTCCATCTGGTATCCCATATTCTGTTCTTTGAATCAACGTTAAAGGACCCGGATTGTATGTAATATTAATGTCACAGACACCGATTGACCAAAAGTGATGCTGTCCTATAAATGAGATGGAAAAATACCCTACGTTGAATTCAGACGTGCTTCGGTGAAAAACAACCCAAATGAGTGCCTGCGCAAGAAACTAGTCCCCCTCAGAACCCACTGTTATCTACACGTTGGTGTCTGCCGGCCGCTCAACACATGTGGGCTTCATGGCTGTAACAGAAAGAGACATCCGCAGGCACCGACACACAACACGGATCCCCTGAGGACACGCGCGCGTTTAAACGGACGCCAATTACCCCGAACACGAACACGGGTATGCCACTTGTCCCGGCAGCGTGCTGCAGCTCCTCTGGGAGCGTTTCATGTGTGTAGGCCTGTAGACCTGCAGTCCCAGCGATGGTGACGGGCTCTACTGCAGCCTCTCGCCGCCCCTTCCTAAAGTGCATTGTTGACATCCTCTCCATTGACCCCATCACCTCCTTCTGTCTTGTCCTTACGATGAAAAATGATTCCCAGCCGCGACTGCGTTTCGCTTCCGGGCCCCTGAGTGCCGCATCAGACACAAAGACGTTTGTTTATGAGCAATCTACTTATTATACTATTTATTATCTCTATTATTAGACACTTTAGATAAGTAGTTAAGGAAGGTGCAGCAGGGCGCATTGTTTACGTTAGCTTTATGGCCTCGACCCATCTGACTGGTGGCCCTGGGGAGCGTTTGCGCTCTGGAATTTTTAGTTTCACTGACTCGTTAAAATCTCATCCGCACGGGCCCCACTGACGGTCACGTTCACGCGTTTACCGCCCGACACACACACACACACACACACACACACACACACACACACACACACACACACACACACACAGAATTGCACTGTCTGCTGCTGGATGAGAGTCTGAGGCTCCAAGAGCTCAAAGAAACAAAACAAAATCAGGTTCTAATGAGATAACATTCAAACTGTCCGTCCTGGAAACACCAGTGACTTCTGATTAATTATTATTATTAATTATTATACGTAGTAGTGGTAGTTTTATGTTCGTTTTGTTGCTGTTGCTGATTTTCATAATAATTGATTAGAGATATTTCCCGTCACCGTGTTATTATAGCGAAAACAAACTGATGACTTCTGTTTTGATGTTTTTAATCGACACATATATAATAATAATAAAATCTTAATTAGGTTTTAACCAGGCAACAGCTGGACGTGTCGTAGTCAATTTGAAATGTTCCTAAAATCCCCGAGGAAGCCCTGAAATAAATAAATCCACGTGTGACAGCAGCAACGCGTCACACAGGTGAGTGTGGGCCGCTCAATGAAAGCAGACCGAGCCGTGTCCTCCTGCACACGTCAGACCGTCCCCCAGCATGCATCAGCGGGGCCCTCCGGGGTCTGTGCAGCACAATGTCCCCCTGAAGACATCCAGAAACGCATGCAGCTGCAGCCCTCTCTCGCACCCAAACGCTCCCATCATTCACGAGCAGCAGTCAGACGGAAGCCCGCTAGCTTTGTAATGACTGATTTGTTTTGCTGACGAGGCCTTTAGTGAGTTCAGACCGCACCGAGCTGCTGCCACACGCGTGTTTATTTACCGCCTGCATGTACACAAGCTGCAGGGTCCCCTGAAGCTGTCCCACTGAAGCCCAGATATCTCTTTCACCTCTCACGGTTTAGGATTTTAGGTCACCTCGGCGGGACGCTTGCTTTTGGCCTCCGCGGCGCAAAGTAGGGCCGCAGACCACCTGGTACGTTTTAATAAAACTATTCCTTCTTCTTTATGATCAAAAAGTCATATGAGCTTCAATAACTGCTTCATTAATTGGATAATACTAATTATGTGGATTCACCGAGAGACTTTAGGCTACAACTAATAACCTACACACTCCCTGTTTTCTCAAATAAAGAACTTTCCTTTTTCTTCTCTCTTTTTTAGAGTATTTAGCAAACTAAACCTAATATCAAATATTTAACATCCAAAAACACAATTTAACTTCTTCCCGGTTATTAATCTCTTCATTTAAAAATACGTTCTTACCAGAGCTAATAACTCACTCAAATTAAGATCAAATAGACGGCACTTTATTAAACAAACAAAATGTAATGCCTTCAAAATACTTTTTAAACAAATAAGACACAAATGAATAAAATAAGTCAGTATAGACTACAAAGCCCCCCTCATCTATTTATACAAGAACTGTGACAAATAAAGCGATAAGAAAACTGGAAAAAAACTTAAGTGTTTGGTCCTCAATATCCAACCACTCCCCTTTCCTAAAAAATAAATTACTATATTAGGTTATAATTTACAGTATATGGTCGTAAAAGCTGGTGTTTGAGCCATCTTTCTACAGAATTCTCAAAGTGAGAGGGAAGAAAACTTACGTGTTTTCGGTGTTACACACGCGCCTCGACAGAAAAACACAGTCTCTTAAGTCCATTCGGAGTGAGAATAAAAGACCAAAAAAGTACAAAAAAATATAAAACATATATTAAGAGTTATTAATTTAAAAGACACACTTTGGCTTTCAGAACTTGCTGCAGTCATAAACAAAAGCTCCTGAGGTGCGGTAGATGGACTGGCTGGACGGGAACGCCATCTGACAGCTATTATTCCCGTTGACCGGGGAGCCGTTCAGCCCGATCCGCTGGGACTCGAACATCTCCCGCACAGAGTGGAAGTTCTGCTGCTGCGCCGGGTAACCGGAGCTCAAGTGGCTCAGGTCCCCGTACCAGGACGCGAGCCGCCCCTGGTGCGCGTGGTGGCCGTCCTGGCCCGCCTGGCCCAGGTTGCTGTGTCCGAGGGGGGACGCGGTGGTCGTGGTGATGCAATAGTCGGGCAGGGCCTCCTCCACGGTGGTGGAGGGCGCCAGGTGGCCCCCGGACGACCGGTCCCCGGCGTACAGGCTCATGGCCTGCATGTTGCAGTGGTAGGTCGCGTTGGCGTTGGAGGAGAGGTTCTGGTTGCAGGTCGGCGAGCTGTACGCGGACGTCTGGTTGGGGGAGTAGTTGAGCGACAGTGACGGGGTGATACCTGTCCGGGAGGAGGCGATGAGTGGCGGGGAGAGCTCGGCCTGCGGAGACCCCCGCAGGGTCGTCATGATGTTATCCACGCTGAAGCCCTGAACCGGGGCCTGGCCGTGGTGCTGGTGGTGCTCGGGTCCGTCCATGCTGAGGGACCGGGTGGACGGCACGCTGTGCGGGCTGCCCGTCGACATGCTGCTGCTGCTGTCGGGGCTCTCGGTCTTGGGCACGGCGCTCAGGGCCGGGGAGGCGGCCTGCGGCGGCGTTGAGGTCCCGTTCTCCGTCTTTATATCCTGGATCCGCACCGGGTGGGAGCCCGGCGCCGACGGGTCCTGCTCCCTGCCCGGAGTGTGGCCGGAGGGGTCCTTGCCCGGCCTGTCATCCTTATCCTTCTGCACGTCCTTCTTTTTGAACCTCCTCCGGCGCCGTAGGAAGCTGCCGTTCTCGAACATGTTGTAGGAGTCCGGGTCCAGGGTCCAGTAGCTGCCCTTGCCGGGCTTCTTATCGTCCCGGGGCACTTTGACGAAGCACTCGTTGAGAGACAGGTTGTGCCGTATGCTGTTCTGCCAGCCCTGCTTGTTGTCCCGGTAGAAGGGGAACCTCTCCATGATAAACTGATAAATCCCGTTCAGGGTGATCTTCTTCTCCGGTGAGTTCTGGATCGCCATGGTGATGAGGGCGATGTAGCTGTAGGGGGGTTTGACCATGTCCTTCGGCTGGTGCTGAGGGGTGTACGGCCCGTACGCCCGGGCCATGCTGGCCGGGTACTGGTCGTGGGCCGCATGGGAGTACATGCTCATGGGCGCAGGCATCCCGGTGTATCCGCCGCCGGCCCGGTAGTAGCTCTGGTCGCTGCTGATGTACGGTACAACTCCCAAAGAGTTGGGGCTGGAGACGGAGTAGCGCGCCTGCATCCTGCGCAATGCGTAAAACCTCCCCAAGCTGCGTCCCCTCCACAAAGACTTCGGCGTGTGCTCCGACACCGGGACCGGTTCCCTCTTCTCTCTGCGTCGTCTGGAAGTCCTTTCTTTAAGCCACAGCTCGCCGCGGGGAACCGGAGAGAGCGCGCGCGGCCGCAGTGAACATTTGGGAAACGGAGAAGGCTCGGAGTCAGGCTGGAGGAGCGCGAGGAACCTTTTTTTTACCCTTCACATTTTTTTCCTCCCTTTTGGCTGCTCGCGCTGCTCCTCCCAGAATGTGTGCTCCATCATCCAATTGGAGGACGAAGTGAACCTGTGGAAAAGCTGCATGGCGACAAAAGTTACTACACCCCCTCCCCCTCTCTCCTCCCCCTCTCTCCTGCCCCTCTCCCCTCAGCCCAGACATGGAATTATTAAAATGCTGTTCAGGGTGTGTCTAAAATACTCAAACATTCATATAATGACTCAATCGGTGAGACATGTATTATTTTGGTATTATTGTATCACATTATGAGCCATAAAATAACGTCTTATGAGTCTATTCTGGGGACGAGAAATGAAGCGTGTTGTGGATTTCACAGCCTAGAAACTTCTGACTAAATTGGTGTACCCTCCTCCTCCTCCTCCTCCTCCTCCTCTTCTTCTTCTCCTGCGAAATATTAAACCGGATCCGGAGGATATTCTGTCATGTGTGATATCAGCCCGAGGCCCAGAGATTTATTTTTCCCCCCCAAATTAAGAGTTGACATATATTTGGCTGCTTTTAACCCCTAGTTTGGACCAAACGTATTAGCGATCAGGAATGCAAAACGAGCTCGTTCTTATCAGGCTGTGAGAAAACTCTCGTCAGCTGCTGTTGAGCCTCTGAATAAACAGACGCACATGAAAGAGCGCGGACGCCTCCCGACCGCGCCGGTGGGCGGTGCGTGGAAACTAATTAAAGGTTAAATGAACATCATTTGGTCGAGATGGGTGAGAAAAGGTCCCCGGGGTGCGAGCGGCTGCTGAGACCGAGGTGGGATTTTTTTTTTTTTTTTAAGATGAAGACCTCCAAATGTCCTTCACACTGAGCGGCTGTTAACAGAGCCATCAACGTCCCCCCGCGGCTTCTAGAAAGTTCGGCTTCGTTGTGTTGATTGCGAAGCCTAAAGACAACAGAAGTGTGTGTTTGCAGCCTGATGGGAATAATAGTTTAAAAACATTACGAAGATGGAGGCGATTAAGGGGCAGGAGGCCTAGTTAGTGCGTGTCTTTATGACAGAGAATATAAATTAATAATCTCTCTTTTATTAGTTTATTAAAATCATAAAATACAAGTATAATATTAACACACTTAAAATATAAAATAAACCTATACAATATTTTATTTTTTCTTTATTTGTTTTATTTCTAAAGATAATTGAAATATGATTTTATTATCATGTGTTGGGAAACCTGTCTTCATATTTGTTTTAAATATTAATTGTTGAACCAGAAAAGTAAAATGTCTGTTTTAATTGGTCGTGTAAAATCATTTTAAACATTATTAAGACACCAATTCATGTGAAGCGGTTTTATTTGTTTGCAGAGCCGCGCATGCTCACATATATACAACGGTGGCATACTAGGCCTACTACTGCACTTAATGAAGAACTCCAACAGGAGAGTTTAATAGACTTTATTAAACTGTCCCATCTCTTATTGAAGTTTATGGATTCAACCAAATCCAGAGAAGTTTATAAAACGCACACGAATAATCTTCAAATTCTGCAAATACATTTAAAAACGAAATCCTTCCTAAATGTCTTTATTGACAGAAGCTGTGAAGTTAAGATAAAGGTCGTCTGTCTTTTGAAGAGTTCAAACTTTAAAGTCAACATCTTATTTTGGAAAGAGAAAACATATTGCTAACAAGATGCATCTAGAGCTAAATAACAAAAATAAAAATGGATTTTAATGCGATGAAAGAGGTATAAATCAGCACCTTAATCTTATCTTCATGTGGAGATTGCCCTGATTGATTAAGATCACTCTTTGCAAAGTTTCCGTTTAGTTGCAAGAGAAGAGAAGTTGCGAAACAAACTGATAAAAGTGATGCGATAGCGTTGCTCTCTCACCGGCGTGCGTTCATTCCGCTCTTTGTTCCGTCATTTGCATGTGTCGTCCTGACAACTCTCGCGAGGAAGCACATGCAGAGCTGTCACCTGCGAGGTCCGGGCAGAGAGGCCTCTGAGCGGCCGTGACAGACCGGCGGCCCCGCGGCAACACGGAGGGTCAACTGTCCGTGTGTGTGGAGGGAAACCCGACCTGCGGGGACGCGAATCAGCAACCCACGGCTGGACGCACGACACCGTAGCGGTGTCGAAACGTACGGCATTAATTCATCATGGCGTACAGGATAAACCTGTTCCTATCTGCGGATCCTCCATCTGTCGCTGCTGAGGTTCCAAAGAAAACCGAACCACATCCTGAGATAACATCTATACTAACAGCGAATATCAACGTCCTTTTGTCTGCTATTAATTAATGGTTAGGAGAATTTAATTCGACTTTAACCGGACGGCTTTTAAACAGAAATCCCTGTTGAAGCTGAAGGCTGTGTAAACGTAGGCCCGCGACACACTCCTGCCCCCCAGTGGTCAGTCTGTAGAAGTACACGACGTTGCACGTTGTCGTCAGCAGTGAGGCCTGAGCGACCTGTAGTCTACCACAGTGTAGAAATACTCTGGTACAAAGTCCTGCATCTCAAGTTGAGTAAATATTCTTGATATTGACAGCATATCACGTTTTTAATGTGAAAGTATAGCAGAGTAATGGTGGCTCCCTGTCTGTGTTTTCACTTTTAGCTCTCAACTGCTGACAATGTCACCACACCAGCGTCACTGCAGACACGTGAGTTCCCTCTCAGATGGACTCTGTCCGCCATGTTGCTGTTATTTGACTGTTAGCATGGTTAGCACCGTTAGCTTCCAGCTGCTGGCTCTGCTGTTTTGTAGCTTTTAGGCTAGTGGACTCCCCCCCCCCCCCCCCCCAGGGATAAAAAAAAAGAGTTAAATCTTATTTTAACATTCATCATCATCATTGGTTTGATGCTTTATGGAAAATCATGTATCCAAATCTGCAAAAAAGTACAATATTTGACTCTACGATGTAGTGGAGGAGGAACAGCACAAAATAAAAATAAAAAATAGGCTACTCAAGTTAAGTACCTGAGGACTGGTCGTTAATCAGGTGAGGTAAAAAGAGCAAATGATAATAAAGTTTTAGAAATCACTAATGTTCCCCAACATGTTGATGAAGCATATTTTGTCCCTTCTGCTTCCATCCACGGGGAAATGCTGCTTCAGTTTCATAGCTCGGATACAGATTTACTCATGACAGATGATGCTGATTTACACATTATTTGGGCTGCTTATTGTTGAAATATATACATTTCTTATGTTAAGAAAACAGGCTAAATGTTGAATTTTATTTCTGGTTATAGGTCTCATCATCATCACCATCAGCAGCAGTCCCACCAGCTTGTAAGTCATTTTTAAACACTCAAACTGGCATTAAGTAGTAGCACAGCGCCCTCTGCTGCCACATGTATGCACATGCATAGTAAAAGTAAAAGGTGATTTTTTTGTGATAATAATCAATTTTTAGTTCAAGCCCCACAATTCTATAAGAATGTCCATAAAAACAAGCAGTATTTTAATTCTATATTCGTACTCACAGCAGTTTGTAGTATCTTTCCTGAGGGATCAAGTATGAAATTGTTTTGTAGGCACTTCAGTGTGTCAGCGACAGTGTTTATATTAAGTGCTTAATTAAACACAGACAGATTTCCAAAACATCCCAGGACCTCAGTGTCAGGCACCCAAAGAGCACATTGGAATTGGTTTCCAAATAAATAGCTGCCAATCATCCATGTGCAAAACATTAATCTTGTGTGTGGTGTTCCGGCTGCGACTGGTTTGAAGAGGGTAAAGCTGTTCTCAAGGCCACAAAGCGCCTCACAGTGTGGCAGATTTCCCTCCCTAACCCCAAAAACTCCACATTTTAAGACCAGGCGGTCAAATGTGCAGAGCTTCTCTGACAATCCAAATAAGGCCATGGGAAATGACATTTCATTTAGATTGAGCTGTTTGTTATTTAGCTGGCCTGGTGAGTCTTAGCCTTCTTCTTTTGCACGCCATTTCAAATTTAATCAAGATTAGCATAGAAAATTGAGCAGGAGACACATTGTGATCTATTTGTCTCAGTTTATGTTCATGAATGAACTGAAAAAATGTCTCCTTGGAACTTAATACAATACTTGTTCATGCCGTAGTGTGGCTTTAAGTTCAATTGAATTAACTGTACAGTTCTACTCACCTGAATGGGAATCTTTGACCTGAGTACAAAACAGGCAAACAAAATAAATATTTGTGTCAGCTTGTCTGGCAGAATTGTGTAACATGGAGATAGAGTTTTTTTATTTCCCATTTGAAAAAAAGGTGTGTAAATTGGATCAATGACAATGTCTCTAAAATGCTACAGGAATCAAAAGTCTAATTACCCTCATATCAGTTTTGCTAGTCTGTGGCTTTATTCATGTTGTTACTGCAGCTGCAGGTAAACGCCCTGCTGAAGAAGTGGCTGAGTGGGCTAGTAATTATAAGGAGCCATCATTATCCCTGTATGTCCTCTTTACCAGATCTGTGCTTGTTCAGGTGAGGTTTCACTAATAAGCCCACGGGTGCAACCGTCCCTTTTAATTTCCACATGAAGCTACAGCATCAGTCTCACTGCCCACTTCATCTTCTGAAACACTATTTCACAACTCTAACTCCAGGATTATAGAAGGTTTCCATCTTGGAAACGTTATCTGAGTCATTTCAATTATTTTGCAGAATAAAATCTGTAAATCTATTTCCTTACACTGGTTTATATGAAAATCTTCTGGGTTTTACTGAGCATATTTTACAGGTAACTCAGTGACCCTCCTTCGTGGTAAAAGACACAGCTCCAGCAAGAAGGCAGGTTTCAAGCTCAGTGTCTGTGAAGTGGTAAAGGAGATGCTTTAGCATTAGATACAGCAGTTGAAAGAGCAACTCCAACAAAGCTCTACGCCGAGTACGTCTACGAGAGTCGGGGAACCATCTTGACCTCCAAGAATCACCTGCAGAAAAGGAGATTCTCCTTAAAGTAGAACATCTGGAGGACTCTTTAAGAAGACAAACTCTGAAGGCTCTGTAGAAGTCTTTCCCCCCAACCAGCTCAGCAGAAGGAAGACTGAGAGATGATCCGGCTCGTTGCTGCCACAGTGCAGGCTGATCGCTCGTTTTAGAGTCATGACATCCAGCGGAGGGAGGACAAGCCTTTATATTGGCTCTGAGGGAGAATGTGTAAATGTGCATGTGACGTTGTGAGATCCACAACGGTTCGTCCTGGAGAGCTGAGCTGACCCGTCATCTGTCCATACAAGGAACTGTACAACAAAGAATCTTCTCTCAGAGTGGTGAATTCTACTGAACCTCCAGGTCTCTTTTTAAATGACGTTGACTGGCATCATATGAAATTCAAGCTGACAACAGCCAACAGGATCGAGGACTGGAGGAGCCGGCAATCACACCACTGATGGTCCCGTGCCACACAGACACATGACCCTGTAGACACGCCCTGCAAAATGAGTGTGGTCCTACTTTGTAGCGTGTAGACGGGCCAGAACTGGACCCACACTTCTATTAATGTGTGTGTAGAAAAACTGCAGTTCTAAACAAACCGATGTGATGGGGCTGGCTGAGTCTGGGACTGGATCGGGAGGAGGAGGCAGTGAGGCCTGAAGGAGTGTTGGGATGGTCCTCGGACAGACTGCAGGAAAGAGATCTGACCTGGTATCTGCTGATGCTCTGAAGAGGATGAGGATGATGATGATGAGGGGCAGGTGAGGAGTAGCCGTATCTCTCCAACTTACCAGTGGAAGGCTTTAGTGTCTCAAAGTGAACCTCGATCTTATCAGGGTGTCTGTAGCTGATTACCCAACAGCCCCTAGACCGTCTTCCAGATGGAGAACCAGCAGCAGGATGATTTCTTTTCATCCCCTCCCTTTTTACTGTGTTTCTATGGGTACAACCTCTTTGTTGTGCTCTTCTTATGGAGCTGCAGAACAGGTGTAGCATCCTGGATCTCATCTACAAGGCCGGACATGCCTCCTACGCTTTTCTTTTTTCTTCTCCTCGTTTCTCTTTGGTTTGCTGGCTTGTGATTGGGCCAACCCATCCAGCTGCTCGTGGACGGCTTTCATCTGTTCCTGGAGCTCTGCCCACATCTGGGCTCTCTCTCTCTGCAGAGTCTTCTCTGGAAAACTCACCAAGACGAGGCGAGTGATGATGATTAGGAAATACATTATTCAATTTTATTTAAATACTTGCTTTGATGAAAAAAAGAATCCTGTTGAGTTTTACTTACTGTATATATTGTAAGGTGCTTAGATTTAATGTTTAAAAGTAAAAGGGGTCATGACTCTATGGTGCCTTGCTCAACACACTGCACATAAAGAAAACACATGCAAATGAAACAACCTCTTTACCAACTTGACCACACACTAAAACCTTAACTTGACCACACACTAAAACCTTAACTTGACCACACACTAAAACCTTAACTTGACCACACACTAAAACCTTAACTTGACCACACACTAAAACCTTAACTTGACCACACACTAAAACCTTAACTTGACCACAAACTAAAATTTCAAATTGACGACATACTAAAACACAGTTTTGACGACGTGCAGCATTTAGAAAAAGTGCTGCAAAAAGCTCACAACCCAACAGAAAGGGTTTCCAGGGGACCATAAAGAGTGCTGCTCATGGCTGGTTACCGCAGGTCCTTCTTCTTGCTGCCCTCCCAGTAGACCGCACAGACCAAATCTGACCATTCACTCATGTTCAGTGTCAATATTTCCAATGTGAAATATTGTGAATTTTGCTGCTGCAACCCTGCAAATGTCCCACCGTGGGACTTAAAAAAGGATTATCTTAACTTAAACGTGGACAACCCTGTTAAAAAATATTACTTAATTACCAAGGTTGGAACTGAAATTTAAAAAATAATATAGGCTCCCAGTCACAACATTTAATATGATATTCATTGTTTGAGGTATGGAGAAGAGGCAGGGCCAAGTGTATTCTTCCTACTTCTTTTCGCACATATAAAATGTATTAATGTTGTTTATAAGCATTCGTTTATTGATAACTTGCTATATTTACTGTGCATTTTATTTGTTATACTTGTTTTCAAAATACATTAAAATAAGAACTGAAATTAGAATATGACAGTTTGATAATAATTGGTAAATCATGAATGTTTTCATGAACAGCGTTGCTTCTTTTCAGTTGCAGCCTTGGCTATCCATCTTTTACTGTCCCCTGGAAACAGTTTCTGTTGTGAGCATTTTGCTGCACTTTTCTCTGAATTCTGTGCATGTGTCATAAAATGATGATTTAATGTCGTCAAAATGAAGTTGTGTTTTGCCAAGTTGGTGAATGTTTTAAAGGCAGCATGTGTGTGGTTGATATGGTGAAGATGTGTTTTGATGTGAATGTGTTGCCTTAAATTGCAGTGCGTTGAGGTCTCAGGGCCACCATATCTCTAATATCTATTTTATATTGCTGTGAAAACATCTCCTTCCAACAACTGTATTTGTTCAAGTTTGAACTTAAAGCTTGAACGCATCATAATGTAAATAAATGCTACAAGCAGGACTGTGCTAAGGAGAGCCTGCATGCTGACAGCAGATACGTCAGTCACTACTTTAGTACCTGTTCTGTCCACGGCTTATTTTGGCTTGCAGTTGTGACAATTGCATGCTTCATGTCTACTTCACTCACCCGTTCTCTTCCACAACAGCGACATGTTGGCACTCGGTGACTGATCAGCTGAAAACCGGTTTGGATCAGCAGCTGATCAATCGGTGCATCTCTAGCTTCGTGACATGCCGAGGTTGTACAGCTTCCTCAAAGTCCATCAAAGCTACATTCCCTCACCTCTTTACAATCAGCGGCTCCATCTCTTCTATGATCACCCACCTAAGAGACTACAGACACCAAGAAAGTCTGTTGTACCTGTACAACATTTTTTTCCTGCCATTCGGGATGACATTACGCTACAAAACGAGAGTTAGGTTCAGGCAACAAAACCACTTCAATGGGTTTAGGAAAAACGTCATGATTGGGCTTAAAATAGCCGAATACAGGTTCGGTTTAGTCAACAAAACAAATGTTAGGTTGAGGCAACAAAACAAATGTTAGGTTGAGGCAACAAAACCTCTTAGGAAAACCACCGTGAACGCATCACTTTACAACAACGCTTTGGGACACGCGGTGTCCAACACTGGTCTCGTGGTTGAACATGTTGGACTCATCAATCTGCCCGTCTGCCCACCAGGAGTAGAGTATTTATTACGTTACATATAATATGTTATACTAGCTCACCAGCTCTACCGTTGCATAGTCACATGGATGCGTTTAATTTGTGTGCCCACCATTAAAGAGGATCCTACTTTACTTTCCTTTGGTATTGTTTTCAAACTGAACAACGTGCAAAAATGGAAAAAGTCGTGATAGATTGCATTTTGTGACTATTTCACAAACTGCACTTTGACATTTACTAAATGCACATCCTGCTAAAGACTTGAAATTAGCGACTTCGGTGCAATCTGACTTCTTTTTGGTAACCAGAGGCGTCGCCCCCTGCTGGCTATTAGAACAAATGCAATTTTAAGGTATCCTCCTTACAAATTGGCTTCACTTTTCGGACCCAGAGGGGGCAGCATTGGGTGATTGTGGGAAATTGTTGGTGTAGATCTTCTGGGACCGTTACCGAGGAGTTCGGCAACATCTACTTGTTTCTGTAGATGACTTCTCACACTGGCTAGAGCTGTTTCCTCTATGTTCAGTGCCAGCCAACATTCTTTCAGATCAGGACCCCAATTAATCTCCTCTGTATTTGGAGAAACCTGCAGAAAATGGAATTTGATACAAAAGAAAACTACACATTACTATCCACAGACCAAGCTCACGGAAAAGGTAAACCGAAACTTTAAGTCCATAATTATGTGGCGGATCAACATAAAACTTGGTACAAGTACTTACTGGGGTACCATTTCCCCTCAACACAGCCGTTAATGAGTCCATAGGAGGCGCACCTGCAGAAATCAGTGTTAGACACTTAAAGGCAGAGTAGGTCATTTGGAAAAACACAGAGACTTTGGCTTTAAACGCATCGCCAATCCAATAAAGTCCCGCCCCCTTCGTTCAGACCTCTGTTCAAAGCCGCTCCCCCAGAACGCCAAACGAGTGCTAAGATCGACAGAGTGCTCAATCAGGAAGTAAGCATTGACAGACAGACAGGCCGTCCAATTATTTTCTCTGGCCCCGATGTTTCATCAGCCACGGATGACATTTTTTAAATGTTTTTATGTCAGAGCATTTCATGTATTAATTGCCATCAGTAGGTTACGACGATCCCAAGTAAACCATCCATTGTCTACCACTTATCCTGTATTCAGGGTCGCGGGGGGCTGGAGCCGATCCCAGCTGTCATTGGGTGAAGGCAGGGTAGACCCTGGACAGGTAACCAGTCTATCACAGGGAGACATGTAGAGACAAACAACCATTCACACTCACATTCACACCTACGGGACATTTAGAGTCATCAATCAACCTATCCTCAGATTCCAAGTAATATAACAGAAAATGTTTCTAAATAAAAAACGTCATCAACCTTTAGGGGCCGACGCATTTAAAATTGATGTATTTCAGTTGGAAGTATGTTTGTGCCTTCACCACGTTAGGTTAAGGCAAGAAAACTGTTTAGTTGGTTTAGGAAAAGTACCATGGTGGGGCGTAACATTACTACTTACAGTTAGCTTCAGGCAACAAAGATGAACATGGAAATGTAATGATTGATCATTGATAAGGTTACATGCACACCAAGCCTTGATTTGTAACACCTGCACAGCCCCGATGGTAGTTCAGTGCAATCATGGAAATAAACAGCAATTGACTGCATCCTGCCCACGAAGTATTAAATACGTCCATAATGTTAACTGACCAAAACACTAGGAAATAGAAGCAATTAAGCAATTAAACACTTACATGCATTTTAACATAAATTGGTATTTAACTGCACCTGAAAAACTATTTCTAGCAGAAAGAACACAAAGACTATCTATTAAACACACAACGGACCGCGCCAACAAAAACTCAGCAACGGAAGTCCCAAAGCCAAGCTATGTTAGGTGACATTTTTCTGCCTGCCACTAACACAATGTGACCCTCAAACGCACAAAACCAACATTTCCTTTTCAGAAGGGCAGAGGTAATCATCTTAAATTTGAATATACATGTTTAAATGGATATTAACTAGTGAGTTGTTTCATAATGACAATATCAAGATACATATTTTTCAGTGATACAAACAGTCACTATTGTTATTTAGCAGAATTTACAAAAAACAGCGACCCATGACCATGTCTGTGTGGACTCAACCAGGGTTTAACCCAGCTCAGAACATTTGTTTGAAATTAAAACCAGAATTATAATGAGACATATTGAATCATTAATTTGACCTGATTGTATCCTCAGCTCTTTGGAAACTGTTACGTTTTTTGAGGAAGTGAGCGGTAACCACGGCCTATTTATATTTAGAAAACTCATGAGTTAGCTCAGATTATTGATTGCAACGCTGATTTTGCCTCGAGTCACTTTATGTGTGCAGATCTGTGTAATTCAGGGAACTCTGATAGCAGTGAAATTAGATCCTGGATCCTTTTCCACTGGGTGGTTTCTGTGGTTGCCATGGCCACGCTCTGAACTGTGACAGCAAGTTGAAATGGGTTCAATCCTCAGCAGCAGACCACATTAACATTGAGATCTAACGGCATTTCAAGAGTATCCAACTTCTGCACCGTGATGTATTTTTGAGTCAAACAGGATAAGCAGGACTTTACGTAACATCACCAGCTCAACTCTTGGTTTACACTCACCTCGCTGAGGAACTGATAATCCAGATCTATATGAACATATAGCATATATGTATTAAATTGATTAGGATCCAGCAGGAGTAGTTCATCATTGGCTGAGACAGAAGTCACGTCTTTTAGTTTAATGTCATGCAGAGTGTTGATGTAAAACAAGCTCTGCTCTGTGTGTCATCGTCCTACTGTGGAAACGGCCTCTGTGCGATGAACTCGGCCACTAGATGGCACTACACTCCATCATATCATATACTCAGCACTCACTCCAAAGATCTAGTCATGGAAAATCCAGCAGCTGCAGGGCCACTCTGTGAGACTTTTCATCATGGAGAGCTGAATCCAGGAATCTGGAAAGGACTTTGTTGTCTCTTCAAAAACACATTCTTTGATATGTGATTGCTGTTATTTTCTCTGTTACCAATCAAGACATTTGTATGAACTCAAAGTGTTGAAAACACCAGAGGGAGGATTCTGTCAGCCTCACCTGCTCTGTGTTTCTGAGCTCGCTATCAGATATGAAGTATGAAGATGTATGATTTGCCACCAGATCTTTCTTCATTCTCTGCATCACAGCATCGCACCACGTGAGAATTTGTCCACATGTGAATGGCTGTTGCACATGTGGCTTGCTTGGCAGTTCAAATGTTAGAGATCACTTGTGGAAGCATGAACTTCTCATGTGGTTTTCATTCGTACTGCCTGCGAATTTTGAAACCTGGTTGTACTTTTGTTCTTACTTACAGTGGCTTTTAAGTTACTTGAGAACAGATCTTTAGAAAGTTCTCTGCTCCAGAGAGAAGTTCTCCAAACCGTAATGCCCTTTTAAACACCAAATAAACACTGAGGTAACCGATATCAAACATCCTGGCGAAAACATTTTCAGACATTGCATTGAGCAACACAAATAGTGTCTCCACAGATCACGTTTTTAAAAACTGTGATTGTGTCGGTGTCCTCATAAGGCTCTCTATCTGTGAGGGATGCTGCGTTTGAGTCATAACCAAAAGCCACGGAGACAAAAGTAGCAGCACAAGTCTGCTTTCTGTTTGTGTGACGAGACGGCTCTCTGCAAGTCTCATTTGTTTACCGCACTCTAAAAATATACCAGGTTGTTGCATTTCCATGGACGCCGTCGTTCCGTTTGTTTACACGGCGTCTTCGAATGCTGGCAACCCGGGATGTCCACATGGAAAGGAGCCGCCTCGGGATGCAAGAGACTCTCAGACGGGCTGGAGGTGAACAACATGTAAAGACGTTGAAATAGTCAGACTAGAATCAGACTTTCTAAGAAGTGGCCTTTACATTTGACATAACTGTTAAAGGACGTTTGTCTTTTGAGGCTCACAGCTCGTATCAGCAGTCTGCAAGCTTCACTGATCACCTCGTGTGGTTCTCAGCTTCCCAATAAGACTCCTCTAATGACCCTTTCTTATTAACTGTGCTGGAAAAGTACATTTGCTTAAGCACTGTACATAAGTATGATTTCCAGGTGCATGTACTTGACTATTTCTTTTTTATGCTTCTTTATAACTCAGCTCCACTACATCGACCTGCCAGCTGCACTTTGGAGATTATGATTTTACTTACAAAATGATGAGGTTCGTTTAAAAGATATATGATAAAATACTGACTCCATTTTTACTTCAACATCAACATTCTGTTTACGTGATAATAAATAAGTAATGATGATAAAATAATCTAAAATGTATAATCACGGGAGCTATTCTGATGTATAATTTGATCCTTTAAGTAGAGTTTGCTGATAGTACTTCTGTACTTTTAGTGGAGAAGGATTTAAATATAGAACTTTGACTTGTAATTTTATTTTTATTTGAGGCATTGCTGTGATTACTGAAGGGATCTGAATGCTTCTTCCACCACCGCAACATTATAATCACAACTGCACACCGAAGAAGAAACGGTCAAAATATCAGACATTTCACTTTCAAATCTGAACTCATTATTAATCAAATGATAATTCTTCAAGTGAACAAACAAGATTAAAAGCAGCCATTTTTGTGGTAGCACAATGTTGCATTGTTATTGAAAGAATAATACTAATTATAAACCTGACCATCAGCGGTGGAAGAAATAATCAGATCACAATATAAAGAATTGCTCTTTAATAAGTAAAAGGTCATGGTATAACTTACCTATGAGTACAGAATTATTAAGAGCATACTTTAGGTCTCGTGGGTAAAAGTGCTCCTTATGCAGCGCAGTGGTCCCTGTCTATGGTATAATTGTATTATAGCATGTCAGCGTAACCTTAGCTGTTTGCAATGAATATATGTTTGATCACTCTAATCTTTAAAATGTTATGTTTTGCATGTTATTTATTTATTTATTTATTTATTTTGCTGATTAATTAACTCCAGCTGCCAAAAATATGAGAGCAAGTATAAAGTAGCAGATAGTTGAAATACTCTGAAGTATCTTGAGTTGAGTAAATGTACTTTCCACATAACTGGAGGTGTGTAAACGGCCGGAGAAGCAGCATTCAAGGTGTAGTTCTGCGTCTCCGCTTCGTGCGAGCTCGATTCCCCTTTAACGCAAAGTCAAAGCACCGTTCTGCGTGAAAGACTCACACACGTCCGCCGGAATGTAGCCTAAAATATACATCAGCTTTATTGAAACCTTTTACAGGACAAAGAGGGTTATACAATAAGTGCAAGGCTGGTTGCAGTTCATGTTAGCCTAAAGCGTCGTGCGTGTAGTTACTCTAATAGGATAGAAAGTAGTTACATGGAATACAATTAGTTTGCTCGCGTTACAAGAGCAAACACATTAGAAGTCGTGTTCTGAAGCTTCTTTTGAAGAAGAGGACGCTTGTCGGGGTTCATACTGGCAGAGTGGTTGTGTTTTTTAAGGCCGCTGGGGTTTCTTCATTCATTTCCTTCAATGCATAGTTTTCTCAAGTCCAACCAAGAAAGCTACTTTGGCTGCACGTAGGAGGCAAACACGTGAGAGCGGATACGTCCTCGTATGAATCCCCCCCACCCCCACCCCACCCCAAAAAACAAAAAGGGAAAATCAAAAACTGTCCGGTTGTCTCGTGACGGAGCTGCAGTTTCACTGTGACCGTCGTCCGGGGCGACGGGAGCGCTCACATGACGCAGGGCTTGATGTCCTGACAGACGCTCTGGGGGTGGTGGTGGTGGTGGTGGTGGTAGTAGGAGCCGCCGGCCGAGGGGTGGAAGGAGGAGATGCCGTTAAAGTTTAACACGAAGTCTTTCCTGTCGCACACCGAGGAGTGGCTCTGGTAGCGCGGGATCCCCACTGTGGAGGAGGCAAATGGGTGTCAATGAAGAGGTGAAGGCATGATGTGAGCATCTTCATTAAATAACACTACACACACACACACACACACACACACACAGGCCGTTGTGACCTGAAATCAACATTTTGCATCTTCAAAATAAAATACTGCTTTATATATTTCCTAAACAGCTAAATGTGCATTCACTGCCATGCTTTAAAATAATAACAAAAGTGACTCCGATACGTCTTGTTTTACAGAACTAATTGTACTTCATAAACGACCCCTCTAACTGTCCCAATCAGATTAATTTGTTCAAATAATTCATATAAATTAGTATTTTCTTCACATGAGAGTAGAAATAAATTAGTTTCTATATATCATGTGTTGGACATGTGCATGTGCCTTCCACAAGGTGACAGCGCAATCATTTCCTTTTAGCTTCAAAGCACCTTCCTTTCGCTATTTAAAAATAATACAATAAAATGAAATGCTTTTATTTTTCTTTCGAACCATTAACGACAATCTATATATATAGCCTTTGTTTTTCCCTTTGAGAGCTACAAACCTGGAAATTGAAACGAGGCCGTCATTGTGTGTATGTAAGAACGAGAACAAATATTTCCAGAAAGAGAAAAATAAATAGGGAGGCTGCGGCTTCGTCAAGGTCATAAGGACTCCAGATGTGACTGTTTTCCAGGGGAAGACAGCGGGCTTTATCCTCCGGGCCACCGCTCGCTGCCCTGCGAGCCTGACTGACAGCACCGTCACCGGCCCCGCGCTCTGCAGCCGGCACGTTTTATCCTCCGTACGGGCGCAATTAAGACTCTGCGTAAAGTTTAACTACACCTTCCGTCTCTTGTGGATACGCGCTGGTTTAAATCCAGCGCCGGTGTGGTCCGACCTGCGCTCTTTGTTTAGATAACCTCTGGGACCCTTCGGGCTCCAGCATGGAGGGTTACTCGCCTCGGTGGATTCCCCAGACTTTAGTAAAGCCTCGGCGTGTTTTGTTATAGCAAATGAGCGTGGACTGCGGAGGTGAATTAAGACAGCGATTAGAAAATACCTGTTTTTCCTCGTGTTATTAGGCCCGTGACTGTTGATTCAAGAGACATATCACTGGATGTTCTTTCTGGTCCCCAAACATTTGGAAAACTAACGTTAATTATACCGAACCACGTCTATAGGCCGGGTTTTATTATTCAATTGGCATTAAATGTAACTGTATTATTCAATACGAGTTGTCACATTGTTTTTGTCACCCACATGTTGATCTCATTAAATGCTCGGAAATAAATGACAATAAATACAATCAAACTATACAATTTAAATGAATAGTAGGCCTTCTACAAGCCGTATTTATTTTAGGCTCCCCTTTGGTATTATTTTGATTTTAAAATGAAGACGACAATCCTGATTTTAAATATCAGTCACATTTATAGAATAAACCATTTGATTTTTCAATCCTTCAAAACATTAAGAATTGATCACAGGCCTCTGGTGCATAGAGATGTTGCCTGTTGCGGCCTGTGATTCAGGAACGCTGAACATGCACTGAGGATTACTATCCTGTGTTTTTATGTATTCGTTTTTATGATCACGCAGATGTTAGACGGGGCCCATCGCTCGCGGTACCTGATATGTCGGTGCTGTGGCTGTCCCTGCCGTTCTGGTGAAGGTAGCTCTGCTCCAGGGAGTAAGGCGACATGCCGGAGTGTAAACCGGAGGATGCGGGGCTGCTGGAGGTTAGAGGCTGCTGTTTTATGTAGGGGGACCCGCCGGAGGACGCCCAGTGTGCGGATGTACTGGCGTACGGCGAGTGGCCGTCCAGCGCGCTGCCCATGGCCGGAGAGGACGGTACGGGGCTGCTGCTGCTGTCCGGTCCGTAGTCCCCGTTGGACGGCACGGGACAGCTCGCCATGTACGTGGACCCGGGGCTCGGGGACATGTGGGGTACGTGGTGGCCGCCGCTCAGCCCGTCGTAACCCCCGGACATTGAATTGCTCATCATGTCCAAGTTGTAGCCGTTGCTGTGACAGGCCAGAGAGGCGGATGGAGCTTGGAAGTCAAAACTCTGCGGGAGAATGGAGGTGCCGAAGCCAATGCCGTTCATCATCCGATACATGGGCTTCAGAGCTTGACATTTTCTTCTGAAGCCTCTGGGTCTGCGACGAAACGAGCCCTCCTCGAACATGAACTCGCTGCCCGGGTCGATGGTCCAGTAGTGGCCTTTCCCCGGCCGGCCCAGTCCTTTGGGCAGCTTGATGAAGCACTCGTTCAGCGAGAGGTTGTGCCGGACGGAGTTCTTCCAGCCCTGATATGAGCCCCTGAAGAACGGGAAGCGCGCCTGGAGGAACTGGTAGATCTCGCTGAGTGTCAGCCGCTTGGTGGGGGAGCTCTGTATTGCCATAACGATGAGAGCGATGTAGGAGTACGGCGGCTTTTCCGGTCGCCGTAAACCGGAGCTCGTCTTCTTCCCTTTAATGGCGCTGGACGAACTTTCTGTGGCGGCTTGTGAGCTCAGCATGGCGGGGTGCAGGGCGCCGGACGCCGGACTGGATCTCAGAGGAGGCGGAGGGTCCAGCTGCTGCTGAGGGGTCTCGGTCGTCATGTCAGCTCTGACGTACGACTGGCGTAGAGTGGAGAGAGGGAGGGAGAAAAGACGAGCCGTGAGATGTTTCAGAAGAGAACTATGTCGGGACCCGGCGGTCAGTGTCCTTGCAAGGGAGCGTTACGCCGCCAGTGGTCCTCAGAATCCCAGCGCAAAATGGAGTGAAATCTTGTCTCCAGTTACGCACGACTCTCCCGTTACGCACGGTGCTCCCTTGACGCATGCGGAACGCACGGCGAGTACGCACTGACAGAGAGAGGAAGAGGAAGGGAGAGGGGGGGGGAGCTGGATATCCACTGGAGACTGAGTGTCCAGTATTTAGCTCGACACAGGGGCTCCACTGGGTGTCACAGTGGCGCTAAGTGGTGCTGCGTGGCGCGCCGGGTGGCCATCGACCGCCTTGATAATCCCTCAAGTGGAGGAAACGCGAAAACCTCTCGACTTATTGCGCGCAACAGTCCAGCCAAACAAAGCTCGACCACCTATCTTTTCATAAATCTTTCTTTCCCTCCGTGAGAGCCCCCCACACCCACCCGTCCTCCTCATCCGCACTCCGCGCCTGCAAATCTCCCTCAAATCAGTGACGAATAGAGCCACCCCCCCTCCACCCTCTTGCCAAATCTGGCCCACGTCCACTTACCGTTCTCAACAGTGTTAAAGCCCCTCATTCTCTCCTCTCCTCGCCTCCTCTCGTCCCCTCCCACCCCCTCTAAGTTCGGACTACACGCAATTAAGCCATCTATCAAACCTCCCCCAGACATCCCAATCAACAGCGCCACACGCCAGACACGCAAGTCCCCCCCCCCCCCCTCCCCCCCCCCCCCCCCGTCTTGCATGCATGACGTTGATTTCATCCACAGATTAATTCCCCTTACACGAATATACCATCAGAATATGTGCAAAAAGGTCCAGCTTGCAATTGAAACCACGATGACCTGAAACATTGACTTGGGCCTGGGAGCTATCTGCGGCAAAGGACGCATCTCTGTACGGCAATAAAAACGCACCATCTCCTATTATTTGTATTATTTTGCTCATAATTTCCTCCCAAACTGGTCCAGAGGATAACAAAAACAAACTGTCGCGGTGCCGGGCCGGGGCGAGGAGTGTGAGAGATGGAGAGGTGGTGGTCTTTACCGTGCGTGTGTAAGCGGGGGGTTGCTCTGAGTAAATGACTTTGACATGAGTGGAAGCAGGCTTTTTCCATCAAGCCCGGCCCTGGATCCCACACACAGCGCGCCAGTGTCAGCTTACCGCCCCGGGCCCGAGCGGGTCCCATGGGCCCCTCGTTCATTAGAGAGAGAAAAGCGAAATTAGGCGCGCGGGCGTCGACAGTTTCCTCCCCTATGGAGACATCACACACAGATTTGTCCAACATGATGGAGTTATATATCCCATAAAGGTAATATCAACATCCGTGCTGCGATGGAGCGGGGATCATTGAAGAAGAAAAAAAAGCATCAAGTTGTGTGGCTGTTTTTTGTGTTGTCTTCCTATTCTCGTCGTGGCCTACATGTATATTATATGTACATGTATAATATTCCAGCAGTTTTAGGTGCATTAGATGACGTATTTCATTCCCGAAGGCCCGCGATGTTTGTGGGATATTAAATAAACCATCAGTGGAAACCTTTCAGAATAAAAGACAATATCAGTTTTTTAAATTTGATTTCACACGTACAAATTGTGCCTGTGCACATGTTGTTGTTTTTTTGCCGACCCCGCCTTTTTAAGATGAGATATAACGTGGAGGATTTTCCGAACAATAACCAGCAACAATAACCTTTGCACTTTGCACAACAAAGGATGTGCGGATAAAATCATTTTTCCATCGTGACACACAGAGCGGTTTGGAGGAGCTTAACGGCCCCAGAAATTTCCTGCGACATCAAAACTTCTGACCCCCGCCGAGATCAGGATGCCTCGGCTCGCAGAGGGAATCTTTGTTCTAGCAGCGCTTTGAAGACGGCGCTCCGGCTGCGTTTTACGCACCAAGATTACACGAGCTCCCAATTTAGCCTTTTGGAAATATCAAGTGATCGGCGGCCGCCACGAAGGCTATTCAGAGGTGTTTTTGATAGGGCCGTTTGCCTGTGGAATACAGTCACGGCTGGAGGCCCATATGAGCCTATTGCCGACACAATAAGGCCTTCTGTTTGTTTTCATGTTTAGGCTGAAACATATTGTTCATCCCCCGTGAAATATTAGCCGGGCTTGATACGATTTTGAGAGAATGTTTGTCGGGCTGTCTGACCTCAGGTAACCTAGTCCAGGCCATTTTGAAATACAATCCTCACAACCTACACTATTCTCCATTTAAATCAGGTATACAAACAAAACCATAATGACCCTCTATTCCACATGAAAAATACGCATGAACAAACATTTGAAACGCATTTCCACCCCAACTAATATAGAAACACAACTAATAATAATAACTGCAAACTGTGCCATCTTTGTTACTCTCCGTATTTATTATATTTGCCTGTAATAATCGTAATTCGCGAGATGAAACAATAACAAACACTGAGTTCAGCTCCTTTTAACGCTGCTCTAATATTCTTTCGGCCGCTCCGCCTGCGTTTCCTGTGGCGGTGCCGGGAGCTTTGGAGCCGCTCTCCGGGACTCTGGGAGGTCAGGCGCGGTTCAGTTTGCCGGAGTGACAGACTGTTTGGACTTCCTAACATTGTGCCTGCCTTAACGGTTGGTTTCATAACACTGTTGGCCTCGTGCGTACAGCAACCGGCCCTGGAACAGCCCCGAGTCCCTGCTCCTCATGATGCGGACCGGGTCGAGTCAGGCGCCGCTTGAAATGTAAATGCACAGAGAGACTGTTTACAAATATGAAGCAACAAACGGACGTTACCGGCGAAGGGCCACGGAGGGGAGTGGAGCCACGTGACGGCCCCGCAGACAGGTATGCTGTTCCGGCTTTTCACCTGCAGGTTGCAGCATTGTCCCTGGAAACAGGAGCAGGTCTCACCTGTCACCTGCGCGCTCAGCAGCCCCAACATGAAGGGGTAGTCACGTGGTTAAATGTTTGAAGGCGATCAACCAAAACCAAAATGCAAGTCACTTGGTGTTGGTCTATGCAGATTCGTTTTAACTCGTAGACCTGCATCACAAGTTTATGTCCAAAACATCAACATCAGCTTCAATTTACTTTCAAAATAGTGACATTTTCTCTTAAAGAGGATGTTATTTTCAATAACAACGAAAGTCTTACACTCGCTTTTCAGTAAATTGCACAAATAAATACATTAAAATATTAAAATAATAATAATAATAAGAAGAAGAAGAACAATAACACGAATAGTAAAAATAATATCAATATTCAGTGACATCGATCTGTTGGACAGCAGGTTATAATTGTGAGACTTACATATAACTTTTGTGGTATATTATAAGTTTATTATTATTATTATTATTATTATTATTATTATTATTATTAGAAGTTTTTCATATAGAAGAAACTCTGGTTCATAATTTTGTTGGAAACCTCAGACTTTTTTCAGTTCGATCATATACAGATCAGTGCACCAGAATGATCCGAGGTCATTAGGAAAGTAACTACCATTTAAAGTGTCGGAGTCAAAACACGTTTCCTCGTCTTTATATTGAATAGGCGAATTATTTTCTGAAGAACACATAACTTCCATATTTTACATAAATGTAGTTCGTCGCTGGACCAGCGGCTGGCGGGTCCGGGGTCTGTTTCAGCACCGCGGAGAGCAACGTAGCCTCCTCCGGACACCAGCAACCTGCAGGACTGTGTGTGTGTGTGTGTGTGTGTGTGTGTGTGTGTGTGTGTGTGTGTGTGTGTGTGTGTGTGTGTGTGTGTGTGTGTGTGTGATCTGAACATATACGGCGATCATCATCAAACTGGTTGTTTTGAATGAGAACTGTGGACATGTTTCACGTCGCATCTTTAATCAAATTCATTGGTTTTATTAGCATTTTAATATTATATTTCTTGTTTGTCTTGTTTACTATTATTTTGGAGAAACCACTGAACACGACGGATTACCGATTGCATGATAATTTAAATATTGTTTAATGCGTGCGTGACACAATTTATGTCGTTAATTTTAGCAGTACAATATCAATATCGATAGGATCAAAATATAATAACAAAAACGATAACAATGACAGTAAAAATCGCCCTTAAATTATGATGAGTACTTCAAGATAGATGACTATAAATACGTGTTTTTTTTATTTAATGAAGGGAACCTTTTATGTGGCATATTTTATTCGTATAGAGTCTGAGGAAAGGCTCTCTGATTTAAATGGAAATATATACCGGATGTGTTATGTTTCACCTCTGCAATAGAATATTTATCATGAGTCCTTATGTACACGATGCACACTATAACAATAATGATAAAAATAGTATATTTGTTTAACCGTTATTCTTTGATCTGACCCCCCCCCCCCCCCCCCCATAATAATAATATTCCCATATTCATATTTTAATATGGGAATCAGTGTCAGAGGCAGTATGCTGGACTTTAAGATTAATTCTGTTATTTTTGACTTTGATATGTATGATTTGTGAGTTCATCCTTCAACCTCTGCAGTAAAACCACTCTCCTGTAGAGCAGGTGTGAGGCCCGCCCCCGTTGATCTGTACACCTGCTTCTGAGCGCTCCAACAGCCGCTCCCTCTCCCACGAAAAACTCACTGAACATCAGGGTCCCATTGTTTCACGTTTTTATTCATAAAAATACCAGACATGCATGAATCAATCTTAGGAAAAACATCAGGCATTTCCATGCGTTTCTAGTGCAGCCACGTGATTCTCGTCGTAGCTCAGTCAATCATATATTTATAGATACATACAACAAGAGCAACGTTTATGCAGCAGGTCATACAAAACATGGACATATAAATAGATTAATAGTTTCAACATGGCGTTTAGTCGCCATCGTACAGTGGAAATGACCAATGAACCAACATAGACACTCTTTACATCCCTCTCTCTCTCTCTCTCTCTCTCTCTCTCTCTCTCTCTCTCTCTCTCTCTCTCTCTCTCTCACACACACACACACACACACACACACACACACACACACACACACACACACACACTTGTCCTGCGATGACTGCAGCTATTTGCTCAGTCAACACACAGTTGACAACGAGCCGTGTTTGTTTTGTTTTATTCACTGCAGAATCAGAATGACTTACAGTACAGACAGAGTCCCGAACAGTTATACAGCTAAAGTACTGAAAGCTAAGAGCGCCCACAAAAGTGCACATCATGGGTCAAAACATACAAGTCTGACAGCAGTCCGCTTGCTTCACGAGAGCAAGGAGTCTATATGGAAACCTCGCGCCTTGCTGGGCACCCTGAGCGCGTGCAGAGCGGCCTCGGGGGCGCCCAGCATGCCCGGCGGCGCTGTGTGCTGGAGGTACGTGAACGCATCCCTGCTGGGCTCTGTGCCGCCGTACGCGCCCTCTGACAGGTACGTGTGCTGCGCCGGGTAGCTCACAGTGTAAGGCAGTATGTGGGCCCCTGGGGGCCAGTAGAGTCGGGGGGCGTGGGTCTCTGCGTCGACGTGGAAGTCCTCCCTGCGCTTGAAGGGCGTGCTGAGGATGCTGTCGATGGCGAAGGAGCTGGAGAACTTGGCCCCCACCCTCTCCTCCGGGGCGGGGAGGCGGGTGTCCTCGCCGAGGATGTCCGGGCTCTCCCGCTCCTTGGCGGACCTCTTGGCGATGCGCTTCCTCCGGCGGCGGAACACGCCGTCAGCGAAGGTGTACTCGCTGTGCGGGTTGAGCATCCAGTAGTTGTCCTTGCCCCAGGGCCTGGACGGGTCCCGCAGCACCTTGAGGAAGCAGTCGTTGAGTGACAGGTTGTGGCGCACGGAGTTCCTCCAGCCGGTGTAGCTGCCGCGGAAAAACGGGAACTTCTTCATCAGGTAGTCGTTGATCTCCGCCAGGGTGAGGCGGCCGCTGCCGGACTCCCGGATGGCCATGGCGATGAGGGCGATGTAGGAGTACGGGGGTTTGGGTCTGCGGGTGTAGGGCTTCCCCTTGCCGCCCTCCCCGCTCTGAGCGACAGGTGCCGGGCTGTTGGCCACGCAGTCCCCGTCCGAGCCCAACTCGTCCCCGGATAGAGGAGACGGGACTCCCCCCTCCGCGTCCATGCACAACTCCAGCGGCTTCTGCGCGAAGTGGTGCGCGGAGAAAACTTCAAGTTTCATTTTCAGCCCCCCAAAAGAAAAGGAAGGAAGGATGATGTTCTCCCTCTGAGTGTGAGAGCCGAGCAGCAGGGAGCAGGTGTAGCAGTCCCGGCGGCAGAAGCGTGTGTGTTTGTGTTGTCGAGGCTCGTCTGAAGCGCTGGAGGCACCCCGAGTCAGCGTGGAGCAGCACAACACAGATCTGTCTCCGGAGACACGCTTGTCTGCCTATAATATAATGGCTCGGCGAGGGAGGGACGGCCCACAGGCGGAGTTTACAGCCATCCATTGAAGCGATTGAGTGATTTGGTGTATGTGTGTTTACAATTGGACGCCGCCGTCACACGCCAGGGAGGGAAAACACACAGGGGGGGCATGGAAAAGAATTAGTCTGAGCCGCAGCCAAGTCTGTCAGTCAGTCTTTTTTTTTTTTTTCAAAAGTAAAAACAAATACCATATATTGTACATCACAGTTTACGAACAAAGCACTTTTTGAACCTCTTCAACCAGAATTTGCGCTCAAATCAATTTGTTAGTTTATTAACATAAAGTAAAAAAAAAAAAAAAAAAATCTGTTTCTTTTTGAGTTTCAGGTTCAGTGAAGTGGATTAAAATAATTTCAAATGGCGGACTAATATTTCTCCTCTTCATTCGCTTCTCGTGACAAACAAGTGCGGGGACGATCTGATAGGCTAGACCTAAAAGGTTGTTCGGTGGGCGAACATGCAAATGTTAGGGAGAACAAAAACATGGAAAGGAATCAGGAAAACGCTGCGGAAAGAAGCGAGAAACAGGCGAGGCTGTTATTGGTGTTCACTTGACGCGGACGCACAAGAGGAATCACAGAGACGGGTGGCCTTACATGATGACATGTGAGCTCAGGTATGTGAGTTCAGAGGACCATCGCACCTGCGTGCGAAGAAACGCGATGCAACAGAAGCATGAAAACAAGCGTCGCAGGTACTCAGAACTGATGATGACTCTATCAACAATGCTACTTTATGGGTTTTGTTTGCTGAAAGGTTTCCTGGTATTATAGTAGATTATACCCTTATTCAGATTTTATAGTCTAATTACAGCAGAAACAGCATTACAGGAGCTTTTACCCCAACCACACAGTTATCAGTTTATTTACTGTCTCTAAATAAATTCAACCAACAATAAGAGAGTTTCTAAGGCACTAAAATCTAAAGAAACGACAAACAAATGTGACATTTTTAGACCCTTTTCCAGTGATGGCAGATCGGTCTGGTGTGTGGTATTACATGATTAGCAGCCGTGACAGCATGTGGCTCTCACCTTGTCTGTGTCTGTCATTCCCGGAGACACCTGTAGCAGGAACTACCGCAGAGGCGTACTCGGAGTACTTGGCCAGGTGTTGCCTGTCTGTCTGTGGACAGATTTTGTGACTGCGATAGCATCGCAGCTATGTAAGAGGCAGTTGCAAAACTTTACAACAGGTGGAGCTGAGGCAGAGCTGGAGGATGGGTGTATTGCATGCAAGGGTGCAGGAAGTAAGGGGGGGAAGGAAGTGAGGAAGGGTGCTGCAGGAAAGACGTATTTTTTTAAGGCCAACCCCGGAGTTAGCATCGGCTGGTTCCCGCCACAAAAAGCAGAGGGGATTTTTACACTGCGTTTATATTAATACTTACATATTTTGTTCAGCAAGACGATCTTCACCACTTTTATGAATTTTGAAGCGTGAAGAAGTAAGACGCTAACGTTATACGGCTAAACGAACTGCAGTCATTTTAAACTTTGTGCATCAGTGCATCACAGGTGTGGTGATTTAACCACTTTGACCCTGATGACCAATTAATGTGAGTCATAAATCAATGCCACGTCACATCTGTCTGCAGACGTTCAATCAATTATAGTCGACAAGCTACCATTTGTAGGGAGCGTAGCTACCCTAACAGGTTTTATGTAAACTGATGTCCCTGACAGCTGTAAACCGAATGCCTGTCCCACCAACTCCTCTCCTGTCAAGAGCTTTCAGCCAGCTGATGGTGCAGAAGGAGGCTGGAGACTTAACATGAGTTATGTGCTTGGCCTTGGGCCAGTAATAATCATTAAACTGTCTTCTCTTTCTCCTTGCTTCTCCGCTGCTCGGACTTTGTGCACATATATGTGAGCACCTACACAGTGTTTCTGCTTTATAGTGGCGCTGCAATGAATTTTGAGACTTTTACCAAACAAAAAACACATCAGAGACCCCTGAAGAATTTCAGTGTCAATGTTAGCACATGTAAGATCAGGTAAACTATTCTGCTCCTGACAGCACTGAAATCTATATTTGGCATCCTGAGCAGATTTGTGTCTACATGTTTACATTTTATTGCCTAATTATCACCTTGGGTGTACATGACAGGCATTATTAAAGATCTCCGAGTACCCAGAGCTGTTGGTGTTTGTGTGAGTGTGGGAACGCTACAGAATTCGGAGGATAAGCAGATCAATTACATGTACATGCACTAAGTCTGTGTCTTTGTGTCTGCGTCTGTTTTTCCAGTCCTGTTAATGAAAGGCCTGATGACAGCTCCATTATTTTTAAAGATATCTGTCAGTTATAAATGGAAAAGATGTGTGTGCTTGAATGTAATGGGTAACATTATCTGAACCAGCCAGTTTACTGTGGACCTTTGTTAATTGAAATTCTCCATCTTTGATTAAGTAGTTAGGTAATTCGTATTTCGTCCCTCTGTTAGAATGCTGAGGTACGTCTGCATGGCTGAAACCATCAATCTAAGGCCTTCTGATTAAAAAACAATCAAAGCTCATTCTTGATAGCGGAAATGGTTTGACAAAACTCAAGGTCCACTTACTAGCTTTTCTGAGGGCTTTCAACCATGTTCTTCACCAGCAGATGTAGTTTGCTCTTTTGTAATGACGATGGATCTGTTGACACCGTTTTAAAGTAGTTGTTACATATCGTACCAGCAACATCCATCTGCAATAAACACACTGCAATTACTGGTGAGGACAGTGGGCTGTGGTTGAAAGCTCTGGGTGAAGCAAGTGAGCTGTAGTTGGGATTGTTTAAATGCTATAATGTATATGCCAACATTAAGACTGTTTTGTCTGTAGAGTTTCTATCTTGGTGATCCTCTATAGGATGAGCCAGTATAGCTTATCGATGGATGGAAAGTGGGTACAATGTAAACTTCCCCAGGGTCACTAAAACCTCCACATTCCCATAGCAAACACAGAGGACATGACCTCAGTGGTAGCTATGGTCTATGGTCCTGGGCTAATGCTCCCATTTTTGGACACAGACACTCAGCATTGCTATTTTTCAAAGTTAAGGCAACTTAAATTTAGCCAAAGGGTTTGAAACTTGCTCTCCAATGCCTGATGTTTTGTACAACCTCTCTTTGTTGTGATTACCTCCCTTCTGAAGACTTTTTGTCTTTTCGCACCTTTAAACGCTGACATTTCACGGCTCCTGGATGTAATTTGCATCCAAAACTAAAGGAACACAGGGGAAGTCTGGAGTCAGGAGCTCCAGCTGTAGCTGTGATGGGAGAAAGGATGTCGGAGACACCAGAGGTTGTCAGACGTCCTCTGATCAAATTTAGATGTTGTAATCGGCTTCCTTCTCACAGTGTGACGTTGCTGCAGCAGCTGGAGAGTTGAAACCAAAAATGTTTTTGTTGAAACTCGGGAGGCCGACCGCTGTGAGCCTAAAACCAGAGCTGAGGAAGGCAGAGGCATGTGTGCTATGATTATCACCGCCGCCGTACAACGCTGTGAGAAGGCACGGAGAATGTTACACCGCGTGTTTTCTTCTTTGCAGAAGTGTGATGAGGCTTTACTTGATTCCAGCTCCTCTGCCAACCCGTCTACGCACCTGTGCTGAAGTGATTTGGTGTGAAAGGCAACACACCTGTTTTCAGTTTGAGTCTTCCACACGGCAATTTGAAATCAGGAGTGGAAAGAACAATTTCCCCACAGGGATCAGTAAAGTATCGTATTATCATTCTTCTGCGGATATTCAGGCTTATTTAAAAATGAATTATCAGGAAAATAGTTTATCAGGATCATCTTTCACCTTTAGGTTCTAATGAAAAGTGATATATGTAATGCCGTCGAATTGCTTTAATTGCAAGGTCATCGAGGTCAGAAGAGACTCCACAGTAAGACGAGAACACATAACAACGTGTCTCCTGAAAATTGGCACCTTGTTGTTTCAGCTCAACCTAAGAGACTTAAAGTGTCTCCTTTGAGCGAGGCGAGGAGAAGTCTCTTTTAAGTGCTGACACGAGTGGAATTCCAGAAATGTAAATTAATCGGGTGAATCCTTTCGCGGCTCCAAAAATAGCCCCACCTCTGCGGCGGTCTGTGCTCACACGCTAACCCTTGTCTCTGGATGACTTCTTACCTGTATCTCATCTCTGTTTGCTTTCTTCTCTGTGAGTGAAGGGTGTCCAGCCCCCATGTCTTTGTATAAACAAAGTGCGGGCTGTGGGCGAGCAGGGCAGGGAGGAACGGCAACAAGAAGTGCTGCGTGGCTGAGATTCCCAAGATTCCCTGCAGCAGATTCAGTCTGACAGAGGCCGCTGATAGTCGACACGCTTCATTTGGGGCGCGCAGGTAGGTACGGCAACGTGTCTACTTCACAGCCAACCCCGAAAAATCAGACATTCCACATCAATTCCACTCATTCCTGCACTGGGGTCTGTGTATGGGGGCGTATGTTTGTCTGCAGCTGCGTGTCTGCTCAGGTGTGGGCGTGAAAGTGTGTAAGATTGCGCATGTGCTTCGGCTTAATGGAAGAGTAAGACGAATACATTCCATCTAGTTTATTCTTTCAACGGTGATGACTGTAATTACCCAACAATGCAGCCCTCTAAACGTTTGTTGCCTGCTTTGTTGCGCTTCTGTAAAATCATACCTTTGTGTTTTGGAAGATAAATGGTGTGTGTGTGGGGGGGTTCATCCATGTAATCAGAGGCACACCTGAAAACTTAAACGAGACAAACAGAAAGTTCCCACGAAGTTTTGTGATACATAAGGCAATAACTTTCCAGGAAACTGCTGCATGTAACATGTAGCATAAAAGCATGTATTGTGAGGGACACACAGAGACATCAATGCAGTAGACGCAGAGATTCAGAGTTTTCATAAACCTCGGTACGATGAGCGAAATCTCTGCTGCTTCTGTGTAAGCGATTAATAAATGAAATCTGATCAAATGAAGCAACGTTTCCTGCAGTCAATTGGCAGCCACATGTTGCTATTTTGGGTTTTCCTGCATTCTTACCTGAGGTGTTCACACCCAGCCAGACCAATAGAGGGAGAAAAAAAGTAGATACATATAAATAAACGGAGCCAACAAGTGTGCAATTAAAGTAATTAAGGAAAGAGGTGAAGTACAGGTGAGGCACAGGTGAAAGGCAGCCTGGCACCGCCAGGACCTGAATCACATGCAACGGTAGTGATGTCATGTCGGATCCCCCCAGTATCTTATTGCCTTGATACTTATTATATTTATTTTTGTACTTTGTGCTTGAACGTGTTTGCAGCAACTGGAAACTTCCATGCTAAACGTTTACTCTAATTTCATAGAGAAGATGGAGGTCGTCAAATGCAGCACTGATTACTGATCGTCCCCTGATCAGTTCAAAGGAGCCCCTCTGATTAAGGCGTCCATTTCATCAGCCATAATACTCCTCAAGCTTCCCTCTGGTCAGCCCAAGACCATCTCATTTTGGTGCCCATTTGGTTAGCTTAAAGTTGTACTCAGTAACATTTTCATCTATTTAATTGTCTTTTAAGTTACTAGCTGTCAAATAGGGAGTTAAAACAATGGTGATTGATCATGTGATCCACTAATGAAAGTGCTTGGACTTGCTGCTTTGCCCAGAAATAGGATCTCCGTGTCTGTGGTGACATTCTTGCACAAAATTATAAATTAGTGACGCTTTTTCCGTCAGTCAGCAGGTTGGTCTGCCCAGGTGGAGCTACTCACGGAAGTATGCTGCTTTTCATGTAATCGGAAATCGGTAACTTCCAACTGCTGAGTCAGGCTCCCTCTAGTCTAAAGTGTTTAACCAGGTACATTTCATTACTGCTGACTCACAATGGAGGATCAACAGCCAGAGAAAAAAGACCGTTCAACTTCCAGTCCCAAGAAAAAGAAAGAAAAAACGAATGGAAGTGAAGAAGGAAAGTAATCAAGAAGCAAAGTGACCACGAACGAGGGAAAACAAGGGAAAACGAGGATCACAATCAGCAAATCAATTGACGTCATATACAGTCAACACTGTTCGGTTTCCAAAGGAACTCTGGGAGATGATGTCCCCCCAGAGGCTGCAGTTACATCTACCCCCAAAGAGGCCGTATCTCAAATCTTACGGAGTACAATTTGAAGTGCAGCTCTGATTGGCCAAAGTTCACCTCTGGTGACCTTTTTGACCCCAACACTAAAATGCACCTTTGCTCAGCGGAAATGTCAAGTGGCCCTCTGGTCCCCACGTCCTCATTGAGCATATTCACACTTTGGTCCTCAAGTGACCCCCTTGAACGGATCTGAGCCCCAGCTGAAGAAATACAACCTATATGGTCACATCACTTCTTCCAAGCATTTTTCTAACTCTGCAGATCCAGTACGAGTGTGCATGAGCAGATCTACTCTATCTGCATATATTTATGCCTGCTTTCATCCTTGACATTGCACAGCCCACAACCCCTCCGGTGCCTTTGAACAGATTAAAAAACAAACAAAAAAAAGATGGTGGTCTGCCGTCTACGGAAACTCAAAACATACCGTCATCCAGGGAGGGGCAGACCTCAGTGCACCCCTTAATCCTGCCTGTAAAATGTAACTGTTAGTGCGTGTCTGTCAATGAACCTCCGCCATGCGGGCAACACAGGCTCAGAACCTGCCCTATCTGCCGCTTTTGTCCAATTCAGCTCTTCACACGCTAGCATCCCCTCGCATGCCGAGCTGGGAGGCGTGGGGGGGGGGAGTGTGGGGAGTGTGGGGGTGAAGGGGCGGATAAAGACGAAATGGGAGCAATGATTGATCTTAGCCATAGACACCTCACTTTATCGCTGCAGCTGATAGGACCTACCTCCATTCAGCGGTGCTGTAGGCTGTTTTCCTGTAAGCATAAACACAGGGCCAAATCAGTACCTGCGCCACACTGTTTACCTGGCAGCCGTTCAGCCCTTTTCTGTCTAAACTTGAAATAGGATCCAAACACTGTACTCACGCATAGCGGTTTGCACGAGATGCTCTGCCTGCCTCTCCACCGACAGCTCCATAGCACTATTTTTGAACCCTAATCGTACCTCTTATTTCTTTGATTGGGAGGTGGAACTTCTAGCTCAGGGGCTTTAGCTGCAAACATAGCACTGCTTTTGAATGGTTACCAAGGAGTCACAGCACAGATTACCCTGACAAACAGCTCGCTGATTGACAACATTAGTCTGTGCGTTATATTTAGATCCTCTTTTTCTCACCAGTATGTATTACGACAATCACACAGGCTGTCACAAGTCTGCATCCTGGAATGTTTGGCTTCTCTAGTATAGAAATGTTTGATTGTGAGGACATTACGTGGCAGTGATTCTCAAAGTGGTTCTGGATATAATTGCATAAATTGTAAAATCGTGCTTCATGTAACTACATCAACATACGGACGATTTGTGCCTATAAAACAAGCATATCATGTTAACTGTATGGTTGTGTCACATAGCAAGAAGGTCATTCTTAAAATGAAGCACTAACTGAAAGTCAGCTTTAGACTTTTAGATTTTCAACATCTAGATTCATTAGGACTGTTTTTTTGTAACTGTTCATTTTTACAAGCTATGCACGCTGTCAAGTCCAAATGCAACTTGAATGAAATTACACTGTTTAATATTATAAAAGGTGTACAATCATAGTAGATAGTACATTTGGAAAGTGTTCTCCCCACTTTAATCTAAATGTAGTTTTCTCTAATTAAAAAAGACAGAAGTTTTGTTGCTTTGAGGCCTGTACTTTATTCAAGCTGACGGTGGATTAAAGAGCAGAGAGAATATGTTACGTATCTTGAGATGTTTAGTATAGCACTTTAAAGCGCACTCATCAGAGGTTATTATTCAGCCTGTAAAACAGGTTAAACTTTACATGTCTTCTGTGGCTCTGAAGGCTTCTGAAAGGGAAATGTTGAGAAGTTTCATCTAAAATGTTGGTTTTGTGCAAATGAACTAGGCTTCCCTCCGTGCTTCCTGCTTCCGGGTTCCCTGTTCATTTACAGGTGGGCTTCCCTCCTTACCTTTCACTTGATTCGGTCTCTTTTTTATTGCCACAAACGAGTGAAAGGTAAAGAAAAACATGTCATTTCTATTTAGGGTCCTTTCCAAAATGTTGTAAGACACTTATATTAACAACCTGTCAGTAGCAAAAACAAGCATGTTCATTTCATTTTCAAGTAATTGAGAATACCCGACCGAATGATCACAGTTTTAAACTGTTTGAAAGACGTAGTTAGTGAACAAGACAAACCAAAAATGCCACAAAACGTATTTGTTAGTTTTAGTAAAAATGCATCATAGTTTGGCTTGAAATGACGATGAAATTGAAGCAAAACAAAAATGGTTAAGTTTATGCAACAGCAGTCCTGGGTGATGGCTCACCCCTAAACCACCCGACCTCTTTCACATGTAGTCTTTGGACGACTCATTGGAAACTATGTTTCCCTCAAAATGTAATTCACAACGCTGTTTTGTTGCACCAGAACGTAACAGGGCCAGATAAATAGGGTCCAGGTTGAAAAATACCCTTTAGTACTTAAAGTTGGGATAGTTTGGTCTTGACTGCTGACTCCCCTGCAAGTCCACCAACTTGAAGGAATACTAAACCACTGGAGTGACCTTTTATTCTCCCTCGACCCAGATTCTAACCCTTAGCAAGGCTAGACTTAATACTTAATCAGGTCACCACTTGTCGTTAAATGCCATATCATTAGAAAATTAACTAAAGAAAGAAGCTGATGTTTATGAGTCATTTCAACTCTTAAAAATAATTTCCCTGAGTGTGGCTCCAGGGTTTGCTTATACAACAAATACATTCAATGTGCACCTCCAATGTTCTCAAATCTTTCTGCTCTACAACCCCAGGTTTACTTCTACAGTCGAGAGGCAGCTCCAAATAGACTGTAAAGATGATTCCTAACCTAAACATATAATTACACACATAATAAATACCAGAATGCCACTTTATCTCTGCCTGAATATCAAGTGACCCCTTGGTGGGTCCAGACCCCAAACTAGAGAAAACATTTTTTCCAACTTAAATATCAAATGTAGAGTTAAATGTACTCTCTAATCTCTGTAGACTTAACGTGGCCCACTGCAGGGATGATTGGAAACCGGGGCTCTGGGCAGATGCTGCTGTTTGTAGTAAGCACTATTAGATATTGATCTGCTGATAATTCGTAAATTATTATCATTAAGGATCGGAAGTTTGATTGGGGAAAAAAGTCCTCATCTCCTCCAGCTGGTTGCGGGGCTATAATGTGTCCTGCTTCTGCTCCTGCATTGATCCACCGGAGCAAACAGCAGTAAATGTTATTATATTAGCAGTAGTATAACAGAGCGGCATCACATAAAAGACTAGTCTTCAACGACACAAGGCACTCTGCTGCATGATGTAAAGGTTGATGCGGTGACCACCAGTTTAAATTAGTGTTGTTTTTGAGAAATCCTGTTTAGTCTGTCAGTTTGGCATCATGGAAGACTACCACACTACCCATGAGCCTCAGCTGTTTTTGCTGTGGAGAAGAAGAGGCATGAACCAGAGCTCTTTGTTGTTTTCAGTTGGGGAACAAAAGCCTGCACCTTAGTAGCTGTAGTTGCTGGAAAATTACCTTGAAATCAGTTCATTTTGTTTTAAACACAAGAACAAATTTATCTTCAGACCACCATTTGATGTATTTTTTTTCTTACTGATGATTTAACTGGGAGGGTGTTTTGCTGATCCAAGCTGTAGAAGTGCTTCAAATGTGAGTCACATAACATTTTCTATTTCTATGATTTTTTTAATTACTTGCAGAGTAATAAAAAAGCAGATAGCAGGAGTGTCCAAAATCCATTGTCATCCAATGCAAAATGCTTGTTTATGTGTTTAGTGCAGGTGTCTCAAACCTTTAGGGGCCAGGGACATTTTCCAAGGCCCCCTCATAATCACAGATTAAGTGTGTGCTCACTATCATTCGTACTCTTAGATGCCTAGGAATTATCCATCCATCCATTATCATGTGCTTAATGCGGTGGGGTCAATAGGCTTAGGAGGGCATTCCAGACATCCCTCTCCCGAGCAACGTTTTCTCCTCCTGGGGACCCTGAGATGGTCCTACACTAGATGGGATATGTCTATCCCTCCAGCCGGTGCTGGGAACTCGAAGACACAGAGATACTTGAACTCCTTCGATCGGGGCAATGACTCCCTCCCAACCCGGAGGGTGCAGTCCACCTCTTTCTGGCAGAGCACCGTGATGGCTTCCGACTTGGAGGTACCGACCCTCATCCGAACTGCTTCACGCTAGAGGTCACATTCTGAAGGAGCCAACAGAACCCGTTCAGAACCCACTGAGCAGTGTGATGCCACAATAATTGGAGCACAGTCTGCCAATGACAATGCCACGCATATGTCAGTCGCCAATGTTTAGCCGTTTGAGCTACGTTTTTGGAGTGATTTTTGGCACAAGTTTCCTGATTTGGAAATAGATCCGGCCTTTGAATGTGCGTATAAGATTCGTTAACGCCCCCTGCATGCCAGAGAAACAGGTTTGGCCATTGGGACAGCCAGGTGGATGGAGGGGAGGGGGGGAAATCAGGTTGTAGGCAGAAACTGCAGCACCTGCTTGATGAGTGGGATGGGTGGTCATGGGTAAGTTTCACCATAACGGTGGGAATATGGGATTGTAATGAACCAGTGTGGTTGTATCCGGAAGCCTTTCAGTCACATGGCACCTCCATTGGTGAGATAAGAGCATTAACAGATGACTGAGGGGTTAGAAGATCATGTGTCTGGGTTTGCCTCTGCTACACTGGAGCCCAATGATCTCCAATGATGCTAAAAGCTAAGAAAACCTTAATCTCTCCTCTGTTTGACTCATTTGTGTTGGCCGTGTCACCGCCACACCACTCTAATTGAACTTTCCCTGAAAGGCGTTGTGAGAAAACAGGCAACAGCAACTATTTATACAGCTACACACCTGACCAGGCATCTATCCAAACAAAAGGTCCTGAACCCAGCCCTTGCGTGCCTATCCAGCCCAGACATCTGATTAATTATAGTGTGGCCGTTAAGGTGAAGAAAAACTAGCTGATGAAAAGTCAGCGAGTCTGCAGGCTCAACCTGCCCAAACAGCATCCGACACCCCCCCCCAACCCCCCCGTGTGTGTTTCCTCCTTCCACACACTCCTCTGCTCCGGGCCCATTCGTGCAGACGAGGTAAAACATCTCCCTCGCTGTGTCGGAGCCCTGCAGGTGGGCCCCGCGTGCTCAGGTAGATAATATCACTGTTACTATAGACTGTGTTTGGGTTAGCTCAAAAACACTTTTCATGGCAGGAGCAAAACAAAGTGCTGTGCCATGCGTGACAACAGCGAGAGCTGCTCCCTACAAATTAACCAGTGGAAACACTTTGGCGTCGCACGAAACACACACACACTCACTCACACACATGCACGCACACACACACACGTCATACCTGCTCCTCCTTTTTTTTTTACATGAGTTTACATGATGCTACTCTGAGAGCATGGAAACATTTCTTAGGAGATGCCTCCTATATGAAATCCACCAAAGGAATAATGTTAATCCAAAACAGTGAAATAAGCCTTAAATGTCAATGCGGTTAGGTTATAGGACAAAGCCGCCTCGTGTCCAGATTGAAAGCATTGGACTGATTGGACAAGTCACTCTGTTTCTAATCTGCATACTGCTCGACTTTATAAATCGACTTTCTTTAAACAAAAGAGGCATGAATAGCTTGAATGTGCTCAGGGCCAGAAGCCGGGATGGCTTCCATAAACAGATCACCCAGGTGGTCCATGTGCGAGAGAGGGAATGGAGCACCGCTTTAGAGGCCTGCTGCTGCAATCACAAACCTGGATCTTCTTATTTCAGGAGCTCCCTCTGTCTCTTTGCAACAGTCTGACCTTCTATCGATGTCACGAGGATCTGAATCCTAGTATTTACAACTGCCTCACGCCAAATGGTTCTTGTTGCACAAAGGAATTAAAGACGACTGAAGCCAACAAAATGCAGATGAGAGATTTCCACTCTGACTTGACTCATGATCTGTATCTACTTATAGATTCTGCATATTGATTCATAATGTCCAGTTTTGGATTAACATTGGTCTTTTAGTGTCTGGCCACCAGACCCTTTTACACTTTTCTTCTCAGGCTACCTACAGGCTGCCTTACCCTTATGTTGAGGGTATGAATAAAATCTGTTTCCATATACCATTGAAACTGTTAATATTAAAAGCTTGAACTAAAAAGATGCTAGAATTTAACATTAATGAGTGCTCCTTTTCATAAATATACTAATACAGCGCTACCCCTGAGGTGTCAGGTCTCAGTATGACTGCAATTAATTACGATTAGGACATTTTGTTGAATCGTTGAGTTATGTTAAGTATACCACTAATATCATTAAATAGGTCAGCTTTTCTACAGAAAGATGTGTTTACTGGACTGTTCTGGTCTGAACCATAGAAGACATTATTTGTCGATGTAGATCACAAATACAGGCCGGGTGTTTAATAGAAAATCAAAATATTGCAATTCCTGCTTTGTTGTAACCCACATTTTTGTACCCTGTTGTCAAACAAGAATAGCATTTTTAAATTCTGGCTAAAAGTACTTAGATTTTATCCATCTTAGGTCTATTGGAAATCAAAATCATTGCTCTTTTGGGGGTATTAGAAGACCATAGTGCTTTTATCTCAAACCCTGACTTGTCTCCGCCTTTTAACAGCTGTGTTTCTCCACAAATGTCATTGTGAGTACATTTCTCAAATTTTGTTTTAACCATTGAGTTCCCTTAGCAAAATTGCTATAATTATTTTGTTAATTACATTCATTTTAATCATCCCATTATTTTGACTCCACTTTTCTTTAAACATGCTCTATAAATAAATGGACTTGACCTGACTTGCAAAAAGGAGGAGTGTCGGTGCCAAAAAACAACCCCAAACACCGTCCCCTCCAGTTTGATCCACACCCAAATTCATATGATTGTAATTGCAAATGGAAGATCATAGGTCTAAGCCTTTTTGGTGTCAAGTGGCAGGTTTGTCAAACAGCATAATGTAGTATTTCTTAAAAGCTCATTCCTCCTGGGCCTGACTCCGACCGTAGGACTCCGGCCCAGTGCTTGTTTATACCTTATTGTTTATATTGTGAGCCGCTCCAGACCGACGCCGGCCTCTGAGCCACAATAACACCTCGACATTTCCTGGATGGAAAAATACATTCCTCACACCTACGTGCATGCGTCACGTGACAGGCGTGTTCCTCTTCATCGTCAAGACAGGTGAGGGATCACACCAACCGAACCAGACGCCAGGCTGCTTTATGCAATGTTTAGATAGCAATTTACATAACTAGCGTGTTTTCTTGGCCTCTCTTATCGCGGGTTGAGCATGTTTCATGACTGACATTGACCCGGGGCTCTGCTGTCCCGTCACCCGGTGTTAAGCAGCCCCCTATCTTGTATCTTATCATAGCGACTGGAGTTATTGTGGGGATTTTGGTGTGCTCACCGATGGTTTACATACAGCGTGCGTGACAGATCTCCTGTACTCTCCACATACGCTTGACGTGTCCAAACATACTTGTGCCATTAGCCGCTCGCCCATGTTTGTCTGAGAAAAGGATTAGCGTGAAACATGAGGAAACGGTGACTGAGAGTATGTGACTCGGAGGGTAACCCAGCTAGTATTTCACAATGCTTAATAGTGTCAGGTAATAGCTGTGAGTCATTGTTGAGAGTATGCCATCGCGTGCGTGTGTTGAGCAGTTGAGGTTAGGCCATAACGTGTGTGTGTGTGGAGGCGCTATTAAAAAACTGGTTCTTCGGAAATGTTGTTTTGACAGATATCAATAGCACAGGGATCACCAGATGCAAGGGGTTCCCTCCACGGTCACAAATAAAGCTCATTTTGATTCCCCGGTTGTTATTTCGTCTTGGGTTTGGTGTTCAGGCTTAGCTTGTTATGGCGCGGTGATGCATCAGGTCCGATGTTAGTCATATGCGTTTGGATAGACACTGAGGATGTGTTTGTCTGCGGCTAAAGGTTTCTGTTACTGTTTTTGTTCTCCAGGCTAGCTCTCTGACTGCAGCTCTAAAAATAACTCAAAGTCCATAATTATGGTTTTAACCTGAAGTCCTCACCTCCCCTCCTCCACTCCCTCCTCCTATTCTTCTGCTGCCTTATCTATTCTCACCTGGGCTGATTTATGGTGTGAGTCTGTGTGTGTTCTCCGTGTGATTCACGGAAGCCTGTCACAATTTGCGCAAAACAAGCTGTGATGCTCCGCAAACCCAACGGCTTTATATTCCTATGGAAACTTTGGCTGGTGGCATCCTCAATAACAATCATGGGTTTATTTTTAGCGCTACTGTTGTGTTAGCATGCAAGGTGTGGCGCTGAGGATTTATTGTCAACTCTCAGAATTCCTTTGTAAGCCTCAGGCCATGTTGACAGAAAATCACACGGCAAAACTACATAGTATGCAAGACTCAAAGTCTCTACCGCCATGCTAGCAGCTCTGCGACAGTGACAAATGCTAACGTGCGGATGATTAACGGGTACTATTTTCACTTCTGAATACTTTACGTTGTACTACTCAAGGGGAAGTATGGGGCAAGCAAGCGTGCAAACATACCGAGACAAGGATTTTAGCAGTTGCCATCCATAGCTGGGCGACCACAGAACCATCGTAGCGGGCTAACTTCCATATAAAACTAAAGTAACTTATAGAAGTCACAGACTCCCTGAGGTCAGGTTTTGTAGTAATGCGTAAAACAAGCAGTGGATTAGTAACGTTTCAAAGCACAGAGAGCCAGAGAAATTAGTCAAATTTAACAACTTAATACTTCACCCATACACTTGTACAACTGTCGCCAGATGAGAGACACGTTTGTTTGGCTCATTTTTATGCTTCAGTGTAAGCATTACAGCATGGTGCAGGAAGAACAGCTGCCTAGTTAGCTATCTTGTCATTTCTGCTACATGCTACGCTGGTTAGAGAAACAGCCTCACTCCTGGCCGCCTTTCGAATGACACACACACAATTTGTCAATATGTCAATAACACCTAACAATCACTATTTTCAAAAAACAAAGTCACATTTTATGACACATTATGTCTAAAAATGTTAAAAGGTTATAAGTGCAAGTACGTTTATCACTCGCACAATGTGAACTGTCTCTTTCTTGTACTGTGGCTGTTCACAAGTCTTTATTCATCCCTTAGGGAGCAACTTACCATTTACCAGGTCCACCACTTTGTTTGTTGGCATGCTAACATTTGTATAATCCTGGGTTTGATCATCCCTTATCAACATATGGCAGTAGGGTTGTTTTTTTTACCATGGACACAAACTCCCTATAACATTCAGTGATATACCAAGAGGAGGCATTCAATCATATCAAATGTTATGTTCATTATCTGACAGAAGAAACAATATACCTCAATGCCAACACTGTCTTGTGTGATTATGATGTCTTATATTACGCAAGCAGCAGAGAAAACTCCCAGCTCAGTTACCTTGGGAAGGAATTGCCTTCTTTTTGTATTATTCTGCTGCACAATTCAGGTCCACCGCCAATAATCATCGCAAATATAGAATGTATTGTGCACTTATTGAAGGGAGGTAGGAAGTAAGGGTTTTGGAGGCCAGGAAGGTACAGATCCCTAAACCCAGATGATGTCATCATTTATTTTGGACAATAACTCCTCATAGCTGTATGAGGTGTACTCAGTGCCTCGCCAGTTGAACACCTTTCTGTTCTCTGAGTTGGTTGATGGAGGCCTGGATGTCTTATTGGAGTACATGTTGACTTTCTGCATAGTTTTTGTTTACAGATGTTGTCAAGTATTTAATGAGGTTTGGAGCATGGGAACACAGTAACATCATCACAGACTTTGGTGAGAATCGTTCAAGTCTACTACAGATGGAAGCAGGAGAAGTGCATAAATATGTGTTTTCAAAAGTACTATTGCTGAATGTGATACAAAGTGATACATTTCACTTAAAAACAAGGTTTTTCTTTAAAGGGCGCTGTGGCTCAAATGTTTTTGTCTGAGGCATGTGCCTTCCCAGCAATCAGAAACGATGATGTAACAACAATCATATCACATTTCTCCTTCTCACCTCCTCTGCAAGATCAGTGGAGCAGCTCCACCAGCGGCTGGCTGCCTCCTATCAGACCTCCTCATCACCGCTCTGCTTCTGCTGTAGCCACATTACCACGCATGCGACAATAACGTGCCAGCATATGCGGGCGTTCTCTGTCCGTCCAGAGTGTTGGCACGCTCACCGCGGTGTGTCACGTCACGGAGGCGGGGCTGTAGATCTGATCTGACCGAGTCAAGCGGCTATAGCACGCTGCGAGGCGTAGCACGGCATCACAGTCGACCCAACGCTCCATCAGATAATGTCACTAAGCCTTCAAGAAGCAGGTTTCCACATCGTGTGTGTTTTAAGACTACATCAAACTCCCTGAGAGGTCTTAACACTTCAAAGAAAAGAGAGCAAGAGATTTTTGTTCTTTTGATCCTCAAATGAAGCTCTGCATGACGAGAACATCAAGTGAAGTTTTGTTCTTTGTTCGCCTTTTCAACAACAACTGAAACAAGAATGCTACCACTTTTTTAGTGCTCATTATGGTTCACAAGTATAGAATGATTATATACTAAACCCATGCTCGCATATCAAATCTTAACAACTAATTTCTAATCAACATAAAGATGTTCCATTTGGTGCAGGGTGGGCTTCCAGGGTTAAAACGGCAACACAGATGTATCAATATTGTATTCATTGATGATTTTTCATCTTCTGTTAAACCTGACAAACATGGAAATACTGTACTGCCATAAAGAAATACTAGACCGGTCTACAGAGTTAAACCACTTTTCTTTCTTTCTCAGGATTAGTCAAACGTATGGAAGTGTAAAGCTGGGGAAAAACGGTGCAGAAATTTGCATTTCAATAGCACAATTGACTAATTTGAAATGTCTTCAGGCCCATCCAACTGTAGCATGCAAAACTGTTGATATCTGCAGTCTAATCCAGGAAATAAACATTTGAGATTAACAAACTGGTGCAGCAGGATGAGTTGAGACCTCACAGCATGCCATCATTATCTTATCATTCTTTGGCACCATAAAATGGCACGACTCTGTATTTGTACTTTCCATGTAATAAGCAAGCTTTCAACATCATTTATGAAACAGACATAAATACGTTGCTGTCATTTTGCTGTCTGTCTGTCGAGAGAAAAAAAAGGGGGGGGGGGAGCACATTCTCAGTGCAGCACACAGGTGCGTGAGAATTTCTTACACTTGATTAAATGAGCTGTACTCTTGGATCAGATAAACCTTATCAGATCTGTGCTCGAGTCGTTCTGTATAAACATCCAAGATAATCTGTTTGTGTGCTCGTGTGTCTGTAGGCGCACACATGCACTAATACAAGAGTGTAGAATATGCGGTTGCATGTTTATATAGTAGACAGTTCCCAGAACAGGAGCTCAGGTTTAAACCCAAACAGGGCAGTAAATTTGAAGAGGCAGCCTGCCGCCGGGCGCCCAGGACTGTGACTGACAGGCTCTCCAAACTCACCTGAGTCTCCCAGGTGTGACCATATCCACACGGTCTAGGCCAGGTGCATACCCCACATCGCTGCACCCTGTGTCTGTGTCAGAGCTCACGGACCATGTGCTAATCCTGCAGGTATTTGCACTAAATATTCCTTAAAGGGCCAATATCCTTGAGCTTTTCACTCCAGAGCTCTGCCAGAGATTGATCCAGCAGACTTTATTGGCTGCACATGGAATTTTAGATATTTCTGGAGCAAAAACAACACATGAAAAAAGTCTAATTTTATTGTATTCCAACAGCTGAATATAAAACAGAGATGTTCAGTGACAGCATCTTAAAACTTTTTTTATGACCAATAAGGATCTGCCAAAGGGAAGAAATATTTTCTCTTGCTTACTTGTTTTATGGTTTTTCAAAGATCAACCTTTTCGATATTTGTGCAGGAATCTGGCTTATCCCATCGTGGTTAGGAGAGGCTAGAACAGTTTAACAGGGAAAATCAACATTTCCCCCATAATGATGCTTACTATTTATAATCAAAAGCATGTCTGAGTGTGACTTTGTTGCCTGTCTGACACATCTGAAAGCCACAACTTGCTTCTTCATGTGCACTGGGCTTAGCAGTCTTGTTTTATGGATTTTGAGTGACATGTTGTCTGTACACACACACACACACACACACACACACACACACACACACACACACACACACTGCAGCACTGCCTGAGCAGTTGCACTCTTTTACACCTCATAATTTCCAAATGACCCTGTTCACCTCTGACCCTTCAAAGTGTGTCATATGTTGATATTATTTATGTATGTTGGCTTTCAGCATGAATTTAAAGCGTACCATTTTTTAACAGTGACCCTATTGACAGATATGTTTGTGTCAAAGTGGCTAAGAATTGTTTAAAGTTGGTCCAATAAAGAAGGAGAATACTGCAGATGACAGCCGCAGAACGGGCTGCGTTGAATCAATTCCTCACCGTCACTGTGCGTCCACTAAAGTTGCTTGTATTTATCAACAACAGACTCAGATTGTTATTATAGGTGCCTGATAACATTATGGAAAGGACCCCACAGAGAAATACAATTAAATGTGGTTAAGTTAATCCTCAACAGTACTGGTAAGTAAACCCTATAGTGACTCATCACACGGTTCTCCACAGCATTACAGTGGAGGTGCCCTGCCTGGCATCTGTGCCTCCTCCTGACGTATGCAGGCCGGTAGGCAGAGCCAGACATTCCTGCAACCTGTCGGCCGACGTCTCACGTCTGATGCTGCGGCTCTGACAAGCCGAGTGACGCACGGCACTCCCCTGTTCCACTGGCTGATGGTGCTGTTTTCTTTTAGGGCAGAGTTTGTCTCATTGTCAGCCAGGTACTGAGAGTCCAACATACTTCAGCCGACATCGGTGTATTTAAGGACTACAAGTAAAAGTAGTCATGAGGCACGGCCTCTTTCAGACTGAGATGTGATGACGTGGAATCAGAATGGGTGTATACTATAAAAACAAAACAGGTTTAAATGTTAAATCTTTATCTGCCAACTGAATCAAAAAGTAGAACGTTGCTTGAAATATTCAATGGATATTGAATATTATATTGGAAATATTCAAGTACCTGTATGTGTTTGAAAGTACATTTCAGATTATACTTAAACTTACTTGGTTACTTGCTGACTGGAATGTATGTGTGTGTGTGTGTGTGTGTGTGTGTGTGTGTGTGTGTGTGTGTGTGTGTGTGTGTGTGTGTGTGTGTGTGTGTGTACACTCAAAGGGAAGATTATCTTATCCTGATTAAGGAAACTGGGGAACACCTGCCAAAATACCGGTTACTTACTGTGTGTGTGTGTGTGTGTGTGTGTGTGTGTGTGTGTGTGTGTGTGTGTGTGTGTGTGTGTGTGTGTGTGTGTTCAATTGTCTGCCAGTGTGATAAGCAGATAAGATAAGTAACATGTAAGCAGAGTCATGGCGGTAGCCGGCAAGTCGCACGCCATGAGCTCCAGCGACCTCAAACACATCTCTTTTACCTTCAGCTACATGCTTCCACATACTGAAACAGAGATGTGTGTACACATGCATGCTCTGCCCCTCCATAGACGTGTGAGTGTATGTGTGTGTGTGCAGTCATGTGGTGTCTAGCATGAGAAACGCAGCGGGGGTTTTGCTCTGTCGCTCTGCAGAGTGACAGGGGGGAGGGGGGGAGTGAGGGGGGGAGGGGGGGAGTGAGGGGGGGAGCAGGGGGGGGGCAAGCTGTGATAACAAACTCCATTCACTTCAGAAATAACAACACAGCACTTACAGTGAACCGCAGGCTCTTTTCCTCTGGGAGCCACTGAGCTGCCCGAGCACAGAACTCAACTAATTTACTGTCATTAGCTGTTACATCACAGGATGGAGCCTCGGCTCGGCTTCCAACTGGATCGCTTATCTGCTCGTTTGCACTTTGAACACACGGACACTCCCGCCCGCCCGCGCACATACGCAGAGAATCCCAGGGCCTGGGTTTCACCAGAACTTACACCTGAGAAAAATGCATTTGACATTAAAATCTACATCAATACATGTTTTATTGTACGTCCATTAAGGGACCGCTACCTTTGCCACTTTCACACATTGGTTCAGTTTATATTCCAATGGACGGAAATGCACCTTCAGAATATATTGCAATACAGAATATTTAAAAATTCACGTTTTCAATCAATTTGACTTCCCGCTACAAGGTGATGATCCCTCACTGTCTTCCCTCTTTATTATGTTCAGTAGGATCAAACTGGAAGCCGATCCCCGGTCTCTGCAGTGGTGCTGATTAGTTTCCTGAAGCTATTTTAACGACTGTACCTTTAGTTCAGATGAAATCTGGTACATCTGGTATCTTATCAGAAACTACTTACCTGCACTGTGGATCAAAAGGTCTCTGCATCTGGCCTGAAGAGGGGCTGTTGAATGTTTACATTGTCTATTTTTCTGAACAAATGTGTGTGCTCCCCTTTTACCTGCATTTTGACTGTGTTTATGTTCTGAGTTAGTTTGAGAGGAGACCCTCAGCTCCCTGATGCCCAAACCCTGCTCAGGTTGTGTCAACACCAAACTCTGGAAGACGCACTAATTGGGTTTTAAAGTCGTCACTACACCCGGCAGAGTTTACAGAGAAAGGAGTAAATTGAGATGATGCCAACATGTGGCACTTCATATTTCACAGCCATTAGCAGGGAAACCTAGTGCTGGCTCACAGGTGGACAGGTAGAGCTCCAATCTCACATCTCTGTTGAAACCTTTTTATGGTTATTTCTGTAAATCAACTCCCGAGGGACCAACATTTGAACATCTCTCACTGTCCGTGAGAGACGCAAAGACCCTCATCTGGTGAGCTATAAATACGAGTTGAAAAAAGAGCAACAATAACAGACATGCAGTGTCTTGACATTTTTGTCGGCCTGCTTTTTAGCTTTAACAGATGTTTGTCTGAGACTTTTTGTCAGTTCCCATGTCGACAGCTACAAAGCGGATGTTAAGTGGGTTAAAATGATCAGTTGTGTTTTTGTGCTAAATTGAAATTTTGCCTTCATCCAAAGCCTAAACAAACAGTTTTTCCTCATCTTAACTTTCTATGTACATTTTTTTTTTTTATCTTCTGACTTCCGTCTTGGATTTCTCTTTGCCCTTTTGCTCATCTAACCAGTCGACAGAATGAGGCCTGCCTTGCAGAGTAAACAAGCACATCAGTCAGGGGGCATCACAGGTCATCTTCAGGTCAGAGGTCAGCAGCCAGCCTAGAGAGTAGTTGGACGAGCTCTGTTACTGTCATGGTAATTATGACTGAAGATTAGTCTCACTGGGACCTTTAAACCTGACTATGATTGCTGGCGACTGCTGTCAACACTGAGCTGGAGAGTAACCGCTCAGTGGCCTGTAACCCGAAAAATGTCTGAGAAATGACGTCATTTCTCCAGTGCCAAGTTCCTTAAGTACTCTTTACTAGAAAATCAAAGTATATGTCTCATTTAATCATAATGTAATATGCTGGCCTGTTTTACAGCTCTGCATAAATAAACATCCATAACCCAGATGTGCTAGTTGTCTGTCCTTATTCTCCTTGTTAAAATCAATTTGAAAGTGACAGCCAGTTCAAATCTTCCCCAGACACAGGGGAGGCACTACGCCACTGCGACCTGCAGTTGGAGCTCCGGCAGGAGGTGGAGAGCTCTGCACCCGGAAGCACCTCCACCTCCGGCCAGGAGCAGATTGTACTTATTGCTGGGCCTCCTAAAAGGAAGGGAGGCATCGGTGAACCAGGACTGTGCAGGACAGACTGTCGAAGCCTGCTGTCAAACACTTCTAATGGGACTCTGGTGCTTGGAAACAGTACCACTTTTGTCCACAGGGACCGCCAAAATCCTTGCAGTAGAATTATACAGCCGGTTAAGTTCGCTACTTGAGCATCAGCTAGAGAGCCAGATATTTGCTTAAGTAGTTCATAGACTTTATTAGAAAATGTTGGATGTTCCAAATCTCACAAGTGACCAAAAATAAATAAATACTGCTTGAAAGTGTCAATTCTTAAGATTTCAATCCTGGTTGCCAACACCATTACTGGTGGTAACAGCAAGGGGGCGTTTAATACTACAGGTCCCAGAATAAAGGGGGGCAGCAAAACACACTTGTCAGGAAATAGTTGGCCTTTTCCCATCATTCTGTGAGTAACTGTGAGTTTATGTTGCACAGAGCATGAGTCTACGAACAGCCACAGTAAAAGTAGTCGGTTACCTCGCTGAGAAGTTGACAGTCTGTATCCTGTGGCCTGCAGCTCATCTAACGGTTCACGTTGGATGGACCCTCTTGGTCCGTTACTCCCTGCTATGTTGCAAACTCAAAAAAATAAGGAAAATGGTCATTTTATAGATGCAGTTTTAATCAACAGTCAGCGGCAAGCTCACTGACATACGGCTGCATCATTATAAAAGTCAACTCGTGTTTTGCCAGTTAAATGCTTTCAGTGTGAAGCTGCAACACTAGGACATGTTTGGTGAGCAGCAAGTGAATACAGCATTGTGTCTGGTTATGTCGCCACAGACCCCCAGTTCATAATACTGCAAAGTATACGTAATGCCATACTTTAATGCCATAGTCTGAATTAACATTGTGTTGACTCCTTCAGCGATAAATAGATACTGAACAGCTGTTTATTTAAATTAACTTGAAATTAACTTGTAAGACACACTGCACAACACAACACAACACACTCCCATCGCCTGTCTTTGTTTTCATAATGATTTTAATACCAATCAGATTCCTCATGTCTTGTCTAATCCCAAGAATTTGTAAATATATGTGTGTGTGTGCGCGTGTGTGTGTTGGTGTGTGTGTCGGTGTGTGTGTCGGTGTCCATCCCAATCAGGCGGCAACCTTCGGTTCTGAATAGTGAAGCCAAGGCTAATACACCTTAAACTTGCATTCTCTCTACTGGCCATCAGGGGGCGACTCCTCTGGTTGCAAAAAAAGATGATTGTATAGAAATCTATGAGAAAATGACCCTACTTCTCACTTGATTTATTATCTCAGTTAATATTGTACACTTGGGTTTATGGTCTCAATCTCTAGTCTCAAGTCTTCTTCAATATGATGACTCAACTAACATTATAACATACTGTAGATGGCAGAGCATCTAAGTAACAATAGTATTGCTTCGCTACATTTATAGTGTGTAAACATTCTTATTGTTTAAACATACTAAAAAATGCCAACAAAAGTTGATCATGATCATCTTTTATCGTTGTTTACTAACATGTTGGACATGAGAAACCAAGCAGAATGGCCCCAACATGAAGGTAATTCCTGTTGCGTCACCTTCCCTCAAGCTCGCTGTGATATTTTTGAGGTCATCTGTTGACATTGTTGATGCTCATGATACCTCCCAGGCTGCAGTCAATCATCAAGCAGGGTCAATAATGGGACAAGGGTAAAGGTCAAAGGCCAATGATGTTCGTGGGCCTGACCGGCCGCCGGCACAGTTTCCTCGGGGAACCACAGTGACCCAAATGAACCTTGAATGCTCGCTGGATGAACGGCAGCAGGCAACGTTCCAACACACGACTCACCCAAATCAGCCCTCTGATACAAGCGCTTCATACACACACACACACACACACACACACACACACACACACACACACACACACACACACACACACACACAAAGCTTGACAGCTCTTCAGAGGTTGTTTGGAGTTATAACCTCTGTATGTCTCAGTAAACAGTGTTTTGAACTCAGAGTATGAAAGAAGAAGTTTATGCTCCTGTTGCTTGTTCTTCTAAACCCAACATTTTCAATACATATTTATCTAACAGCAAAAGAAACACACACACACACACACACACGCACACACACACTTGCACAGCCTTGAAATGTGCACAGATTACCTCTCGTCTCCGTCAATGGAAGGTTTTCCCTTCTGATTTCAGGACCTTTTTTGGGGGGCTTTTAAGTAAACTAATCTTTGAGCAAATACCACAGGCTGTTTCTGAAGTCTGCACATAATGGCAAGCCTTAATATATCTGAATAAGAGCAAACAGAGTCAATAAGAGGCTCGCTGGAAGTTTGGGATCAAAGCTCCGGGGCACAAAGGCAGAGATTTAGCATGTTAGAGTGATCGTCACTCTTTCACAGCCAAGTATTGTCTCTGTGTTTCTCCCCTCAAGTTCTTTGAATTCCTGCTCAGTGTAAAACGCTTATTGTTATCTGCGGGTTTTACCGCCGCAAACCGTGTTCTTAAACATCTCCACTCTGGCTTTCAGACTCCCCTCTATTGAAGGGAAGATTAAAAAAAGAAGGGTGGGGGGGCAGGGGAACATCAAACAGACTGCCATTGTGGGTTCATGTTTTGCTGTTGGGTTATTGTCGACAGACTTGACCGGGGTGCAGTGAATCCCGGCGGCTTGCCTCTTTTCACAGTGCTTGTGTTTTAGGTGGTTGTTGGTCCCAGTTGCCATGTATACTGGGCGTGTTCCAGGTGTGTTTGTACAAGATGCAGAGTTTCTGTGTGCATAAGCAGGTCCTCTCCCCATCCCAGCTCTATTTTGAGTCGTAAAAAAAGCGTTTGATGATTTTGGCAAAGGTGCTTCCTCGGTTCATCATCAAGGATGCAGAGTTCGAGGCGTTGCACAACACGGAGTTTTAAGTATTTTGTTTCCAAGGAAGCAGCCCACGGAGTTATCACCTCCCACATTGCCCTCAGACAAACAGCGTTAGCCGTTGCGAGCGCCGATCTGTGCGGGCTTTAGCAGCTAATTTGATTTATTTCAATTCATTAGAGCCTATTACACATTACTTGCATCTGATTGCATCTGATAAACGCCTGCCTGCTGCAGATTGTCCGTTCATTTATCTTTGGAAATCTCTCCCTCCAGTCATAGCGTGTGGGAGGATTAAAACCACTGTGATGTTTGTATAACACACCTGTGAAAAGCAGGTTACACATTACCAGTGTGGGTTCGTGTTGAGATTATTTGAGTCACGGACTGCTATGTTTTACATACTTGCACGTGATCAACATAAGCGTTGGTTCAGCACCAAAATAAGAGGAAACATTTTTACACATCTAGGTCACAACCGGCCACATTATTTGGTACACCGTGAGGTTTCTTGAGTTCTTCATAGTTGCTGGGAACATTCCTCAGCAACAATACTCAAGTGGTGGGGACGACTTCACACCAACAGCAGCCTGAACCGTCAATACAAGGCAGGATGGATCCATGCTCTCATGTTGTTTACACCCAATTCTTAATGAATGGCAGCGGAAAGGGAGATTCATCATCATTTCCAATCAGTTATGACATTTTGGAGAGCCTGTGCCAATCGTAGTCTCAGTTTCCTGTTGTTAGCTGACAGGAGCAGCACCTGATGAGCTTGTTTGCTGCTGTAGCCTCTCTGCTTTAAGGGTGGAAGTGAGTGAGCTGTTTTTATTATTAAACTATACATTTGTGAGGTTGCGTTTCTAATGATTTATTTCTTCATTAGGAACCAATGGACCTGGAGCTGAGAACCCACAGACAGAATAAGGAAAAAGAAAGTACTAAGAAACACATCTATAACATTAAGACTTTTTTTTTTATAATGATATAAATTACATGATTATAATTAATTACAATTATTAAAATTACAAAATACAGAATATAGAATAAGACCTGCCTTATCCTGTAACATTAGGACCTGCTACTGTACATGTTGGAATGAAACCCAGACATCTAAGAAACTCCTCACTGAAAAGTGAAATTGTTTACTGGAAATTGTTGATCCCTTTCTCTTTAGAAGTTGTCTCTGTATTTGTTAATCTTTTTCATTTTTATTTTTCATTATAAGCTAATCAACGTTGCGGTAAAAATGGCCTGATCACTTATTTAACAGATTATACCGGAGCCTTTTCTTCTTCCTCTGATGGGATTAGTGGAAGATTTCTTTTACAAATAACAGTGGCAAACTTTCCACTCGTTCCACATGTCCATACTCAACTTTTTGGATCTTTTGTGCCGCCACCTGCATCTCTTTAAATTCACAGCTTTCTCCGGAGCTTGGCAGAGCTGATGGTGCTTCCCGGCGCATGATGACTTGTTATTTTTCAAAGGTCAGGCTAAAGGATGCAGGCTGAACTATGATGAGCCTGTGATTGTTGCAGCATGCCAGCGGAGGTCATGAACTGCGTTTGGGAATATTTCAGTCTGATTCACCTGTCTGTTGTTATGTCAGTGTTACTGTGTGTTGTTCCTGCTTGTCAAACAACAGACTGGAACAGAAACTAAAAGACCTTTTGAACTTCCCTAAGATTTGTTTGACTTATTCCAGTATTTTACCTGCATCTGGACCGCCCTGCTTTCTTGTTTATGCAGTAGTCACAATGATTTAGATTAAAAACTCAAATATATATGTTATTTAGATTAACAACTCAAATATATATATTATTTTTTCTTTTCTCAAGTAAAAGCAAAAACAGAGGGTATATGTATAAGGTAGCTGTACTGTATAGATTGTGCACATGCATGCATACCTGTTTCACGTTGTTGAAGGCGATGCGTTGTACTGTAATTATACAATATAACGTTTATATAACTAAATATACCTTGTGTGACCGTTTTTGGCTAGCATCTCTTGGGGGCGGCTGAGCTCGGTGATAGAGCGAGTCGCCCTCCTCCTATCGAAAGAGCCCTTGAGCAAGATACTGAACCCGGAATTGCCCCCGCAGGCTGTGCCATCGGCGTGTGAATGTGTATAATGAATGCATGTATGCAGCCGTCTCATGCAGACACGTTGCATCATTGACTGAAAGATTGTATGACAACAGTATTGGCATTTTCTCCTATGAAAATGTCGTTTCCAGGTTTACCGCGGGGATATGGGATATGAACATACACAGTATACAAGTTGCCGGACAGGTTCAAAACAGGTTCCCGGTTCCCAGTTAACTGTGTTATCATTGAAGCAGTTATTTGGAACTGAAAATGAATACATGGGAGCATATCCACAAACACTGTGTTTACCTTGTAAACATCCGTTTGACGTCGCTGAGCTCAACTTTTCACTCGACTAGCTGGAACAAAGCGGTCTGATTATAGTGCATGCTTTGGATTAAAGGTCTTGACTGGTACAACATTCAAAGCTGGTCCATGCAAGCCCAGGCTATGTTTTTGAGATGATATTTACGCTCAACCGATAAAGGAATTTCACTGTAATATCCTTATTGTGTATATTGTCCTATTCCGAGCGGTGTACCTCCACGTTGAGTTGATTCCCCTTCAGTTTCACTTTACATTTTGTCTGATTGTTTCTTCTACTTGCTGTTTCTAGTAGTGCATGTTATCATGACCATATAAGACCAACAAGAAAGCTTGTCTGAGTTTTCCTTTTAGCCCTGAACTCACCTGCTCCAGCTGTGGAAAGTCTTTAAAGGGCACAAGTAGTTCTACACTGAGAGTCAGATTAATTGAAGAAGCTCCACACACGGAAATGAAAATGAATTTCCTGCTATGTGAAACCATGGTGTTTGTTTTTGTCTGTTTATCTTTTATTATTCTTAAATAGCTGCTGCTTAATTTGCCTGAACTTTAATTCTCCTGCCTGCCTGTGGCTGCCACCTCTGAACGGCATGTTGTCCTCTGTTTGCACCTGAGCTGCCAGGTTACATCAGACAGACAGACAAACACACACACACACACACACACGAGAATGCACCCCGGCTGGCATCCAGTGATGGGTTATGGCATGTCTCTGTTTTATAGTTGCGTTTTGCCACGGAAGACTCAGAGTTTCACCCTGATGCTGAGTGAGAACTCTCCCAGGGGTTCACAGAGGGTTCGTCCGCCTACGACTGTGTGTGTGTGTGTGTGTGTGTGTGTGTGTGTGTGTGTGTGTGTGTGTGTGTGTGTGTAAGCATGCGTGTGCATGCGTGCATGTGTGTGTTTGCGCGTATAAACAGGTGAGCCACAGAGTGATTATGCTGTCAACTGCTGCTGAGTCATACACATCTCCACCAAGTTAATTAGAGGTGGCAGAGCATACCTGGCTTTTCCACACACACATAAATACACACATACGCAACCACGTACAACATAAAAATATGACAGCTAGACAAATGAGATATATACATATATATCTATATATCTCTATATATATATGTTTGTGTGTGTGTGTGTGTGTGTGTGTGTGTATATAAATAAACTTGCGTGCCATCCTTCAGTGTACACTCAGTACTCGGATGGAGTGAGCCGCTGTTATCCGACGTGTCACACCTGCAGCGCTGCATGCCTGGGTGTCACCGTCTCCAAGGAAAGCCCCTTGACTCTCATTCAAACTATTTTCTGGTAAAGCAGCGGCATTCTGAGAAACTATAAAAGCTGCTTATTGTGCCACCATGCTGTGTATTAAATAGAACCACCTATAAAGTTAAGTCTCTAATTACTGCAGACAAGACAAATATTTACAAATGCAAGCAGCCAAGTTTAATTAGCTCTTCTACTTTAGAAGGCAACACAATCTACTTTACTTGTCTGTCATTATTCTGTATTTGTCTTTTTCTTCCAAACATGAAAAAACAATATGCATTAATTTCTTTCTGACTTTCCTACCCTGTCCATAAATATATGGGCTAATGTACCATTTTAACCTGAAGGAATTTTCTTTATTGTTTTTTCATACATGTAATACCCGTATTTTCATCCCTATTCGTCTGACGCTTGATCAAAGGCCCCTCGTGTCAATATCTAACACAGGAGGTACCCCCTTTGTGTTGGTTTTCAACCTAGACGGTTGTCTCATAGACCTGCATGTCATTTTAATGAATTTGTTTATCTTTAATTAATTTATTTAATTGTAGTTTTGGAGAAACCTTCATCACATTTCAGTTGTAAAAATAAAACATTTTTGCTCAGCCTGAATTATGTGAATATGTTATGGAGTGTGTGTAACCGATGTTACCAGATAAGCCAGGGGCATTTTCCAGACTCATTTTAATACTCTAAGTCATGGTTGATTGTGTTTTTAATTTTGTCTGTAATATATGTTTGATGGATGTTTCTGTGATACCATATACTGTGAATCTATGGAATAGTTTTAAAAGAAGTGTTCCTGAATGTTACAGGACATTCTGTAAATCTACAGAAAGTAGATGTGTAGCTGATGTGTTTTTAGTTTTTGGACAAATTGAGAATGACACATATAGGGCTTTAGACACACACACGCACACACACACACACACACACACACACACACACACACACACACACACACACACACACACACACACACACACACACACACACACACACACACCCCTTGAATTTTCCACGATATGTTTTTCTACAAATATTGTGTCTATAAATGAAAGATCGATGGCATCCTGTGCATACCTTTCTTTTCGTGAGACTAACTGACTCTTTACTCTGGTGCATAACAGAATTAGCAGTATGTAATTTTCGCCATTATTTCTTAACTTGACAACCATGCCCCTAGTATTTAAATTGAGTCATTTTTAACTTTGTCTCACCAGACTGTGCTGTGGGTAAGTCGTCATTTCTACGTTTTGATCCACGTTTTTTTTTTTTTGCTTTTTTTTGGTGCTTTTTTAGGCCTGTTTACTGCAAACCATGCATGCTCTAATGACTGCTGACAATTAAATATGTATCAGTGTCTTTTTTTTAATCCAGCTGTGAAGCAGCTGTTGGCTTCCATTGATTTGACGAAAATGTGTTTGTCGACATTTAAGTAATGCGATCCGTCATCCATCTTGACTTAATGTTGAGGAGCCTTTCTTGTTGCGAAACAACTGAGTTCAAAGAGCAAATGAATTGAAAAGAGTAAGAAACCTGAACACATATTTCCATCCATCTTTGGGCCAAGAAATTACATTTTAAACACAACCAAATCATAAATTGAGAATTCACAATATACAATGTATAAACATTAAAAAATCTATAAATCTCTAATAAAAGACTTCACCGACGTGTAGATGCCCAAATGTACATTTGCAATCACGTTTCAAGCCTCTGTTAAGAGACTTTTCATAGAGTTTAGAAATGAATGAAAGCCAATGGTTACCTGGATCATATCCTAGTGAGGAACACGCTGCAAAAGTTGATCTATGGCACGCTTTGGAAAACTTTTTTAATAAATAGGATTTACAGTAAGCATTCTAAAGCGTAAAAATCACTGGTGCTGCTTCGCCATTTAAAATATTCTTTCAGGAATTCATGACGTTGCCTCCCAACTCATACTGTATGAGGAACACTTCACATGTGTGTTGACCTGCTTGTAGCTGAGCAACATGACAAGGGAAATCCTCAGGGGCCAGTTTCACCAACACACTGACATGTACAGAAAATGTCCAGAGCAGCAGATTACATGAATCCAATAACTCCTCTTTGTCCTCCTTCCGCTGTTGGTGATTAGATGACAGGGTTTCCAGTTTCCAGAAAGTGAGATCTTTCATTGCATAACAACCCCTTTTGAGCGCACACAACGGCCTGTGGTCATTTTGTCACAGAAACCGAGTCACACACCTACGAGGAATTACCCAGGACAATGGATATTTATTTTGTTTCATGTGATCTGTGTGAATATGTTGTCGACTCATCCTTAAAGCACGCCGTAGATTAACTTTAAATGTGAGCCATTGCCAAAAATAAACAGTGGCTCAAGCAAACTCTCACTTTCTTTCCCAGTAAACACTAATCTGGTGAATTGCAGGTTAAGAGTCACGTATGTCTTTGTTCAAATCAGGCAGTTTGGTTTAAAGTAAATGTTTTGAAGTCTGTACAGACACACATACACAAAACTCACGTGATAATATGATGACATAATGAATATGACTTCAAAAAGAGAAAAAAATTAAAACACCTGAACAAAAGAAATGTGTTTTACATTGGAGAGCACTATGGTGCAGTGGTTAGCACTTTTGCCTCACAACAGGAAGGTTCAAGGTTCAAACTTCCTCCCACAGACCAAAAGCAAGGTTATGTTAAGCCAACGTGTAAATGCCTTACTGGCCATCAGGGGGCGACTCCCCTGGTTTTCAAAAGAAGTCTGATTGCATGGAAGTCTGAGAAAATGACCCTACTTCTCACAAAATTAGAAAGCAGACTCCCCCGATCAAACAAAAGTATTAAGAAATTAATTACAGAGATATAGCTTGACAAAATAATTTAATTAATAACATTTTAATTTGTCTGTTCATTCAATAAATTCCGTTTTCACAATGTATAGAAATACTTTCTAGTCCACTATTCCCCCTATTAAACTTGCTGTGGTGTTTTTATGGTAAGCATGTCCCTACAGTAATGTATTTATACTTATATATTACATGTTACATTGCAGAAAACCTTTTAGAGAGTCCACATGCACCGGTGACTGAACGCCATAATAACCCTGAACAAATATGTAATGCCTGCGTTTTGGAACTGTAAACTAAAGCGAGTCAAAGCTCTGTTTCACATTTCGCATGTTCAATTACAGGATGCATTTTTCATAACTCCTTGACTTAGGTTTTCCCTGGGTGTGGATGGAAATACAGAGAACAGTCCACCTAGAATGTAAACAGCAGTTTCTCATTTCTCTGCCTTAATTTCAATGTAAACCAAACCAATCGCTCCCCCTGCTCGCGCTCAAACCACCAAACTTGATGGTTTCTTGGTGTTCCTTGCCTCAGGCCACCCATTTGGCACATCGTCCCACTCTGTGTGGCTCATTACTGTACAGTCGGTCCCAGAGGAACCGAGGAGATGCACGAAAAACACTGCAATGTGCAGTCTTTCTTTTTTTCTTGCCATGTCAAAGGTTTGCTTCTGAAGGGAGGAAGCTCTTCAGTGATGAGCGTGTTTCTTTTGTGTCTGTCTGAGGAAAAACAAGTTTTATTCCTTCTCCCAGTCAGTTGGAATGACTCTTTTTAGTTTGAACGGAGGCAAGATTACAGCAGCTCTAAATTCAAATGGGTCGCAACGCATCAACGTTAAGTTCTCATGTAGGGATTAGTTGTTACTGAATATTCACACCCAGTAACCGCCGGGTATAATGAGTGTAGCTGGATGAACCAAAAAACACCAAACAAAAAAAACTAAACAACTAATGTTATCTTGCTAACAGTTTGACCCGTTCCGAGTTGCAATAAAGAATTTGAGCAACATATCTGACTTCTAAACTTCAAATCATCATCAAATGCTGTTTGTTAACAATGTTGACAAAAATATTAAATTACATTTAATAAAGAACACAAGATACCTCAAATTACAAAATCACTGCATGTTTCTTCTAACTTTGACTTCTAACTGCATTTCCCAGCTTAAAGTGCACTCTCAGTTACGGATTGAGGGAAATGTAGTTTCTCCTGGATTACACTCACCGTTTTAAGCAGTTTGTGGTTAAAACATTTATGTATCAAAAGTACTTGGTTCACATGGGACCCAGCAGTGCTTTTACTGACTTATTTCTTTACGCAGATATAAGTAATACTTACATTTACAAAGGACTTAATATACATTGAGACATTTCTTAAGCGTTTGTGCTGCAACCTGATTTACAAAGAACTCAGGAAGGACTTTACTCCTGACGGATTTATGAATGAATGCAGGGTGCAACTCAATCTGGCTGAATAAAAGGGATCATAGTGAAAGCGCCGTGCTCTCACTTCTCACTTTTGACCTCCGCTTTGATTTCTTTCCTCAGCTCCAGTTAACGGGCAGCAAAGCTCTCTGGGGAACGGCATAGAAGTGGGGATGCGACTCGCCGCTAGACGTGACCCACTTCACACAGCAACACAATTAAGACCAGGATGTGGCCTATTACATAAACCCCCATATCACAGCTTGTAATGCAGCATCCTTTCTGGGAGTATAGAGCGATCCAGGGCATTTTTTGTTTTCGTTTTTTTGTGTGAAGTGACACTGCTGTTTGATCGACTGATCGAAAACTGGCATATAACACAGGCAATTTGTTATTCATTAACCTCGATCATAATTTCTATTTGCACAGATAACCAGATCAATACACAGTGAGAATTCACGCTCTTGTAAATGAAATGATATCATATACATGGATGGGTGCAGTGACATTCGGCCATGTTTGGTCAGCTAAGCTCTAAAACAAACTGTCCCTGGATTACACGGCTATAAAGCAATCAGCAGCAGATAGTCTGAGCTGCATTATCAGCCTATTGAGCAATGCTTCCCCTCAGCAGGTGTGTTGCCACTGTGTTGGCCTGCGCCCACAGGTCATCTGTTGCTTTGTCAACGCTGATAGGGCTTTCACAAGGCCAAGCGCTGCCCTGCGCCTGTTAACCGATCCATAAAGAAACCAGGCGGACACGGACGCATACACAGCTACCGACTCTGATAAGCTTATAGTGGAGCGGGTATTGATTTATATAGAGCTTTACTGGCAATACTTGTCATAATACTTCATGTGAAATACAGCAGGACTCTGATGTGTCATTCTGTAACATTACTTCCTGGAACTGAATTAAAAGGTCAAAATCAAGAACACACAGATTGTAAAATAATATTTCTTTAATTTCATTGTAAACTATTTTATTTGTAGATAATGTATCAAAGATAAGTAAAGAAATGAGATAAGTGGCGTGACTTAACATGTTTTGCAGTAAAACAATCATAGGAAGACTGTGTGTCCATCATGTGTAAACATTATTGATCATGGATGATAGCTGGTTTTAATGGCTGTCTGTAAATGAATTAGCTTGTGGCCACACATGACAAAGTTCACAACTTTATCAAATTATGTGATGACTTTACAACAGTGCAGCCAAAAGTTCAACCAAAACCACCAGGTCATGTCTCATGTTTAGCTGTTTGAAATGTTAGGTCACTTCTAACATGATTAAGCAAGTTTTGTTTCCTTGTATTTGAGCTTAAACACTTTCTATTATATTACTTGAAATCCATAACATACTGATAGTAATGAATACATGAAATGCTCTGACATAAATTAAATCTGTGGCGTTGGCAGGACTGATTAATTGGATGGCCTGTCTAGCTGTCAATGTTCGGCGAAGCGTTAAATGTCAAAGTCTCTGTGGTTTTTCCAAATCACCTACTCTGCCTTTAATTTCCGTCTGGTTGTGACACACCCAAAACTTTTTCTGTTTGCGTTTGGATGGAGATATTCTGTATTAAACCCCAATAAGCCGAGTGCAAATGCATCAGACGGGAGGTGAAATGTTCAAAACAGAGAAAATAATGACATGAAAGCACAACAACTTTCCTGCTATTCAGCTCCATTTTGAACAATCAGCACAAACCCTTAAACAGAGATTAGGTGTTTGGTGAACAAACATTCGTTCTAAAACCACAAATTGGTTTATGTGATGAAATGTTGGCTAATGATTAAGTCAGAGCAACCTAAACAAGCTTGGTTAATCAGGGAGTGGTTGCAGTTAATACAAATTCTACTCAGGTGTGAATCAACTCAGGTGTAGTTCAGTAGTGATTCACTGATGGAACGTACTGTTAACGACTGAGTCACTGATGTTTGTTTGGCCTGTCGAGCAGAGGACGGCACACTTGGGTTTTTATACATAATAATGCAACAGGGAGGAAATTCTATTTAAATGTCTATCCTTTAAAGTGTGACTGGGTTATTATTATGCAGCACAAAAAATGTAAACAAATCAACTTGAGCAACAGAACCAGGCTCATTCTCAACTTTGGTTGCTGGTTGCTAGCAGCGAGAGCAACTTTTGGAGGATGAGTCAGGCAACCACCAAGCGTTGTGGTTCCTAGTGTCATCTCAGCAGCTGCTTGATTACATCAGGTTTGAGCCACCAAGATTAAAGGATCTTTGTTGAGGGACTCAGCAGGCTACTTGTATTTTAGGGACCAGATCCAGGAACCATCAGGGTGGAGTGAATCTTGCTGATCAACACGTGTGAACATTTAAAAAACAACTCATTATTGAGCATGGAATTTTGAGTTTGGAAATAGCAGTTCAAAAAAACTAACGCTCCACTCATTATTTTTTTCCCAGTGCTTTCAACCTCAGAACTCAGGGAGGCCATTCACATCAACTAAGACAACGTGGCGTTACCCCAACCATACAATCTGGTATCAAGTGTCACAAGATGTCGACTGTTGTCTTTACAATGTTTTTCATGTATGTTGCGACCCTGAGTTTAGTCGCTGAGGCTCATATGTCCCTGGGATGAACTGGTTGTACAAGCCCAAAGGAAATGTTAAAGGGATAGAGGGATGATTTGTCCTCCACACATGAAGCTGCTACATGTCATTCAACTGAATATAACCCATGCAATTCTACAGTGGTAATCTGTTGATTTGCGGTTTATCATATTAAATTGCCTTTGGGCAGTTATGTCGTTTTTGTTATGGCTAAGGGTCGATCCCGGTACGAACCGCTGTGTTGACATGTCAGCTTTGCTTTAACCTCTTTGTCAAGCTGTTTTGATGATGCTCAAAACAATGAGTCAATCAGGTACTTAAGTCGGTTAGTTGACTAACACAAGTGTTTCAAACATTTGTCTTTCCACGCTGGTGTCTGGGAGGTGGATTAATGCAGCTGGGATACTCCCAAATTTCACAATGCCTGGCTAGTTATTGAATATGAACAGAAGAAGAAAACACATTGTAAGCATCCAGCTGCAGCCAAGCTTTATGAGTCACCCAACTCTTCGGAGCCTCAGCAGCTCGACACAAACATGGGCGGTTGATTGATTGGTTAGAGCGGTTGCACGCACTTGTAATGTGCTCTCCATCTACGGGCCTGGTGCTGCCTGTGACAGGCCGCAGTCAGACTGGACATCGAGGCTACTGAAAGGTCAGCTCAGGGGAAACCTTCGCTGGTAAGAAAACACACATTTCTTTCAGATACACAGAAGGTCAACACTCTTTATGTTGCTCCTCAAACGGCACACTGGTGTTGTGATTTAGGTATGGGGTCAGTTCAGTCTCATTAATAATGAATGCACAGAGAAGGATTCACAGATGTATTTTGTGATTTATATATAAATGACTCTCTTCTCACAAATACATTTTAATACACACACAAATGGATATCGGTATGTAAAATGTAAAATAAATCCATAAACAAAAATGAGTTTCACAAACACATTTCTGATCCACACTCAAATGTGTCTTGTTTTAAATAAATGTAATATAAATCCATAAATATATGAATTAAAAAAATATTTGCAATTTTCATCAAAAATGTATTTGTATGTTGTTGCATTTATATACAAACTGTTAGACTTGAATTTACAAGATGCTTTTCATCTGTGAACTTGTTTGCATTTGTTCGTGAACTGGTCTGTATTTGTGTGTGGATTTTTGAGACTCTCCTGACATGGATGAATTCAAGAATGCCTTTTTTTCAATGAGGAACTCTCTGCAGCCAATCAGATGGCTCCCTTGTTTTCAGCCAATCATATGACTGCATTCCCACGAGGGCTATTACCAGAGCACAGCTTTTTCTCTGCGCATTTTGCGTTGCTTTTCCGTAAAAGAAAAAAGAACAAAAAGTAAAGTAAATTTATTTTCTCTCTAGCCAACTTTATTGACAAGTTTGTAGCTAGCTAAATCCATAAGCTAGCTAAATCCATTAGCTAGCTAACGTTAGCTAGCTCTTATAGTTAGTACTTTGAAACCAATGTAGTAAGCAATTTACCTATTAGTTATTATGGTTTGCTTGTAACTTATTTTTGCATGCATCAACAACAGGTAAGCTTTAGCAAGCATATTACAGATACGGTTATGTTTTCTGATGTTAGTAGGATCATATTATGCTAGCTAAGTTAGCTTATGATCCGTTGACTAAAAGCATTATATCCATTTGTGTGTGTATTGAAATGTATTTGTGAGAAGAGAGTCATTTATATATAAATCACAAAATACATTTGTGAATCCTTCTCTGTGCATTTATTATTAATGAGACTGAACTGACCCCATATTTGGGGGGCAAATGATCAAAGGGTCAGTTCACACAAATTACAAAAAAAAAGTTTTTGAGGTTTTTTTTTTTGTCTCTGTGATTTCGGTCTTCATCCCAAAACAATAGAAGGGAATTTACTGAGTGGTGCTCAGGGCATTTATGTTCTTTATTCCCAGAAACGGCGTCCTTGTTGCTCATTAATCCCCAGAACGCTTTGTTAACATGAATGGAGTAAACATATGGAGTTTTCTGGTAAACAAACAAAAGTCATGTTTATATTCAGTGTTTCTCACTAGAGCACATTGTGGCCTTGAGGTCGAGCAAATGCCTTTAATGCATATCCTTTCTCATAATACATTTATACAAATTTTTTTTTAATATTTTAAATCCTCCATTGTTTACATCCACGTTTGCTAGCTCACGTCTTCTTCTTCCTTACCTTTGATGGCACATTGCTGCAGAACGTATTTTCTACCAACTGTCAATCAGCGGGGCAGTGCAAAACCAGCGTCGGGTCCGTTGCATCATCCATATGCACATAAGTGTGTCCTCGTGCATGTAAAATAATTGCTCCTTAGCACTACAAGTGGTCAAAAAATCACAGTTGAATGAAAACAGTTGATCAACTTCTGTGAATTATCCAGATTAAAGGTTGAGGAGGTGATTTTATTCAATAACTTTTTCTGTTATTTTACTTGAAATCCTTGTAACACACGGAAAGCCACCAATACATTAAATGCTCTGACATAAAAACAATTTAAAAATGTAATCTGTGAAAGGACTGTAAAAACGCTGTCCAATCAAAAAAGCCGGACTTCCTGTCAATGCTTACTTTCTGATTGAGCGCTGATCTCGAGCACTGGTTTGGCGTTCTGAGGGAGCGGCTTTGAACAGCGGTCTAAACGAAGGGGACTTTTTCACTTTGCCGATGCGTTCAAAGTCAGTCTCTGTGGTTTTTCCAAATGACCTACTCAACCTTAAAGTGTACAGTGACATTATCCATCTACAAAACGGCCCTAATATTCACAGGACCCCGGCAACAACAACCCAGTTTGATGTTCATTAGTCACCATTGTTGCTTTGAGAGGTGATCTGCAGTGTCATCAGACGGTTAACCATCTTCAGCTTTTTTCACCGTGTCACCACACTCCCCAACGCCACTAAAACAGAACAAGCCATCTCTTTCACTGAACTAACAGAGATCAAAAGCCTTTCTTCTGACTGGTGTCTATGTGAACAGATCGTAGCGGGGAGTGTGTTTCTGAGAGAGGATGTTGTTGAGTTTTCAAAGTTGGTGAGCACCAACAAATAAATTAGATTCTCTGCTTTTATATTTGGTCGGGTGCAGAAATCAAAAGCTGGGTGAACCAGCTCTTTAAACCTTATTGATTCCCATCCACAAAGGAGCACATAAACGGAAACAGACAAGGATTTATACGCTTCGAAACATGAGATTTGAATCATATAAAATATGCTGCAACTCAATATCAACAAGAAGCTTAGAATATTTAGCACGTGCAGAGTGTACACAACTACAAACAGGAGTTTTTGTTGTTGGAGCACAACAAAGCGCTCAGTCATTATAAGAAGGATGAAACTTTAATGATCCCCACGGTGAAATTGGAGAAATCATATTGTCAATATGAAAGGATGTTTTCCCGAGTTTATGAGGGCGCATCATGGCAACGACATAAAGAGCAAGTTTCCAGCCTTTGTCATTTTAATATGGCTCTGCAGAGTTTCAGACCCAAATTTCACTCCCTGTCACCGCCGTTGTCTGCCTCCCCTCTCGCTGCTCCTCCGCCGTTGACTTCTGTTTATGCAGAAGTGGCGGCTCGACTTCATCTGCCCCTCACAAAGGGGAGCAGCTTGTATCGTTCTCTATGTTAATGGCTCTCTCTTTGTGTGTGCGCTGCACATGTCGATAACTCCCAGCTTTAATCCAAGCCTGTGTCTTGGGAGTAGCACATTCCCGGTGGCATGCGTGCAAGGATTAGCCGCAAGGGTCGCTGTAACGGCGTCTAATCTACAGCAGGCCCGTTCTTCAGCGACTCGCTGCTCTGAATGCGTCTGTATAGCCACACAATAAGGGTGCCAGACACCCCCGCTCTGGATATGCACGGCTTTATTACCCCTCACAATAAGAGGCAGCTTTTTGAGTGGCATGTCGTGCATTCCCAAAAGCAGCAGGTATTTGTGTGTTTCTCACGCAGTTGGCTACATGTGTTCGGGCGCTTTCCGGACTGCTGAGAGTAAGATATCAAATGAGAAGGCTGTTTATCTGCGCAAACAATCCTTTCGTGACTGGATTCAGTGATATCATGCATGAACACATGCACATTCTCCCACTCACAACATTTAAGGTCAGCCCTCTTGTGTTATAGCAGCACGCAGGCCTGAGTAATGATTGCAGATACACTTCATGTAAGCTGTGGGTGTTACCTCCAGCCTTTGTTTGCCAAGTCACTCAAACACTTGCAGGTTAAGTGGAGGTACATGTTGGTTTTGGTGCCCTGATTTCCCCCCTTCTTGACTGATCGACCCAGGACCAGAAGTTCACAGCTCCCTGTCCTGCAGGTGAACCATGCAAGCTGCTCTAGTATGAGGGTGTTTTACATTGAGATATTAGGTGTGTCTGAGGGCATCTAGAGTGCGAAAAACCTCAGACTGACAGACGGAGAAAGACAATATGAGAGAACATGTCGTTCCAGCACTTATTTAGCTCGGTAGTTCAGCAGGTTCACCCTTTGCCCTCAGGCCCAGAGTGTGGTGAGATGGAGGTCAAGACAGCAGATAAGGAAGCACGGGAGAATCAGGAATGGAACATTGAAATTATTATTTTGTTTTGTAATAAGTACTCTATTCCCTTCTTTCCAAATAAAAGTAGTAGTCCTTACTCGTGATTACATGTAACTAAAGGGGCAACTTCCAGTACTGTAAAATGAAGCCAGTTAAAAGTACATACATTATTTCTAATGGCCAACAGGGGGCGACTCCTCTGGTTGCAAAATAAATGTGATAGTAAGAAAACAATCAGAAAATGACCCTACTTCTCACTAGATTCATTATCTCAGTAAACATTGTAAACATTAGTTTATGGTCTCAATCTCTAGTTTGAAGTCTTCTTCATTACAGCATGATGTTCATTTAGTAAATTATGGTCCATTTAGACTCACATAGACCATAATGCAGGTATGCTTATGGGCGGGGCTTCCCTGTGATTGACAGGTTGCTATCACTGTGTGTCCGGTCTAGGATGTGTGTATTCATCTTCCAACTTTAACCCTTTCACAGTGTGTTTTCAGTTCATTAATGATAATTGTAACCTTTTAGGGTGCATTCAGTGTTCGGGTGCTTTTAGATCTAACCTATCATGTCACATCTGATTGCAAAATGCCAAGATGGTGATGGTCAAAAAAACAAGATGGTGACTCTTTTGCAGTCCACAAACCAGTGGCTGATATCCTTGTGACTCCATCCACTTCTTATATACAGCCTAAATCAATTAAGTACATTTTCTGAAGTACTTTAAATGCAACGTATCTCATCCTCCTTGTCATATTTTGCTTCTTCACTTGTTTTTATTTATTTATTTATTTATTTTTGTCAGCTGGGATCGGCTCCTTTGGACTATATTACTATATTATGTGATATTGTTAAAGTTCCTTGTTCTCATTATCCAAACTGAAATCCAGCAATCAGAAAATGCTTTTCGGCCATCGATATGTGCTGCAGTGACGAGGTCTCTCTCAGAGATTGAAACTTGAACCTGGAGGTAAACAGAGGAGCAGAAACGCCGGAGGGCATGGACGGAGGAAAGCGAGCAGAGAGAGGTTTTTGACACCTGTTCGGCAGCTGGCTCTGCCAGACACGCCATCCTGCATGGGTTCACTGACAGGCATTACTTCACCTGCCCTGTGGTCGCCCAGCCAGAGACCAAACACACACACACACACACACACACACACACACACACACACACACACACACACACACACACACACACACACACACACACACACAGCCTCAGCCTTCAGCACATACTCCTGTCACATGAACATTCACCATGTGCTGTTAGATGTGTAACTACTTCATTGCAAACACATGAATGATTCGTTGAAATTTTCACGTTTTTCATAAACTTCAACATTGTTTTTTTTTTGTTTTTTTTTCAAATATCAGTTCAGGGCTGAAATGAAAGGGTTTTATGTCTCACTCTGTGTTTTTGTGTCCCTAAAGCACTTATGTTAACACTTGTAAGGACATTTTTGTGACTGTCCCTCCCATAACCACACAGACAACACGACAAACAGACAAACAAACAAACAAACACGCATTTAAGAAAAAAAATTGAATTAACTGACAAATATTTACTTGTTGACTGATATATGTTATTGCAATGCCTTGAATCTAAACAAACCTGGATGTAAACCCCTATATACAACATTTTCTCTTTTTGTTACATGATGCCTTTTGGGTTTGTGGAGAAAGTGATAAAAATAGAAATGGTCTTTTCAGCGGCGGAGGCCTTGAGACATGTGGCAGCCAGTTACACAATACACAGACACAGACACTCAGGAAACATTACAAACAAAGAAGCCTCTGGGAACATGACAGTTACACAACCCAGCTTCTAAAGGAGTTTCTGAGGTGTCTGTTACGGGTCGTATAGCGCACGCGGTTATATAAATTATCCCCATCACGTAACAAAACAACTCAAATGTGAGATGGGATCCATATTGCCGTATCACTAACATGCTGTCTTACATAAATGAGCATCACCCAACTCGATGGACTCCCGGGGGAATCCGTAAGGCGGGGACTCAGTATTACGTTTCGCCTGTTGCACAATAAACATATCCTTATACTTTATGGATTAGGTGTCAGTTGTAAAGATCTGTGTCTATGTGCATATTAACAGCCGCATCTGTGACGTAACTGTGAGGGATTGACTTCAGGCATTTGCACAATTATTTCAGAAAATGTAGTATTTTATGCTCCAACTCTGAAGTTGTCATCCTTCACAACCTAAAGGTGTCAAAAGCTAAACTGTTTAGTTAGTTTTTTTCCTTCACACCCAGTATTCTTTTGGATGTGACTCACCATATCAAAATAGCATCCCGGTGGCATCATAAAGTTAAACTAGAACAGGGGTTCACAAACTTTTCAGCCTGTGACCCCCAAAATAACAGTGCCAGAGACCGGCGAACCCCAATATCCCCGGAGGTGAAACATAAGAAACATAAGAAAGCATGAGCACAGGACACACGCACTAACAGGCGTATCCAAACACGGGCATAACAACAACACGAAAGAACAGAACAGCCTGACAACCATGATGTGATTTTACATAAACAATTTACTATTAGATCAAATCTCAGTCAAAGTAATCTCCATGTAACTTATGAGTGAACATTGTTGCTGTCATGTGCAAACTTAACTTTAATTACCAGAAGAATATCTCAGTCGAAGTCATCATCTTGCGACCCCCCCTCAACGTCTGGGGACCCCTGATCTAGAAGATATTCTCCATTTTAAAGGTTGATTCTTTTCAGAAACACTTTCTGGAATATTACCTGAAATCCTCGTAGCGTACCGATGAATGAATACATTAAATGCTATGACATAAAACAACTGTCATCTGTGGCCGTGGAAGGACTGTAAAAACTAATTGGACAGCGGAGTTCCTGATTGCGGCACTCTGCCGATCTCAAGCACGTTTGGTGTTCTGGGGGAGTGGCTTTGAACGGAGGTCTGAAGAAAGGGGACGGGACTTTTCCGGTTCGCCGATGCGTTCAAAGTCAAAGTCTCTGTGGTTTTTCCAAATGACCTACTCTGCCTTTAATTTCCGTCTGATTGTGACACACCCAAAACTTTTTCCTTTTGCATTTGGATGGAGATATTAAGAACGATATTAAAGAGGTATTAGCCGAGTGCAGATGCGTCATACGAGAGGTGAAATGTTCCAACCAGAGAAAAATGTTTATTTTGGGTTCAGAAAGCACTATATAAATTGAATTAATTCTTTAATAATGACATGAAATCACAACAACTTTCCTGCTATTCGGCTCCATTTTTTGCAATCAGCACAAAGATTAGGTGTCTCTGTGGTTTTTCCAAATGAACTACACTGCCTTTAAATATATTTTTTCTGTGTAATGATTTTTTCTCTCTCAATAAAACACATACTTTGTGTGCAAACGCCCCTTTAAGACATTGAAGCTGGTGCGGTTTAAAGAGCATGCTTCCTTTTTGAGTGACAGAAAGGACCGTTAACGCTCATGCCCCCAGATGCCGTGCGTTATAATACAAGCTGACTCACATTAGCCTGCTCATTTACATGACATCAACAGGCCACCATGTGCCCTTAACTGCACTCCCACTCTGTGTACATACAGTGCGTGGCATCAAGGTGGAAACCAGTAAATGGGCCATGGCTGCATGCTGATAATGGCTGTGTGGCCTTAGGGTTAGGCGGTGAACAGCCGTTACTCTGTAGGTTACCCACGCCTGAATGGTGATGTGTATACAATATGAGCATCTCTATCTGATAAGTGACATGCAAAGCTACGGTAGCCTGTTGATGCAGATACAGTGAGCAGTTATGTACACCTGCAGGCACAATAGGAAACCTCTCACACGTGACATTTCAAACAAAGTCTTTGTGATCAAAGCAACACAGTTTGTGGTGATGGATATTTTTGCTTAAACAGACCCCAGATGGAAAATTGGTATATTTTGGTATATATTTCTAAAAGTATTGTAATACCGCGCATGTTGTGATAGTCGCATTGTGTTTTGGGTATTTCTTCAGTGTATAATGTCAGTTTTACACGATGACTTTGATTGAGTTTAAAAGTGAATCCCACACTCCTTTATTAAGGTGAGCTATCTTTTTTCAAACTGTTTCTATTCTACATCAGTTTTCAGTTAGAAAATAAAGACGGCAGGGAGGGGCCGTGGAGTTCAGATGAGATGAGATAAATCTTCATAATATGAGTTAATATGATGTCAAAGACTGTTGACGAAATCAATAGAGACACCTGCACCTAAATTCCATCTGAACCAAATCAGCATGCTTCGACTAGGGTCTGGTCCACAGGCCACAGGTCTATAATAAGGTGCCTTTTAAATGAAGGGATGGGTGCTGTGATTCTTGAGGTGTCAAATTCAATGAAGCAAAGCTTTAAAAGGCAAAATATGAACAATAACAAAGACACACATCACAGACCAAAGTTAAACACAAGATCCGACCAACTCATTTGCACCAAATCTTTAAAATTTGAACAAAAACAGACATTGAATAGATTTTGTGTTTCAAAGTATCAAAGTATAGAGTTTAATACACCTTAATGTTACACTTTTGTGTACTAATTCAAAGTACTTCAAATGTTTCTTAACTGTATTTTTACAAAATACCTACACCTGAGTGTATTTTTTAGAGATAATGTTAAAATGACTAGAAGGAGAAGCCGGGTGTGGAGCTCTCGTCTTTGTGCCGGACCTCCGGCTGCAGGTCGAGGGGGGGCATCGAAGCCTGGTCTGGGTCTGGCCATGGTGGGCTCCAGGAGCCCTTATAGCTATTCTTCTCGCTGATGGTCTCATTTACTTATGTAAGTGATATAAAGGCATAGAGGTTTCATAACCAGTAAAAGATATAACCGTAATATTGTTATTATGGTGTAATAAAAATGCCAAACTGTGATTTATTCTTCATATCTTATTCTTTGGTCTTGAGCAATATGTCATCATCTGTCAACGTGTGGTCGTTAATGCTTCTTCAAAATCCTCATATCCTGGTAATCATATCTATTGGAATTAGTTGTTCTTGTTTAAGTTAACAGAAACAAAGACAAATTGAAAGCCACGTGAAACTGAAGGTGGGACGCTGACCGAGGTTATTCTGTTTTTCGCGATAGCGTGACTGCACGCTGCACAAGTGCTCTGACTGTAAACTGAGGTCATCCTCTTCCTTCAAACACCTGGGCCTCTTGCCAAGCAGTGGAGGATTCGGCAATACCTGTGGCCAACGGCGTTCGGGGCCATTATCACAGGGTGTGTCTGCACACTGTCCAATTTTCTGCTTTGTGTGAATGACTAAGCATTCCCATTAACCCAAATGAGATGACAGCTTTATGGTTGTTGAATGGAGAGTAAAATATTGGTGCAATGTGACCAACAGCTCTCAAGCAGGAGCGACTCAGCGTTGTGAGGAGAAGTTCCAAATATCGCTTTTTGTTTTTCGGTCGTGAAGAACTGTAAGACCAAAGACTTAATACGGCAAGAGTCTGGTACTGAAACTGTCTACGTATTTTGGTAAGGTCTTGGTGTGAGATTACTCAAGCATCCACCAATCTTTTATAACACAATGCAGAAAATAGTTTATACGCGGCCATAGTTTGGGAGAACAATGGCAGCTAAGCTTCGGAGCAGTGTTGTTTCTTGTTTCTAGGTGTGAACACGACTGTCTATCAACAATCAGAACTGTTTAAACGAGATAAAGCCAGTCCATTACCACCTCAGGTGTGTAACCATTCAAAATCGAGCCTTTCGAGTCAACATGTGCAACACCTGTACTGATAAGTAGCTCAAACGTTTGCCTGCTAAAATCTTCAGACAAAGACGGAGAAATGAATATGGCCTTCTTATCAGCATGTGAAATGACAGCCATTTTATCCCAGAGGCAGTCTGCTCAATGCAGCCAGCATTCTTTAACCCTTTGACCCTGACTAATTACTGCTGTTTTATCATTGCTTTGTTCCTACTATACAATTGCACATTTAAAAGCTGTTTGAACTCCTTTCTTTGAACCCGACAGTACCTAACAGTGAGTGGATGGATATAGGTTCTTCACAGACAAGACGGGAATTGTGTCTACATATTTGTCTGACTGAAACCGTTTGAGGTTGCTGTCAGGCCCAGAACTAATCACGCCTGTGTGTCATCTCATCAATCACATGTTTGTTTCATTAACCCTGTGATTTCTTTTTCTTACATGACAGTTGGCCACAGTAAGTGGATGCTGACTCATTTGTATACGATGCGCACAAGCCCAGTATTCATGTGTTATCAGCAGGAGACATCTCACCTGTACATTCAAATACACGTGTAACGGCTCATTTCAACAGGCAATACCTATCACCTGTGGTTCAGACGACCACAAGGACCCCACCGCCGCTTTCCATCCGTTCCCACGGCGAGGCCCCCATGGTGTGTTTACGTTTGGCAGCGTGAAGAGATGATTGTGCGGATTGGATTTCAAAGTGAGGAGCCAAAAGATTTGTGACATATGGATAACTGGCGAGGGGGGAAGCGGCTAAAGAGGAACTTTGTGTGCGGCGAGGGCGAGGGACTGGTTCTCTGAGAGGAGACGCCGAAACAGGAGTGCTCGTCCTGGGAGTCTGTGGCGTGCTGCTCGGTGCTGCTCGGTGCTGCGGGTTTGCGTACGTCGTATCGGGAGACAACAGCGTTGCAGAGTGTGCCCGTGCATGCTTGTATGAGCCACTGTATTGGAATGCTGGCCCCGGGCACTCAGCAGCTCACAGCTTTAACTTCTGTAAACAAACTAATAGCAGGAGACTGGAGGACCACACAGCCTCTCTGGTGAAACACTAACTGCAGCCTGCAGCCCCACACGGCTGCTGCTGCCGCTGCCGTGGACACGCAGGCTGATTTACATTACTGAAGGAGGCCTTGAGTGCTGGCTTTAAGATTATCTACACACCAGTTCAATAGTTACAATTTAATGCCCAGCAGCACCCCAAAGGCAGAAAGTAGAATCGGCTCCCTGATTATATGCTTCTGTACTCATTCAAGCAGTCTTTTGTATTTCAATCATGGAGCCTTGTTGGTCAGAAAATGAGACAAAGGCTTTAAACAATATGTATCAATTATTAGACCCTCAACAAATCTGTAACACATCTGTGCAAGTACACAAGTGAAAATGATCTCACATAGTCACTGCATTCTTATGTATCTGTATGGGTTCAATGCTTATCAAGCATGGTAGTTGTGGAGGAAAGTCAACCCAAGCCATATATGTATTTAGAGAACTGAACACAGCCTTCCAAGATTGCGCCTCACTCATTCCATTGGAAGAGGCTCCTCATCTGTATTAGCCAGGAACGTTTTTTGGCCCTTGAGCATGAGGTCAGCCTCTTGTTGTTGTTTCATACGTAGCATCTCTATTTCCAGCCCGTGCTTGAGATGACACATCACATTGCTCCGGGTATCCGTGTTTATATTGTTTCACTGATGTGTCCATGACCTAAATGCCGTTGTATTAAGGCAAACATAAGTTGATTTTCAGAAGACAATGATATAATTAGCCACAAGTAGTGGAAACTGGTACACAAAAGGCACAGTGAAAGTAAATCCCTATTTAGAGCCTTCATCAGATAAATCACTTCGGGAAAGAAAAATGTTAAAACGTGTCAATGAAAAAATAAGTTAAATCAAATTAAAGAGATACAGAATTCTTCTTCTTCTTCTTCTTCTTCTTCTTCTTCTTCTTCTTCTTCTTCTTCTTCTTCTTCTTCTTCTTCTTCTTCTTCTTCTCATTATTATTATTATTATTATTATTATTATTATTATTATTATTATTATTATTATTATTATTATAATAATAATAATAATAATAATAATAATCCATCCATCCATCCATTTTCTACCGCTTATCCTGTATTCAGGGTTGCGGGGCGGCTGGAGCCGATCCCAGCTATCATTGGGTGAAGGCAGGGTTCACCCTGGACAGGTAACCAGTCTATCTGACATGTAGAGACAAACAACCATTCACGCTCACATTCACATCTACGGGCAATTTAGAGTCATCAATGAACCTATCCCCATCCTGCATGTCTTTGGACTGTGGGAGGAAGCCGGAGAACCCGGAGAGAACCCACGCTTACACGGGGAGAACATGCAAACTCCACACACAAGGAACCCGGGCCGACCCGGGAATTGAACCCGGGACCCTCTTGCTGTGAGGTGAGAGTGCTACCCACTACACCACCGTGCAGCCCCAATAATAATAATAATAATAATAATAATAATAATAATAATAATAATAATAATAATAATAATAATAATATTAATATTAATATTAATAATAATAATACATGTTTATATAGCGCTATTCCAGGTGCTCAAAGACGCAAAAAACAAACTAAATCAAAACCAAAGAGAACAGAACAAAGTAAGTAAATAAGCAAAAAGAAAAAAAAACATTCAACAACAAGCTCCAAAACACAGTTAAAGATGGGATGATGTAGCAACGCAGTGCAGTAGCATGTAGGTGTTGTTTTGTACCTGTGGAGGTGGTATTATCTCCACAGCAGCACAAAGGAAATTATAGCAAAGTGCAGAAACTTTACTGTCAGGTATATGTAGATAAATATGCAAATTTTGTATATGTTTAATTTAAATATTCAATACTCATTAAAGTGATCTTAATTCAGTAACAATATTGCTATGATTCTGTACGTCTAAAACATTTTGGATATAAGAGGATCACGTGATAAAATGGGCATCGTTCAGATACATATATGGTCAGTTTCTGCTCTATGGCTCGTTTTGTTTTTCGTACGGTTGTTTATACGCCAAAAGTCGGGCTGATCCCAGGTCAGCGAGCAACCCACTGAGGTGTCAGTCTGTGTCAATCCTGCCTTTGTTTGGCTCCCTGATAACAATCCAACTGTCACCTCATTATGAGCTGAAACAGGTTGGATGACATGTTAAACATCCAAGAAACCTCCCAGTGCACTCGCTTTCTGCACTGCAGTCACACGCGATGGGCAACCCTTGGGTGTTGAAACAACACGCATGTGCCTCTGCATCACCTTGTGTGTGTTTGTGTAAACCAAATGGCAGTTACACTTACGCAAATCTAGGGAATTATCTGTCCCAGGTTCTATATGCCCACATAACATATCTGATAATGTGTGTGTGTGTGTGTGTGTTTGTGTGTGTGTGTGTGTGTGTAGAGCATTGTCTGCCGGCTGTAGACCCACGATGGATGTACTTTGAGGAAATCATTAATCTTTAATGATACTCTGATTGTGGCGCTTATGAAACGTATTAAACGATGCAAATGCCTCATATTCCATTTCCTGCTGCTCACGGGCCGGTTGGGGATGGCTCGTGTGGGAGCTGGAGGTAATTAAATACAGAGTGGGAGATTGATGTTGGGGCGTGCTACTGGTCCCGTCCCATTTTACACTCTACACTTACACAGATGTGACTTCTCAAGGGCCCCGGTGGGCTCTGCAAACATTGCAAGCATTGCAAAGGAGAGGAGACTGCAAGCAACTGAGTACATTTGCTGAAGGAATGTACTTCGGCAAATACTGCAGTACTTGTACTCCACTTTAGCCGCATATTTGTTATGCCACTTTGTACTTCTGCTACATTTCACGTGGGAATATGATACTTTTTTATCCCACTTCACTTAATAGTTATCATAATACTGTTGATTGTTGTTGACAACCGGTTTCTCGTGAGGTGCTCTCCTGCTGGAGAAAGCAGGGCCATGCGTTGGTTGTTGTTGGGTTTTCCCGCAGGGCATATCAGCATTTGGGTGTGAGACGTCCACCTGCCCATCAATCAAGGTTGAGCTCCAAATTAGCAGCCTGGTAAACAGCCCAGGACAATAAATCTAAGTTGCTTTTGTTTGTCATAATTGGATTGTTAATGCCAACGTTAGTCACGCATTATAATGGATGCCTTTTCTAAACTGCATTCTTCGTGTGCATGGAGGCTGTACGTGAGTCATCCTTGCCATGCAGATTTGTTTTGTTATATAATCCCGGTAATCAGCTGTTTACGAAGGTATCTAAGGAGCGCGGCCCGGTTAGCGACGCACTGATGTGAAGACGTGCCGGGTTCACACACACAGGGTGGAAGGGTTCAGGCTGAATGGTTGCCAGGTCAGCGCAGTCATTCCCTCAATGCCACATCGCTGCAGATCATCTCTCAAGATTTGGTTGTTGCTCCGTTTGATTTCACACACATCATTTGCATCCTCCCACTGAACAATGCTGTCAATGGTGTGCTTTTTTTTTTCTTTCATCTGTCCAAACTCTCTTTCCAGATGACTTTTTTTGTTCTGGTTCCTTCATTAACAAGCTCTTCTCTGACAAGAATAAATAAATGAAGAGCATACAGTGTGTTTTACTGGTGGAGTGTGAACACAGGAAAGTGGCCCTCTATTAATCCTCTTTGTTCCTGAGCTCTATTGTATAGGAACTTATAGGCCCATCCTGTCATTTATTTTCCATACGTGTCTGTTCTTTCCAGTGTGAACAAACACTTTGAAGTATTTCAGCCTCAGAGCTGGAAAAAAAATAGATATAGATAGAGACGACAAGCGAAATGAAGATAAGGTGAGAGCTGGGGATTCTTATTTTAATAGTTTTGGCCATTCACTTACATTACGATGACATTGTATTCACCAAATTTAACACTATGGAGTATATTGTTTTGTATTGACACACATCCATCCAAGGGAAGCTATCGGATCCACGTTATTCCTCTGATCGACAGCAGGCTGGACAACAGTGAAGGAGACGACTGCGAGCTGGCAAAACATGTATGTAAACACGGCATGATTTCAAATATGAAAATAAATAAATGGTTTTGTGCAAATAGGACGGAAATGCTTTCACCACATTTGTTAAACCTCAGGCGTGAACGCAATGCACTTTTGGTGAGATACATTTGCATGTAAACTTGAATTCTGTTCTCCAGAGAACATCTTTGATTTCGGAGAAAACGGCAGCATCACTACAACGAAGTTGTGCACTCAGATAGGCCTTAAACAACTGTGTAAAAGAAAAAGATGGCACACAAAAGACCGTCCACTCTGGGGCTCCACCTCTCAGCTATTGTCCAATGATTTAATTTGGCAGGCTTTCCTCTCGTCCGTTTTTTTAATATATGTAAACCACGTTACCTGTTTCGTGTCTGTGCTGTCATTACAACCTGTGCCGCTTTGCTTCAGCTTTGCACCCACACCACCACACAGTGTCAAGGCCCTGACTATGAATCCCAGGGAGATTTACAGTCTGCTATGAGGGCTCTAGTGCTGTATCGGGGTGAAAGTCTTACATAATGCTTCAGCATTTTGGCTTTGCGTGTGTTGTCTCTGCTGAAGTTTGGGTCAAAAATGACTACAACTAGTTTGATCGTCTGACTGTCGCCTGGTCTCAGAATGGATCTGGTGATTACAATGTCATCGTAGCCGAGAGATGCGATGCTTAAAACCACAAACCACACTGGAAGGTGCTGGTCTGCATCCACGCGGTGTTCTCGTACAACGTTAAGACACGGTTAGTGACACGGTGATTCATGTCCAAACATCGTAATCTCATTAAGTAATTATTTTCTGATCCCACGCACAGTGATTGACATGAACTCGGATGCGGAGTGCACACACACACACACACACACACACACACACACACACACACACACACACACACGCGAGCGGCGGATGGCTCCAGGCCTCGGGTCTGCTGTCTGACAGGTCGTGGGAGGATCAAAGTTCAGATTTTGAATGCACTGTAAAGGAAGACTACAGAGGAGAGGGCGTCAGGGAAGAACAGATAGAGAGACAAAGCATTGATAAAGCCCATCGGGATTTATATTAGCAGGAAAGAGGGAAGGGAGAAAGGTGTGCGTGAGGACGCAAGTGAGGCAGAGGAGAGGCGAGGCTGATGAAAATAAAAGATTATCCGTGTAATAGAGGAAACAGTTTGTGCTGCATCAAGCCATATTTGTCAGGTAGAGAAGCGGGGTCCTCCCCCAGCTCGCCTCCCCTTCCTCCCTCCTTGGCGAGTGAAGCAGGATGTCTTTCATCCAGTTCAGCTGAGGGATCAAAGCTAAAAGGCTACTCGGCTGAAACTGACCTCAATTTGCACTGCTGCGCACTCCGCACCTCTCCAACATACACAATCCTATAGTTCTCCTTACATCCCCTCCGCCGCCTCCCACTGAACCACACACATGCTACTTCCCTTCCTGTACGCCACACTACCTCATCCACTTAGCTCGGGAAACCTCTCGCCGCCTCCAGCCCATTAATACTACAATTTATAGCCTCTTTGATATATTAACTGGAATCTGCACTATTTATACAATATGGTAGCATATATCACATATTATGATCAGATGTGCAGATGATCAGATATGTCCTAGGGTAACATATGACTTGTACTTGTGTTGGTTAAATAACCGGCTCACAATAGCGTTACCCTGCTCTGTACTTCAAAGAGCAGCCTGTGTTTAGTTTCCTCTCTGTCTTCTTTCTCACTGTTTTCACTACAAACAGCCTCTCTGCCCCATACCCCCCCCCCCCCCCCCCCCACACACACACACACACACTCTCTGTAATTCATACACATACAGTATTTGTAAACATACATATACTCTTAACTGTATACATTTATGCCCTTAAGGTCTCTAATCCTATGTTTTTTGCTGATTTAAAGGCCCATGATTTGATTGCACCTGTAGCTTCTGTTTGATGCGGGCAAAGATTCAGCTCTTCATACACACCATTTAAAATGTGAATGGATACTGAGACCAAAATATAGGCACCTCCTATAAACATACATATATAGTATACACTTCCTACACTGTAACCTGTCTGGTTACGTCACTAACTCCTGTTATGCAGTAGCTTTTCCATTACATCACATGTAACAAAATGTATTAATGTATCTCTATATTATTTTTTTCCATTTATTTTACTTCATACAATTCATCCTATACACTTTATCTTGATGTTATTGTTATTATCATTATTATTATTATTATTATTATTATTATTGTTGGTGTTGTTATTATTAAATGCTGAAAATTAGGTCTCAAAATACTGAAATGTGTACATCTTGTCAAATGTGTATTGTTTTTATATATTATATATATTTATTTCATATTTAAGTTCTTTCATCAAATCGTTCTTGAAATAAATCAAGATAATATTGACAACAAAGCAAAACGGTTATTTCGGGGAGATGCTGTGCTGCTGCTGTTGTGCTGTGAGGTGTTATATTTTGTCATTCACCTTTTGTCATGAAAATAAAAAGTTTCTCTGTCTGTCTCATTTGCTTTAGCCCCGCTCCACAGAGGAAAAGGCCAAGTTCATAAATTACATTCTTGGGCGCCCCCTTCTGGGCTCTACCCACAAATGTTTTTTACTTTTTAATATTTGGACTGCACAAAAAGAGGGAAAACTGAGGACACAGTGAGGCTGCCCGCCAAGCTCTGAATCCTTAACATCATTGATTTAACAAAGGAAATGAAGACATATTATTAAATCATTTGTGGGCCAATGTGCTGCACATTAAGTCCAGTTAATATTCACCGAAGCCCATTGAGTTCTCTCTGAGCATGTTCAATCCTTACAGGCTGATCTGTGGGATAGAAAACCCATGTGTGGCTTTAGAGGGCTCACTCAACTTAAGAACCTCTCTTCCTTTCACACAGTGGAAAATAAGATATTGTTTAAGTTTGTGTCATGTGATTTTCTGAATCTCTGGTGTCTCTTCTATCCCTTCATTTTTGGAGTAGGTTGCTTATTTTTCCATCTCAACTGTACTATATGTTTTACTCTAAGTTTCTATCATGTCTTCGCCCCTCACAACATTTTATTGAAAACCCTTCACTCATCTTTCTCCATCTGTCAGCATTTGATTTCCATTTAACTAAAATAAAAATGTGTGTTGTATGAGGGAAACATTGTTTATTATCCTTGCAGATAGTTGTTACTATGGTGAATTAAATTAAGTGCTGTATGGAATGTCTCAAAAAAGGATATACGAGTTAACATATGGCAACATCAGACCAATGACGACAGAAAACAGAGGCTCAGCGTATAACATCAGCCCCGGTCCGTGCTTGATGTTATTATGCTCTCCTCTTGATTGCAATTGGCCCGTGCACATCCAGCATGCAAATGACCCTCATGCTGTAACCAGGTCCACCTGTTTATAAACACAAACAATTATGAACACACTCTGACCTGTCACATCTCATCAGAAACGGAGCGCACACCGCAGCATGAATGGACGGCTTCAGCTGCTGGCCTCTGTGGTTGAAAGCTGTTTCCTCTCAAAGTTCTGCTCTCCATTGGAGGAGGGATGGACAGTAACATATGAGGCAGTACTCCACAATGACATATTGGAAGACGAAATGACGATATGTCAGAGGAAGTCCCTCTGGCTCTACTTCACGTTTTCAGCGGCCTTGTGAAGTTTCATACTGTCTGGACTTTTCCCAGGGAGTGCTCCCAGTTCTCAGGGCCGATCCTGTCTGTGCCTCCTGAGACACAGTAGCCTGTTGTCTGGGGGGCCGAAGGAGTGGTGTTATGAGAAGGCAAGGAACATGTTATGTTAACCTGGGTGGTAAACGCCTGGACATATTTGGGAAAATGCCCCTTTATACCCTCTCACACCCACTCTTTTCCCCTGGATTCTTACACTTAACTATGGGATTTCTGCAATCTCCCTGTGGCTTAATACTTAAAGGGTCAGTTCACCCCCCAAAAAGTACATATTTAGCTGTGTTACTGCACACAGTCCACAGTGGGGCCATAACAAGGATTTAAAAACGTTATAAAACTTCTGAGGTCATAAAACCGAGTCCAAATTCCCCAAATAAATATTTGACTGGTCATCAAAGTGTCATCATTCACACATTCACATTTGACATATTCATCTAACTGTTAGACTATATTGTCTCTAATAACTCATGCAATCTCCTCACATAATAGATGCGTATATAGATCTACATATGTCAGGATATACTGTCATTGGCAGAGAAATACAAAATCACTTTGCAAACTTTTTATATTTTCTTTTTAATGAATTGATTAAATTTGGTCGCACGAGACACAGAGCAGCACTAGCATTCATTTAAAGTTGTGTTTGTGTTCTTCTGTTAATTTTGGTCTCCACAAATTCCTGAAGGGTGTATCAGGAGTGAGTAGTATAAATTCATGGTTCACCAACAATGAGAGGAGTGAAACTTACTGAAGACTTAACGAAAGTTGCTGCACGTGAAACCAAAACAATGAGCTGAAAGATCCCAAAAGACTGTAAAGTTGAGGGGAACTGCACTGTTAGGAGATACGTCTTGTGGGTTCGTCACTACTTCTCTGTGTGCACTCTGTAATTGTAGAATAGTGACTTCTTCTCAGGTGGTTAAAGCCTATTCCGCATATAAGCATATTCCAGAGATACAGTAATACCTAGAACATGCATCTTGTGTCTTCATTGATACTTGCCATGATCCTGGTCCACGGACCTCCCAATGAATGGTTTACACTGAAAGTACTTGAAGAAATAGCTCATAGAGCCACCAGTGGTGGTGGATGTTCTAATGACACCAAAATGACAAGCATCTACATGGCAAGACACTATCAGAGGTCAGTGAGATAACATTTTTAAAATTTTGTTGAACTAAATGTTAAGGTCATCGGATTATTTTTCTCCACCTTGTTGTAAAATTTATATTAAAACTTATTGGTCGTGTTATCGAGCCACTGTGTCAAGCAATATGTCAACACTGAGACAGAAAGGCTCTCTGTTCCCCTTCCATTGTGTAAATCGGGATGCTTTTCCAAGCTAAGCCTGGCACAGGCCTGAATTTCCGGAGCCCAAAATGTGAGCCCAGGGAACTGGACTCCTCCGGGAAAAGGGGAGGAGCGGGAGATGGAGCGCCAATCACAAGCAAAACAAACCAAAATATCAGGGCTTTATTTAATGATCCCTGCCTTATATTAACAGCAGTACTATGGGCTAATGATTAGCCACACATGGGTCAGGGGTTGCTAAGCCCCTCTTAATTTTCCTTGGAATACATATTTTGTGTATTTTATGAAAGTAAAACACAGTCAGGGATTGGATTCATGCTTTGTCATTATAAGATATTATTGTTAATTTTACAGTTACAGAGACTAAACAAAGCTATGGGATACGATTCTTATAATGAGAGAAAACATACGTATTTCATGTGTGCAGTCCAGTTTTCATGTTGCAGGCACACGGAGGCACGTATGCAGATATTATGCTATCTGATGCTCTTCACAAAGAGCCGAGACCTCCGCAGGTTATTGTAATATCAACACTGAGCATATGATCTCACTGCAGCGATCTTTGACTTTGAGGGATTCATACTTGTTTGATGTCTTACAGTTGAAATGCCCTGCGCAGGAAGGAAGTGCTCACCCACTGGTCGCCTGTTCCATCTTCAGGAGCTCTATGGGAGGGAGGGAGGATTTCAGTGCGATATTTACAGTGACCTTTTCCTCTCACTGGCCAGGGGCCCATGGGAAAAAACTGAAGAGGACAAACAATGAACAATAGGGTTCAGGGATGAGCAATGGTGCCAGCGCAGCATGTGCCATTACGGGATGTGGATTGCAGAGGGTTGGGGGGTCACAGCAAGGATCAAGGCACCAGTAGTCTTCCTCAGGATCACACCTGGGACACCTGCTCAGAAAGCCTGTGCTATTTAAAAACACAACATGCAATCATGTGTTCCTCACTAAATGGGGATGTTGTTAGTCTAGTTGTTTAAAGAAAAGGTTTGACATTTTGTGCTAATATACAGCTCTATATGCATTCTTGCCAAGATACCACTCTCATATCTGTCTATTAATTATGAGGCTACAACCAACAGCCACTCAGCTTATAGCTGAGCTTAAAGATTGGAAACCTGGAAAAACAATTATCATATCACCCCAAGGGAAACCACAACTTGTTTGACACTGGATTTTGTACAAATTAAAATAAAAAATAGATATAAATAGATATCAAATGTAGAAATACATATAAATAGCAATAACAACAGATAACAACAAACTAACTTAAAATATTCCTTTAACAAATAACAAATCTCTACATAAATGGTTCTTGCTGTATTGTAAAATGGCCTTGGTATTTAAATAAAGCTTATATAAATATCAATACTATATATTTAATATGCTCCTTAAATGGTTCCATTGCATTTGAATCAAAACCTGATAATGTGTCAAATGACCCACTGATTTGTAGATTCACCATGTGTAATATGCGACTGGTGTTCTTAGACAGTGGCAACGGTTGGACCACTGAGACTAAGATCAAACTCTTCCACCGTCATCGCTGTAAGTTGATGTTTATAAAGACAAACAGCCCCTGTGTTGCATCAGCATCTGTGCAAACTCCCAAGTCACAGTTTGATCCCTCAATTATCAGATTACCCCGTCTAATTGGACAATATGGTTTCCCCGGGGATTGGGCCTTGCCTTATCACAGAAATTCTTTCTGCCCTGCACAATTTGGTGAGATAAATGTAATGGTATCAGTGTTCTAGTGTGTGCCTGGGTGGTCTCTGTTGCATTTCTAATGATGCTGCGCCTTTCCCAGAACAAGTGGAAATACCTCAGTGATGCACCGTGAAAAGAGAGACGAGGAAAGAAGCAAAGCTCCCACTGGGCCTCAGAATTCTCACACAAAGGACATCCAACACTTCAGAGGAACAAGCGGACTAATAACACTGTTTCTGCTGCATTTAATCTTACATCCACTCTGAGCACAAACCAGATGACCCATAGATCAAACCCATCATTAGATGTTGTTACAGCGCATCATTAAATTCATTACTTCTTGAAAAGGGCCTTCAGGACAGAGTTGCAGAACCAACATCTCACCAAAAGTTAGTGTGAAGTCAAAGGCAAATTAAAAAAAATAAATAAATAGAATATTGGAAAATTCAACCAGATCACGGATAAGTCTGTCCAGGTAGTTAGTATTAGGTAACAGGATGTCTTTAATACAGTGTAAAAACACACTATCAGTTAAAGTACAGCTTTCAAAATGTCACCTAAAGAAACATGCAGAAGAAGTAATATCAGCAAAATGCACTTTCAATGTCAAAAGTGCTCATTATGCAGATTTTCAATGTGTTCTATTCTAAAATATATTTGACTTTTGTATTATTATTGTTGGTGCACAATAATTAATTGACATTTTAATGTTGCTCATTAAGGTGCTAATATTAACTGCTAAATGTTTTCACTGTTGGGTAGTTTAATCTATGACAACAGATCATCTTCATCATCAATTACAACCGTCTGATGAATGTGTTTTTTTGCGACCGGAATGGAGTTGAATCAAAGTATAATGCAACATTAAAATGGAAATAATCACAAAACTGTACCAACATACATAGTTAGGTAAATGTATTTAGAAACTTCCTACCACTGCTGAGCTGTATACTGCAGATAATTTAATGAAGAGAATGGGGGGAAATAAAGCAATGTTTAAGCTTTTTCTTACTGTATCATTATTTATTTTTCCTTTCAGAAATGTATTCTAAGTCATATAGATTCATGAATAAAGGTGAGACATAGAGTATGCCAACAAAACGTTAATGGAGCTATACTGTCATAGTATTTTACAGTAGATATAGAATGTGTCTTAATAAATATTAGATATTTTCTTTTAATTTATTTCTCTTTTATTTTGAAGGCTGTGGTTGAGAACGGAAAGCCGGAAGAAGTCGCAGGATACAGGAAACGGACGCTGCAGTCCAACCGTTGTAAACTGTAAGTTGCCTTTTTCCTAATATATTTCTCCTAAATGCCCGGGGTAGAGTCAAAAGCCACTGTGGTAGGAAAGGTGATATATTAAGCGGTTTGTAAGGCTACGACGAACACAATTGACAGCCGCTGCTAACACTTCCGACATGACGAATAGCTTGCTAGCGAACAAGGACGCCTAAGCTAACGATGTGTCAACAAGGCTGATTTCTCTTACTCTAAAATGTATCGTACTCTTCTCGTACTCTAAAATCACTGACGCGTTGTTCAGTATGTTGTACCGGGCGTCTATGATAGCAGAAACAGCGGATAGATGCAGCTGTTAGACATGTCTGTCGCCGTGTTAACGGCAATATGGTTAGCTGAACCGTACTCCATCAACATGTCTGAGACCTTAAAGCTGATGTTGTGTTGTCTCAATTCTTCTTTCTGGTAGCCGTTAACGGCTTCTAGAAATGTCGGCTTGTTGTCTTATTTAGCTGTGCTCACTGCTGTCATAACTGCTTTATTTCGCAAATTAGATAGATAGATTGATTGATTAATTGATTTCTGAAAGGAAAGTCAATTCTCGTAGCAGCATTACAAATAACACAGTTACTGTTTGAAGAAAAGGTGAAAAAAATACAATAACGTTGAATACAGTTTGAACTGTATATCGATAAGGTAACATTTTAGTATATAGGATGGTGACAAGGGGCAAAAACAAGGTAACAAATGCAGTCAGGTACTGTATAAATCCAGAGCATCAGCCTCCAGCCTGGCAGGGGTACAGGAACTGTAGGCAGGAATTACCTCCTGTTTCACTTAGCAGGGTTGGATTAGATTGTTGCTGAATGTAGGCTACTTTTATGAGTGTGTAGTATTTTGGGGGGTGGAAGGTGTTGTCCATCTTAGCCCCCAGTTTGGACATTATTCTGTCCTCCACCAGCTCCTCCAGAGTGTGGAGCTTGATGCCCAGTGCTCCAGCCTTCCTGATCACTTTGTTCAGGCACCTTTTCCCTTGATGCCTGCACCCCAGCACACCACAGCATGTAGGATAGTAACATGTGGAGCATGGCTTCCTCAGGTAGTAGAGGTGGCTCATGCCTCAATGTTGGATCACGCATCACGGCCAGGTATTTGTAGGAGCTGACGATCTCCACGTCACTCCCACTTGTGCTGCATGTTCTTCAATTTACTGACGGAGCAATTACAATAGTCTGCTTGTTATTCATTGAAACGGCACAAATCAGTTTAGGACTGGAGTGTTGGATGTAAGAGGGACCCAGCAGTGATTACTCATTGCCAGGTGGCATGGTTTCTCTCCCAACTTCTGCAATATATTACATAATATATTACAATGAAATTAGATTCAATAACTGCCTTTTAACACAGAAATAATGATTGCCTAATGGCTCTATTAAAAACAAAGTGAATGTGTTGGACTTAACACCTTTCTTATACTTGGAAAACATTTCATGTATATAGAATGAGCAAAAGAAAACCTTGTCTCACTGCTACGATCATGCTCAGGAGCAGTGTCGTGAGGATAAATAATCCTTACTGAAAGTTATTTGTTTATCAAATGTGTTGGTTTGTTTTGCAAGCCCTCCACTTCAGAAATGATTACGCTATCTTTTCAGTGTAAGATATGTCCCCTCTTTCCCCACACACAGCGTGCTTATCTTCATAAGTAATACAAAATGGTATTACATGCCAGTGTGAGGCTTCAGCAGAAAATATGGAATTATGGAAACAGCCACTATAATATTTCTATAGTTTCTGTGTTTTAAGCTGGCTCTTATTATGATTTCAGTTAATTGCTACATCTGCAAGAGTTACACAGTTGTAGTCGCTGCTTCTCTTCTCTATTTTTGAAATACCTGTATGCATTAGCAAGTAATTCATATTTTCATTTTCAGTCTATCTGCTGATTATTTTCTTGATCAATCGATTGATTGTTTTGTCTACAGAAAATGGTGAAATGCATTTTATAATCTTCCACAACTAAAGGAAATGTTTTCAAGCTGCTTGTTTTTGATATATATATATATATATATATATATATTACTGACTTATTTATAACCTTCATGATGTAATATAGACACATTTCTCAGCTGAGCCTCATTATGTGAAGTGTTTTCAAACCGAACAGTCCGTTTGCCTCTGTAATCTCTACTCTTGTGTACTTTTGTCAAATGTTTTTATGACATACTTTCGTTAAAGAGGCTTATTCAGGGGAAACAGTACCTTACCGTGTGTGTTTGTTCAACTGATTGATTGTATGAGAGAGTGAACGAGAGTAATTGATTGACGGGTAGTTTGCAGGCAGGCGCCACGTCGCAGGAATAAGTTGTCATTGAGCTCCTCCATCATTTGTGTCGACATCCATGGTAACAATTCCTCAGCCTTTCAGTGAGAGCCTACAGAGGTCTGTGTATATCTCCCTTCTCTTCCCCAAAGTCAGCACTGCTTGGCTGGGGGATGGCGGGGGCAACGGTACACTGATCCATTTCCTGCCCCCTCCTGGGGCTCTAATTGAAAAATTTGGGTGGCCCTGCTTGTTTGTTTTGGTGGAATGTGGTGGGTTGTGTTTTTTGAGGCTTTTCCTCAGTGCCGCTGCTCCGTAGACCTCGGGGTGAATCGAGTGACGGAGGTCAGGCCGAACCTTCACTTCTCTCTCACTTGTTTGCTCTCTGCAGTCTGCCCCACCTGGTAGTCTCCTCCCTGCTGACAGGCTTGCTGGGCCACTGGTTTCACAGTATGGTTTCTGCGACCCAGTCAGACCTGGATAGACAGGCGGAGGTGCTTCGGCTGGGAAAACAGGTCACAGCTCCAAGAGACGAGCTCAATAATAATGGAATCAGATATTTGGTGTAGATCCTTGCAAGAGTCAGGTTTATTTAAACAATTAGTTTGTTGTTAATCTATAATTATTATTAATCTAAAATTGAGTCCCTCCTTGATTTCTCCCGTGAATTTTGAACATTTTAAGTGTCTTAAAAAGGTGATAAAGTGGCTAAATGAGTCTACAAAACATCCTCACACCAACTAGTCGGCCTTTTCGGGCCTCATTGCGTGTTGTCATGCTTGTGCCCACGGTGTAGTTTGTTTGTAGCCTAACGTTAGCTTTTTACTTCTGGTCATTGCATTTATTTTAAAGAATAACAAAAGTCGTGTTCATTTGTGATGATTGTCTTGCTGGACAAAACATGTAAGTATCACAAACATATGTTTGCCGCGGAGCTTATTTTCTGCAATATTCCAGAAGCCAATGGAAAAATCTCAGTGGCTTTTTGTTGAACCAGTGTGATGCTAACCTCTGGGCTTGGCATACAAAAATATGTCAACCCTGCACCCCTCTATTGATTATGTGATTAGTCAATTTCCAGAGCAGTAATCAACAACACTTTTGATAACTTATTATGGTTCTCTATAGTTCTCAATTTCTTAACATTCATTTGTTGACATTTACTGGTAGCTTTTCAAATGTGAGTATTTTCTTTATTTTGTTTTGTAAATTGAATACCTTTTTCCGTTTTGAACCTTTGCACTGATTTTTAAGATGTCACTTTCTACTATCAGTTCTACAGGCTACTTTTTACTATTTTTTTTAACCCGTAGTTATTGAGTATTTTTTCTGAAAATTAATCAACAACTGAATGTTGATGCTCAGTTAATCGTTGAGTGCCAAAAAGTCACTGGTGTCATTATCACAAATGTAACAAATAGTGTGTCTGTGTCTGTGTGTGTTTCATTCTTTGTTAGTAAATTGAATATTTGGGCGTTCTGAACTGAAGGCCAGACAAAACAAACTGTTTATAGACTTCAGCTTTGGTTCTGCAAATTTGGTTTGGCATTTGTCAACAATTAATGATTCATCCACAATGTAATTGGCAGATTATTTTCAGCCCTATAAACAATTAATCAATAATAAAAAAATAATCAACAGATAATAAATGACACAGAATACGTTAAAAATGAGTTGCAGGCCTAAATAAAAGGGTGATTTGTGGTCCGTCAGCAACAGTGTTTGTGCAGTTCATGATGGTATGTGACTGTGAAGATGGTTCTCACGCTGGTGATGTGTTTTTTTATGTAAAGCAGCAGTGTTATAGCCTGGCTCATGAAGGATCAGATATCTCCGTTTGGCCATGTCACTGGGCAAAGCCGCCTGTCTCCAGTCTCTTAATCCTCAGAAAACATCTTCCTGCATTTGCAGGCCTCTACTTCATATTTCTGTTTATTATTCCAGGAGTTTTATATGGGAAATTGGGGACTTCACTTCATTAGGGCCGAACTCTGAAAAGCACTCGAGACTGACAAACAAACAAACAGACAGCCCTAAAGATAACAAAGCTTGTGGGCAGACATCATGATGGTTGGATAGTTAGCCAGAGGCACACATCTGATCACCCTGTCCTCTTCCTCTGTCACGAAAGGCTCCCCTGAAAGCTGAGACTTTCTGCATGCACAGGAGATGCTGACTCATTGTGGAAGAATCATGACTAGACATGGTGGTTTTTAAACAGAACCTGCACAGTTGATTTTAATATGATCCATTTATACGAAATCTGATATAGTTGACACATATTATGGTCAATTTGGCTACATTGCCCTTTCCACTTCTTAGAGGCATATGGCAGCCTGGGTGTGAGCGAACACTGTGGAGGATTGTTCACAGCTTCACCCAGCCTGTGATCAGACCAGTCATCTCAGGCTGGGCAATGTTTGGCCCACTCTGTCCATTCAGAGGAGTCGGGATCTTTGATGAAATCTGGTGTTTGTGTAATGTTGGGGAGCATGGAGTGAAATGGTGTTAGTGTGTGTGTGTGTGGGGGGGGGGGATGAGCTGTCTAAATGGGTCCCTTTGTGCCCGCTAAACCCATCACACTCTCTCTTACACACACACACACACACACACAGGACACATCTACACCCTTCCACACACACTTGCCAATCACTGCCATATGTTAGTCACCTTTCAGTTAAGAGCAGCACATGATTGCACACAAAGGCATCAACGCCTTATTCATGAGATATTCATGATATGGCGGGTCTGGTCAATAGAGTCCCAAATCCATGGTGCTACACAGGGAGGGAGTTTGTCTTGTTTTGAAGTTGTCGAATTATAAAGCTTGCCAAAGGTCAGAGTGTTGTCTGACTTGTTTTTAAACCTCTGACAATTCATTTTGGTGCATTATTTGTAATATTATTAAGACTCTTATTATCCAGACCGGATGTTTGTCTTAGGTTTGCATTACCTCCTTCCCCTTATTTGATAGCACTGAGTGGAGACAGACAGGACATGGTGAGAGAATGAGGGGTGTGTGTATGACATGCAACACAGCTTCCTGATTTGAACCTGGGACATTGTAATTACAGGACTTGAGTCTTAAATAAGGTCAAGTTGGTAGATCTGCAACTAACTAATATTACCATTTCCCAAAATTAAAAAAAGCATAAATGAAAGGTGTGTGAAATGGTGAAAAAATCCATCACAATTTCTTAGAGGCCAAAGTGATGTCTCAGTTGTCTATATAAAAAATATATTACAGTTGAGAAAAGCAGAAAATCTTCACACAGGAGAAGCTAGGGTCCGTAAATGATTGGCATTTTAATAATTAATCAAATAATTGTATGTTATTGTTAATATATTTTCATTGGAATCATATCTTGTTGAATGTTTTTGCCAAATTATGTCTCCAGATTAAATATTCCAATCATATTGTAAGTAAAAAAACCCTTGCAAAATGTTTTTGTTTTACATTTGCAGACATTTGTCTGTAGTGTATGTACAGTAATATACCATAACACAGTTATGACGCGTAACATAGGTTAAATTATTTTATTTATAAAGAATATTGTCCTATTGTGATATATTTTTAAATGTTTTTTGTAATATTGATTTAAAAAATGCGTGTAAGTAAATCTTTATTTGATGTTTTATGGTGTTCAACCCAATTTACAACCAATTATAATAAAATATTGTAAAATATTGTTGCCTTGTTTACTGTAAATGCTCTTCCGTGCAAGCCAAATGCGTGTGAGAGAGTTTACCAGTGAACAAGGAACATTTACTTTGATGCATCAGAGTGTACTTGAAAAGCATCAATATCACATTCTTGATTACTTGTCTAAGCCAAAATCATAATTGTGTTTTCAATTTTCTTGTGGCCTTTTTTCATTGTCTCTCCAAACCCTGTAGTAGTCCCAGTAGCAGTGGGGAATCCTCCACATGTCCTAATCTGAACATCTGGGTGTCTACTATCGAATCACAAGGAATTATCTTTGAATTATCTCATGAAAAAAATATAAATTGCTCCCATGTCCCGGAGCATTGAGCACAGCTTTTCTGGGGATGTACTGCGTGTGGCTTGTTGGAACGAAATGGTGTCATGTGACAAAAAGATTTATTTAGAGCTTTATTAAAAAGACTTTCTTATGTGTCTGCATACTTGAGCACAAGGCCAAGGAAGGGTTGTCACTTGTTAGCACTGTGCTGCAAGAAGATCCCGAGCCTCAGACTTGCACAGCTACCACACAGATTAGAGCCAACCCTGCTGTTTGTAAGTCAGCCTCCAAGGAAAACAAACCTGCCTTTTTAGCCCTATTAGAGAGAGAGGTTGGGGTTCGGGGCTAACAGCATCATGGTTGGAGTCGAGAGAGAGAGAGAAAGAGGCTAAATCTGGTTTTGTGTTGTCATTGATTAAATTTAGACTTCACAGTAAGACATGGCTTGACACATGTTGGAAGAGAGTGAGCTGTACTCTTGTGGGGATCCTCTGATGCCCCCTAGAGGTTAACTCCTGCATTCCTCTTGGGGAAAATGCGGCCTACCTCATGAGTTTCCAGTTGGAGCTTCAGAAACCTTTTTCTTTTGTTTTCCTTCTTCATGCTACTTGAAGGGAAAATTCACTCAGTTTATCCCCGGTTTGTATAAAGTCATAGTGTCTATTGCCTAGTTTACAGGGTATTCGTGGTGGTGTGTGACATGAGACTTGTGCGAGAGTCCGTTTCTGCGTGACTTGCGTGTGTGTGTGTGTGTGTGTGTGAGTGTGAGTGTGTGCATGTGCACGTGTGCATGCATGCACGCATGCTGGTGTTATAGAGAGGGGTCTGGGCAGTGTTCCCGTGTCCATGCACAGCCCCCAGAGTAAAGTAAACACAGCGGCTCTTTTCTCATCCCAGCCGTCAGCAGGCTCTCCCCAGGCCCGCGCCAGAGACCACACACCCAGACCACACACACACACACACACACACACACACACACTTGCACACACATACGCGCACACACTTACGTGCACACATGTACACACACTGCCCAGACCTCTCTGCAGATCCTTCCACATACTCGCACATACACACAGACCACACAACACCAGCCCGGGCCCCTCGCACGCAACCTCGCTGAGCTGTCATTCCGCCCAGCGTGTATATGTGTGTGTAAGTGTGTGTGTGTGGGCAGGCTATCTGTGTGTTTGTGCACGTGTATTTCCCAGATGAGGGGGGATAATCTAGAAACACTCCTGGAAGCAGAATCGCAATTGTACGAAATAAAGATCCGAGTTCTCTGCCCCTTACCACTCCCACTCTAAACATATGGGATTGATGAAGGATATACCGTGGTCTTGTTTAAGGCCTGTTAACCTCTTATCTTCTTCATGTCAGATCCATAGCCCCTCTATTTCCTCTGACAAGCACAGAGCAGCAGCAACAACATGAGGCAAATCCCGTTGGAGTTTTCTCGTTAACTCTGGGATGTCAGGGCGACGGAGAGTTGGGGGGGTCTGCAGAGAAGTTTCCCAGAAAGGTTCCTCTAGGAGGTTTCTAGGTCAGTCCATGTGCTGCTCTCCCACTGTAGCTTTATATGCTTCTGTGTTTTTCTTGTGCCATACTTAAACTATTCCTACAATTTAAAAACGGTTCAAGACTCTGTAGTGATAATCTGGGGTCTGAAGTCTTGTTATGTGCCACGAGCCAAAGATTCAATACAAGCAGATGATTTGAAGTGTCAGATGATGGGACTTCAGTGTTTGGGAGGTTTTCATATATTTACACATTTAAAGTACTGAAGCGATTAGTCTCAAATGATTTGTCAAAGCCAATTGATGGGAAAATTATTATTTAGTTATTTTGATAACTGATTATTCCAGAGAGATTTTTTTGTGACCCTAACTAATTAAAATGAAGGTATGTCCTTGGTGTTGGTTACTTTTTGAAAAGACAGTCAGGTATTCTATAAGGAACAGTTATGAAGTACTGTTTTACACTACAATGACCACTAATAGTGCTACACTAATACTGTGTAAGTATGTGTAAATGTGTAAATTAAGTTCCATGTTCATTACTGAGGTGGTGTCGTACTTGACTGCACTATATTGAAAGACATTTACATGTTTTCCTCCATTTTAATCTCTGATTATAATGCACTACACTACAATACCATCACTAAATTCAATGCAAAAACATATAGACTTTAACACCTCTATGACCTCATCATAAAAAATATGGAAGGTTGCATTAGGTTGTAAAATGTATATAATAAACTGGCCACTGTGTGTAAAGCACAATATATTATCACTGATGTTTATTTTAACTCACCATGCTCAGGAGGTAGAGTGCTATGTATATACAGTCCATGTACCATTAAATGAAAAATTTGTGCTTTCATGTGGCTCAACGTCAGCTTTGTATGCAATTTATCTGAATTGCATCAAAAGAGCAGTCCTGTGAAGTAGGGTTGCAACTATTCTTTTCATTATTGTTTCAGGGATGACTTTAATAATGAATAAATAATTTGGTCTATTAGTCCACGGTGAACGACCAACAGCTGAAAGCCCCAAAATATTCAAACGACAAAGAAACCTAGAAAATCATCACAGATGAAAACTAAAACGTGACAATGTTGACCGATTGTCAGAATAGTTGCCAAGTAATTTTCTTTCAATCAATTAATCAAATTATTGATTCAGCTTTACTGTGAAGGTGACGGTTCAGCGTTCAAGGGTAATACAACAGACATGACTCAAGCATATGGTTTTTTTTTTTGAGACTTTGTAAAAAATTAACTTCATTTTTTCTGTCAAAAATCACTTTTTGTCTGTTATCATTGTGAACTTGAATATGTTTGAGTTTTAGACTCAGCAAACTAGCAATTTTTAAGATGGCTAAGGGATTGTGATTTGCAAAATAATATATTAATTTCAGCCCTGGTTTATGGCTCTTGATGCTTGTATTTTCTGCTGCAGTGGGTGAAACACAGATTTTCTTTTTACGGGAAAGTCTCACTAATCAAAGTCGTGCTCTGACAGTTTTGATTTCCTTTGATATTGAAGCCTCCGTTGACTCTTGGAAGTCTTGTTACACCTCAGTTGTACCTAAACCTAATTAATGACCATATATCTGTACAAAGGGTTTCCACCCTGAACTCGTTGCAGGTCCGGTCCGTGTGAACTCCTGCATTGTTTGTGGAGAACGTGTTTTGGCTGCGGAGCAAAAGGGAGGAAGCCTCTCTCAAGCTGAGAGTTGAAATTGGTCAGCCTTTTTGAGACCTGGCAGTAATTTATTAGCAAACATCTGTGCTGCTGAAATACATCCTTTCATTTTTTCATTTGGAATTTTTCCCCGTCTTCCTTTGCTCAGCCCCAACATGAACTGATTTGCATGGGTGCTTCTTCATTGGTACCATAATCTGTACTGTATTGTGTGGGCTTATGTGGAATGATTGGGGAGGCCAGGTTTATTTATCCTTCGCTGTGAGGTTTACATTCTTCCTTTCCTCCCTGCTCTCTGTCTGCTCCTTCATTCTTGGCTCTCTTCTCTATTTTTCCTATTATCTGAGAGATAACTGCTGCAACGCATATATTGCTTGGAGACCTACAGGGTGGGAAATTAACACTAGCTGCCAGCCAAACGCTGCTCAAATTTGGCTAAACTAAAAATCGAAATATCTGGGTGTGTTTTTAATTCAATAAAAGTGACTGGTAAATTAAAAAACATATTTACCATATTTATTATTAACAGGAGACGTTTGTTCACCAGCTGCAGTTGCATGTTGACATCAAGATTATTTTTTAATCCCTTTTTATAAAACGTCCCGGGTATTGTTTACTGCAGATTCTAGTAAAGTTGGGTGTGTTTTCTGTTTTTTTTCCTTATATAATAATGTTCAGCTATTTCAGCTTCCACAGTTATTACTTTTTAACTTTTTTTAAATAGAACATTTCTTTGATACTGTTTAAACACCTAACTGTGAGTGTGTGGGGTTTGCTGAGTTCTGTGTTACTCAGCATGTCCTCTTATGTATGCGTCCTGTCTTTTTCCAGGTCCAGCTGCTGATCGACCCAGTCTTCCCTTTCTGCCTCAGGCCACCATGTCTCGTGCTCGTCAGCCCCCGCTGGTCACGGGCATCTCGCCCAAGGAGGGTCCGGCTTGGACGAAAGTCACCATCCGTGGAGAAAACCTGGGCACGGGCCCAGCCGACCTCATCGGTAATGCATTTATAACAATATGATTAACCACACACCAATTAACCACCAATTTCTGTTTAGCAATATTGATTTTCATGGGAAATGAAGACATCCGTGTTCAACCTTTACATCCCTCCCCTTGATATTTTTTCTTTCATCTTTCTTAATAAAAATTAGTATACGGGTACCGTATAGTATTTCGATGCATTTTATATAAGCACACAGCTATATAATGTCATCACATTATGTCATTAACATTTATTTGTTTTATCATAATTTATCTTTCTTAGGTTATGATTTTTATTGTTTCTATCGCTCCTTGATAGTTGCTTTTGTTGAAAAAGAGGAATACTGATGTTTGTCATTTAATTTCTGCACTCGTACGTTGATTACTTTGTAATTTAAGTCATATTAACCGATTTTATTACGTTATCCATCAACAAACCACAGCAGCCCCTTTTTAAACAGGCTGGTGTAAAGTTTGTTTTTGTTTATATGATATGTAAGTGGACAGGACGCCTGATTCTTCTCCCCCTCCGGAATAAGAATTTCATCACTTTTTCACTATTTAGGTTTCACTTTCATTACAGTTTAATAAGTTAACTAACAAAACTGTCTAAAGATAAACAACTTAAATGTCAAGCATTTTTGTAGGGGGAAAAAGTTTAGTACTTTATTTTAACACATTTATATGTAGCGATTATTTCTTTTTTATTTTTAACTGGCTCTTTACATTCATGTTTGAATATATAACAAGTATTTTCCAAGTGGAAGCAGTTTTGTTTAAATGTATTTCACCATTTCATTATGCAATTTTAAAACTTGTTAGATCAAGTAAATGTATTTTACATGTTAATAAAAAGTGAATTTGAAGTGGTCTTTAAAGGTTTCAGTGAAAAAAAAATCCACTTTAGTAGAGAAAATAAACAAGCAACTTAAAAAAAAAAAAACTCCTTCAGACCAACCAAATAAATGACCAAGATATTTTAAGGTTATATAAATCATTTTTTCATCTACTGTGGCAATACTGCCAACTCTGTCTGCAGCAACATCTTTGTTTCTGCAAATATTTAGATACTGTATGCGCAGTGTGAGAAAATCAGGAGATGATCAAAAATGTAAAAATAGTTTTTTTTAAATAATGTTCAAGATTCACACAGATGGTCTGCCTCCATCTAGTTCTCATTATTTGTTTTGAACGTCTCACTTTTTCTGTGCCGATTTTTTTCCTTCATGTTCGCCAGTCAGCGAAGGTGGGGAAAGGGGGGCACAGTCCACTCACACACTGCTCCCAGCTTGGAAAGCCGTGCTCTGGCCAGTGATACGGTTCTATTCCTGACTGTGAATGTCCCTAGGGCCTGGAATTAGACAATTACATATGCACAAATGTGTGTGTGTGAGTGGTTATGTATTCAAACTAAGTGGCCGGTAGAGAACAGAGGCAGGAAATGGGGCTCTAATTGCCATATTATTCACGGTTTTATGGGCTATTTGTGAATCAGCTTTCACATGCTTTTATGATGTTTCATTATACACACGTGAAGCTTTCTGAATCCCCTCGGCTGGAACTGTCAGTAATCCCTGTGTCGGCCTTCGAGCGTCCAAATCATTTTCAAGTGGGCTTAGAAAGAGGACAACAGATGTCGGGGCAGAGTGCACAATGTGCCAGTAATGGGCCACTTAACACTGAAGTGACACACGTTAGCTTAAAGGAGCTGAGTGAGAGGAAGGAAGGTCACGGCCACCCACACCCATCGTGACCTCAACTTGAACTTTGATCCCCTGGTGACAGTTTGACTAAACTTGCTGATAGACGCCAAATCTGTCTCCGTGAGCTCCTCTTGTTATAGATTGTCTGTGTGTGTCGGTCCTACATGTTATTTATTTGTGCTGTCAATCTGTGGCTGTATCTCTCACCCTTTTCACCTCCCCCCCCCCTCTTCCATCTCAGGTTTGTCGATCTGCGGACATAACTGCCTGCTGACAGCCGAGTGGATGTCAGCCAGCAAGATAGTGTGCCGTGTCGGTCCTGCCAAGGACGACAAGGGAGAGATCATCGTCACCACCAAGTCCGGAGGTCTCGGCACCTCCACAGTGTCATTCAAGCTGCTCAAGCCAGAGAGGATTGGTAAGACTTAAAATCAGTTTTATTTGCTTGACAGTAAGAGCAGATGAAACGTTTAAGTGATTAAACTCTTTTTAAAAATGTATTAATATCAATAATAACTGGACTGTTTAGTCAGTAAAGTGTGAGGGGAAAAAATAAAAATGTGCATTTCCCATGTTCCCAGAGCCCAATAAATAATTAAAAGTGGAGATAGGCAGCAAGTTTACTCAGCCCAAAATGACGTGTTTGTTTCAGAGGGCTTTGCAATCTGTATCACACCATCTCTGCTAGCAACCGCAATTCTGACATTTTTTTATACAAGTCATATCAGGATAAAAAAAACCTGGCAGAACCCACGGGAAGAGCAACAGAGGAGGGATCATACAGTGGGCACCATTTATCTTAAAAAACACACAAGCACTTGGAAAATAAATTCAAGTTCACCACTGTGGCAGTACATTGATGAAAACACTAGAAATGTTCAACACACTTGGTTGCTTGATTTGTGTGATGTAATTCGCCGAAGTCAACCACGCAAGTGAGCTAACAATGTTATTTTCGTTTTAACAATTTGATTCCAATATTATGGTAAATACTGGCTGTACACAGCATTGGCCTTTCACTAGTTAATTATGTGTCCTCAAAGCTTCTGGGTCTGTGTATGACTTTTTTTAATTTGCAGCACATTTCTTTATGCAACTTATGTGATGTTTAATTGGTGTATGTGATTTTAAATTGCTGAAATTGATTTTTGTTGTTGTTGTTGTTGCAGGTTTTCATAAATGCAATGCATGTGTTTCTAGATATTTTCATCATTTACTAGTTTTCCTTATTTGCATGTAGTTTCTAAAGTGAGCTCTCTTGCAGCCATTTAATAGGTGCTGCATGTACAGAGGAGAGTAGACAGAATTTACACTAGTTTAATTACAGTACGGAGAAACATTGGAAATATTCAAATAAAAAATGTAATATAATATCTGGTTCTACATTAGTGTGTGTGTGTGTGTGTGTGTGTGTGTGTGTGTGTGTGTGTGTGTGTGTGTGTGTGTGTGTGTGTGTGTGTGTGTGTGTGTGTGTGTGTGTGTGTGTGTGTGTGTGTGTGTGTGTGTGTGTGTGTGTGTGTGTGTGTGTGTGCGCGCGCACACATCTGGGATGTGTTGTCGAGTCCATTGATGTGTGTCTCCTCTCCTGCCCCGCCCTGTCCTGCAGGTATCTTGGACCAGTCTGCTGTGTGGGTGGAAGAGATGAACTACTACGACATGAGGACCGACCGCAACAAAGGCATCTCCCCTCTCTCCCTGCGACCCAGCAATCCATTGGGCATCGAGATAGACAAGTAGGGCCGGAGAACACGCGAACACACGCACACAAACATCGCTCAGCACAATCACACCGCCATAAACACACACGCTCTAGTCACCGATTCATGGTTTACATCCCTAAACAGAAACAAACTCTCCCCACATGCAGGCGTTTGAAATATTATGCCACAGCAATGGCTGAACAGCCTCTAACCGCTGCTCACAGGGAGTGGAAACAGAATGGCTGTGTATAAAGCAGAGGACAGCGATAGAAAGGGATTTAGAAAGAACTAAGGCAGGGACCCACACACATGTTTGTATACTGCCTCGGAGCAGGCAGCGTGGTGCTGCCTCCCACGCGCCTGGCAGCGAGTGCAGCAGTTGTAATATATAGTTTGTGTTGTCAGGTTCTGGCATTTCTGGGTTGGTGTTTGTTTGGTTTAGAGGGGCCGGGGGCAAGTGACCGCTCGTGGCCAGAGACGAGACCCCCATAAACAGGCTGCACCATTCACACTTCTCCCAGGGTTGCGTTAAACATCCAGCACAAAAACAGTCCACACAATTCTCTTTGGTAGTAGTGTGTTGATCAGATACAGGAAGAGTTTTAGACTAAAAGACTCCTTGAGGCATTCAGTGACGGAGCAACTGTTTGAAAAAGAGCATCATTCTTATGCGTATCTTTATGGTGATGTCACTTGATGGTTATCCATCTGTAGATGTTTACACCAGCTATTTGCTACATCATACAAAGCCTAGATATTATGTCAGTGAAAATTCAAAAGTCACTAGATTAATAGGGGTTTGAGCTCAGACCTAAATATTTCCACGTGCTCAACTACAAAATTAGTGACAAATAATAAAGTCTGCATCATTGGATTCCCCCACACTGAACTTGACAATACAAACAATAAAACCAAGTTATATACCCATGTATTGCATGTTACAGACAATACTGCAAAAATATGAATAGTTTATATTGTTTATGTGCGTGTACTTGCAACCTATTTACACACGACGAGGGCTTTTCTAGCCAAGACATTCCTTACGTTTTAAATGTGCATCTCACTTAAGTGAAAGACAGCTATAAGTTACAAATAATCTAGTTAAGGGTTTAACACAAACTCAGTGATGCATTTTTTGTTCGATATTTATTGCCAATCCAGGACTGGAGAGAAAACTGGCTCATCTGGTCAAATAATTGGTTTCTTGTAATTTGTTACACAAGCCACATTCTCTGTCAGAGGTGTAACACTTGGATAATGACGGAGTAAAACTCCTCGGCTGAACGGCCAAGCTTAAACAGCAGAAAGCTTCAAACCTCTCTAGTTTCTGTCTTCTTCAAACTGAACACATGCGAGAGCTTATGGAGGCATGTGAATTATATTAGGAAGCTGGTGAGTGCCCTCAGCTAACCTTGTTTATTGTCATTCAAACACACCATTTGAAGGTGCAGAAAGGGACTCTAATGCTCATTCAATGCAAAATATGAGAGCAATAGTTGCACAACCGTTGTACTGTCTTCAGTCATCACCTTCGTTTGGTATCTCCTGAGCTAAACTAAACCAATGAGGTTTATAAAGTGACCAGTAGCATTTTGTGATCCTGTATTTCCCGCAAAAACACTCACATCTTGTACATTTCAATTGTTTGAATTTCACCTCACAGAACAGACTGAATGCTTTAAAACACACAACACTTAACTTGATGAAGGTACATTTTATGTTTGCAATTTCACTCAGTTTCTCATTATAACCATTACAACACCATACCTGCAGTTATAATATTCAGAGTGCAATGTACTGCATGTCCTCCTTATGCACTTTCACTGCTGTGATAAGGCGATGTAACCATCAACTCTACAGAAATAACATTATGTCACGTACATGAATGAGTGTGTTTGTGTTTGTACTTACTGCTAAGTGCTTCTGGTTTTCTGTGCTTGTGTTTGTGTGTGTGCATACGTCACCAAGATTTTCTGTTTCACGTACCTTAGACCTTAATACTGTACTGCTTGTGTGTCGTTTTTTCCTTTTCATACGTGTGTGTGTAACTGCAGAGTGGGTGGCGGCGGTGGTGGGGGGTTTGGTTTGTGTAGGCCACGGGTCATTAGTAGAGATCAAGCTTCCCTAATGAGTGCTGGGTCCTCCAGGGGCACCCAGGCGTCACACACTACACTTCCCACGCCAAGCTCTCCCAGCCTGGCTACTTTTAGGCTACACACTGCCCCCTGCTGGGGAAACTGAAATCATATAAATAATTATCTTACAATTTATTTATTTTTACAATTTTTCACAATTTACACAATTATTTTGCCAATCCATTCTCACTCACAATTTTTCATTTAGATATTTATACATTTATTTTTCTCCAATTTATTGTCATTACATGAGTGGAACACATGAGTGTTTTCTACTTGTAATACTGTATACAGCTGTACGTTGTAAATATTTTAATACAGTGTTCTTCTTTGTATCGTCTTTATACTGTGTTCATCTGCTTTCATCTGTTTTCTCTCAGAGGACAAATCCTACAGAAAGACATGGAGATAACTTTCCCTGGAATGAGTGGAGACTTCACCAGTGAGAACTTCTCTGCCACCTGGTACCTCATAGAAAACCACACAGGCTCCAGGTAGGTTCCTTGTTATCTCTAATCTTAAAATATCCCTCAGAACTACTAATATGTATGTTCTCAACTGAAGTAATTAGACAGGCAAAACTGAGGTCAATGATTAATTGGTGGAAATGCTTTCAAGCATTTCCAACCTATGTTATCCTAATCTTTATTTTTCTTTTTCTTCTTCCGTACGTTTTTTGGTCGCCTCTAGCTTCTGCATACTTTCAGCTACAAAAACCATTCAGCTATCAAAATGTTCAGCTTTTTCAGCTCTTTCCGGGATATCTTCAACATTTTTTCAGCCTTTCATACTTTTTCATATATTCATCCTTTTCCATATTTTTTTTTCAATGCATTCCTATGGAGATCAGCCTAAAAACCTATTTAACATGCTCCTCTTTGAAAAGCATGGCAGTCTGCATACTTCCACCTACAGACGTCATTCAAATTTTAAAACATTCACAAAACCTTCAGCTATTCAGCTATTACTTTTCATTGTGATATCTATTACAGTTTTTAAATTATCAGTGTTTAAATATGATGCTGTTTTCAGACTTTTTTTGAGTTTTCAATGGGTGTGTATTGCGCGGAACCTTCTGGGCTAGAGTGCGTGACATCAACAGTTAGAGTGTGAGGGCTTCTCAGAGTTTTTTCCTTTCCAAACTCCTCCCGGCCACGATCTTCACTCTACAGACGTGATATTTTCCAATTTTGTAGACAAACTTGTCCTGTCTCTCACAATGTGCTCAAAATCTCTGTGAGTTTTACAGAATTTGAACTAGCAACCTCTAAGCGCGGCCAAGTCAGGTTTTCTCGTCATCCGCTCCAATGTTAATTTAGAAGCAGATTTTCAAAGAAACCTGATATGAACAGCATTTCTAACTCGCCCTAGCGTCCACATTTCTGACACTAGGAAAAAATAAAAGTCATCAGTGTCTTCAGCCAAGTCTTGTGGCGCTAACGGTGCGAAAATTTTGGCGATAGGAGTTTCGGTGTGAGCGTGGCATGCTTTTGTTCGGACCCATGCGCAGAGGGGGAATTGAGCGATAGAGAGAAGCAGAGAGACGCTCCAAAGCAGTCATACACACGCAGCAAGGGCCGTTGCCATGGTGACAGCACTGTGTGGCACTGATCTTCATAACTGACAGCAGGTGTGCTCTGATTGGAGGACAGGAATGTACTAAAACTACATTAGTAGTGGGATATGTAGTTTTTTTAGTCAAACCTCTTCAGCTCAGCCATACTTTCACCTAGAAACTCCATTTAAACTTTAAAATGGAGTACTCGGTAGTACTTGAGTGACAGCTGAGTTCAGTGACCTGTACCTAGTAGTTCTCAGTACTTGAGTCTCAGTAGTACTCGGTAGTACTCGGTAGTACTTGAGTGACAGCTGAGTTCAGTGACATGTATTGCTTAACAGTTGAGTGCGAAGCACTCAACTGTTTTACAATACATTGTACCTAGTAGTTCTCAGTACTTGAGACTCAGTAGTACTCGGTAGTACTTGGTAGTACTCGGTAGTACTCGGTAGTACTTGAGTGACAGCTGAGTTCAGTGACCTGTACAGGGAAACAGTTGAGTGCGAAGCACTCAACTGTTTGACAATACATTGTACCTAGTAGTTCTCAGTACTTGAGACTCAGTAGTACTCGGTAGTACTTGGTAGTACTCGGTAGTACTTGAGTGACAGCTGAGTTCAATGACATGTACTGGGAAACAGTTGAGTGCGAAGCACTCAACTGTTTGACAATACATTGTACCTAGTAGTTCTCAGTACTTGAGACTCAGTAGTACTCGGTAGTACTTGGTAGTACTCGGTAGTACTTGGTAGTACTCGGTAGTACTCGCTAGTACTCGCTAGTACTCGGTAGTACTTGAGTGACAGCTGAGTTCAGGGCATATTTTCACCTAGAAACTCCATTTAAACTTTAAAATGGAGAGACGAGTGGTGTGCTCTGATTGGTGGACAGGAATGTACTAAGAACTACATTTAGTAGTGGGAAATGTAGTTTTTTTAGTCAAACGTCTTCAGCTCGACCATACTTTCACCTAGAAACTCCATTTTAACTTTAAAATGGAGACACGAGTGGTGTGCTCTGATTGGTGGACAGGAATGTACTAAGAACTACATTTAGTAGTGGGAAATGTAGTTTTTTTAGTCAAACGTCTTCTTCTCATCCATACTTTCACCTAGAAACTCCATTTAAACTTTAAAATGGAGACACGAGTGGTGTGCTCTGATTGGTGGACAGGAATGTACTAAAAACTACATTTAGTAATGGGAAATGTAGTTTTTTTAGTCAAACGTCTTCTGCTCGGTCATACTTTCACCTAGAAACTCCATTTAAACTTTAAAATGGAGACACGAGTGGTGTGATGAGCTGTGATGAGTGGCTGGTGAGATCAGCCTAAAAACCTCTTTAACATGCTCCTCTTTGAATAGCATGGCAATCTGCATACTTTCAAACTTTTTGCATATTCAGCTTTTTCAATATTCTCTTCAAATATTCAGCTTTTTCAAACTTTTTGCATATTCAGCTTTTTCAATATTCTCTTCAAATATTCAGCTTTTTCATACTTTTGCACATATTTAGCTTTTTCAATATTCTCTTCAAATATTCAGCTTTTTCATACTTTTGCACATATTTAGCTTTTTTAAATCTCTTATCAATAGGAGTTTCGGTGTGAGTGTGGGAAGCTTTTGTTTGGAGGGTGCGTCGAGCCAAAATTCTGACAGGATTTACAGTCACACAGACAGAGGGTGTGGCTTTGATCTTGAGAAGCACAGCAGGTGCGCACTGATTGGTGGACAGGAGCAGTCAGTAGGGGTGGAGTGCTTAGCTATTTTTTTTTAACTCTCTGTCTAATAACAATGACTGTCAATAATAAAGTTTGAATGTCGGCCATTTTATCCTTCTCTGACAGAAGACAGACAGACAGACAGACACACACACACACACACACACACACACACACAGACACACACACACACACACACACACAGATAGAAAGACAGACAGACAGAGAGAGAGAGAAAGCGGGACAGACACAGAAAGAGATAGGGACAGACAGAGACAGAGGGACAGACACAGAGACAGAGGGACAGACAGAGAGACAGAGAGAGAGAGGGACAGACACAGAAAGAGATAGGGACAGATACAGAGACAGAGGGACAGACAGAGAGATAGAGCGAGAGAGGGACAGACAGAGAGCGTGATGGACAGATAGATGACATATGACATCATGACATATGACATCGTCAGCGTGATGGACAGATAGAGAGAGGGGGGGACTGACAGACAGAGAGACAGACAGACAGAGAGTGAGTGAGACAGAGAGAGACACACAGAGAGAGAGAGACAGACAGAGAGTGAGACATGAGAGAGAAAGAGAGAGAGAGAGAGAGGGACAGACATTCAGCTTTTTCATACTTTTCACATATTCAGCTTTTTGAATATTCTCTTCAGCTATTCAGCTTTTTCATACTTTTCACATATTCAGCTTTTTGAATATTCTCTTCAACTATTCAGCTTTTTCAAACTTTTGCACATATTCAGCTTTTTTGAATATTCTCTTGAAATATTCAGCTTTTTTAATATTTTCTTCAAATACTCTGCTTTTTTAATATTTTCTTCAAATATTCAGCTTTTTTTTCAGTGTTGCTTCAGCATTAAAGCATTTCCACGTATTTCCGCAGGAAATGCATTTTCTAGTTAATTACCTGTTGCTTGTGTGGGTATACCAATCATTTATAGTGGGATTCCAGCACGTCCTGAAATGTAAATGTAGATGTTTTCTTCTTTTTCTTTTCTCTAATACTCTTTTATGATAGTAAACTATTAGGGGTGTGAATCTTTGGCTTCACTTCGATTCGATTAACGATACAGTAGTTGGCGATTCGATTCAAGGACGATTTTTTCTTTTTGTAACGATTCTATTCGATTCTGTAAACCACGATTCGATTCAGTAACTTGGGACAAAAATTCTATATCCATGAAATAAACCTGCAATAATGTGAGTGAGACTATCTGTATTCTTCTGAAAGGTGAAAAATAACATATTTATTCTAGAAGTAGTCCTGCATAATATTTTATGCTGAATACAAAAATGTAATTAAACATTGCTCAGTTATTTTGAACATTTTTCAATAGACTACATGCTGCCAGGGGAGAGAGTGTCTTAAACGTATTAAAACATTAAATCATAAGAATCACGATTCATCCGATTAAATGCATTTATATCGATTATTAAGCAGATCCATTTAGTAGAATCTATAGGACTGACTATCGATTCATCGATTAATCGAATGAATCGTTACACCTCTATAAACTATATATTTATTTGTTTTTTTATTGTTGGAAAATGAATCAATGATAAACTATTCTGTAGTCACAGCCCTATAGTACAGACTGGGACTTAACTAAAAATGAGTGACAGAATGCATGGTGGGGGAAAAAACTGAAAATTTTACGTTCATTTTGAGGTTATAGCGTCTTGGCTCAATCTTCATTTCTGTTCCTTCAGAGAAGAGTAAGATCTGTAGACAAGGCAGCCTGCTGACCCAAAAGCCCAGTTGACTGTCATGGCAGGGCAGAGGAGAGTTATTTTGGACTCTCCTGGCTTCCTCTCCCCCTGCTTAGCCTTCCAGTAACCCAGACCCCAGCATCCAACATGACCAGGGGCCTCTGTTTGGACCTTGCTGGGCGACTGTTTCTTCCTGCGGAGGAAGCCTCAATCTAGACACTCACACAAACACTCATACTGACATTGGCCGAATGTTTAAGTGTGGTTGACTTTCTGACATACATGACTTCCGTTCTGGCTTTTTAAATATGACAGTTTGCTGCTTTTCTCCATTTGACATTGGAGCAATTTCAAGTGTTGTCATGGGAATTTTTCCAAATGCTGTTGACTAAAACAATGAATTGATTACCTAGAAAACAAATTAATTGAGTGAAGGGAATTACAAATCGCAGGCCTTGATATAATTGCATGATGGTTTTGTTTCTGTTTCCTTAGCTTTGAGCAGTTGAAGATAGGAGCCAATAATCTGAAGAAGCAGGCTACTAAGAAGAATGAGGGGAGTCTGGCCTATGTGAAAGGAGGCCTCAGTACATTCTTTGAGGCCCAGGATGCTCTTGCAGGTGAGAGAAATTAACACATTTTTGTGTGCTGTGGAATCGCACCGAATGACCTTCAATTAATACACAAACTTCCAAATCATCACTCTTCATCTCTGCTCAGAAAAGAGGTTTTGATATTTGGAAAGTGCAAGTGCGTGTCCCTTTATTTTTTCCCCTTCACATGCGGTTTACCAGTGGTTGATTAAAGAGGCTCATTTGGACGCTGTGTGAAAACCCTCCACTTCGTACTACGGTTACACCAGCCAACCACAACACGGCTAATTCGCTTTCATCAAAATGAGATCAGCTCTCACCTGTCACACACAGTCTCACTCCAGCCTAGAAGTGGACACACACACATAAACACACGCACATTTGGCTACGTAAACCTCCAGATGCCAAAATGATTTCAGGACTGACTGACTGCTGTCGCTCTGCCAGGTACTTCAAATCAATTGTTCGCTCCATCATTCATATTTTTGTCTGTTTACGCTCTCCTCCCGCCATAACCGCTCAGTTACTTCCCCTTACTATTTATACGTACACTTTTCTGCCTCCATCATTATTATTATTGCTTTCCGTATGTTTGTGTCCCGGTTGGGAGAGAGGCAATGTTTTCATTGTTAGTGGCTGAATCTAAATAAACGGAGCAGCCCAACACAATGCAGGCTAGAGTATTAGGACTGATAGTGCTGATAACAGACCCAATATGACCAATGGGAACAATGCACAGTCATTCTCACGTTCGGGCTGAGCGTGCCTACTGTGTGCCCGCTGCCCCAATGGGAAATGTACAGTGTCTACAGACAGAGGAAGCAATACACTAAAGATAGACTTAGGTGACCTGTGAACCTAGGGTGCATAATGATGGTTTACGACCTCTGTGACAGAATAGCATTCATTATAAATGAACGACAACAAACCTGCTCCCTGATCAACAAGTAGGCTACAAACAACACAAAATACAACATTATTAAGGAACAGGCAACATAAAAATACGAAAGATGGAATATCATACAACTCCCACTTTTCAAAATGTCAATTCCACAAAAACATAGTCTGATTTTCACACCAGCAACTTGTCTTAAAAGTTAATTTTAAAGCTTTCTGACTCCTGCCTTCTTTTCATGACTCATTACCGCACTACAACATCCTTCCTCGGCCGAGGTTGGGTTGTCAGTCATTAAAAAATGAATTGGTAGCCCAGAATGGATAGCTGAAGTGGAGATATTCTGTAAACCAGGTATGGTCCGCCAAACCGACATACCAGCCGACATGCTGCACGCAGCAAGCCAGCTCTAGACTGCTCTGCAACAGCTCACTGCTAGGCCGAGGCAGCACAGCTGTCTGAGCAACTGTGAATCCTTTCTTTGTCTCTCAGCGGCATTTGGCAGGTCTCTGTTGTTCTTAGGCGTTCCAAATGGACCTCACCTGAGATGTAGCTGTGAAAATTTAAAAGAAATTAGCTGTGAAAAAAAAAAGAAATTAACAGGTTCCTTGTGTGTTCTCCTTGTTCAAAATAGGCTATGTTAGAAGTTACTGTAGTGCTTCCAGCCCCATCAATCACCATTAAGACATTTTAGTCTCCTCTCCTGTTTATTTTCACTTCTGCTTGCATGTGAGATTTTTATTGATGGCTTTAATGGAAGTCTGGAGTTTCTTTTTAATGCAAGTGTGCTGCTGCTGGAGAGGTGGAAACAAGAAGGAGAAGCCAAATCTGGAAAAAGAAATGAGGCGGACAGAAAATATTTAGAGCAAACAGCAGGGCTCTTGACTTCAATATCCGTGGGGTTTCTCTGCCTCCCTCTCTTTCTTGTTCCTACTAATTGCTCACTATGCTTGCTAACCATCTCCAACAGATATGACAAAACGAAATGCTCTTTTTAATGCACTTTAAACTTTGTGCTTCAGCACACAGTTTAGACGTTTGCAAACCACAAATCTTGTTTATTACAGTGCTGTTCACGTTAGATAGCTAATGTCGGCCAAAAGGAGAAACGACTGGGAGCTCCGGCCAACTTTTTATGCTAGGGTTGTATTTTTTGGAGAATGTGTGATCAGGTTGCATGGCCTCAAAACATTTGCACGGTTTAAGGATTGAGCTGCACTCAGATCAGCATTGATTCTTTTAACAGAAGTGTCTATAAGCACGTGTATTTTGTATTGAAGCAAAGGATCCCATCCCAACCACCACATATAGGGGTTGTCTGAAAAATGTGATATTTTAACTTCAAGAGCAAAGTATGTAACGATGGGTGGCGAACGTGGGACAAACCGATGCATTAAAAGCAGAACTGCATGTCAATAAAGCAGCATCGCTGACATTACTGGATCTCAGGGTCAGACAGGGTTCACATGAAGTCACAGGTAAGATGCTCTAGATGTAAACTAACTTTTGGTATGTTACTATATATATATTACTGGGAACAGAAACTGCAAGTATATTTTGTGGCCAAATGGACATTTAATCAAATAATGTAGTTTCAGGCTATATGTTGAATTTTTAGCATATTTTATAGTGGTCTGATTTTTATGCTAGAAATCCTTTTGTCCACCCTATTGGCAGATTTATTTTTTATATAATATTTTAGTTGTTTTTGGAGAAACAAGGGGTCCTGTAAACACTCCATGCGAACCACCACTGACTGTTGAAAGATATGGAAGGTTGTGGCATGGCAACTGTTTGATGGTGGAGCCTCAGTGACAAATTGAGGCATGTATCTGAGACCGAGCTGCTCTGGCTGGCTGACTGACTCGCTGACTGACTGACTGACAGACTGTCAGGGAGTCCAGCGTTGTTTCTACTAAAATGTTGAAAATTTGAGGTTTTTCATTGTTGTGTGAACAGGAAGTCTCCCAGTGATGCAGGAAGCCGAACGGCTACCTTGTTCCAAAAATGCCAGATTCCCAGGGCCTATTCCCTGAGTCCCCAGCCCCGACAGGAGTCAAAACATCTCCAGCTTTAGAAACCAGGAACACTGTATTTTTATTCTGATTCGTTTTTTTTTCCCTCAACGGTTCCAGGAAGTGAAGCGGGAGCTCTTCCTCAGGTCTTGGCTGCATGTGTTATCCGGACTCTGACCTGATGTTTAGGTTAGCTGTGACGTCATCAGTCCTTCGCTGTGTGACAGATGCAGAGCACACACAGCTGGCAGCAGGGCAAAGGGGAGTGTGGAGACGCGAAGCAGACCTGCAGTGTCTTAGCCTTCCTGTGTGTTCAGCCCCATCAACCCTGTGCTCTCCCATGTCTACGTGCCTTTGTCCTAACCTGCGTCTGTCTGCATTGTCTGCCAGTCGGCGAGCAGCGAGAGGTCAACGCTAGGGCCAGCGACGTCCGTACTGATTAGGCAGTGGCATGTTTGAACAGTGCGTTTTAGGAATACCTCGGTCTCTGCCTTGAGGCTTCTGTCTGTCAAAGTGGACCCACATATTTATTTACAGAACTCGCCCCCTTCACTTTGCCTCGCGTTCCCTCTGCTGCCTCCGAGCTCCACTAACAGTAAGCAAGGAGGAGGAAGGCAGGGACGTGGGGAGACCCGGAATTTGTTATACTTTTCCTTTTTTCCCCCAAATGTTTCTGTCTCTCGACTTCATTCTTGAGATGTCTGTCTGTTGCATATTTGAATCGCTCCCCAAGTATGTATGAGAAGGTCTCCTAAGCCTTCTCCACCTCTCTTCCACTCTGTCAATAAACCCACACTGCAGCTCTCAGCACCCAGCTGCCCACTACTGCACACCATTTATTTATTCACTTGGGTAGCCACACCACTGGCTCTGCCTCTTTTACTCTCTCTGTTTTCTCTCCTCATTCCCTCTTTTCAAATTCCCTCTCCCGCGTAAAGCTCTTCATGCTTAGTGATGGATACAAGCCATCAGAGACTTCCTCCCCCCGACTGTCCTATTTGACATCCAGACCGCCAGCTCTGCTCTGCCAAATGTTATTTTTCTGTTGAAACATTTTCGATTCACATTACCTCCAGGTCAAAGGGCTCCAAATGTCCCAAGACCACAAAACTGTGCTGTTAATGGCTTTGGTGAGGTGAATTGATCCGGTACAGTCACTGCTGCGACAAGGTCACGCCGTCTGTTGCGTGGGAACAGGAACAATGGGGGGTGGTTAATTCAGTAGCAGCATCTGTGGGTGGAGAACTGGCAAGATTATCTCCCATCTATCACTGGGTTTGGGTCTGTTTATTGTTCTACCTTCGGTTCCCTAAATTGAAAATGTTCCTGTCTCTGGGGACAGAATGTTGGATGTTGGTGACTCTGCAGTGTCAAGAATTGTTTTCCTTTTTCTTTTTTTCCACTTTTCTTCCCACCTCGAACATTCAAACTAACATGTATTATTTCTCAGATTTTTATTTCAGTGTATTTTGTACATCACAGTCCGTTATAATAGAAATTAATCCTACCTTTTGTGTTGCAGCGATCCACCAGAGGCTGGAGTCCGATGGCACAGAGAGAGTGGAGGGATCGATGACCCAACGACTAGAAAACATCCTCAACAGTAAGAGTCTTTTCATTCAGAGTCCAAACCTCAAATGTATAGGTTCAATTTTTGGGTCATTTCCCGAAAACACATCCTCTTAGTACATAAAGGCCCCATTTCATGTCTCATGTAATGCATCGATAGCCGATGACGATAACATTCATATTGTATCCCAAGGTGATTTGAGGAATCAGATTGTAGGATATAATGTAGGATACATGAAGAAGACATTTATTCATTTGATAAGACACATTGACTATGTTAGTTATTTCGTTGACGATCACTTTCTGGTCACGTTTATCATTCTTTGATTTAGATTTACTTTTTATACTGCAAGTTCATTTTCAGCAAGCATTCAGAAAAAAATTCTCCTCCAAATATGTCTTTTTAACCCCAACCCCTTCAAATCACAATTGGAAAATTTGGCTTCATATTTTCTGAAACCTGTAGTGCTATTTATCAATCTGGATTGTGTTGCTGTAAGTTGCCTTGTTGTCGTGATGTCGGCCTTTGTTCGATTATAGTCGAACGAAGGCTTGTGGTGCTCAAAGAAAAACTCAACAGCAATGTTTCTTTCCAGAAATCATGACTTCGTTACCAAGGATAATCCATAAGCTTCGTTATGATTAGGTTCATGTGGGAACTATAGTTGAAAGGAAATAGTTGCCACATGAAACTACATAAAACTTAGATTTTTGGGTGACAAAATAATCTCAACTCAAGGCTCAGTTACTGGCAGTTCCAGAGCAATAAAACTGCATCTCACAGTCTTCCTCAGCCAATTGAACGGGCCCATGTGTCGTCATGTGTCATTATCATGGGGGGAGACTGTGTCAGATGTGAAGCCTTGGTCTTCATCTTTCTCCCATTACAGTATGTCTTCGCTGATGGTAGGAAAAGTTGGTATAGGACCTTGAGTTGAAATTATTCAGTCACACATACTGATCGCAAGGTCAAGAATGAAGTCCACATTCAATTGCTACAATAAATATTTCTTTGACAGATTAAAAAACAAGTTTTACAGTATGTCCTTGGGTTGATTTAAACTTATTCAAATAAAATCCAAGGAGCAAAAGGGTCAAAGTGATAATGAGAAGAGACAGTCTGATGCTCTGTGCTGCCAAATCACACACTGAAACGCCATCCATTAACCCATCCATTACGCACATGTACACTGTGCGTATGTTCAGTCTCCTCTGTAGATATTCCCCTTTTCAACAAGCAGATCTTTGAGCAGGTCCTGTGTTCCCACCATCTTCATCTTATACATGATGATGTGACTTCTCTAATGGAGGGTCAATAAGTAGTCCTTTTCCCGGAGTCTAGAGTAAACAAACCTCCAAGCCGGACGTAGCTTTCATCCCCACAGCCCCAGACTTGTGGGCCCATGAGCCAGTGGGTCCAGACGACCGTCCACCCCCAAAAAGTAATGCGTCGAACACACAGCACCAATCAGCCGATCGCAAAGTAAGAACGTTAGTTCCACAACAACACAGATTGGTGGCTGAAAAATGTGAAATATTCCTCTGTTCCATGCGTTTTTCCCTTCAGGGATTTGGTTTTGGGGGTGGGGTTTTGTTTTGATTAGAGGAAACTTTTTTTCTTCTTCTATTCGACGCCACATCTGAGGCCACCCACGAAGCCAGTTAGCTGTGCAAAAGGTTCCACTCAGCTGTCTCAGAGATAGCTGTCACTTTCTCCTTAGCAGCTCGGTCTCTACTGTGTCAGATAGCATACGGTGCAGGAAGAAAACCAGAGACCGCCGTTACAAGGGAAATGTGGTATCAACATTTATTTTTATAGTATCCCAGCATCTCATTTGCTCCTGCCTCTTTCGCTCTCACTCACTCTTTCTCTCCCCCTGCGTCTCATAGGAGCGAGCGATACTGCAGATACTCTATTCCAGGAGGTCTTGGGGCGGAAAGACAAAGCTGACTCCACACGCAATGCACTCAACGTCCTGCAGCGTTTCAAGTTTCTCTTTAACCTGCCACTCAACATTGAACGCAATATCCAAAAGGTACTCTCCACACAGCATGTGTATGTACAAAATAACAATAGACCAGCACATGTGTGAATATTTAGTGCCCAATACAACATAAATCCAGCTTCCTTTTGCATCCACACTTTTTGCAAATGCTGTCATTTGATCTTGGCGTAGTGAGATATTGGATCATTCATCAAGAGGGAATCTCTCATCTGGGAGTGATAGATGAGGTGAAAATCTATTTTACAGTCTGCACTCTGAGGACTTAGCAGAGTGTTTAGGTCTGGTTATTTGTGAGGGTATTGTTTTAATTTAGGTGTTGATGAAACTAATTTTGCTGTCATAACAGGGTATTGTCATTTAAGATTATGGGAACAGGGACCATTCTTCAGTCCTGTGGTTTAATATTCCTCAGTTATTTTAAAGCCCAGCAGGGTAATCATCATCATACAAGCTAACATCTCCTATGAGAAGCTTCCCATGCCATTACAAGTCCACCACCATGTGTAACTTCACCAGCTACAACAACCCAACATGTGGAAACATGATAACATGAGGTACAAAGGTATTTTGTATCCATTGCTTGAGATAAAACTTCTGTGAGCGTTTTGTCTCTCTCTGGTTAGCAGTGAGGCAGTGTATTGTGAAGCTGTCATGCACTGCCGTTAACAATGTGGGAGGCAGCAGAGATCCTGCCATCTAGGTTTAACGACTGAGCCTACTTGTCATTATTTTATGACCTTCATAAGTGTAGGCCTAACTCAAGCGCTTTCCTCTTCCTTTCAACCATAAATCGAGCCTTGACGGTGATGGCGCTTGAGATAAAGGTATCGAGCCTTTATCTCAAGCTGCTTTGAGAACTCCCACAGCCCTACAAGAAAAAAAAGAGTACGCAACTTTATGGGATTCTTGTGAAGCTGTCCTTTTAATTATTTATTGTTATTTCAGGCTTCTTTTGTCTATCCACAGTATGTATGTATATTAGATAGAAGGTGCAGCTTGGATGGCTGTTATTAGGAAGGTGGTGCTAGAGAGGGGGGGCTGCATTAGTAACTGAACCAACTTTTCTCTCTCAGGGTGATTACGATGTGGTGATCAATGACTATGAAAAAGCCAAATCTCTCTTTGGCAATACTGAAGTCCCTGTTTTCAAAAAAGGTAAACATTTTGTATTTATTTTTTTCAAATTGATGTAATTAAGAACATAAATTAGTCTTTCTATTATATCCTCTCTATTGTGAACACAATGCTTGTCCTGTTGATGTGCCATAGTGTATGCTGAGGTTGAGACGAGGATCGGAGCTCTGAGGAGTCTCTTATTGGAGAAACTGCTGCAGACCCCGTCAACGCTGCACGACCAGAAGAGATACATCAGGTCTCATTACAGTTTTATAATCCTGTAACGGCCACTTCATCTGTCTGTATTCTACCCAGTCTTAATGTTTTACATATCTCATACTCTTTATAAACATGTCAAGCAGTATTTTATTGATCCCTATCCAGCAGTTTACACATTTCTCAGTCTTCACGTGTCACACAGTCGCTCTCTCAATCTGTGTACATGACACATAAAGTACTACTTATCTCTTATACTCCTTCATCACACTACTTGTTTATCTGTCTGTGTCATTGTTTACCAGAAGTTCATTCTCTATCCTCACGTTTCTCTGATTGTTCTCTTATCCTCTCAGCTTTTTGCTGTCCCATCATCTTGTTTCTGTTTCTATTTTCCCTCTTCCATGCCTTTCTTTCCCTCTTTTTCTCCCTCTATCCTTCTGCCCATTCATACTTGTGGGCACTCCCGATTTATTATTGTTAAGACCGACCTGTCAGGATCACAGAGACCAGTTCTCAACCGCACAGCAACATCTTTCATCCCGCCGCATTAAGCACGGCTCTGAACGCCCACTCAACTCCTGTTTACTCTTGCCGTGGATGATGGGAGCCGTGTGCATGTGTGCCTTTTTATGCCTGCGAGTCTTGCTCAATCTTTTGAAAGATGCCACCTAATGAGAAACAAATGAGCACTTGGTTCCTAGGATGACAGTAGAGGGAGCCAGGCAACAGCTCAGAGAGTGAGTCATCTGGCAGGTCACTGAGTGATGCCCAGGATATTCATTGCTGGGAGTGATTATTGGTAGAGAGGTGGCTAAAGGTGTTTGGAGATAAAATTGATAGAATTTGTGTTTTTTTGCTCTCTCCTTTTTCCCCTGACGTCGACTGTACCTGCAACTTTTCACACCTGTGTTTGTGCACGTGTAGGTACCTGTCTGACCTGCACGCTCCAGGCGACCCAGCATGGCAGTGCATCTACGCTCAGCACAAGTGGATCCTGCAGCTGATGCAAAACTGCAGAGATGAGTTCATCAGTGGCCAGAGAGGTGACTTCACTCACACGCATGTCTGCGATGACTCGCTTTATACGTGAACTGAAAAGCCCCTATTTAGCGTTTCCAGTGAAGCGGCCATTGGGTATGATGTGAGGTTGAAGGTAGCTGAGGGAAGAGGGAAGGCCATGTGCCTCTCCGTCGTATCGGCTCTCTGCTCGCATTCCCCTCTTCGTCACCGCCCTCCGCAGCGCCGCTCCAGGCCTGCGTGTTTATTTTTTCATGAATGTATGAATAAGATGAAAGTGAGGGAGCATTGGCTTTGGATTTGGGTTTCAGGGCTTGACATGTTACTGCACATGCACACATACAAACGTTCTTTCTCACTCACACACAGCTTCACAGATGGATTGGAACAATTAACCCCAATTAAGCTGTTCCTCTGTTAAATCAGCCAGCAGAAAAATGTGAACGTGAAACCGTCCGCTCAGGAAGAACATCGATTCGCTAACCACGCTTACACACACACTCACTCCTACACCCATACTCACACAAGGGCACCCATACAAATACATTGTGAGTGGGTGGCTCCTTCACATAGTGCAGCTGGAACATAAACATGTCTAATGCTAAGGGTAACAGTGGTTTCCGGGGCTCAGGCTTGATGGATCTGGGGGTTGGTGTGTTCCCTGACTCTCAACAGTTAAATATCATCTAGATCATCATGTCACGGATGGCCCCTTTTCAGTCCACACGCGCATTCCACAGCAGAGCAACATGTGTCAGGGAGTGAATCTGAAATTGCATGCAAATCAAATGCGAGCCAGCTATTGTGAAATTGATGGTTTGTTAAAATGTACATTTATAGTTATTTATTTATTTATTTAAATATAACAGTATAGGACATTATACAATATTTTTTCATCAAGAGAAACATTACATCCAAATATTCTAATACAATTCTGACAATGCATAGACAGACACATTTACAGGTAACGGGTAATTTGGCAGTGTTGTTCAAAATGACCAGCATGGCTTTTCCAAACAAGACTCATGGTTGTTTCCTGATCTGCCACATCTTTGGTGAAGCTCCGTTTAAGTTTACTTAAGCTACTTGGTTAAAGTTTGAGAAAGATCCCTCCCTTTTCAGAAGAAACCCCCCTTGCAGTCTTTTCTGCGGTGGCATGAATAACGTCACGCCACCTCCGCCTCTGCCACCAAAAGACAGTCATGATTCGCACAACCACATGAGGCCACTTGTAAGGAAAATGTAGGTCGTTTCAAAGGTACCGTGTGGCGTTTTCTCATAAATAAACACAATCCTGTTTACATTCCGTCTTTCTCAACAAAACATTTGCAAAAACCGAATTTTGGAACAATTTGAAACCTGCATTGTTGACATCGATGTTAACTGAACACCGTGTTCCAACATGGCAGTTACTCGCTGAGAACTTACGGCAACATTTTTTTTTTCAGAATTCCAAGTCAGCTGACTGAATGGCATAAAAATGACCACTTATAAGAATATTGGAAACGTTTACATGTTTTGTTTTTGATAACATAAGTTGGATACTTGGCCTAGCGTCAAAAGCATACACGCATGCAGAAAGGTACGCACAATCCCTGTGTTTCTGCCAATTCTACTCTTGTAGTTTGCCACAGCTGTCTCATGTCCCCTCTGCTGTCACACTTTACAGAGAGCCCCTCTATCCCCACATCTTCCCCTCACACACACACACACACACACACACACACACACACACACACACACACACACACACACACACACACCTGGTAGCTATTTACCATTCCCAGTCTTTGCTGCTCACCTCTCACACCAGTACGAAACCCGTGCCTCTTGAAACATCCCTCCACCCACACAGCCCTTGAACAGCTACCATCACAAAACCACATCCACTACATTCCCCCAACCCCCCTCTTCCTCCCTACCGCCCTTACCCCTCCTCTCAAATAGCCAGATCTCCCCTTACGGGTACCTCACAGCCGACCACTCCACTGGCAGCCTCCTCTTCCTCATCGTATCACATATACCAGCTCAGTGTATTTAAAAGCCATATTTTTATGCTTTTATCATCACACGTGGCAGGGATTAGTTCTCTGCCAAGTCTGCAGTAACTGATGTCATTTCCTCTGTCTCCTGTGTTTCCGAGTCCAGAATATGAGGTCAGAGGCCGTTCTGGTGGAGTTATGATTCCATTTATCACCCTATAAATTGCCATAAATGGGAAATAGACCCATCCATCTCTGTTGAAACCAAAAGCCTGAAGTTCCAGTTTTCTTGTGAAGAAGCATAGCAGCGCAAGTTGCTTCCGTATGTCTAAACACTCCCATGGCGCCCCGGCGCTGCGATGTGACTGTGCCCGATTCAATTATATACTGCAGTATTCTTATTTCCTGAACAGGGCTTTTTCTGCCAATATCAATACAATTAGCAAGACATTTTGTTCGTAGGAAAATCGGTTTGTCAGTGAACAATTAGAGGGATTTTAGTGTTCGTACATTTGACTGGGAAACATACGGTTGTGATTCTAAAACTCAGTCAGTACCACTCTAGTGGAAATGTGTACATTATTATACTTCAGTTAGCATGTTTCATCAGTGCAGGGTGGTGTATTCTTGGTGTATACTTTTATTTTCTCCCCCAATAAATCCAGGAACTTGTAATTCAATTTGTATAATTTAAATGTACTATAAATAAGCTTAAAATCAAAACTTAAAAATGCATTTGCATGGCAGACACGGGTACTTTTACCTTTTGTCGTTTTTTTGCTGTAGCTCATTTTCACTTCATCCCCACTTTTGTTTTTACTTTTGGTTGCAAGACGCATCTTCTCACCTGTCAAAGCCTCAAAAGATCTTACTTTGAATTGAAATATGGTGGTCAGTGCTTTACAGCAAGAAGCTTAAGGGCTTTTGGGTTCTTCAGTAAATGTGTGCGGAAAATATCTCAAAAACCTTTAAGTAAAAATGCGTGTGTTATATATTCTGTAGTGTGTGTGAAATTATCATCAACTAGGATTATTTGTGTGTGTGTGTGTGTGTGTGTGTGTGTGTGTGTGTGTGTGTGTGTGTGTGTGTGTGTGTGTGTGTGTGTGTGTGTGTGTGTGTGTGTGTGTGTGTGTGTGTGTGTGTGTGTGTGTGTGTGTGTGTGTGTGTGTGTGTGTGTGTGTGTGTCTGTCTGTCTGTCTGTCTGTGTGTGTGTCTGTGTGTGTGTGTGTGTGTGTGTGTGTGTGTGTGTGTGTGTCTGTGTGTGTGTGTGTGTGTGTGTGTGTGTGTGTGTGTGTGTGTGTGTGTGTGTGAAAGCAGAGGTGTGTGTGTGTGCCGGTGCGTGTGTGTCCAGGGTAAGTGACCTCTTGGGGAACAGGAACTCGTCTGAACTGCAGAGAACATCAGACCTGATGAGGAAGTGAGCGGAGGCACATTGTCTCAGCGTCTTCAACTCATATGCAGCGGTTCCTATATTTTAATCTTCTTTTAGCAAGAAACAACATAATGAATAGTTTGAATGCTTAAAGCGGCCCTGCACACATGCACACTCACTAAACTGTCTCACACACGTACACTTGTGCATTCTGAGGACGCCGGGGGTCCAGCCGACACCTGGATCAACAGCAGCTCTCATCCTTGTAACTCCATATGGTGTGTGTGTGTGTGTGTGTGTGTGTGTGTGTGTGTGTGTGTGTGTGTGTGTGTGTGTGTGTGTGTGTGTGTGTGTGTGTGTGTGTGTGTGTGTGTGTGTGTGTGTGTGTGTGTGTGTGTGTGTGTGTGTGTGTGTGTGTGTGTGTGTTCATGTGTGTGTGTGTGTGTTCGTGTGTGTGTGTGTGTGTGTGTTCGTGTGTGTGTGTGTGTGTTCATGTGTGTGTGTGCGTTCGTGTGTGTGTGTGTGTGTGTGTTCGTGTGTGTGTGTGTGTGTGTGTGCGTGTGTGAGAAAAAACGTATGTTTACAGATAATGTGACTCAGTTGAGAATTTCCTTACATTTTCTAGACTGGATGGCTCAGTTGTGTGCACGGCCACATTTGCTCCTGTGTTGGGGATTTCACAGTACTTGCTTATATGCTGCGTTCAGTCTGTGACTCACCACTGCACTTTTCTCTGTGTGTGTCAGACACATGTTTTGGAAATGTCTTTCTTCATTTAGACAAAACTACATGTAGGCGTATTGCTGAAGCTGCTGAACTTGTCTTTTGAGTTTCATTTTCACTGTGGTAAGATCGATCCCCTCTCCAAACCTCAGTGTTTCACTTTCATTCCCCTTTGTCAACTTTCACCCCTTCTTCTGTTATCCTCCAGATATCTCATAGAGTCATTGCACTGAAGTTATCTCATGAACCAAGATAGGACTGTGTGGTTGCAGAAGGCCTTTCTCATTCGCTGTTGCTGCAAAGCTCCCTGTTGCCATCTAGTGGAGCTGCGGTCCCTAAGGATCAGACATAATTGAGCCCAGTGTGGAACGATGTAAACCCACTTCACCCCAGTGCTCGCAAAGCCCTTAGCTCTGTTTCTCCACTCTGGAAACAAGGGCACATTCTCTCAGCTGTGGGCCACAGCAGAGATGGATCAGAACACAAATAAAGAGAGGCCGAGAGGGGCGAGGGAGGATTATTTGGTGTGAAAGCCTGCTGAGCTTATTGAGGAATGTGGAATTATGAAAATGGCCTTTTGATTATTTGATATCTGAAGTATGTGTTTCTTTTCCCTCCGAGTTAATTTTTCGTCTCCTCCCTCCCCTTCCTCACTGTCTGCCAGTGGGTGACGGAGCTCTGGACCCGGAGGGGGATACCCGTCCATCGGCTCTCGGCAGGCTCAGCCACACCGCGTCTCTGAAGAGAGGGGGCAGCCTGCGAGCACCCCGACCCAGCAGTGAGTACCGCAATCACATTATAACTCAGCCACACACTCGGTGCTTCGGAGGGGCTTCCCTGTCTGACGCACACTGTGAGTGTGCATTTGTTTGTGTGTGTAACACTTTTCACTCTGTACGGTGCTTAGGGGAATCACATTATATAAAAGTCCTGCATTGTATCTCCTTACATCAGGCATTACGGTAAACGTACAAGCAAGCCTGGAAGTTAATGATTATTTGATTCCTTGAATTACAGAAGCACTCTGGCATTTTCAAGGCAGTGCAGTTTGCTAGTCCCTCCTTTATGTCCCCCAAAACTGCCAGCAGTACATAGATAAGTATTGTGTGTCAGTGGGTTTGTGTAATACAGGTATGCGTGTGTCTCTGTTACAGCCTGGCGCTTTGAAACCCCGCAGCAGGTGCAGTTTGTGGAGAAGCTGTCAGATGTGGTCATCGGTCAGTTGCCCAACTTCTGGAAGCTTTGGATCTCTTATGTTAATGGAAGTCTTTTCAGTGAGGTAAATTCCTGAGAAGATTTCACAGTGACACAAATACAATACTGCATACAACACACAATCCATGGGTTCAGCCACAGCACAAAAACATTTTGTCCTGCTTGCTTCATGTGGTGTCTAGCCATTCAGATAGTTTGATATCCTTCTCTGAGATTCCTTTTTAATATCCACAGCACTTTGCAGGGGTGTTCGTATTACTGTGGATAATCCATCCAACACACAAAAAGACAACAATAATATATAATCATCAGACGTCAAGATCTTAAGTTATCGGACAAACAAGCTGAGCACATTTTAGAAGCACTCGGCTCACAAAAATACTGGTTTTAATCCCGTGTGGCTTCTCCTAACGGGGGAGAAGTTGACTGCAGTGGAGGTGAACTCCCATAATCCCACACTATTACATGTCTCCAAAGTCCATCTTCTGTTATTGTATTGTTTTTATTGAGAAACCAAAGCAACAGAAAATTACATATTGTACATATAACCCTATAAACAAAAATCCAAACATTTTTTATCTTAAAGTAAGCAGTAAAAGTTTTATTTTGATATATCTTAAATGGTAAAATTATGAACCATCACTCTAAATTAATCAATTCTGGCTGGTGGTATTGGTCTGCTGACCTATTGGTTAAGACGCGTATCATATTATTGAAATGAAAGCTTTGTTTCTGGCAGAGGACCTTTTGTTGCTTGTCTTTCTCCCCTGATGTCATCTGTCTACTACAGAATTAAGGCAAACGGACCTAACAAAATGTCTTAAAAAAGATGTTGACAAATGGATGAGATGTTTCAATTTGCAGATTATTTTAAACATGAGTATTTCTTGTTTTTTCTCTGCAGACTGGAGAGAAATCGGGGCAGGTGGAAAAATCCAAGAAAAATGCCAGACAGAGGCAGAATGACTTTAAAGTATGCTTCAATGTGACTGTTTACACACAAATGTTATGTTGAGGTTCCTACACACCTAAACCTTGTTTGTACATCTCACTGTGTGTTAGAAAATGATCGAGGAGATGACCCATCGGCTGGTGAAGCTCGTCCGGGGGGCTCTGCTCCCCACCACCCTGCCACAGGGGGAGCGCAATTTCTACGGAGGCTGGGAGAACAAGACGGAGCTCTCTGGAGTTTGGCTTACACAAATCATACACACCGTCAGGTTCGAACACGTCACTGATTATGTGCAGTTGTGACATATGCAGGCGTTTTGAAATACAATTGAATGACCGTCGTCTCTCTTGTCTCTCATCCAGGGCTTGTCATGACGCTTTGTCTGCTCTGGAGATCCCAAATGACTTGCTGCAGGTGATCCAGGATCTGTTGCTGGAGCTCAGAGTCCACTGCCTCATGGTGACCCTGCTACACACGACAGAAGGTGAGGGTGGACTGTGAGCACGGACAGTAATGGCTGGGATAGGTTATAAGGAACGCTCATCCATCTAGTTGGAGTCGGTGTTCATCGAAAATGATCATGCTTTTCAAAATATCACATATGTACACATGCATATTTTATGTTAGGCTATGGAAAAATATGCAAATACACTGCGATGACTATGCTACATGAAAAAAATACAATTTTTGGTGCAAATTGTATTTTAATAATCTTATTTTACATGTTTTAATTATTAAAATACCAAGCTTTGTCCAGTCTCTGACCTACCTACTGATTCTAAGCAGATTTGAAGTGTGTTCACATTGGAAAACTAAGGACAAGTGTTACGTAAACTAAAAACAATCCCTACTGTGTATATCAACAGGTCCAAGAAGATCTAAATATTAAATCTTTAGAAACAAATGGAGCTTCCTATTTTTGAGTTTAATTGGCTGTTTGATTGGTGCATGTATTGTATCATTTCCTATTTGCACAGTGTACCATACCTGTGTACTAACAGCCAAAACTGTATACTATAACAATTTGCATGTAGTAGTATATAGTATGGACCAGTAGTATTGAATTGGGACACTTTAAAAGATCAGTTTTTCTTTGTCTTTTTATAATATCCCCATTGTTTTGTACAGCCAGTAAAGGCTTATATCTGTTTTGCATCACTCCTCCATTGAGTTTTTGGTGGTCACCCTCCTCATCCGTCACCTTTCACCTTCATACTAACTTCCATGGTAGTAATGAAGAAAGTGTTATGAGACTAAAACCAGACATACTCGGTTTCACTTGTGGTAAGGTATGGTCATTTTGAGAGGAGTGACTGGTTTTCACTTAACTTTCCCCCACACTGGCGTCAAATTGTGGTCTCATCAGAAAGAGTTTAATTTAATATCATGTAGTGGTTTTCCCACAGAAACTCATAATTCTGTTTATATTTTCTGTTGTTATGACCCTCTGTGTGCACTTCATTGTTTTTGTCTGTGAGTTTAATACTGTAACTACTGAGAGGTTTCCAGTTCATATTTGGCTTTTTGTCCACTCAGATGTCAAGAGGCTCGCTGAGAAGGAGGACTGGGTCGTGGATAACGAGGGAATCACTAGCCTGGTAAGGATGTGCTATTGCTTCAAGCAGTATGTCGTATCACAATGACAAATGATAGACATACTCCTACATGCTCTTTCTCTCTCTTGTTCTCTCTCTCGTTCCCCCCCTCGCTCGTGTTTCTGCAGCCTTCGCAGTTTGAACAGAGCATGGTCCAGATGCTGCAGGCACTCAAAGAGCCCCTGGAGATCAAACCTGGAGAAATCAACGTGAGATAATCGCTTGCAATCATCAATGCAAATACACTTGAGTAGCAGAAGTAGTCGTATGATAATCACAACCACAGTTAACTGCTAAACAATGTAGTCCAATCAAACCTCTGCAGTCCCAATGGTTGCAGCTGTAGTTAAGATGAGAGTTGTTTATTCACATCTTGATAAGTCTTTGGTGAAGTTAATCCATATAGTTCCCACAGATGGAGAATCATCATACATAATTGTGTCATCATTGAGGGAGTAAGTCCATGTTATGGTTTTAGCCACTTTAAATCCTGTAAACTGCAAAGCAATCATATGAGATTGTGCTCATACAAAGAAAAACATGATAGTGTTTAGGATGAATTATATTCAACTTAATTCATCCTTAAAGGGACTGCTTCAAATTGAAATATTGGAGCCAGATACACAACGTATGTCAACTGATGTATTTGACCGTCTTCAGGTGTTGCAGTTGGACCAGGTCCAGGACCAGGCCACAGAGCTTAGTGTGAACATCATGAAGGTAAGATCTGTCAGCCTGCAAACCCTTTAGGGGGAGCTGAAAACCCCTTAAACCATGTGATCCCGGCTTGTCTGAGAGAAGCATATTGAAATCTTTATTCATCAATCAAAAACATTGGTCCTAGATCAGACACACAAATCCATCACCTACCGATTTGGTGCTCAAACATTCAGGTGAGGATAGTGACATCTCGATAAACTTTAGGGGAAAAGCATGTAGAATAACTTAAGCAGGAGCACTTAAAGATATGAAGTGGAATAATGAGGCATATTCAGCCTACAATGAGTTCTGCATTGTCTGATATAGAGTCTGACAACAAAAGACAGGCTGTCAATTCTGTCCAATATTTAGGAGCAAAGGCTCACAATGACCGACACAGTATGTCACACATTTTATTTCGACTTTCCAACTACATTTTCATTGCATCACAGACGAGACTCACCTTATTTTTCGCTAATCGACAAATTTTTTTTTAAATGCAACATTGTGTGAGTGTTTCCACACCAACCTTGTGTTTATGTACAATCTAAACTGAGCGAGCTCATCATGTAGAGTAAGATACGAGTAATAATACATATAATATATATATATAACGAGTACGGTATATGTCCTTCACACCACGCCCGTCAAGTGTGTTCATGTGTTCATTGCAGGTTTTCATAAACTGCTTGGAGCAGCTGAGCACTAAAACAGATGGAGACATCGATGCATCTCAGTAAGTATTTGGATGACTTTTCATATCTTTATCTTCTATCCTTATAGTGTGCTTGACTCATGTTCCTCTCTCGTTCCTCCTTTTTGTGTGTGTGCGTGTGTGTGTGTCTGTGTGTGTGCGTGTGCGTGTGTGTGTGTGCGCAGCAACATTTCCATGGACCTGTCTTCGCCAGATCGGTTTACTGGAGTTCACGAGGGCCCGAGTCCAACATCTGTAAGCGTGATGTTTTTTTAGTTTTATTATTTCCTTTTTAAACTGTTTGGGGTTATACACCTGAAAGCCCACTCTGGCTTCTTTACACAACAGTCCAAGCGCTTGTCTCAGTCATTCAAACCACGAAATGCTATCAGGCTGTTTCCTGGTTGTGGACACGAAGCAGATACGACCTCGTTTCCTGTAACTTGTTTGAGATGCTAGTGAAGGGGGTTAAGAGCAGGGGAGGAGGAAGACGAGGAGGAGGAAGAGCATGGCGTATAGTGCTTCTGGTAAGGGGAAATGGAGCAAGGTGCAGACGGGGTTTCCCCAGCCCAAATATGCGTGGCAGGGGTTAGGCAGCCAGATTCTATTGAATGCAGCTGATCGACATTAGGACTGGTGTTACTCATGAAATGAAGTCTATGGAGAAGTTGGCAAATTAGAAACCACCGCATAGAAAGGAAGATGGTACCTGGCTGCCCTCGCTCAATAGATATCAGGTTACATCCGCCCACTGAAGTCTCCTATCTGCTCTTTAAGGCTGCAGTCTTGGTTAGATAGAGTGTGAAAAACAAGTTGCTGCCAATGACGACATCAATTGTGGTTGTCGACATTTAAGGCTTACCATTTTATCATGATCCCTACTGTCAGCGTCTGTGTGCACGTGATGCATTAATGAGTTGCTGTGCTATTGTACGTGTTTGTTTATTTGAGACCTTGAGAGTGAGGAGAATTTGTAAAGTAAAGACCGTTAAGGACATCGAAGACATCATTTGAAAATGAGGACAAGTTGGAAAAGTAAGGACACTTAGGATGAAGTAGATTTGCGGGAATGACGAGATGTTAAGAAGAGGTTTTTCCAAGCGACTGCTTTTTAGCAGATGAGAATATTGTTCTAGTTAGTTAGCTAACTTAGAAAAGAGAGGACATTTTTTAGAAAGTGAAGAGTGGGGACAATATTGGAAAAAGGACGATTAAGGAAAAATAGGACATTTTGTTCAGTCCTCACTTCTTCATAGGGCGGTTTGAGGGTTCAGACTTTAAGGGCAAAGGTTACACCAAGGTAAGGTCAGGGACGAGGGAATGCATTATGTCCTCACAAGTATAAAAGTATCAACATGTATTTGTTTTGTGTGTTTGTATAGGAGCAGCGTCTACTGATCATCCTCAGTAATTGCCAATACCTGGAGCGACGCACCTTCCTGAACCTGGCCAACCACTTTGAGAAGCACGGCCTCACAGGCACGGAGAAGATCACACGGGTTGGTTTAACACGCTGCTCTATTCTTTGAAAAAACTAAAGTAAAGGTCACTGTCATGATAGCTCATTTCCACATTTGAACTCCTTTCTCTTTCTCACACACACACACACAGACACACACACACACGATGACTAATGGCTGATTCACAAAACAAAGAAGTGGTGTGCATCATTTTCTTTGAAAGATGGATTTAGACTTAGCATTCTTGTGTCGGGCAGTTAGGGATGACAGTTTATCTAGATTTGAATCTTCAAATATGATCATGCATCATCATTTACCACCAGAAAGTAAAATACCTTAAACCAGTCAAATGTTACAAACAGGATATGCAGTTAAATGCTAAAGCATGTTACTGTTATAATTAACATTAACGCAAATCACTATTTAATAAAAAAAAAAACTGAAAACAAATCAGTAATTGTAGTTTTTGTTTTACACATTAGAGGACTTGCTAATTTGATGCATAAAAGTGGTACACGCTTGATTACATCCATTGATCGTTTTGATTATTTTACGATGTTTCAATTCACTTGTCATATCGTTTGTGCTGGATTGCTTGATTGAACATTTTTGACAGAAAACAAACTTTTTTTGTTTGTCAATCAGTTCACCATTTAAGTTGTTTTATCAAGCTCAGCCTCTGAAATTATACTTTTCCAGGTTTTGTACCATTAATATCTTTACTTTTATGTGTCAGACGTTCAAAACAAGCAATTTGAAGACAAGTGGTGATGGCATTTTAGATAATGATCTGACATGTGGCTCTGGCTCAGCAGGTAGAGCATGTTGACCTTTAATCCTCCACTAACTGTTGGGTTGATGTTCTCAAACACTCTCACCGAGCTCCTCACTTCACATCTAGAAAGGAGTCCAAGCTTCGGAGGGGTTTAGAAAACTTCTGAGAGCAACTCTGAGGAAGGAGGTGGAGGTGTGGTGGACTCTGTCTACACCCATGTGTTAATGGGAATAGAATGGGCAGCAAAATGAGTCCTAATCATAGAATTTAGTCTCAATGAATACTGTTTAATGTAATGGACATCTCTGTTGAATAGATGTTACACCATAGGCCTACATTTAAAAATAGCTAAATGTGTGAAACCACAGGCATAGCCTCTTTACCATTTACAATGCTCCAAATGTTAACTTCATGTATTTGATATTAACAAGTGCAAATGCCTCCTCTGCCTAAGAAACTCTTTAAACCTCTCAGGGATGCTTTGTGAATAACTTTTGACTTAACTTTAAGGGGAAATTCTTTAAAAACCTCATAGAATTTTCTTCAAGTTTCATAACTATGAGCTGCTCTTTGTGCAAGTAAGCTTTAAGAAATACATATCCGAAATGCTTTGGCTCTTACTTTATCGGCAATGATTTGTTGTGGTTTCCTTGTTTCCTTCTTTTGACAAATGTACTTATTGTAAGTCGCTTTGGACAAAAGCGTCTGCTAAATGACCTAAATGTAAATGTAAATGTATATCCGGGCTCCTTGTGTCCAAGTGTCCGTGACCAAGACACCAAAACCCTGTTGCCGTGGTCTTGAATGGCAGCTTGGCCACTATTGGTTCATGCTGACGTGTGTGACGTGTGCAAGAGAGGAAATTGTAAAGCTTTCAAGATTTCAAAGTGACAATAAACAGTATGTTCTGTACTGAATGTGTTTCTACTTCATTACGTGTCTTTTTGATTACAGGTGAGTGTAGACGCCGTACGAGAACTTGACAGAAAACTCTTTGAGTCCTACATTGAGGAACGAGCTGACCCCATCGCCGGCTCTCTGGAGCCCGGCATCTACGCAGGATACTTTGACTGGAGAGACTGCCAGACACCTACAGGTACTGCACAGGACAACGGATGAAAAGTCCTCTGAACGCTCTCCTCGGGTGTCACACAACACTGAATGTATGTCTGAGACGATGGTGGAAATTACCCGCAGGTTACCACAAACTGACCTCGGTAATATGAAGAATTGGCTCCTAACAGTCCTGTGGGACGAGAACTTGACATATCTGGTCTGAGTTTGTGCTGTTGTGGTTCTTGATGTGTCATGTGTTCAGTATGGCTCTTTGATGGCTTACTGTAAGCACCGGTGACATCACTGTACTGGCCCCCCTAAAAGTCTCATGGCCTTTGAGTTTATCTGTGGGTGTGCACATGAGTCTAGTTTGCTCACCCGATGCACCAAATCCAGGTGAAACCTAAATGGTTATATGTGGTTTACCTTATCACAGGATGTGAGGCTACATTTCAGAGTGCATGGTAGAAACATAGGTTGCATTCTCAGATGGGCAGCAGCTCATCACACAGTTTTAAAAGTGTTAGAGTACTGATCGAAAGTTGGGCTCTGCTCTGGTTTGTTCCCGTCGGTGAGTTCGTTTGGGCGGCATGTGAAAGAGGAACATTTTGGACACTAAACCACAGTTCTAGGATATGATACTTTCACTTGTTGCACTTTTTGTGTGGGACACACCTTGGTGTGTGGGTGCTACAGGCATTCAAAATCCAGTTTCAGTACCTTCTGTCCTGCTTCGCTGTATAGTAAAAAAAAATAATGCACCTCCAGCCTCATGTATTTGTATGATTTTGATCTTCGGACGCAGTTTGATTTTAAGAGTCAAACGTATCACGAAGCAGTAAAATATGACAATCCTTAAAGAGCAGAACACATGGGCAGCTAAGGATGCGCCTCCGTCCTGTTTCACATTCACATGTCAAAGGATGCAGCACGTTGCCATGTCAGTGATGTGTGTTGCACTTTAGTCACACCTGCCTGTAGTACCACACGCTAGTTATTTCAGATGTAGCTGCATGGTGATAGAACATTTGAAATACTATGTGTTTCCATGCTCTTTCCCCTCAGGTGTGAGGAACTACTTAAAGGAAGCTCTTGTCAACATCATCACAGTTCACGCTGAGGTACAAACACCTACACACGGATCTGTTCCTTCATCAAACCTCACCGTCTCTCTAATGCCTTCATAACCAACGTTGTGTGTCTCAGGTCTTCACAGTGTCGAAGGACCTGGTACCTCGGGTTTTGTCTAAAATTGTTGAGTCAGTTGCGGACGAGATGTGTCGTCTGATGCAATGCGTGTCCTCTTCCAGCAAAAACGGAGCCCTGCAGGTACGTGCTGACACGCACTCACCCTGTTATAGAGCCGTTTATCACTCATAGTAACGCCCTGACTCATAAGGCGACCCTCAAACTTGGGGGATTTACCTGTCATTTCTGATAATACCATATTTCAGTTCAAGCTGCCAACTACTGACAGTTGGAGATGTTCATTTGATTTCATCCTCCCCCCCTTACATCGTCCTCAGGCTCGACTTGAACTCTGTGCTCTGAGAGATGCCATCGCCTCATTCCTAAACTCTGAAAGCAGGTAAGCGCAGCACAAGCATGCACATAGTGGCACAGACGGGAAGTCACATATGTAGCCCGGTGATTTATGGTAGCGAATGTCACAAACATAAATCTTGGCAGTCGCACATCCCTCTCGACAATCCCTATTTATGTTACTTGGTGGGTTATGCAAAGGAAGTGAAAGTAATCTGGTTCTGCTGTGTGCACGCACTGTGGTGGGCCGCCTGTGCATGTGTGTGTGCATACGTGTTTGTGTTCATTGGTGGAGGTCGGCATGCATTAAACTTGTTTTGAACTGTGTTTTCTGGTTTCCAGTTTTCATAAATGTGTGGGGTTTCTTTAAAATAAAGTTAAAATCGAACATCTCCTTTCTAGTGCCAGCTTCAAACTGGCTTTGGACGCCCTTCCACAGCTACACAGCGGAGCAGATAAGAAGTGAGTCTCATGCTGGTTAACAAAAATATTTTTCTTTATTTGCTTCATTCTTTAAATATAAATCTCACGCGATTGACGTTTCCTCCGCCAGGTTATTGGAAGAGCTGCTGAACAAGTTTAAAAGCAGCATGCAGCTCCAGCTCACCTGCTTTCAGCCATCCTGCATCCAGCCGGTTAAGAGATAAACTCAATCTGCCCCATCTACAACTATATTGCACGCTTGATCTCTTATCTATGTTCAATCAGCTAATTAACTTTAACTGTGTCTTCACCTCACTTTCTTACTCATCCCCTTTCAAATTCTCCCTCACCAGATTGGACAGAGAAGTCTGTTCATCTAATCTAGTGAAAGACACAAAATGAGTTGATTTCATTGTTACTGTGTAGGACAGTCCCAGTCATGTTGGTTATGCTAATTACATGCCGCCTCCCACGTAACTAACAGGCAGTGTGCAACTGGCAAACTGGCTTGTTTCCACGATGTTCTGGTCCAGCAGTCGGATGTTGGCTGGAACCAGGATCAAGTCCCTCAGACTGAAATATCTGTCCTAATCTTTATATTGGTGCTGATGCTTTGTACCGTGCCATCTCTACTGCCCAATAAAGTAAGAACACTTGCTGTTAAAGGGATGGTTTCATTCGGCTGTTTTGTTAAAACAACTATTTCAACTCAAAGTCCACTTACTTGTTTCTTTAGGTGCTTCTGACTCACTACAGCCGATCAAGTTTGTTTAGTTGTCATAGAGCTGTACGTGTTTAATCATTCCATCGTTCGCCTTTCAGGACTTCAAGTTTCTTCAAATGGCACGTCGTTTACAGTAGTCCTTTAACGAGCAATTTATGGCGGCAAAATATATTTGTTTTGTGCTCAACCCAATTTCTTAGTCGACTGGCACTCTGTAGATCCGTAAAACTGAGTTTCTCCACAAAGAATCACACAAAAGCATCAATTTAAATCTTGTGTTTAGTAGAGATGTGTTCACGAGTTTCTTGGAAGGAAGTAATTCTGCTTGAAACAAGCATAAAAGGGTCTAATCAACTTAACTAAGAACAAAACGACCGATTAAGTTATTTATCTTTTATATGTAACTAAAGGAGGCTACACGGTGGCGCTAACTACGCCAAAAACAAATCACTTGTTCTTTGGCAAATAGCCTTCATTCCCACCAAAGTTTGCAAACATCCTTTAAGTAGTTAGTCATCTATACGTTGCCCAGCCTACAATTCATCAAATGCAACCTTGAATTGGCATTTATATCAAAGAAATTCAACTCCATAGTAATTTAAAGGCACGATATGCGGTGTTCGTGAAATTGGGTTGTGATATATTGTAATATTTACTGAAAAAAATGCATCTGTGAAGTGCAAGTTTCTGTCAATTCATCCACACTCAACAAAGTAATTTCTTGGGCTTAATCTCAACTATTTGAATTGTGTTAGATATAATTACATATTATTTTGAATACGGCAATAACTGACGTGTGTAAGCACATTTGGTTGAGTTGGATTTAATCAATAGGCCAGTGTCCACCTTAATTAATTGATCAACGTAAGTTCAACAAAAAACAGTCTATTTTGCGTCAGCCAGCTGTGTTGATTAACACCAATGTAGAGATATTTTGTTAGACTGACTTAACTTGTGCAGCTGTAACTCATCTGTGTTCAGTTAAATCAAGTTAAATATACTTCATTGTTCCAATTTAACTGACTTAAGTAAGTGTGGCAAGCACTGAGTTTTGCTCTACTTGGCTGGTTTTCATTGACAAAAATAGCATTTTAAAGTGTACTTATTTAACCTGATGATGTCAATTTCCACACTAAGTGTTAAAGTAAATTCAAATTTAAAGCACTCTACTTAAGTTCAGTGAAAAGGTGTATTTATTTCTAATGAAACACAATATAGCACCATATTATCCTGGTCAGCTGCCCGAGTTTAACAAAATAGAGATATAAAGAATGATTTGTGCGAATCGACATTTTCCCTCTTAAATGATCAGAATGTGTTACAATGTTTACAAAAGAGAAATCAATAGAAAATTCTCAGATGGCTATCTCGGACCCGAAGTGTTTTCCTGGTGATTTTCAGCTCAGCAAAAATGTATCTGGAGTCCCGGAACGGAAAGGTCTGCACGTTTACTCCATGAATAAATACTTCCTGTCTTGTGGCCAGCCGTGTGAGGCGTCTGTAAAATGATCACTTATCTTATCTTTACACAGTCCATACTGTTTTTCACACTCAAGTGAACCATTTTGCAAGGGTGCTTACTTGCTGACAGTTGGTGTGTGTGTGTGCGGGCGCGTGCATGTGTGTGTGCGTGTGTGTGTGTGTGTGTGTGTGTGTGCACCACAGCTCAAACCGGCGGGTGGAAGCCATTCATCTGTGGAGCTCCAGCTCACCAGTTCACTCATGCTGTTGGCCTCGTCAGCGTCTAGCTGTCTGGGAGGGGGGGTGCAGGGCGTGTGCGGGTTTGGGGGTGTGGGCCGTTATTCAGAGCACGCTGTAGTTGGATCCCAGAGGAAGACGGCAACAACAGAAAGTGTGGTTCTGGTGGTGGGTGTAGGGACTTCACAGAGCGAGCGGTAGGTACGGGTTGTGGCAGGTCGAGTCACTCTGGCAGAGGAGGCAGACAGCGACACGCCCACAGCTCACATGAGAAGTTTATCTGAGGACAAGGTGGACTTGCTGCTGCGTCAAGCAGCAGAAGTTGGCCCAATTCAAACTCCGCTTCTGAATGTACAAAGTTCCACTCATCCGTTCGGCTACACCTTTCTGTTATTGTCGACACCCGTGGGCCCCGCAGACCATTTTCTCTGTCTTGGTTTCCAATCCGTGTTTAGGGGAAAGCCATGCAGGGCAGCCAGGAGTTGTTTTGATTCTCTTGAGTTCTAAACTTAGCTCTCTGCCCTCCCACGGATTCATTCACAAAATCACTTCAAAGCGTGTAACCCTTATCCGCTCTCTGTTTACAGTAACAGGTGAGAAGGGGGAGTTTTTTTTAGTTTTTTTTTTAGTCCTCTCTATATTAATTCATACTCTTTTCCATTCAGGAGACAAGGTGACGAGATATGCAAAAACACCGTGAGTGGGTAATTAAAAGGAATGGAGAAATTTGACACATCAGAGGAAACTTAGATTGAGCTGTTTTTTTCATACAGCTGGATTTACAAACAGAAGAAATTCACACTGGAAATGTTTCTTTAACAGGATTGTTAATAATGACTAATATATCGTTACAATATTATGGGCATCATGTTTATACCCTAGTGTCATCATTTTGATAATGTGATGTGTAAATATGTAACAATTATTGATTCAACAACAATTAATATCTGACTTTTTGTGGATTACTTTAAACTAAAGGGACCACCAAAGCAGATATTGCCTTTTGAATTTTACAAAAATGTGTTTTTAGTTCAAATATAACAGGTTACACCTGCTGTTGAAAAGCTGCTATGTGTAACATTTGAGTTGTAGAAGGTTTGGTTGTCTCCTTCAGTGAGTGGAGCTTCTTCACACGATGTCACGTTCCACAAAAGATCAGGACTGATAAAGTGATGGGTTTCTTCAGACATCATCATCATGTTTATTATGTTTATTGGCAGAAATGTCTTCCAAGATCTCAAATTTTTTGTATTTAAAGGATAAGGTTGGTTGATTCTACACACTGTTCTCTGTTTATTTTAGTTAAAATATTTTATTTAAAATAAATTATTAAAAATGAATACATTTTCTGGAAAAACAAGCAGTTTGGAGGTAGGCCCCGGGAAGTTGTGATAGTCTTTATTTATTTCCTATTTTCGTACATTTTATGGACTTAACAATCTGTGAATCGACACAATCAATAAAGAAATGATTAGTTGCAGCTCTGATGAACTGTTTACAAAGTCTGTTGAGGGTCACATTCAACTCCGAAAAGGCAGTAGTTCGTGGTTTTCAGGGTAAAGCGTCTCTTCTTGCAAACAATGTTTTCTGATTGTTTTCCATGGAAGTGGAAACCGACTCTAATCTGTGAGCAGAAGCCAGGAAGACGTTCTCTAGCGTGGAAAGCGTGGCCGACCTCTTCCTCTTCTCTCTCCTCCCCTCGTGATGTCACCACATTTGTTTGTGATAAAGAAATGTTTGATTAACCAGCCTCATCCTGCATCTGAACTACACTTCCTGTTCAGACGCAGCATGCATAGCACTGACGTTACCCTCACACAGATACCAACAGAGGTCATATTTTTTTTTTTTTTTTTTTTTTACAGAAATGTGCTCCTTTGAGCCACAAAAAGCTCAAACATTCACTCCAGCTCTTTCTCAGATTCGATGTGTAACACAAAATATATACGATGTATTTGATACAAAATTGAGTAGAAAAGCTTATCTGAAACCAGCTCCCTGAGAGTTTCTCACAAACACAGCCGGGCACAAGACTTCATTCATAACTTACTAAATGGCAGTGATAGTGTCTCCTAGCAACAAAGAAATTTAGTTAAACAAGAAAATCCACACCACTTTCACGACAGCAAATGTGAAGCTACTGCCAGAGGATGAGTAGCTTCACGTAAAGACTGCAAACGGGGGGCAGCGAGCCCGGCTCCTTCCAGAGGTCAGTCCAGCTGAAGCTGCATTTCAACATTGTGGTGTTATTTCCAAGTGAAACAGGAGAGACAGGCAGGACGTAACGTTGGGAGGAATTTGATTTGATCGTTCTAACGATTAGTTCACAACCTTCTCCAGCTCTGTGCATGCGTCAATTTCTGTTTTCCAGAAATACAAAGACATTGGATTTAATATAAAAATACAAGGAAATACAAGTTTGTTGGCATATATTGTTAAATGGGTGCAACAACATCTGCCTGCCTCCACCATTTTAGCGCTTCCATGCATTACAGATTCAACCTGTTGTAAAAATAACAATAGCCCAGCTTCAACCAACATGAAATGGTGAACTTGATGTATTTGTAGGGATTAAACAAACCAAATACAACATGTTAAATTGTGAGAGCCAGGCTAGCTGTTTCCCCGTTTCCAGTCTTTGTGCTAAGCTAAGCTAAGCTAACCGCCTGCTGGCTCCAGCAAGTTTACTTCACAGACTTGAGTACCAGTCTGTTGTTCCAACTGCAGCAAGAAAGTGAATAAGCGTATTTTTACAAAAATCACCGTAAACCGCTAAAATTCACGGTTTTCTACAGTACAATCACCTAAGCTGTCAGTTTTTGTTGCATAGTCAGTATGGAAAATATAAAATAAAAGAATAAAGAGCCCCCCCCCCCAAAAAAAAGTTCTTACCTGTAGCACTTTGATCATAGCACTGTTGTGTGTGGGTGTGGGTGTGTATGTCTGTGCATATGGCTATGTGTGTGTGTGGGTGTGTATGTCTCTGTGTATCTCTGTGTGTATATTTGTGGGGGTGGGAGGCTTGGGTTTCATGGTGTTCTTTGTTGTTCATACCTTTTTTCGCTTTTGTTTTGTTCACTTTTATTTTCTGTGAGGCACTTTGTGCTACTTTTAAGTATGAAAAGTGCCATATAAATAAAGTTGGATTTGATTTGATTATTTAAGGTATCCTTGCTGAACAGCTACTACTTTAGGACCTGACATGGACCCTTTATCGGCAATGTGTCTGCCTAAATGCCATAAATGTAATGTAAATGTAAGGAGAATGTTTTTTTTTTGTTGTTGTTTTTTTTGTTTTTTTTGACAAACACAAAGAACCCTACAGGGCAAACAGCTACTGTCACGTAACGTCCATAATATTCATGTATAACATTGTCCAAGTTTGTCCTCTTGTCTCCTCGTCTCCTGTGTCAAAGGTCACTGCTGCCTCTCGAAGTATCCAACAGTCACTTGAACCTACTGAGGTCACTCCTGCAGGCTGCTGCTGTGGTGATGTGTGATGGTCCTCTGGTAGTCCTCCGAGGGGTTTAGGTGGTCCGTGACTCCCGGGTGCTCGTAGCTGCGGTAGTAGTGGCCGCCCATCTGCTGGGCGTAGTACAGGAGCTGCCTGGCAAACACTGGTTCCACCTGCAACCCCAGAAGGTCGGACCGGTCAGGGACATGAGTCAATGAACTCAGATCAGTATCAAAAGATCCAAACTAACATTTAAAAAAATAAAATGTACGTTTTGAAAGTAAAATCTGTGGTTTGAGAAGTGAAAATTCGGATTTGTAGTAAAAATAACATATAAGAAATGTGTTTAAAGATGCAATGTGTTAGCTCTGACCACCTGCTCCAAACAAATAGGGGGCAGTGTTACACCTCTATGCTAGGGATGGATAGAATAGACAAATAATCAAATCATTTAGATAACTATGTGACTTCCCTACTTTTGGCCTGTCCTCCCCGCCACTAGAAAAGTACTTCACTGGGAGGAGATGGACCTTCAGTTAGCAGAGCTAACTCCAGTTAAGCCAGCGCAAAGACCAGCACCGGGGATCCGATCCCGACTCCCCGCCAGATCAGCAAACTTTGTGTTGCTGCCCTTACACAGGTTAGACCATTTACGCTGGCTGAATGCTAGCTGCTAGCTGCTACAGCTAACCTCTAACTGGAGGTCCGTCACCCAGACCCGTAACCTGCCCTCCTCCCAGATCTTTCAACTCAAACTGATCTTCCTCCTGGATGGAGTTTACTCAGTTGGCAATACTATAGTATTAAACTGCCGAACATTGGTAACCTGGCAACAGGTAATCTTGGGCAGATTAACAAACTTTTTTTTTCTTAAAATACTGTTTCCAAGGTTAAGAATTATCTTTTGATTCTCATTTCAAATTGAAAGTTTCTGAATAAATAATAATCCACATCTGAATTTGATCAGGGATCAAATGATTGAGCTCTGTGTGATTGTATGTTGTTGTTGTAAATCGACCTACTGAAATAAAAACTCTTATTTTCATTTCTTTTAGGCTATAACATTTTGCAAAACAGTGAAAAAGCTCATCACTATTTCCTGAAGACCAAAGTGATGCTTGTTTTCTCTGATCAATGCCGCAAAACCTAAACGTATTCAGTTACCATCACAAAGATAAAAAAAGCAAACGGGTTCAACCTCTGTTTTTATTTTCTGCCGTTCAGATCTTCCCAGGTCGAAACAGTGTCACATATCCCCTCATCCAAAGCTGAGATAGCGGATTTGATTCTATTAAAGGTGTGTGAAATGATCCTTAATTACACTTTAAACCAGTGAAAAGAATAATCACAGATTCAGAGGGCTGAAGTGGGCATTCAGAAACTGAATGAGAAGTTCTGTAGAAGTTCTTAAATGCTTTCAAATCTTGGGTTTAAATTTCAAATCCTATTTTTAGCTTCCAAACCACATTTGAAGAGTGCAAAGTGACAAAAACGAAAGTAATTTGAATGTGTGTGGTGGTGCTATGAGGAGATACACGGCCGGGCCAATCAAACAGTATACAGTATATACAGTATGTGCAGAGCAGCTAGTGCTGCAGCATGGGCCGTCACCTGGACTGTGAGGGTCCGCCGTTGTCTCTGCGGGTCCAGACACTCGTCTCCGAAACTCAGCAGGACCTGGAAACGGGGCAGCGGCCGGCCGTGGAGCCCGTAACTCTGGATCTCTGTAGTCGGGGAAAGAGATAAGGTCAAATCAGGAAGAGCTCCGACATCTAAAACACGATTCTGGTTTATTCAGTAGCATTTCTCTAGAAGTGACATGACCTTTGGGGTGATTCGAATGGAAAGTCCTGGTCACATCATATATGCAAATACATGATTAGCTGACAGGCTGTTACACAGCTGGGGCTGGCTTAGCATGTGGGCGAGGATGATGTGGCCGTGAAGAAGTCATGCGAGTACCCTTCATGGTGAAATACTACTTAGAGTTATGTGGTTGACACACAGTGATGGGGGGATGTGTTTCTCAGATGGCTTTTATCTAATGTGACTTACGGTAAATGAGCTGTAGTTTTAACGTTTCCACAAACTTTACTTACTTACTTACTTACTGTAAGTCCGTCTTAGCCCCTGTATCAACATTACTTACAAGTCACTGAGCTAAGCATCTGATTTTCCGGAAAATCAACTTTGAAAAACAGTTGATGATTTATATTTTCCACTCTGTCTGAAGGTAGTTCCACAATCTTCAAAGACTCTGTTTTTACATGTTTATCTTTATTTTTTTATACAGTCTTTTTTTCTAACAAAGCTATTAAATATAGAGGACATATCTCCTTCCTCTAACGGTTCAATTTCTTGACAGTCGGATGTGTTGTATTGATGTTGGCGTTTCTTTCTGATATTGTCAAACAAAAGAACGTGTTCATATTTTTCTCGTGTTTTACTAAAAGTGCCTTTGCTGTGCCTGAAACTACTTTCAGAAGAGAGCTTTGTGTTACTGATAACCGTATTTCCATAGCAACTGGCTGGTGAAGATCACTTGTGAATAAACAGCATTTCAGAAGCATCTAGCTTCAGAGTGAAACAGGAAAGGCGAGCAGGACAAAACGTCGGGTTTGGTTTGATCGTTGAAAGGATTAACTCACGACCTTCTCCAGCTCTGTGCAGCGCTGGATTACAGATTGATTCAGATTGGTTGAAACTGGTTGGTACAGCTGATGTAAGCGTTATTTTGTTCCTAAAAATGATTGATTTTGGGTGAAAAAAAAAAATAATAATAATAATTTTTCCAGCACATGTAATGTTAAAATAGGTCAAAATATGATCTAAAAGAGGTAATTCACTTTAAGTGGGATTATCTGGTGTTTAATATCGTTGTAAACTGAATTACTGCGATGGCACTTTTCATACACTTTTAGCTCAGAGAGAATCTGGAGAACAACTCTCCAGATCGAAGCATTGTGAGTCTAGCTGCAGGCCTTTCCTGCGGTCTCACCTGTCAGGTAGTCCTGCGTGTGGAGGAGTTTACAGGTGACCTCTCTCTCCAGTTTGTTGGGTTTGTCTCCGTACTGGGACAGGCCTCCCTGCCAGTACACTCTGCCCTGACACAGCCTCTGAGCGTAGAGCCCGTCGGGGCCCATCCACAGTAACACTCCTCTCTCCAAGGTGGACGGGGGGCTCGGGGGACACTCCTCCGCCCTCCTCTGGGCTGAGAGACTGTCCACAGGCAGAGGGACCACCTCGGGACCTCCAGGCGGCAGGTAGTGCTTCTCCTCCGGGGAGCACGGAGTGATGTGGCACCCTTCTGGACTGGAGGTGGTCACCTCCCTCACCAGAGTGTCCCGGAAATATACAGACACATGCAGGCGGCAGTCTGATCGGAGGAGAAGAGCAAACAGGTAAAGGTCACGTCAATCCTTCCACATTTCTCAGTGTAGTGAACAGTCAAGATTTGAGCTTAAATCACAAGGAAACTGTGAGCTCCTGGTTGTTTGGCTGTAAATAAATATTAATATGATTAAGGGAATAATCGATTAGTCATTTTTGACATTAGAAAAAAAGTCACACAAAGTGGACAGCGCTAAATTGTTGTATGGAAGTGGCGTCAGCTGGGTGGAGCACTATTTTCAGAGCTTGGACTCTCCACTTTGCGGTTTGGATGGCGCGTTACTGTAATAATAGCGCCACCATCAGTCCAGTCTCTGTTTTTAATTCACTAGAAAGCATTTCTTAGAAATGTCATATGTCAGAGCAGCCATTTCTGTAGTATCAGCAACACATATAGACCTTAAACCGAAGCTGGCTTAAAGCAGTGCCTCCATCAGACTGATTGTATTTTTCTTAATGCCGTCCCTCTAAGTTTCCTTAAAGCTGCGTTACTTCCCTTCTGGCCACTAGAGGGCAGACAGACAGATACGCAGCCACCACGTATCCCAGTTTGGTGTTCAGTGGGGAACGAAAACAAATGGTTGATGCAAACGGTCATATGATGAATGCAAGAATCAAAACTCCTCCTTCTGATTTCATTACCTGACAGCGGCTCTGCAGCTCTGATGCTGGCGTCCAGTGCGTAAGGCGAGGGCTGACTGTCCGCAGGACTGTACGAGTAAATAGAGGCCCTGAGCTGGTATCCTGCACACACAGAGCAACAGAAGGGCTCAACATCAGCACAGATGCCGCATGCCGGGGAAAGGTATATTTGATTATTGAGTACCGTACCATTCTCCACGGACTGGCCCTGCCACGGCAGGCTGCGGGGGGGACAGGGACACTGAGTGAAGGGCAGCTCAGGCAGGGAGGCCTGCTCCTGACAGTAGTCTCTCCAGCCACACTCCGGTGTGGGCACGTACGGCATCTACAGACAGACACGCAAGCATTCAACATGCCAGTTTAACATGACTGTACTGGACACATGCATCCTCCAGCTTCCAAATGAACTTTGTTATTATGATGATGTCATTTCTTTCATTTTGTATCTCAGGATTCCTCAGATTGGCGAGGTTCTGTGCTGTTTCGTAAGAATTAAAGGAGCTCCACAACTCGATTGAATGGTAATACACTTTAAAAACCTATTACATGCATTTTCATTGTTGTGCATTAGAGTGTTTGTTGGTAATCTAAATACACACAGACCTTAAATATCTTTAGAGTTACTATCTTAAAAGACAAACAAATGTAAATAATAATATAAATGTATCATTCCTCTACCATGTCTCTCTCTCTCTCTCTCTCTCTCTCTCTCTCTCTCTCTCTCTCTCATTTCCATGTGTATGAAAATCACCTGGGTCTGCAGGGCAGGGTAGGGGGTGTGCACCTGATAACTCATTGGGCTCAGAGGACTGTCCTCCTGTCTGGGTCCTGAAGGCGAGACAGAGAAGACCAAATCTGAGCACACAGAAAAAGCCCACACATGTGTTGACATCACGCAGCAGGACCTTCACTGGTAGTTTGGCTTTTTGATTAGAAAAGTTTATGACTGGAAATCATTTCCAAACGACAAACATTCTACATAAAATCATGCATGTGAAACGGAGCTCAGCACTTCCAGACTGTGTGGTGTTTGAGGTGGGACTGACTTTTCTTGGCCCCCTCGGGGATGATGCGGTACACTTTGTACGGGTCTGAGATGTCCAGCTGGCTTCTCTCCACGAGCTCCTCAAAGTCATTGCTCTTGTTGAGGGCGCAGCGGAGACGAGTCTTCCAGGTCGGCGGGTCCGGCTTGTCCACCCCCTCCCGAAACTTGCCTTTGAACAGCGCCCAGGCCTGCAGACAGGTCACCGGTAAAACTTCCACAAACAAGACAACCACGTCTCCAAACTCAACTCCATGTATGTAGCTCACAACCTCTCAAGAAAAGGAAAGCTTATTTATAGGGAGAGCTAAAACAAGTGGTCGATGTGTGAATATTTCTTTATTTTCAGTGCCTTTTGATTTAGAGACAAAAACAAGAATTTTAAAGTTTAAAGTTTGTCTCTGGGAACTTGTCGAGATTATTATTTTCTGACATTTAATATTACATTACTAATTAAGTGAGACATTAAAAAGTGGTGACATGATTGAGTTCACCAAGACGTATTGACTGAAAAGCACCATAATAATGATGATGACGATAATAATAATAATAATAATAATAATAATAATAATAATAGTAATAATAATAATAATAATAATAATAATACATGTAGCTATATAGGTGTTGGTCTATATTTCACTCTGATGACTTTAAAAGCATTAAAAGTCTTCAAAGTAAAGGATTTTACCCACTTACACACGTTTTCACTCTTTTATTCTGAAAATCCCCTCAGACTAACGGTGGGGGTATCTTACCTTGAATAGCGCGGCATCCTCGTCGCGGTTGTAGTCCTGCTTCCCGGCGTGTTTCCACGGTATCCTGAAGATGCTCTTCTCGTCGTTCTCCCACACCAGACCGGGGTATTTGCCGCAGTCCACCTGCTCGATGAGCCACGCGCGCAGCTTCCCGTTCCCGCTGCTCCCGGAGCCTCCGTAATCCAGATCTGGGTTCATCTCAAACAGTCGCGTCGCGTGGAAACTAAGTTTAGCGGAGAAGTAGAAAGTAACTCAAGTAACTACGCTTGACCTCCCACGCGGACTCACGCGGACTCGCTGTTCGCTTCAGCCGCGTGTCGAGTCTCGAACCTGTGAAACTCGAAACCCGTCAACTTTTGAAATCAGTCATTCGGATAGAGCGAGAGCCCTCATCATCACGACGGGGCCGCTTAAATCCTCCAGCGTGCAGCGCGCAGCGGGGGGCGGGGACACGGAGCCGGGGATGCTGGAGGACGCACCTGCTGCGCTCTCTCTCTCTCTCTCTCTCTCTCTCTCTCTCTCTCTCTCTCTCTCTCTCGCTCTCTCTCTCTCGCTCTCTCTCGCTCTCTCTCTCTCTCCTACGAAGCTTATCGTTGCCCTCAGCAGCAGATCTCCAGTAAGACGCCGGGGAAACCCTGCCGGCGTCAGTCAGAAGTGTCACACACCCGCACACGTGGAAAGTCGAGGGACGGAGACGAAAACAATTCTGTGAAATGATAAAGCTTTACGAAAAGTAACTGTAGAGTTACACAAACATCTGGGAGGGTTTATATGGAACAGCTGTGATGAATGATAGACAATTAGACAGCAACAGGACTACAGATAAGACTATCAGTGTGTGTGTGTGTGTGTGTGTGTGTGTGTGTGTGTGTGTGTGTGTGTGTGTGTGTGAGAAACTCACCATTGGATGGTTTAATCCACAGTCATCACATTTTATTAAAATCAGCATGTTTTTAATTATAAAATCTTAATCTGTAAAATAATGAGTAACAATAGCTGTCAGCTGGATACAATATACTGTAGTCTACAATATTTCCCCCATATAATAATAATGAAAAAAAGTTTAAAACGTATACATAAGATAAGATAAGATAAGATAAGATAGTCCTTTCGTCCTGCAGTGGTAAAAGATAATAATAGTGGTAAAGATAAGGATAATTATTATAATTATTACCACTATATAAAGAAAGTTAAATAGAGTATAATGTATACAATAGTATAAACTCAAATATGATATAATATAGTAACTCAAAACTTGGGTATCACTGCCTTTTGGCCCCCCACTAATGAGATTGAACTAAGTTAAGTGGGGGTTGGTTGTATTTGTAATAATAACTTTATTTGTACGGCACCTTCAAGGCAGAGGAATGGGCTCATGAGAAAAACAAGCCAAAATTAATAAATGTTTCATAATAATAACAAAAAGAACAATCACAAAAAGTTAAAAATGAATCTGCTGCTTTATACTTCATTAAATGTGTATTTTACTGCACATTAATTTTTTTAGCCAACTTTCATTTAGCTGACAAAATGGATTGTTTATAGAGCCAGCATATAAAGTCATTAGAAATCCACCTCAACTAATTACAGTAAAATTCTCACATTAATGCATTAAAGGACAGGAACACTCTAGATAATAAATATAAACTTGATGATTTAAACTTCATGTTAATAGATTTTATTCAACAAAATGCAAATTCACATGTGTAAATCACACAAGCTCTTGTTATTAAAATGATGCTTTTTCTATAAATATTTCTAATAATGCCAGAGAGAGTTTAATTCAGACCACTTTTTACAATACGAACAAAAATGACACTCAAGGAATAAACTTATGACGGAGAGTAAATTCTGCTTCTGATACCGGCTCACTGGAAGAGTCGGTATTTTCACCGTCTACAGAAAGTAAAAGACTAGTCATATTTCAAGTCAAAGACATAACATAACTAACAAGGGGAGCGTGTTCACACGGTGGACTTTATGTACATATTTCCTTGGTGTCATGCTTGACTGCCCTTGCATGTTGTTTTGACAGTTGGGGGCAAGAACACGGCGAAGGGACCGAGATAATGACATGAAAACCCCCCGTCACATGACGCCTTCGCCGTTACAACATGAGATTCGACATATCATATCGATACAGAAGGGGTTCCTGCTGTAGCTTTGAGGATGAAAGCAACCGGCCGGTTTGGTCTTGGTGGGTCTTAGTGGTCCGAGCCCCCCGGTCCCCCAGCTGCGTTCAGGAGACACCTCACTCTTCTTCAGGCGCTGCTCATGTATGTGCAGCAGGGATGCTGCTTGTTACGGCACCGCTGCTGTTAGATTTACGAGTTAAAAGGCTTTCCATCTCCTCATCATCGCTGAGCGAGTTCTTCCCATATCGGTCCTTCCACCAGGCCCGATACTGGGGGGGAAGAGCAGAGGGGGATATGAATGGTGAATCAATGACAGCTGACACAGAATCCAAGGAGGGGGATTTCAAAAAGAGAGGAGGTTAAAGTTGTTTTATAAGGTCAGTATGCTTCAAACGTGACGTTCTCCTCGGATCCTTTCAGTCGTCGGTCTTCAGAAAGGGTGGAGGTCTGTGTCTGGCAATGTGCGTAACTTCCTGAAACCAGATAATCAGCTAAGCATGCTCACTTAACACAGCAACGTGTTCAACAAATGAGCACAACACAAATGACAGGCTTGGATGAAGAAATCCTCCCTCAAAGTGTGAGCCCTCGTTTGAGTGACCGTCACGTCTCGTCCGTGGGCTTTTCGCCACAACAGATCCAAAGTTTGTGTCGATACAGGCATGCCCTCACTATAAGCTGCATGTGCCAATGCTGTGTTCAAGATGATGCATTTATTGTCCACTAGGGGCAGCAGACACGCCTTCAAGAGCAACCCTAAACACCCTACAATCTTGCTCTTGTGACCTCTGCAGTGATGTAGAAGTGTACTCCAGGGTGTGTCGGTACGCGGTGACATCACTGGTGGGTGTGGCTACAGAAGCATGACCACACTAGCTGGGTGTGAATAGTATGAGGTGTTGCACATGTCGGAAGTTAAACATGTTGATGAGTGGTCACAGCGCATAACGTCCAGGGTTCGATTCCAGCCGCGGCCCTTTGTGGCACGTTAACACCCGTAACTTCCTGTCTGCTTCTACACTTTCTTAACTGTCAAATAAAAAGGCAAACCTGCCAAAAGATATCTTACAAATAAAGTGTAACGTTCAGCCAGAGAGGACAATGAAGCATTCATCACGTCATTGTTTTAATAATGTCGTCAAATACAGTCGTACGCATCTCATAGTCGACTTTTGTCCACAAAACCTGACGTTCACATCAAGTCTAATACGTCGTTGCATCATTTCCTGCTGATCCCTTGTGCTTGAATACACATTTTGAATCCCACGTAACAATGCAGTAATAACTTATTGGTAATTACAGACACAGCTACTGGCCGGCTGCTGCTGATTGTAAGAATAATCCAAAATGGTGTTTGATATCATAAAGTGCCAATGATGATAAGTTCAGCAGGATGTGACTCACTTCTGTCAGCTCTGTGTTTTCAAACTCCTCCAGCTGCCGCAGGAAGCCCAGGTTGGGCCCCGCACACGGCCGAGCCGCCCTCACCGCCGCCAGAGACTCCACCCAGCCGCGACCCGTCACCGTCATGATGTAAGCCACCACCAGAGTCACGCTGCGGGACACTCCTGCAACACTGAGAGCACACAGCCTCACAGCATGATGCCACTTGTAGTTATCAACACATATTCAGGTTCCCTTCTTTAGTGTACAATGAATGAAACCCCCCCTGTTCCCCTAAAGCCGTGACTAAATGCATGATTTTGTTATGAGGAAAGATGAAAGATGATGAAATGAACACTGAAAGACACCAACTTTATTGTTTTCCTGTTTGGTGAAATACATGTGGTTGAAATTGAAAACTAGTTTAATCAAATGTGAAGACCTCCAGTAAGTATAATCCTCTTGAGGCAAATACTCTAAAAAATCCAAACAAAAATCGACTAAATCTGAATATTCATGCTTCTTGCTTTCAACATCCTCACATGCAAATGGCCCCGTTTCGTACCATTTCCAAATCGTACCAAATATATTAAAGCTTAATGATTTATGAATAAAAATAGGAATGGCAAGTTGGCTTACTATGCAGTTAATAAGCTCCGACCAAAATAAGACTGCAAATCCCTTTTGTTCGATCATTCAAATTGAAGTATGATTTTAACATGTGAGTTTAACATTATTAATACAAAAGAAAAGAAACCATCCCAGTGTTTTTATGTCTTGTTCTCACTCACCAGTGGACAAGGCAGCCCTCTCCTTTCAGCCGGGACTCGTGGATAAACATGATGCTGTCTCTGAAGTACTGAAATCTGGTAGAATGATCATATTTAATAAGATATATTTATAATAATATTTTTATAAGAGTCTTTGTTAAACCTCTAAGAATTATTTCTCAATTAAGCAATTGATTCCATAATAGAAAAGCCATTATTCTGCAGTTTTTATTCCATAAAATATTGACAGCAAGAACCTGCCCTCCAACCATAAGACACTGTACATGAGTTATTGATAGTTACATTTTGGTTGACAGTACTTAATCATTAAAGGGATTGTATGAGTTTTCAAAAAAATGTGGCCTGAATAAGAACACTTTATTATAAAAATTAATATAACACTTTTGTACGATAGCAAAAATATAATTACATACAATCATTCTGTTCTTGTCAAACTGTGAAGATTAAATTACGATTTAATGACTCTTATTGGACTTTTATGTCCTTGCGCTTACACTCAGATAGTAGATGATATCAATACTGATCTTTCTGTATTTCACATAAGTACTCACAGGTTTTGCTTTGAGTGGTCAGCAGCAGATATACACAGGTACGTCATGTCCTGGGGGGAGGGGGAGACGTTTAGACTCTAACAACACTATGAGGTGTATTTTCTGCAGATAAACCGGCTGAATTAATAAATGTGCAACATTTTTTTTCCAAAAAGGTCTTTCTCATGCTGTCGGGGTCATCTGTTGGGACACACTTCCTGTTTCTTGCTGTATGGGACCGCCCCTGAAACTTTGCCCCCTTGACGACCCCACTGGTGTGGTAGGTCACCATATTCACCTCTCTCTGTGTGTGTGTGTGTGTGTGTGTGTGTGTGTGTGTGTGTGTGTGTGTGTGTGTGTGTGTGTGTGTGTGTGTGTGTGTGTGTGCTTGTGTGTGTGTTACGTGTGTTTTTGCACTGTGCACCTGGCAGCTGATGGTACATGCAGTGGACAGAAACTATACTGTCCCCTTATGACTGCACCTCTGCAAAAACCCCAGAGCCCTCTGGGACACATCGGGCTCTGGAAGTGCTCCAGACAAGTTCGCTCGCACACACCAACCGCAGCCTCATGCAACGGTCATGCACACACACACACACACACACACACACACACACACCCATCCTTAAACATTAACGGACGTGCACATATTGATGGAGCAAAAAATCAAAAAGGTGAGAGTCCACTTTTTGCACCATCGCTCTAAAGCTCATCAAACCCAGGCAGAAAGCAGGAACATGAATGTGCACGCAAATGGTGGATAAGTGCAGAAATGTATTTCATTTTCTTGCCCGTTTATTTTGCAGTATGTTAATTAGAGTGTACGGTAAAGGGCTCGCCCGACCTCCGAGACTTGGTGGTTGCAAATTCTACCTTCCTCTCTCAGGAACTATCTCGCCGTCTTCCAAGAAATCAATCAGTCAGCAGTTTGACTGTTGGTTATGCAAATACGCCATCCCATCTGGCCATTCGGGCCGCATTGGTAACACAGACCTGAGTCATCATCATGCCACAGTGCTCAAAACGCCGCGTCACTCTGTGTGAATGCGAGAGAAATCAAAGGATCATGATCAGAGATTCGTAGAGCAGCTGGGATTAAAGAGCTGCTGGGCAGACGTGACTTCAAGCCCAAAGCCCTGTAAAAGGTTTTGGTGGTTGACCAGTTTGGGTAGTGATACTGTAATACAAGTTGCTGTTTCTCTTCAGAGCTCAATGAAACATAGTAGCGTGGACGGAGAAAGTGTAGAGGAATCTCTGAGCACTTTTCATGCTCGCTTTCAACAAGAAAAGATGAAAGTTGTGAAAGCGGACCCTGAAGATCAAGTTTTTCAAACAAGTCAAACGCGGATGGAGAGAGGGGAAGATTGAATTCAGATAAAAATGACAATCAAATTCAAACGGATCATCAGCTATTTTTAGATTATTATATTCAAATTTATTATATGTATATTTCCTAATTTCTACTTTCAACATACCAGGTTCTCACAGTTCTGTCCTTCTCAAGAAAAACACCTTTCTCTCCCTTTCATACACAAATCACAACATCAGAATGCAGCTGTGAAAAGCCAGAAACCTTTTTTTCTGTTAATGCAGTTGCACTTTCAAGACTTTATGCTTTTCAAGCTGCTGAGCTAAAAACATCTTGTGTGAAAAATGTCTCCCAGTTTGATGGCTTGCATCTGCATCGCAGCTGCATTGGAGACTGAAAACGGCACACAAATGTTCAGATATTCACGGGGATCCCTCACAATATTAAAGCCAACCAGAAACCTGCTTCTTTAGTGAAACCTGGTGAATTCCAAGTCTTCTGACTGAAAGACTTCTCGTGTAAAAGAAGAACATCTGCCTTTCACTCCCAGAGAAGTGGTCCATTTCATATAATCAATACATGTCAATGTTGATACCTTGGAGGATCACAACTGTATAATGAAGATTGAAGCTGAAAAGTTGCTGGTTCCTGCTTCTCAAATGTGTGATGTCCCCTCAGGGTTTGGGGACATTTTACTTTTTTTCTTCTTCTTTTTTAAGTTTCAAGACTAAACAATCAATTACATGGAAAATCATACGACAGATTGATCACAAATTAAAAATATGTGTTAGTTGCAACCCAAATGAATATATTAAATCAGAAAAAGGCAGATTGGCTCCCTGCTGAACACTTTGAGAACGAGTAGCAGGGACACACAGGGGGAAACAGAGGAGGCTGTGTGTTTCATGGCAGGACTAGTGTTGATGTCACAGGGTCATATAAGATGAAGAGAATACAGCTCACCTCCAGGATGGGTGCAGCTGTGTCATGGATGGACAGGATGTGGGTGATGTTGTGCTGTGCCAACAGCTCCCTGTCACGTGCATCTGCAGGTCGCAAAGACAATCTCAAATATACCTTCCATCCAATCAAAAGTCATCGCATGTAAAGGCCGACCTAAATTAAGCCTTTGTCTGCCCAACAACAACCCCCTGCCTCCCAAGCAAATGTGGCCTTCAAAGTTTTGCTTGTTTTGAACTGAAAGAAAAACCGGAAAACCAATGTTTCTAAAACAGTCCAACAGCTTGGCCCAAAGCAAGAAACAGTAATTGTTCTAATCAAATTTTGTTCTTTAAAAGGAAGCCAAATGTTTTCTACTTTGGACAGATGTGTCTTGAGCACGTTTTCTCATGCTTTGCAAGTTTGCAAGATGCTGATGCTGCCTATGCAAGGCCAAGATGAGTCTGTGACCTACAAACCAATGCAACAAACAACAAACATACAATGTCACACATCAACAGTTTATGCAAGACTGCAAGACTAAACAGGAACCGATACAATATTGGAATATTGACAAATATATGAGGATAAATCTTCAATAGAGTTGCAGAGGAAACAGAATATTAGTATGTAGCTAAACTGTAAGTCAGTGACTTGAAGCACATAAAGTGAGACACGTTTGGTCATAAATATTTTATAGGGTGTCACCGTGCCGACAGCTCTGCTGAGATAAAATCATAATTATTATTAACACCACAAAGAAGATAAAACCAGACTATCACCTAAAACAAGGGAGCCTCAACAAGCTAACATTAGCTGGTTAGACAGAGGTAGCTAAAGCTGAAACTAGATTTGCTTATTAATATTTTCCCCTATTGCTGTTATCTTTGATAAAGTGAGGCAGTAGCTAAATGCAACATGTAGAATAAAGGGAATAAAAATAAATCCAGTTAATGCTAAATTCCTGCTGAAGCTAACATAACTAGCTTAGCAGAGTAGCAGAAACGGCCATCTCAGCTTTTAACAGGAACGGAATTTGATCAATTCAAACCACATAATGAAATCTATGAAATAGTTACTTTATTGTGTATTTTCTTGAGCTAAGTAATTAAACGAAGCCTATAAGAAAAGTGAGATAAACATTTTGTTTTACTGAAATGTCCCTCCTTTTCTTGAAGAGTCTCTATATGACGTAGCTTTGTAGTGATTTCTTTTTTTTATCATCTAAACGCATAAAGTGAATTATTTCTCTCAACTTCACTTCATCTGTAGCTGCTGTTCTGCCTGTGGAGGACAGCTCAGGGGTATTCATCCTCATAATTATTCACACTTGATGTTGTAAAGCAGACGCAAGATATTAAAATATGAAAACAGAAATGAATAGAAGAAGCTCAAAGCCCCGAATGACATGAAAGGTGTTAAATTTCCTATTTAACATGCGGTTCCTTGAACATGTCCTGTTTACAAAAAGTCATCCATATTTTTCCTGTGTGGTCCTTCTTACCATTACATGTGTTTTGTTGGTTTGCTGCTTCAGTAGAAAGCGAGCGAATGATTATTTGCTGCTTTGTGGAAAGACGTGGAACACAGTTCAGCCCGGGGACACCCCCACGCCGTGGGGCATCCCCTCCCACACCAACCCTCACGCACTCCGCAGCCCTCACAAATCATTTGTTTCCTCCAGCTGCTCACAGACAGTCACACACTGACGCATGCACGCACCACATGCACACACAGTGCCATATTTCTTTTTTTAACATAAAAATACACGAGTTCAATCATTCTGCTTGACATTGTGGCCGCTCCACTCTATAGAAACCGAGCTCAGTGTAGCATCTCACCACATGCCCCTCCGAACGAGGAAGTGAAACACACTCTGTTCCATTATCCTGAAAATAAAATAGTTCTTCACTCACGTGGCAGGATCTCTTACCTTTGATATTTCCCAGATAGAGATCAGGCAAGACCTAAAGACGGTTGGAAATTGAAGAAGCAGGTTGTGAAAGTACAAGTTGACTAAAGTCTGAGTGATTTCATTATCGCGTTTTTGATACCCTACCTTATTTATTCCATTACCCATGTCAGACAAAAGTCTTGAAATAAATTACATCACAAGTTTAGGACACAATTAAGAGTATTTTCTTCCACCGGGTCTTTAACGTTGTGTATCCTCCAGTCACGTCCTCTCACTAGCTGTTACTGCATCCCATCGTTTTCACACCAGCCTGATGACATTTTTGCTGACCCAGGATATCATAAAGCCTTTGACACGTCCACAGCTCACGTCCTCGAGTGCTACTTGATTGAGAGAGAGTGCTGCTTGGGATGACGTAATGTGACCTTAGCGGTGCTGCTTGGATATGTTTATATTTAGAGCAGGGGTCATGTGGATGGGCACATACCAGCCAGACAAAGATGGTTGGGAGCCAGAGGGCAGAAGAGAACTTAAAATAGACTCAACATCCATGTCACCTGAAATAAATCTCTATTGAGATGATGTTTATTTATATTTTCATCTTAGTTGTCTCAGAACTATGACTACACTTAGCTTAAAAGCCCTGAAAAACAGCTTCTTTGTGTTATCCATGCTGTCCTACAGGAGCCCAAAGATTTTCTGCATTCATTCATTTTGTCTGTGCTCTTCTTGCTGGTTGGAAGTCAGCGGGAAGAGGTTACAAAGCTGATCGCTTCTTTGCACACCAGGTCCCTTAAGAATGACGTTTCACTCAGCACCTTAAGGTCCCAAAACGGTCCCTCTCATAAAAGTGTAATAAAAATGCAATAGGCCTATATAAATAAAAAAAAAATCACTTTTACTGCATCAAATCTTTTCAACAACTTCAGACCTAACCATAGACATAAAGAGTTTCATTGTTTTCCATTTTGTTCTGTTTTTATGCCTTTTTTTGTCATAAGAACCCCTGATTTTTTTCAATTTGAAAATCACAAAATATGTGCAAAGTTAGGTGCAAAGTGTAATATTTGGGCTGTGTTGCAGCCTTGATTTGCCAATGAATCAAATCAATTAAACAAAATGTATTTTGATGCATTATTATTTTTGGAGTAATGAGAGTTTATTCACACAAAAAATGAAAACGGTCCCTCTCATAAAAATGTACTACATATTTTTTTTCAGACCTAACCATAGATATACATTTTTTTATTAATTATTTATTTATTATGTTTTTATGCCTTTTTTGACAAAAGAACCCCTGATGCAACTAAATCACCACTTTAGCCAAAGGAATAGAGGAGGCTCTCTCTTGATCAAGAAACACGACCACACAGCAAAAACCCACACAACCACACAACCACACACACACAGAGGCTCAGATCTATTATAATTAATTAATTAATTAATTAAGTATAGGAAAGCATTATAATATGTCAGGATTACAGTCTATCAAAAATAAGTGGTTATAATGGGAGTCAATGGGACCAAATCGGGCCCCAGGTGAACGAGTGTTACATATCTGGATATCTCCTATTCTATACACCTTGCAATAGCGAGGATTTGAAAAATAATAATAAAACACATATCCCGGTCAAGTTTCATACAATTAGCCTGATGGATATATTGAGACTTAAAAACTGAATGTACACGTTTGGTCCGCTAAGGTGCCTTAAGGGTTAAGTAATATTTCGATATCAAAATGCAATGGCAGCTGTATAGATGTTTTCCTATGGTGCTTTACTGACTTTTTCAGCACTACAGTACTGATAAATAATGAGAAACAATGTTCTTTTCAAACTTCAACTTCAACTTTTTTTTGCACATTTATTGATGAATATTTAATTTTATAAATTACTTAAAGTCGAGCTGGAATCAAAAATGCCCTTTTAACCTTTTTAGGTCACATATTGTGTATTTTTAACTCAAAATCCAATATTTTTTCATCCTGGAAAGCAAATGTTTGACACATGCTTTCATCAGCTACCAATAATACCATGATATCCACCCATCAATAAATCTGCAACTATGACTCTGCACTGGAGAGATGATGAGTTCATCTTTGGAACGATCAAGTTCCTCCCAACTTTATGTCCCAGCTGTCGATCCTGTCACTGAAATACATCACCATAGAAGAGATAGGTGCTCTTGAAATGCTTTTTCAGCTAAACTTTAACATTTGTGATCTCGTTTTCAGGTCTTTAACTTGTGTGTTGATTCTCAGTTCATCTTCAACACATAGGGGTTGTCTTTCTTCTTGTACCAAATGTTATACCAATCCATTGTAGCTGGATTCAAAATTGCAAATGTAGTGGTATTCTATTCGGAGAACAAAAATGACAATTCAGAGTATCAACCAAGTCAGTAGGATCCGTCCTCTGGGGACCAAGAATGTCTAAACTTTTCTTAACTTAATCTTAAACATTGCTGCTAGCGTGACGAAAAATAAATCTAGAATATAAATCAGGGGAAAGCAGCAAATCCTCCCATTTAACAGCAACAGCTTGTTATTTCAGGACTTTTTGTAATTTCAGGAGAATTGCTTATAAAGTGATGTTTGTATTATAGAACTAAGAAACCCTCCTGTTTATTTTTTATATTGTGTTGATTCTCAGTGGACATATCTACTTCAGTCATTTACAGTAAACTGTGCTACGTCTCCGTCTCATCGCTGTGCGGTGATCAGGGTATTTTTAGCCCGCCATCGTCGTCTTTGTGCCGTGTTCCTGTGTGCGGTTCAATGTGTGGCACCGCTCAGACGCTCTGACAGGCAGAGAGAGCAGAGGCGTTTACAAAAAGCTGCCTGCCTCACAGAATTAGGCCTGAACAGCTTCTCATGCAGTGGCAGTGGGTCAAACCCCATTCATAAACACATACATCACACATTGGAAGAAAAGAAAAAAACACCTCCGTCAGAGCAACACTGTGCGTGGAGGTCTGTGTGTGTGTGTGTGGGAGGATGTGATATGTTGATGGTTACATCAGTCTTAAAAAAGAAGTAGAGGAGGAGACATTAACACCAGAGTTACTTTCAAGTTCAACACCTGTTTGTGTTTTACACCCAGCAGAAAATATCAAACAACAAACAATAACACTAAAGGCCTGACGCAGTTTAAAGACAAACCGAAAGAGAAGCTGGAAACAGAGAGCTTTTGGTGGCCGTTCACATAATATTTACCAAGCAATGCTGATTTATGACTGATTACCTGCTAATGCTAATGACATGCCCGTCAGCCTCACCTGTGCTTTGTGACTTGTATTAATTTTAGGAGAATTTCTTTTAAACATGACATTAATTTATATACAGCGTTGTCCCTCCAAAATATCAAATAAGCATCAAAGCTTAAAGGGATAGTTCGGAATTTTGGACATAAGACCTATTTTCCAACTCAGCCGGTGTGTTCGTGTTTCATTCAGTTCTTCTAGTTGCCGAGTTCGCTTATGCTATGGCTAGCGCAAGTCAATGGTTCTAGTTAGCATGCCATTAAAAACACTCATACCGACTCCACAGTGCACCCGAGGCAAATCCATTGTAACGGCAGACTATTGATGTACATATCTGTGTTGATAGAATGTTTGAAATAAAACCAACCTTGCATTTTTAAGGATTTATGTCTCAGCAGCAGCAGCAGTGTGTCATACTTCCTAGCGGCGGAGTGATATCACCTAGCGCTTATAAGTTACCGGTTCTATAATAGTTTGTTTACCTGCTGTCATTGCTACAGACGCAGAGTAGCCTGCAGTGCTAGTTTCTTCAATCTCACAGAAATGGACACTTTTGGGGAATATACTGAAACTTTTGAAGACTCTGATGAGGAGTTTTTTTCCACCCAAACCCAACCGTACCTGTACGAGCCTGAATATAGAGAAGAAGAATTGCGGGAGAGGGATGCTCAAAGGGCAGAACGTGAACGAGCGTCTGTGGAGACTGAGATAGCCCCCGCTGGAGCTGAGAACCGGGACCGAACAAACGGAGACTGGTGGTGCCAGGAGGGAATCCCCCGCAACGTGTCCGAGGGTTTACGGTTCTCCGGACGGAGCAGAGGTCCGGGTTCGTGGTGCGTAATTGTGGCTTCGCGTGGCCGTGGGCTGCCCGGTGTTTGAGTGAGCTCCGAGGGCTTTTCAGACAGCCTTGGGGGCTTAAGTGCCGACAAATCGGCGGTGTTCAGGTGTGTATTTACCGGCTGGATTCCGAGCAGCGCGTCTTAGAGTTTTGAGTCCAACGGAGCAAAGTAAAATTCCGCTGCTGCTGAGAAACTAGTCCCTCTTAATGATTCATGCGATGCGAGGTTAGTTTTGTTTCAAATATTATTCTATCAACACAGATATGTACATCGACAGTCTAGTGTTAATTGATTTGCCTCGGGTGCACTGTGGAGTCGGTACGAGTGTTTTTAATGCCATGCTAAACTAGAACCATTGACTTGCGCTAGCCATAGCATAAGCGAACTCGGCAACTAGAAGAACTGAATGACATTACTTGAAAACGTCTCCAGACGTCTGGAACACACGCGCTGAGTTGGAAAATAGGTCTTATGTCCAAAATTCCGAACTATCCCTTTAAGAGGTTTGAACTATTTGGGGTTCTTTCTGAATGACATTATGGCAAACAAAAGGAATATATTTCCTGGTTATTACAGCAATTTCAATCATTTGCTCGTGTAAACATAGAGGTCTTCTAGTCAGTGCAGTGAACATGCAACAATGTGGCTTAGGCTACACACAAGTCAATTATATATATAAAGAATGGAGTTGACTATATTTAATGAATAATAATGAATGTGCTACAGGGAAACATCTGTTTTCCTTGTTCCAAATAACAGAAGTCTATAAAGGAAACTTCCCCTGTACCTATTAGGAAATTAAGTGACCTATGACAGTGACTGTAAATTAGTTTTACTGGTATATTTCCCATTTATTTATATATACACACTCACATACACACGGAGTCTTCATTGATAAAACATTTAATGGTCCTTATATATATATATATAAATTATTATTATTATTATTATTATTATTATTATTATTATTATTATTTATTTATTTATTTATTTATTTTTTTGTGTGCTTTCACTTTAGATGTTGGTGGAGGATTACACGACGCTCAGCCAGAAAGGGACTTTACTCTTCAACCGCCTGACGAAGAAGAGGAGGAGGAGGAGGAAGAGGAGGAGCTGCAGCAGCAGGACGCTCCGTTGCAGGAATGGCCTTGTTTTTACTCGGAGGACGTTTCTTTAAATGCAGACGTGACGTTAAACGCGTCGTGGCGGCGATCCAGCCGTACTGGTAACTGTTGACTCTTTGATACTTGCTTGATCGTATGTAACCACGGACCGCTGCAGGGAGGAAACAGGAAGCGCCGGTCTTGGTGTTTGCATTGCGACGTGGTTTTTGCAGTATTTCTGGGCAGAAGGTTTGATTTCAGGCCACTAGATGGAGTAGTTTGCCCAGGCAGCGTACCAAATACAGTATGCACGAGTAATACTGCTGAAATTGCTGAAATCTCTAAAAACACGGTTCCACTGTAAACCTATTTAATCTAATCAATCTGTTAGGAGTAATATATGGTATATTTTTCTTTTGCATCTCTTCAGTGTAATGTATATTTTCACAATTAATTAATTAAAACCTCTAATTGAAAATAATCCAATCATTATGAATAGTTAATAGTGTAAATATGACTAATGAAAATTAAACCATATGCCAATATCAACAATTCAAATCTACAAATCCTCAAAGCCCTCCAATGTGCAGGAAAAGTGGCACAAACATCTTTCAAATAATTAAAAATACAAAACTTGTCTTTGTACTATTAGTAACAATGTGATCTTTGATTGTGCATAATATTAAATGTTGAGGAGCTTTTCGCATTCAAAATAAAAACAAAAATCCATGTCTAAGAATTCTGATGAGTCATGTCATGTCACATTTACAGCAGGCCGAGGTAACAGCTGGTACAATAAAAACAGAACCAGAAGTTTCAGTCAAACTACAAGAACGTTTAAAACAGAAGCCGTCAAAGAGGGGACCACAGGGCCAGAACCACCCATCAGACGTTCTGAAGGCCGATGCCAGAACAACACAGCGTTGTGGTCCTCTCATTGTGGCTGCAATACTAACTGCCAAATGAAAGCCAGTGGTTTTCACTCGACAGAGCTGTTCTGTCCTTATCATCTCCATGAGTGTTCCTGCCACATCTCCCTGTGTGTTTCCCTGCAGCTCCTCGGTGGCCTCAGGCAGGCAGCACGTTAATGGAGTGGATCTGTACTACGAGAAGACAGGCAGCGGGAGACACGCTGTGCTGCTGCTTCCTGGTGCTCTGGGTAAACAACAACACACCTCCTCGTAGACATCTTGCCACGATCTCTCTCTCTCTCACCTCTCACACACACACACACACACACAAATACAGCATATCTGTCCTTTAGGTGTAAGTCCTCGGACCTGTGAAAGCCTTTGTGTGTCTCTTCTACCACAGGCTGCACTCGGACTGACTTTTGACCTCAGCTGAAGTCTCTGGATAAGGAACGCTTTACCGTAGTGGGCTGGGATCCCCGTGGTTACGGACACTCCCGCCCCCCAGACAGAGACTTCCCCCTTGACTTCTTTGAGAGGGATGCGAAGGACGCGGTGGATCTGATGAAGGTCTTATAAATCTGTTGATCAGCCATGAGTGATCACTATTACCAATCTGAAGTGCATAGTTTAATAAGAACTTTGCATTAACAGTCAAATGTGGCTTTAATATTATCTAATTTATCCCTAGCCCTGATTCCTATTGCTAAATACATTTATGAATTAATGCTCTTGGTTTAGCAATCTTGCAGACAAATGTTCACATCAGTATTTATTTTATAATATATATTCTTTTTTTGCTTTATATAACATAATATATCGTCTAGCAAATAAGTGCTTTGATCATTGTGTGATGAGAAGAATGCAATCTTTTTTACATCTGTTTGTTCATTATTTAGTTTATTTGTTGCCCTTTTCGTTTTATTGACAGGCATTAGGGTTTGGCAAGTTCTCTCTGCTGGGCTGGAGTGACGGAGGAATCACCGCTCTGATCGCAGCAGCGAAGAACCCCGATCTGATTGGCAAGATGGTCGTTTGGGGAAGCAATGCCTTCGTTTCCCAGCAGGACCTCAAACTTTACAATGGTAATCGTAGTCCCAAACTGTGTTAACTGTGCCTGGTGTAATCTTTCTTAACTGAGTCTATTGTGTGTCCTCGTCCTGTGGGGACACGCAGCGGTCCGCGACGTCTCCAAGTGGAGTGTGAGGATGAGGAAACCCATGGAGGAGGTGTATGGAGCAGAGACCTTTGCGAAGCTCTGGGAGGCCTGGGGGGACGCGATCTCACAGTTTGCAAAAAGACCAGAAGGTACTGAATCCACGTTGTTACAGACAAGTCAAGTTGAAACTGAAAACCAGTTGTGAAGGAAGTTGTTATACTGATGACGTTTGTAAAGTATTGATTGAGATCTCTACTACTTGTACACACAAGGAGCCTATGGAGAATAAATGTAAGATAATGCTTCATTTTGTCATGTCCCTCTTAGAAATTTGAGATGAAAAGATTAAAGCCAAAATTAACTTAAATGTCCTCTGGCCAGGGAGTATCTGCCTGGAGCTTCTGCCCCTAATCAGCTGTCCAACCCTCATCATCCATGGAGAGAAAGACCCCATGGTGCCCAGCTTCCACCCACAGTGCCTCCTCAAACACATCAAGGGATCACGGTGAGACCACACACACACACACACACACACACACACACACACACACACACACACACACACACACACACACACACATGTTTTTAAAATGGGTTAGGAAACACATGGAAAATGTGTTTATCCTCTTTTTTGTTGTCCCAAATGTAGATTACACCTGATGCCAGAGGGTAAACATAATCTCCACCTGAAATACGTTGCTGAATTCAACAAACTGGTAGAAGACTTTCTGGAAGAGGGATCGATTAATTAACTCTGTGAAATAACAAATGATCATTTTGTGGAGAAGAACCTGGGTAACTGCAAATATTTACAATAAGAGACTTAATTTTGTAGCAGTTACCTTACAAAACTTGAGATATTGTGAAATGTGAGTAACATTGTTTCTTAATTGTGTCCCTTGCAAACCACCATACAATCAGGTCACAAGGCTGTAACATTAGCTGCTATCTGCAGTGATTACAAGAATAAATTGAATGATTTCACGTTGAAAATAATTGATTTTGATCAATAAAAGAGAATGATTAAATTACATTTTTCAATTCAATTTTATTCATAGGCCTATAGCCCAATATCATAAATTTGACTCAGGAGGCCTTTACAATCTGTATAATATACGAAATCATCTGTCATTGGGCTCTTGCATTGGATAAGGAAAAAAACACTCAACCTTAAAAGTAGTTTCACTTATTAGTTGAATTTTCTCCACATTTACCAGCTGCAATAAAGTGATGTACGCATTAATGTACCACTGATTATTATCCAATAATATATATTATTCTAAAATGGGCCACTGTGTATTATGAGTAGGCTGACCAGATTGGTAGCATTCTGATTGCCTCTCAATGGCTCTCAACATGGCTAGTTGCTAACGATGCTAACAGCGCTAACAATAGAAACTACGGCAAATGTGCTGACAAAGTTGCTGGTGTTTTACTTGAGGGGGAAGCAAGGGTGGAGGTGTTCGATGACAACATCGATGGGGACGGTGTTATCAGCGGGGATGCTAGCAGGTGGGGCACTCTGCAATGCACTAACATGCACCAAAAGCATGCACGACCGCCCTTATCTCAACAAAGCAAGGAGAAGCTCAGATAACAACACACACACAGGGAGAACCACTTCACTCTCTGCTTAGGTAGACACTACCCCACTATATCTTTAAGTAGCTAATTGTTTCTTGCTGGTAATAAATAAATAACATTTTGAACACATGACTTTTACTTGTAAGTATTCCTATACTGCGGTAAACATGCTGAGTACTAAGTACAGTGTGGGGGTTGTTGGGTGTTTTCCTGTCAGGATCAGTTGTGCTGGGTGCAGCTACATCCGGGCTCCACATCGGAGCATTGACGATCGACTGCTTTTGGCTGTCATTTTCCTTTCACCAGGAAGTAGCTGTTAGCAGCTAGCGCGAGTTCAGATGGTTGCTAGCCGCGGGTAAGTAAAGCTAAAACATCAACAAACATGGGCGACACACAACCCGGAGCGGCGTGTGAGACCATTACGGTGCACAACTTTTCGGAGAGGATTTTGGAGCAGCTGATACATTTCCACGTGATGAAGCTCAGCGGAGGTTTCTTCTTGTGGGTCGGTTCCAGTCCGGTTCTGTCCAACCTGGCGGTCTCCATGAGCAGCAGCTATGTGAGTAAACGTACCGGACCGGGACTTAACTACACCTTTGAAGAGTGATTTGCTTTCATGCTACTTTACTCTTCTATTACGCCATATCTCAGAGGCAAATATTGTCCTTTTACTGCACTATATTTTTCTTACAGCTTCAGTTACTTTTCAAATTGAGGTTTTGTTAAAAATGTGATTCACAGCAACCGAATCCTGCTTTTCCATGAATGCATACATTATAATAATAATGATAACATAGGTCTATATAACTGTAATTAATAATATTACATTTTCTTACTATATGAAATAATATTTTTAAATGTAGGACCGTTACATTTAAATATTTTAGTACTTTAGTATTTTCACAGTGTGGTATTAATACTTTTCACAAGTAGAGGATTGGAATACTTCCTCCATCACTGTTAATGAATGAACAGGAACTGGACTAAGTTTAAGTGTGGAATGATTGGTTACACTTTATTGTATAGTAACTTTCATACACATAGGATGTAGTGCTTTACGTAAAACTGCAGCAAACGTGTTGAAAACAACAGATGAAAATGTTGCAGACAAACTAGACATATTTCCTACATATAAAATAAAAAATAAAATAATACTGCTACCTATGACCGCTGCTCAACAGCTAAATTAAAATAGATATCTTGAGATGTTTCTTGAATAAAGTTGTTGCATATTTGTGGGCAGTGTTTTTTATCAGAAATGATGAATTATGTTTTGTAATAATGGATTTTTATAGAAAGTTTGCATCGGTGTGTTTAAATATACTTTAATGTGTCGAGTGGTATTAACCTGACAATTAACCAGATTATAGACATTAACACTGAGGCTAATTGATTATATAATATTGTATTGTATATTGCTCACCTCTAGCATCCATGGCTAAATCCCACTTGGGAAAGTTGTGGAGACGTTTTTGATCTGGATCTTTTAAAGAGGAAGGCATTGTCATGTTGTTGCTCTGTTGTGTCGCGGGGACCTGGCTCGTAATGTAAGCTTGTAGTTCCTATTACCCTGTTATTCCAGCACAGGGCCGCTGGTTGATTTATGGGTCCTTAGTGGGCAGAATATAATAAATCTTCCTTCTGAAAACACCAGGAACCACAGAGACAATTAAACTGTCCTCAATCAGGAAGAAAAGAAAATGTGTTTGAGATCTATTGCTGTCAGTTTGAAACCGTTTGGGCTGAAGGGCAAAAACGAAGAAAGTCAAAGATTATTTTACATTTCTGAGAGCTAAAGATTTATATCCTTGCAGAGAAACTAACTGCTGTTGTACTCTTTGCTTCTTCTTTCTTTGTCTGCAGGATTCGATGCCGTTATCCACATTAGTCTTAGGGGACCCATCCAATACTGCTCCAAATTCCTTGGCACAGAGATTAGGTAATGATGCATGACGTTTTATTACTGCTTCTCATATAAAATGTTGTAATAAGTTATTAACAAGATGAAGTGCTCTTTTCAGATATCATGTGGTTGTATTGATGCATTTGCAAGAAACCACTTCTAACTTTACTGCTCTCTAAAGCCCATCTTCAGTGCAGCCACTGGCCTCCATTCATTAAAGTACATAACGTGTCCTGAACCTGACTTTAGGTCGTCTTTCACGCTACACGCCATGCCGGCTTTAAGTGTTCTAAAAGTGCGTGTTAATGCATTTGCAGGTGCAGATCTTTTTAAAAATCTCAACAATGTCGTGGTGGAAAAAGTACTCGGATCCTCCTCTCAATGACATTCAGTGGTATCTCCACTAGCTGTCTGTTCTGTGTATGTGTTGACAAAAAATCTGGTGTTCAGTCACAGCCCTGGCACTGTAAATAGAAAACAATCAAAGTGGCTGAGACCAGAGGCCTGAACTATGAAGCAGGATTTGGGCGTAGAGGTAACTTGAGGGTTAAATGTGGGTTTTCAGTCCTACGATGGTGGTTCACTTCTTACCGGGGTGGATCACCATGGTAACTTACGCTGCAGAACTAACCTGCTCCAGAGCATGTTATGTTCTTGATAACAGATTGTGGATAAAAGCACCGCCTACTGACCAATCAGCTCTCTTGGAAGATCCTGTGGAGCTCGGTGGATCGTGAGAGGGTCTTAGGAGAACTAGAGTATTCAGAGACCGGCAAAACCCTTCGTCTTTCCCTGACAATGTTTTATATGAGAGATACAGATTCTCATCGGAGGGCATGACTTATCTCTGTCAGCTCCTCGAGCCTTATGTTGCCGGGGCAACACGTCGGAGTCGAGCACTTACAGTGACAGACTGTACATTTTCAAAGTCTTCTTTAAAAAGTACATAATCGTCCTCTAATTGGAAGATCAGCGGTTCAAGCCCAGGGTCCTCCTGCCCTAAATGCCTAAATCAGTGTGAGAATGTGTGTGTGAATGTTGACGTGCACTTTGAGCGGGCGGAAGAAGGTGAAGGCGATATATAAATGCAGGTCTGTTTAATATGTATAATAACTAACTTCTTTCACCAGTCAACTGGGAACAAACTGTTAAAGGTGCACCTGAATGCACCATGAAATCTCTTGTCTGTGTCAATCTGCTTTACATACAAAGAGATGTTGACATGACAACCATAACACTGGTTTGTTAAAATGTTCACATCACAAAATGTTCACATTTTTCTTCATAAAACCCAAAATGTAATTAAAACCAGTGGCTTTCTCAAATGTGTGTAAAAACTAACCTCCCGTGGAACGCTTTGGACAATGTTTAGTTTCGAGAGACATTGCTGTAAATGGGCCAAAACATACAAAACACTGACGAGGTCCATTAACCAAAAAATAATCCCAAGACTGATGACTTTAGTTTAATTGTGTTCTACAGGAAACAATTCAGTGTGTTATCGAAACTAAAGGTGAAATAAGTGTCTGTTTCTTTCTGTTTTGCAGCAAAGAAGACCAAAAAGCAAGTGTTTGTGAGTTACAGTCTCCCAATGACGGACTCCAACATCAGTCTTTTGGTGGAAAACAGGATCAAAAAGGAGGTGGAGCTTCACCCTGAACACTTTTGAACACATTTGACTGTTTATTGAACTCTGACATGTCAGGAAATTGGGCAACATTAAGTATGAGGTTTTCCCCCTCCTCCTCGGGACTCACAGACTCCTTCACATACTGTCATCGTGCTCCGACGCAATAATCACAAGCAGTCACATCAAGTGTTCTTTTATTGACATAATAAATTAAGTGGTTTGTTATCAAAACATGTAGGCCTATGGCTTTTTGTACAAATGCATCATATTAAAAAAATAACACTTAGAAAACCGCATTAGTGGTTGAGTTTTTTTTCCTCTCTCAGAGTGTTTAACTGTTGAAAACATACAAACTAGTAAACCGTACAGGGTGTTCAAAATACGTGCTGCGTTCTAAATGTGATTTAAAAAATGGAGGATGTTTGGATCTGTGGATTCATATATACGGATGAAAGATGGCACATGGGATGGTTTATCTATTCAATGTGCTTATATCCTATAAAAATAAGGTTGATGGTCCATACATTATGAATGAATGGCACATGTTTACATACCGTACATTTTTATGCAGTCCTAAGGGATACTTACGTAGTAAAGTGTATAAATGTACACTAATCACAACTAGGCCAGGTCTGCACAGACCTCGCTGCTCTATTCTAATCTTCACAAACGTTTATTTCAAAAAACTGTAAAATATTGTGCTTTCTTGCTAGAAGTACACGTCCTAGGAGAAGGATTACAGCATTACCACAGTACAGAGAACAAGGAGTGAGAGTTGGAGTGGAAATATCAGCTAATTAAGGAGGTATTTCAAGCAACAAAATTGCCCTTGGCAGCATGACAAAATAAATACTGGTTTTCTTCAATTACAATTCTCCGTTTTGTTTAAAAAGAACAAATCCACCACAATGAAGCCATTTAAATGCTGAGATGTGTCATAAGACATGAAGTAGGACGCTGACCGGTCGCTCTCATGTCCGTTCTACTCTCAGATTTGTTCAGCGTCACCCACAGTCTCCACAGGCTGCACATACTGTCTGCCAAGGTCTCCGGCTGTTCGTCGCATCAGACAACCATCATACACCCACACACATAGCAGTAATGCTTTCTTTAAAAAATCAGCGTCTACACTGACCTAATTTCTGAGGATAAAGTGCCACATTGGACGTCTAGAAGGGGGGACCACAATTACGAAGGAAGAACACGTCAATTATTTGTGCCCTTTCATGCAAAAAAGAGTGGTAGTGGTTTAACCATTCCCTGGATCTCCAACAAGTTGGCTGGAAATCACAAGCACTTGATTGTGTCTCTGACATTTAGTGCAAAATAACTTATAAAAAAAATTATGAGATGCAGTGAAATCTCCTCTCAACGAGTCAAAAACCCCAAACGGAAAACTCACAGAGCACACATTATTAAAAGCCCGTCCGCTCTACGTTGCTTCTCTTTTCCTGTAAATCATTCTCGAACAGAGTGGACGGCAGTGCAAGAAAATCACCAACACCACTTACAACTTTCATATTATTCAACACACACTGTCTTCGGATGAACGTAGTCCAGTAAAATATTTTTTTGGCAACTCCTGAATGAATCATAGTCACTGCAAACTACACAAATTTATTATCGTCACCATCTCAAACCTCAACTCTTAAAGAGTTCATCTGGTTCATTCGAAAGATCCTTTTTCCCCCCTTAAAAGTTTTTTTTTCTCTTCAATTATCATTCATTTCAGATTAATGCTCAAGCAATAATTAGCACTGTAATAGACTATTGCTAGGATGCTCACACCCCATTGGCTATGGCACGATTTCCAATCACCTCCCCACCAGTGGCCAGGGCGTATGAGGCAGGCACCGCTGCCAGAGCGGTCGCAGCTGCCACTGTAGCACCCCCGGTGGTTGTGAGGTGTAACGGCGTGTCATGAACGCGGGAGTAGTCCCCATCAGTCTTGGCGAGCAGTAAGTGCTGCTCTCCCGGGTGGAGTAGCGTCTGACGGGTGAAGGTCTCTCCGTCAGCCAGGCTCTCCGGCAGGGGCTGGCCCCGAGGCTCGGGCAGCAGCAGCAGGCAGATGATGCACAGCAGGGTGCAGCAGGCGAAGATCACGTGGTGCAGGAAGTAGCCCTTCTGGTTATGGAGCTCCATGATGGGTGCGGTGAGCATCCCGAAGCCGGCGCTGGCCAGGACCAGGCCCAGCCCTCCACCCCTACACGGAGAGGGAGGAAGATCTGTTATCAAGGTAGTTTTTCAATATGCTTCAAAAGAAGTGCTTGTTGAGTCGTGGAACAGGATCTGAAACTTGCGTTTCCCAAAAACCAACATTCAAGTTTTCCTTTTACATTCCGGTTCTGAAAAGTGAAGCCAATTCTGAAGTGCCTTAAACTTGCATTCTCTCTACTTGCCATCAGGGGGCGACTCAGAGGCCCTACTTCTCACTTGATTTATTACTTCAGTAAACATTGTAAAGATACGTTTATGGTCTAGTTGCAGGTCTTCTTCAATACAGCATGATGTCCATTTAGTAAATAAATAATGCAGGGTATGCTTTATGGAGTGGACGCAGTTTGCTACCGTCTCTACCACGCTGCCAATGCAATCAGCTTAGACTTTAACACTTTGCTGTAAAGTTGACCTGAGTTATGAAGCTAAATTTGTGAACCAACAGCTTCACATCAGAAGCCAGATGGATCTAGATCAGTAAGGGTGCTGCTCTGTCGCTCATGTTGGTCAGATCCACCCGTCGCTCCTCCGCAGACCCAATATGGTCACTTCCTTCACTGGTTGCAAAAATCCAAGAGAGCCAAAATACCAAACTGGAGGCTTCAAAACACAAACCAATGGGTGACATCACCATGACTACATTTCTTATGTACAGTCTGTGGTTACGGCGTCACTAATGTAACCAAATTTGAAAGCAGCCTAACGTGTTTAGTTTACAGCTGACTGGCAAATAATAACTTAGTGTCAGAAGAAGGCGAGATGTCTGTACATTTGATTGGATAGAAATTGAAACAGTGACTTTGTGATATCAAATTCATGCACATATTCTGCGAGCCTTTAGCCACTCAGAGAGGTAGCAACCTACTGGTGGTACTTGGAGACTCAACGTGTGCACCTTTACCCTCATCTGTACTGCTTGCATGGGAACTCAGCGGTCAACACACCTGTTAGTCAAAACTGCACCACCAGATGGAGCTAGTTAGTAACATCAGCTGAGCCGTGTCCCATGATGGAGATTCAACACAATGTTAACATACTCAGACTGTATAGTCAATTTAAAAATATACTCACTTAAACATAACGGACAGCTAAATGATTTCCCAAAGGCTTCAGAATTGTTTAAAGGATGCACCAATTGAAAAATAAAGGATTACACACATTTTTCTAATCACGGTGGAAACTATAAGTTTAACACACAACTCAAAACTACTTATAATTAATATTTAGTTCAGCATTCGGACAGAAAGAAGGCATTTACTATTCCTTTCATAATCATACATCTACCTGATTTTTCATTAAAATATGGTAAATATTGCAGACATCATGTAGATTTTACACTTAGAATCTGGACAATAAAATGCCGCATAGTAGCTAGTTCATTATAGGGAGCAAGTGAGAAGTGGTCTGGAGCCTACTGCTCCCCTAAGTGTCGTATGTTGTGTTTATGACCGTCCAGCTCACCTGATGACAGTAGGGGTGATTTCAGCACAAAAGAAAATGCTGAGTGTGCTGACTGCGTGAGAGGAGAACATGCCAATAATGGAGAAGGCCACCGAGAATTTCCTGTTCAGAGAGTCTCGCAGAACTGTCCAGAAGAGGGCAATAAAACGTAAGTATATCAGAAACACACACATCTGCTAATTCATCACAATAAGTGAGAGTGTTTATGCAAGAGATACAGCGAAGCCGTTCATGGTGATTCCAGTCATGCTCACACTGGGTTCATCTCACAATAATGACCATTTCACTGCACATTATCTAGCTTATTCCACGGCTAATTACTGAAGAATTCGGTTATCTGATGCAAAATATTGATTTAAAATGTATTTTATTGATTTATTGTTTCTGCTAAATGTTTTCCACTCGCTGTGCAGAGAAATCATAGCTGCAACCATGACAATTATCTGCAGTAATTCACCAATCAGAATGGAGGATTCAAGAAAGCCGTGCAATAAATGACCTTTTTGCAGAGAGACACTAACATTCGACTACAATATATCACGAATCAACAAGCTGTACTTGTACCTGTGTCGTGGCGAAGGCTGTACTTCCCAATCACTGGATCCCATTAGCGAGCATTGGAGAAGAAAAGAGGAGAACATGTCAGGCCTTCAGGAGAACTCTGAGAGAACGGTTTACTGAAATAACGACTACTGCACATGTAGGTCAGACAACGGAGACCGAGGGGAGGCTCCTGTTTTGCAAAAACCTTTCCCTGAACAACAACTATGCACAAGAAAGCTTCAAAACTTTGGAGTATTCTCAACATGCTGGTATACGGGGCACTAATAAGAACCATACTTTATAAATCCACCATCCAAACAGTTCTTCTTGCCTTTCCAGACCCACACAAATAAATAACACCCATTGTTATTGAGAGTTATGATTGTAAAATGCACAGGTGCAACTCTTGGCTGCAAAGCGTGGCAGCTGTAGCCACGGTAACAAAGTGCTACAGGACTCGTGTGATTACTCACGATTGAGCAAACCCAGCTGTAGAAGCGATGCCAGGGCGGTGATGATCATGAAGGTGAGCAGCCCTCCACGCCGACCCATCAGCCCCACCGCGGGACAAACTGCCAGGCAGGTTGCCACAGCGATGCCCACCATAGTGTAGTAGTCTGCGTGGCACAGAGCGGTGGGCTGGGCCTCCGGGTCCATCATGCTGCGGGCGAAGCAGTGGTGGATCCCATAACCCGTCAGCCTGCAACACAAAGACTCGATGAGAAAGCAGGAAGAGAGATGCGTCTGCTACAGGGGCTGGTGAGGTTTTTACTCACATACATGACTTCATGTCTCCCTGGAGGCTGAGCTCATGTGTAATTCATGCTCCCTCAACGTAACGGATGTTGAATTTAATTAGAAAGGGAGCCGCATTAGCCCGGCCACAGCACACTTACGAGTTGACACACAGCACCACGATGTTTTTCCACAGGTTCCTGGTGCTCATCATCTTGACAATGCAGGTCCTCTGGGGTTTCTTGTGCAGCTCCTGCTCCAGCTCTGATAGGTAACAGGAAACGCACACCGTGAGACCTTTCCTTTTACAAGAAGGTAATGAGAGGCCGGCCGCTAAGGGACCTGAAGCACAGAGAAGCTAACTTGCTCTGGGACCTTTTAGATGGATATATAGCACATGCCTTTGGTCACGCTCATCATCTGTCTGGCTGCTCGGCCACTGAGAGGCACACCGAATCAGTCGAGGCAGGGGAGGAAGAGATGTCAGTGGTAGAAAGAGGAGGAGTCTAAGGTAACTTTTTTAAGGACTTCACCGTACCAAGACAATTAATCATCAGTTAGTTTTGATCATCCAAACATTTATCAAGGTAAAAATCTCCCAAAGTCATTAGTTCAAGCTTCTTAAATGCAATATTTTACGGTCTAGTGTTATTGTATATTGAATATCTTTGGGTGCAAGCAATTTCAAGATGTGACAATGGGCACTAAGTAATTGTTGCGGGCAGTTTTCACTATTTTATGACATTTATTTTGAAATGAGGACTCAAAAAACAGACTAAACTCAGATGAAAGTAGTCGTTGGTGCAGCCTCTGACAGAAGTCTGACTTTATTGATCTTCCAGTTAGAAATCACTGGAGCTCTAAAGGAGGATCTTTGTGTTTGTGTGATCGCATTTCATCATAAAAAAAACAGCTCATGAAGAAAAGCTGCTTGAAAACGAAAACGCATGTTTTCCACATATGAATCTTTGAGTCTCTGCATGTGAGTCAGTGTCTCTGTGCTTGTTGCACGTTCATTTCATCACATAAGAAGAAGCAGCTACGACATAACATAGATGCTGATGGAAAGTAACTCCCATAAAGAAGTGAGTGAAGCACAAAGAAAGAGTATAGGTCTTTTGGATCCTCCATCTTGTTTAATGGCCCTCACCTGCCAGAACGCCGCTCGGCTCGGTCGTCATGTTAACCTGGTTCTTCTTGGCGATGCGCAGCATCATGGCTTTGGACCGCCTGTAGTGCTGGGTGGCCAGCAACCAGCGCAACGACTCTGGGAAAAGCCTGACGAGAGGAATGTGGAGGACATGGAGAGAGAGAGAGAGAGAGAGAGGGGGATGAGCACAGATTTGTAAGAGCAAAAGGAAGAAACGGACAGAGACGGAGGAAGAAGGAAAGACAATAAAAGAAAGAGAGTATTGTTTGTAAACAGCAGCAGAGGCAGCTCAGTACTGTGTAGTGCTGTGTGTACAAGCCATTGCCTGGCTCAGTGAGAGAAGGAACCCCCCCCCCCCCCGGTGTTGAGTTCCTCAGAGGGCGGGACTCACCAGACGTAAGGCAGCATCAGAACGAAAGGGCAGATTATGACAATCTGCAGGACCTGCCAGTCATCCCGGTCCGGCCAATTGCGGCACAGAGCTGCCACCCCTGGCATCAGTAGCTGCCCGCCCACCATCAGAAAACTGGCCACCATGGTCATAGAGAAACGCCAGGCTGGCAAACAAAGCTCGATCCCTGAAGGGAAGAGACGGGGACACAGGAAGGTTTAGTTTCACATGAAATATAGATTCATGGAGTGTCGTTGCACCGGTGGAGACGAGTAAATGATCTAAGCTGCATGTGTGTGTGGATGTGATTACCATCATAAACTAAGCAGCCGATCTTAATGGCCTGGAAGAGTGTGATGTGTGTGTGTGTTTGTTTAATGGTGCAGCCGGTATTGAATTCCCTCTCTGAATTATTGAGGACTCCTATTACTGATGCTTCCCATGAGGACACCCGAGTTTAACACCAGACCTCTTTGTGAACTTAGGATGGGCTACACGTCGAGGCTTTGAGAGGGTTCAGCTGCTTAACCCCAGCCTGGGCTCTCATCCCCTCCCCTACTGCCTGTAACATGGTACAGTCCAGATGGCCTGGCCCATATGGCAAGGTCTTTTTGAAGGTGACCATTGTGGGAGGGAGGGAGGGAGGGAGGCAGAAAGATAGAGTGAGGGAGACTTCATATTGTGTATAGGAAGGGGGAAAAGGTTGAGGAAAGGGAAGGGAGAAAGGAGGAAGAGACGGTCGGAATACAAATGACTTCTTTCCTCCAAAGGACATGAAAAAAACCCACTCCATTCATTAGCTGAATCCCCAGAGGAATGATAATAAAGACGTGGAGGGGGAGGCAGAGAGATGGAGAAAAACAGGCACAAGAAAAACAAAGAAAGATGACAAAGATTTTCATAAAATCCAGAAAGACAGGAAAATGATTAAGATAGAATCCTAGATGGGAGGAACAAAATGAAGGTATTAGGCCAAATCCCTTCATCGCTGTTCTCTTGAGCTCCAAACAGACAGTTTGAGAGTTAATATCTCCACTAAACCTCCCTGCAGGAAGGAAGGAAATTACACTGACCCCTAATCCTTAACCTCCCTTCTCTCTCCTCATCCTGTCTTTGTGCATCAAAGGAGAAAGACCTTTGTATAGTTCAACGTATTTCAACATTTACTTGAGTAAAAGTCGTAGTACCACAATGTAGAAATACGCTCACATTCTTACTTTAAGTAGAACGGAACAGAGAGTGAAATTCCATGAAATGTCTGGAATAATCCCTCATTGCATTACAGGATAACTGTAGTCCCACGTTGGGTGTTGACCCAGGAAACTAGTCTGTTAAATGTCATCGTTTCACTTTGCTTTCCCTTCAGATGTTCACGTTTTATTGTTGTCATTATACAGGACGCACATTTAACTGATACTCAAAATATTTAAATTAGAGTACAAACAATAAAATAGGCGATTGAATGGAACAATAAACGATGTGCTGAGGAGCCTCTAAGGCTGTCAGTCACTGATCACATGATCAACTTGAGCAGCACTGATTCTCTTACTGTGTTGCCTTCACATTTGAGATTCGTCCGCTATATTGGAGCAAACTTCCTCATTTTACAGCTAAACAGTGAACTAAACGTTTCTGGAGTTATGAGCTGCAGTTTCAATGTTTTATGTGTGAATCCTGACTCTGCAAAATAACCGGTACCTAAAGCTGTAAAGATAAACATAGTGAAGTAAAACGTTCAATATTGAAGTATGAAGTGGCATTAAATGAAAGTGAAGAACCTGAAATCACACGTAAATACAGCGCTTGTTTCCATGTACTGCAAACATATTAAACACAGCGTTGTGTCTCTGTGGTACCGCTGGCCACAGCAGTCAGCAGGCATACACACACACACACACACACACAGAGAGAGAGGGAGAGAGAGAGAGAGACAGACAGACTAGACATAGTTGAGCAAAGGCAATGCATCTTTAAAACGACCGTGCAAAACAAAAACCACTCCTCAACTCTCTGGGGAGGTTTCTGATCCCACTGACTCTTCTGGGATATCAACACACATACACACACACACACACACACACACACACACACACACACACACACACACACACACACACACACACACACACACACGAACACACACACACACACACACACACACTCGCTGGCAAGGACCTTTTGTTCCTGCTGAGTGGGAGAATGGTTCTCCTTGTGCTGATTATCTCACTGCCCCCCCTGTGGGCTGATCCCCATCACCCCCCTCTTGCCCACTCTTCCCTCTTGCTCATCAGGGCTGAAGTGGCTCCCTCACCCTTTGTAAGGCCACCATCCCCCACTCCTCCTCCTCCTCCTCCTCCCCCCCCCCCTCCTCCTCCTCCTCCTCCTTTCACCGAGCGGTTTTCCACTGTCCTCACATCTGAACAGTTGCAGAGAGGAGTGAAAAACAGAAGCCACAATGGAAGAAAGGGAGGCCAAAAACAAAGAGAAGGCAACAAAAAGGAGCTGATCTGATGGCTAAACTAACACATGGCTGACAGCTACACCACACGCACTCTGTGTTGTCTGCTGCTTCTCCTTGCCTGGGGCACGAGAACGGACCGCAGAGACAATTGGCTTTCTAGCAGCGGGGGGGGGGGGGGGGTGCAGGTGGCCATATGCACTTTCTTTATTCATGGGTTGAGTCATTTAGAGTCTTACTAGTGACACGGCTTACGACACGCCAACTGGCCTGCTTTATAGACATACGTGGTGAGCACTTTTCACTGTTTCCTGGCACGTTATTGACAAAACCAAATGGATCACTAATGAACATAATGTTCTGCTGCTTTAGGCGGATGACTTCACAAAGAGGCCCGGACGGTAAACAGATAGGAGGTTTGACAAGGACACGACGTGACAGGACAGTACTTCTCCCCAGCTGAGTCAGCAGTAGTCGTCCCCCTAGCTCATATCGACACACACACACACACACACACACACACACACACACACACACACACACACACACACACACACACTTATAAACTGCATGTCTCTCATTACCTTCACGTCTCAGTGACAGAGACAAAGATACTGTTTCACACCTCACTCACTGAAAACCTCTTCTTTTGAGTGCAAATCTCCCTGCAGGGACAGGTATCGTGATCATGTCCTGGTTTTCAGCAGCAACCTTACTGCATCTAGTGAGTAGTATAATATTAAGGCTCTTCAGCTCTTCGGTTGCCGCCTAGTCAGAACAAGTCTCAGGTCCTTGAGGGGAATTCCAGGTCTGTCTCACTGCTACCTGAAACAAACACACTCCCACGTAGCTTAAGACTGACTGAGTCCTTGTCTCAAATCTATAGCTCTGACTCAAACATAAACCCTGTTTAACATGAAGCATGTTGGATTCATGGATGGATGGCAGAGAAGTGGGCGATGCTGCAGCAGTGGTTTGCCACGTTTCTACAGACGCTGGAATTCTGCTGTTAAATCCAAGCCAGCAAGTCTGCTGTGATGGAGCAGCTTTTAAAGCCAAGAGAGCGTGAATATGTAACACTCAAAGTAGTCCTTAACGGCTTGTCTTTAAATACTACGTTAACCAAACATCGTTTGTATTACTGTGATATTATTTTCCAGATGCGTTTGGATAAGGGGCAGAAAAACGAGGAGACAGAAGCTCTCTCCCTGCAGCTCCCACTCCCGAGGTACATGCTAAATTACAAAACTCATTAATCCAGAACGTGGAATCGGTACAAACAACCACATGCGCACACACAACACACAAATGAACACATTTACACTAGCAGAGCAAACGCTCGCTGCTGCTGGCGGCTCCGGAGTGGAGTTTATTATTCTCTGCGTGCTGCGGAGAGATAACCGGACGATGAGAGATCTCAAATGAGCCTCGGAAAAATGAGAAAGTGAGGGTGAGCGTAATGAAATGGCAGTGAGCGAGGAGGAGGAGGAGGAGGAGGAGGAGGGGGAGGAGGAGGATAGTCGAGGGAAGCATAGAGTGAAATTGGAAAAGGCCAGAAAGCTATTGAATTTAGAAACAGGGATTCAATGCTGCGTTTACAGCTGCAGAGGGAGAGGAGAGGCACAAAGAGTATTCCTGTGGGGAGACGAGCACGATACCGTGGAGAATGCTGCACATACAATTATCCACAATACTGTAAATGTGTCCTACATGCATATTTCTGTCTCTTTATCTGCTCTACTTCCCGCTGCTGTCTGTGTCTCTGATGTTAAAGTGCTGGCTCGCAGCTTTCATTTGTAATAAGGGGTCACTTTCTATCAACAAACACACCCCACATGAGCTAATGACACCTAATGATAATGATGATGATACTTAACATACAGGTGAGGCAAACGGGGCTTAAAAGAGAAACAGTAACTCAACTAGGGGGATGACAGTGGGTCAACATGGAGCAGGAGGCTCCCTTGTTAACTGTACTGGATGCTTTCTCTTCCAAATACCATCAGAGCCGCTCGCTAACAACCCCTGTGATCGTCTGCCTGCCTGTGGTTTTGCCCCGTAGGCCTCCTTTTGCCGGATTCACAGATCTCACGGATCACGCCCTGATCTCGGATGCTAATGATGGGGTTGGCTTTGCATGGTGAGTACAGTCTTATTATTCCTGTAGAATGAATGGATGAAACTCAAATGTTCATAATAAGTGTATAATGAACACCGTAAACCCTCAGTTACTTCCTGTGCCATGGTGGAAGATATCCAAGTACATTTTCTCAAGTATTGTGCTTAAGTGCACGTTTACTTTATCCGTAAACATGAGTACTTCTTCCACTACTGCTTGTTTGTATGTTTAGGCTCACTGCTCTGCAAAATTGTTTTTTGCAGTGATACAGGTCCAGTGTTCACCCGATATGTATGTGAACGCCTTGAAATTAAAGCCTAAAGTCATCTTATAATCTCAGATCTAATGTACTGAACTGCTGAGTCAACACTAAAAACAAGGCGTCACTGCCAAACGACCGATGGACTGCATGCTTTCTGTCCTGCTGTCTCATTGACTCTCTAGGCAGACGATGAAAGCAGAGACGAGCTACAGTGATGAGAAGTTTGTTTTCCCCTCTGCATCGGTGTGGTTTTAGTTTGGAATAATGAAGAACGTTGCTTTGGCCTCCCAGCTCATGTGTTGGTACATCAGCGTTTGAGGATGTGTTTTACTGGAAGCTTTGAATGTGTGTGCCGTTATTCTACACGTCTCTTTTCCTGTTAACGGGACGGCGGTGTCTATTTATCTGTGAGGTGACTTCAAAGCGAGCCATCCGGTGGCAGAGAGCCGACTGTTCCTCCTGCTGGATCTTCCTCACACAACCAACAAACACCGCACACAACCACGCTTCTGCTGCACAGAACAGTGCCTGCATCCAATCTGTTCTCTCTCTCTCTCTCTCTCACACACACACACATACACACACACACACACACACACACACACACACACACGGTTACTTATCCCCCCCATTGTCGACACTGGGCAAACAAACAAGTGACATATAGAAAAATTGCCTCCCATTACAGTTATTTGGCAAACAGCCTGAAATAACCGGAGGGGATGTAGTGAAGTGTCCGTGAGCGTGACATGAATGTGCAAACTGTGGAGACGGACTGCCGGATTTACACAGCAGCAAATATTGTCGTCAGCACAAGCAAATGAGTGCGTACTCCTTTTAATAACGGCAGCTTTCCTCAGAGACGTTTGTGGGTGTCACCCCTCTAAAACAGCCACCAGGAACCCTCTGGTGAGTAGCAACCAGCTGATACAGATCTCTGGATCATCTTCACAAACAGATACAAGTAAGAACAAGACTATCAAGAAAACCATAAGAAGAAAATACTGTAATTCACATTCTGTTTCATTGAACCAAACGCTTAATTGAAGTAAGCATGAATACAGGCCTTAAATTCAATTTTATTATTTATTATATTATTATTTTCCTCAACTCAATCGGCTCATGCGGTCATCATCTTAAAGTCGAGCCCTATATTGTGCACCTATTCAACAATATATGTTGAAAAATGACAAAAAGAAATCTATTTCTTCATGTTTTTATATCAACATTCCTGTAAAACAAAATAGAGTGCTTACATCAGCTACTACCAACCAATTCCAACCAATAATATCATGACATCCAGCCATCCATCAATCAATCTGCAGCTTCAGCTCTGCACACAGTTGGATAACTAACGTGAGTAACGTTTTGTCCCGCCTGTCCGTCCTGTTTCACTCATATGTCACCGTGAGGAAGCTCGATACTAGAAATGCTGTATCAACTTAGACCCGGTCCTCGAGCACTACGACAGCTCTCTGATTCCACCCTCAACTACCTGTGACCTAAAACGCCACATAACACATCATTAAGGGTATTTTGTTTTCCTTTGTAGAGATCGCAGATTAAATCCAACAATCCGGAGTCTCTCTGCGTACTGCTCGGAGGCGACCATTTTGTTTGTTTTTTTTAAAAGCAGTTCAGCAGATATTTATTGGATCCCCTACTGAGAGGGACAAAAGCAGGCCCACCATGCAAGCACAAAGTCTGCCCTTGCTCACGCATCATGACTGACTAATCCCCCAAGTGGCCCGACGGAGAGGAGGCCTGCAGAGGATGAGGAAGAGGGGGACGGCAGCAGGGCGGTCGGGGGGGGTTCGGCAGCTAATTTGGTGCATTATCACCTTGGCCGCCGGCTATTATGCATAACCACAGAAAAGGACTTACTGTAGAGGAACATATTCAAGATGGGGAGGAGAAAACAGACCGTGTGCTCTCACAAATATTTGGGAAATATCAGTGGCGTTTGGTTTCTGTGTCATCCGTCCAAATGTTTAGTCATTTCCGCAGATAAACAAATTCTCACCAGCCGTGGACACTTGACTATCCTCCATCTGGTGAGATGCTGACGTTTATCCATTCATTTACCATCTCAGTGTAGACCATTTATGTCTATCATATCATCCCATAAATAATGTAAATCATTCAATGTGTTATAGAGAAGAACAGGACAGTGAGCACTTCAGTCTCAACGTATAATTGTAGGCTACGTTTGACAGCCTAGATTCATTTTGATATATTATACACTATAAGATATCAGGCTTTGTCAGTGATGGAGTGAAAAAGCCCTGGTTATATTTCCATCAGTGTCTCTATAAAATAAATTATATTTAAAAAAAGCAGAAGTTAATAGAGGGTATTGAAGACACCTAAAAGACGTCATAAAAGTCAACAGTTATATGACAATATTCAAAACATTAAATATGTGAGGATGAAGTTGTCAGGATTTCTGATCAGTTTGCAGGAGTTGTTATTGCTACTGTTACACAAGCAAAATATGTCTTAAAAGTTTGCAAGAGAACACAAAAGAAGGTTTTTCATCCTCTACTTTCCAGCCTACCTAACACACTGATCGGACATTCATTTTTTCATTAAATGAACACAATAAATGACAGAGAACAAATGAGGAAATACAGGAAAGCAGGAGTCAAAAAGGCGACACACAGGCGTAACAAGGTGACAGTGTGTACTTACTGAGCACATAGAGGGAGAGAGCGAGGCCCGCCAAGCAGAAACCCTCAAAGAAGCGCAAGGTGCTGAACATGGTGACGTTTACAGAGAAGGCAACACTCAGACCAAACACCAGCATGAAAAGCACCGAGAGAATCAACACCGGGTGTCGACCAAACCTTCAGAGACAGAGAGAAGTGAGAAAGGGAAAGATATCAAAGTGTTTAAAAACGGTCACAAACTGAGAAAAGAAACTCTTGCTGTGAAAGGGATTCTTCCAGTCATTGTTTCAGACTGTGGATGTCCTGGTTGAAGGGGGTCAGTAGGTCAAAGGGTCAGGTCAGGGCTGAGGCCTTTTGGCCCGCATGTTTTTTTCCATTGTTTCCATGGTTACTGATCTCAAACACAATGCAGGGCCTTTTTTTCCCACGATGCAGCTCAGGTGCATCACATGCTGCAGACGCGACCACGGTGAGTTTAACAGCATCCCTTAAAGGGTCACAGTTCATTTATTTACATACAGGTGTTCTCACTTAGCCTTGCAGATAGATTCGGTTTTACTATTCGTGTTTGGAGATTTAGTACGTGGTGCTGGAAGTTTAAAAAACAAAATGTTTCAATCATTTATATGCAACATGTCTGAAAACTATCTCCAGGACACTTTTCATGAAAACAAATATCCACCGAAGAAATAGTTGACAGGAAGATGGTAGGTATAAGTTCAGCCAGACTGAACCAATTAGTAAAAAGTAACGACAAGCTTTTGCAGGTAATTTTTTTTGCTGGGAAGTCAATCCATTGGTGTGGCTCAAAGGATGGCAATGTCGGTCGGACAACTAATATGTCAACAAATATCAGATGGATTTGAAACAGACATTCATGTCCACCACAGGATGAACCAAAATAACATATTAATGTGTCCAATACTTTGGTTTATGACCCAAAACGTGCAAAACTGATAACAAACTGGTGAACGTGCTTAACGCTGTACTTTCTAAAGTCTCGTAGCATTCTTACTGCAAGCATGTTAGCATGCTAATGTTACCATTTAGCTTGACGCACCATTGAACCAAATTACGGCCTCACAAACGCAGCTCACACTTAGTCTTGTTTAAATAAAGACATTTCAAACTTATAAGTACCTCCATTGTTTAGTAGTGGAGGCAATACATCCAAACCTACACAAATAAAACCAAAACTATCTGCACGGTTGGTACAAATGAAGTGAAAGAAATACTTCTTTGTGGCTAAGATGAGTGGAACTAACAGAAGCTGGACAGAAGCACAGAACAGACAGAAAAGAGGCGGCTTACCAGTCAGCCATGACACCCATCACTAGGTAGCCAAATATGGAGCCCACCAGCAAGGAGAACTTGGCAATGTGCACCTTCCAGGCCGAGTCACACACCAGGTTCCACTAAAACCAGAGACAAGCACCCAGAGAGGAACGTTAGACGACTTTTCAGAGGAAAAAAAAACACAGATGTCAATATAAAAAGGAATTAAACATCAGCAGCCGTGACATTTTTAATCTGGATGCAGCACAGAAACACAATGACATGTGAGCTTTTCTCATTAGAAGTCTGTCAAAAGCTCTGACTCATTGTTTTGATAATTCATGAAGGTTGATGAGTGTGCAAACATGCTGCAAACGCTTTGGAAATATTCAAAAACAGAGGTGTGAGAGGGAGAAAGAGCATGTGTGTGAATGTGGGCACGTGGCTGCAATAACAGAAATCAATAGCTTTCCACAAAACCCATGGGTCAGTGCACACACGGCTGCAGCCCTCAGCATCTGAAGCTAAGCCAAGGACACATGTGGAAGCACAATGTGTACTCTATATCTGTGTCCGACCCTGCAAGCATCTGCAAGAGTGCAGCAGAGCGATTTGGCCTGTGTGTGAACATGGTGTTGGTGTTTAACGGTGATTTACAGAAGTCCACGCTGAGCCTCCGACGGTGTAGACGGTTATTGGTTATGACAGATGATGGTGGTTGTGAAATGGCCGGGGGGGGTTTGTGGAGAACTCAGTCGGTATGGGTTTATAATGTACGGGCCATTAGCACCAGCGTTGTCTGGGAAAACAGATATCAGTCAGGCACACAGGCCAGAGCCAGGTGGCAATCGACTTTCAGTGGAATTGTTTGGTGACGATATGACAAATTATGATATACGACAAAGCAAAGCATAGATCGGTTATTAAAGTTCTGTATTTTACAAAAGAGCATGGCAGGATTAACCTGCTCAGGGTTCCTTCCACTCTCTCTGCAGTTTTTCTTTGGCTATGATTGCAGTAATGTGATTAAATGCATCCATATTAAGTAGCAACATATAAGCACAAAACTAGACTAATGAAGGATTAAAAACTGGATTCTGACACAGGGAGCTACTTCAAAACAGGGCTAAAGGGGCAAGATTAGGTCACATTTCACACGAAGGCCTTAATAATATCAGTGCTGTAGTGTGGCATATATTCTCAAATAAATGCACATTTAAATGAACACAAAGGGTAAATCTGGAGCTTGCAAGCAGATCCTTACTGTATTTACACCCTCTGGTATACTGGCTACATTGTTCCTTCCTTCAATGTCAGTGTATCCGCTATTAGTTACATGCACCGAGGGGAGATATGGAAACAGCATCGGGAGGGCAAAGAGTGCATCTCTGGTTTTCTGGCACTTCAAAGGTTTTTGTGATGTAATGCACACACAAGCAGTAGAACACAGTGCATCAAATTATACATCACTTTGATGAGGTTATATGTGATTTGATATGATATGATATTTGAATTAGCCATTCTGTGATAGCATATATAAATTAAATATTATTTATATATTATATAAATTATGAAAAATAGTTATTATAGCATCAGCTGCTGTCTCCGAGCTCAACACGCACACACACGCGCGCGCGCACACACACACACACACACACACACACACACACACACCGAACACATCCCCTCATATTGAGGTCAGTGGGTAACTTGTCAATAAGCTGTTAGCACTTGTGTGCCTCTGCACTGAGAAAGGCAGTGATGATGAAAACACACGGTGGTGAGGATGATGATGAAGATGATGGTGAACTCTGTCAGAGATAACACTGTGGGTCTATCATGTGCTCAGTCGTTACCTTGGTAACCACATTTTGACTAAGTCCCGTCTGCAGCTCCAGCCTCCACTCCTTGCAGGCGCACAGCGCCGCGCTGCTGTCGCCGTAGCCTTCCCCGGTGCCGTTGCCTCTGAGCTGCAGCGCGGGCGCGCCGGTGACCGGCGGGGACGCCGCGGTCCAGTTGCTCTCGTTCGTGAGGGGTTGCACGCACGTGCCGTTGGGTTGCGCCAGCAGGAAATAATCCGAGAACTGGCTAAAGCCGATGAACAATGCCGGTATCCAGGTCAGGACCACGAGCTGCTTCTGGTGTTTCCCAAAGCCCCCAAGAGACGGCAGAACCGAGCCGTCGATGCGCGGCAGCAGCCGGGGCACCGGGTGCTCCAGCGGGGTGAAGCCGTTCTCGGGCGGGTGGTCCTGCGCCTCCGGCCGGTCGGCTGCCATCGCGGCCCGGCCACAAAGAGAGCAGCTGGGCGCAACAGTGGGTGAAGCGAAGCCCCCGCTCCGCTGCCGTCCGCGCACTCTGCGTTAAGCCCTTTGACACAAAGGAAGCCCACAGCGCGGATAAATCCTGCGTGTAGTCGACAAAAGCCCGATTAAAAAAAGATATAGAGAGAGAGGTCTCCGGTCCGCGCGGGCGTGCAGAGGCGCCGAATCACCGAGCAGACGTCCTCATGGCGAGGGGGCTTGAAGCGACCAGGGGATGTCCGAGCGGAGCAGCGGTGTCAGGAGGAGAGCGCTGTGGAGGGGCTCCCGGAGAGGAGAAGACGCGGACAGGCGGGCATGCTCACCAACACGGGCTTTGTATTCCATGAGTACAGCTCCTACAGCGGGATCCATCCATATGGAGCTGATGTGGGCCAGGCCTGCTGGAACGTGACGCTACATCCACTAAACAGCTGCCGGTCCTTCGTCCGTGAGCGCCACAGGTCTCATACCTGCCCACACGGTGACCCCCTGCAGGTGCGCGTCACCGAGTCTCTCACGTGCAGAATGTCCGAGTCCGAGTCCGTCAGCGGGCCACTCCGACGGTGTTGACTTCACAGACGTGGTGGAGTCAATGGGACACGGTGGTATAGTGGGGCTGGGAGCAGAAATGGGGGGAGACCAAGCCCCGCCCTCCCTCGGTCGCGCTATGCGCTGCGATTGGAGAGCCTTCAAAGGGCGACTGCACCACTGACGGGCATCTGCAGGCAACAATGATCCCCTTTGTGCAGCCTCTGCCCTCTCCTCCAGATATCAGGCTCGTTGTTATTCAATCGTTCACGTTTCCCATCGGCACCTGCTGATTTAGGATCAAATAATCGAGCGCTGATATGGCTGCAGGTCGTTTAAGGTGGTCTGTGGGTTTGCTGAGCTTTTACGTCATATGATTTTTTTTTCATAGCTGTAAAAATAGGCAGCATCAGTTACTGGTTTGAGGAGACAATAGGAGGGTGACAGTGTTTTCGGGTGACGTGCTGCCCGTCGGCCGCGAGGGGGCGTCAGACGATCACTGCGCGCCCTGACATCTGACGTCTGTTAAGTCAGCATGATAGCAAGACAACAGGGAAGCGAGGACGTGAGACTGTCGGTGCGACTGTATGTCTTAAAACCTTATATAACATAATGTTTGAGGGTGTTGATGTGGCTGCAGCTGCTCCCAAATGTGAGTGACCTTGACATGCAAGTGAGTTTCAGAGGCCCTGTGTGTGTGTGTGTGTGTGTGTGTGTGTGTGTGTGTGTGTGTGTGTGTGTGTGTGTGTGTGTGTGTGTGTGTGTGCATGCGTGCGTGTGTGTATGTGCATGTGTGTATCTCTGTCTGTGTGTGTGTGTGTGTGTGTGTGTGTGTGTGTGTGTGTGTGTGTGTGCATGCGTGCGTGTGTGTATGTGCATGTGTGTATCTCTGTCTGTGTGTGTGTGTGTGTGTGTGTGTGTGTGTGTGTGTGTGTGTGTGTGCGTGCGTGCGTGCGTGTGTGTATGTGCATGTGTGTATCTCTGTCTGTGTGTGTGTGTGTGTGTGTGTGTGTGTGTGTGTGTGTGTGTGTGTTAGCTAACAGTTTTACTCCTGGTGTCTCTGAACGACATGGAGCTGGTATTTAGGGTGCGGCTGACAGTGTAACAGAGAGCTAACAACTCTCACTCATCTCTCACCTCCTCCTTCACCCCACCCTGCTCCTCCTCAATCTTAAACCTTAATAAGTTTTGGAGGAGGCTGAGAAAGCTGGGGAGGTTGTGGTTGTGTGTGTGTGTCTGCCGACCACACCCGTTTTACAGCACATACCAGAGCTGGCTCAGATATTCTTGGGGCCCTAAACAGATTGTGACCCCCCCTCCCTCCACACAAAAACAAATTCAAAATGTTTTATTACTCATAATTGAATTAAATGTCAATTCATTTATGGTAATTAATATATCAAATTGAAAATATAACCAATGATTTATGGGTGTTCGGTTGCTACACACAGCTGCTCTAACCGCCCGACACTTTAGAAAATATGCTTATTTGCTTTCTTTCCAAGAGCTAGACGGAGAGATGATATCAACAAGTGTCAGAGCTGAGTCGCGATTGGTCGAGCTAAGCATAAAGTCTGGAATCAGGGAGAAACAATTAGTCTGGCTCTGTCCAAAGTGTAACTCAAACTTTAAAGCATGAGCACCTTTCAAGCTCATTAATCAACCCATCACATCTGGCTGGACTCCCGGCCTCGGCGATTAAACCATTGCAGTGTATCCAGAACGCTGCAGCACGCCTTGTCTTCAATCTACCCAAATTCTCCCATGTGACCCCCCTCCTCCGTGACCTCCACTGGCTCCCTGTTGCAGCCCCCATCCAATTCAAGACGAAGACACTGGCCTCTAGGGCCATCAATGGAACGGCACCCATCTACCTTCAAACACTGGTCAAACCTCACGCCCCGAAGCGAGCACTTCGCTCCTCTACTTCAGCTGGCCGGCTGGTACCACCATCGCTGAAATCAAACAAATGTCGCTCAGCAAAGTCCAGACTCTTCTCTGTTCTGGTCCTCAGTGGTGGAACGAACTCCCGACTAATGTCAGGACAGCAGAGACACTGCCATCTTCTGAAAAAGGCTCAAGACTCACCTGTTCAGACTTCACCTCGACTCTACATAGCATGACCCACTAACCCCCCCCCCCCCCCCAAAAGAAAATAGCACTTCTATGTTCTTACCTTTAGCACTCTGATCATACTGTTGTTCTTATGTTTGCTGAACAGCTACTACTTTACTCAGATGAGAACCTAACACTTGTTTCTATTTTTTCACTCTTACTTTATCTGCAATGATATGTTGTGGTTTCTTTTGACAAATGTACTTATTGTAAGTCGCTTTGGACAAAAGTGTCTGCTGAATGCCCTAAATGTAAATGTAAATATCTCAATTCAACAATTTCTGGGTTTTCTACAAATTACTTGCTGTTCAAAAAGGCCAACAATTGTTACGTTGGGTTGTGTTTCAGTATTAAGCTGCCTGTTGGACGTCTTTAATTCTACGTTAAATGAAGACGGTCAGCTTACTGCAAGACAAACTGTATTTTAGAGCAGTTGCAGAAGTAACACATATGAACACAGCTCGGTGCGGGGAAGTCTTTTGGTCCTGTGAGGTTGCCAGGCAACCAACAGAGACCCAGCAGTAGAGGCACCAGGCAGATGAATGAAATGTTGCCCAACAAGAAACAGATCCAGCTTATGACACTCTCTAAAACTTAATTTATTTAACTATTTAATCATGGTGGATGTATTATTTTAGGTTGGAAAGAGCTACGCTAGCTCCCTCTGCCTTCAGTCTTTATGCTAAGCTAATCACCCCTGACATGGTATTGGTCTTCACATCTCTCGATTATTCTATTCCAACACAATTTTAGCCATATTTTATTCTGTTGCTTTAATATTTTTGTTATTATTATTTATTATATTCTCTATCACAACCTGTTTTTTTTCCAAGGTCCGCAATCTTTTCACCTCTTCATCATTCAGAAGTGAATTGGGAATTCATTTCACATCCATTTCTGGCTCAGCCAGCCACTCAGTAGTTCTTGGTTCCAATAGCCGGTTGGATTTTGGATCCAGTTTGTGATTCGTTTGTTTAATCGATTTTTTTAACATGTATTACTCACCATCCAAAATAAATTTAACTGCAATGTTTTATATCTATGGTACTACATGTTTAAGTTCTAGGTTATTATTAACAATTTAATCAATAAATGTAACTTGTGCACACTGGACACAAGCGATACTAATTCATCGTGTTGGCATTCACTTTTGTCAGAGTAACGTCATTGTCAGTAATGTTACAGATATGAAAACATAAGATACGTGAAAAATACAAGTTACAAATATTGTATACGTATACATTACAATTACAATACATTTGGGTAAAGTTATGTTAAACCAGCGGCTGCCTTTGTGTCTATAACACTTAAAATAAAAAAAACACTATAAACCTTGAAAGCAAGTTCAGCAGTAATGAGTATTACTTGTAATACAGCCTCCACACAAAACATCCAAAAACAGCAGTTGTGACCTTTAAATGGAATTATTCCTTAGAGAGAAATAAATTCATGTTCTTTCTGATAGTTAGAAGAGAAAAACAACTATTTGTGTCTGCTTGTTAAAGGGACAGTTCAACGTATTCCAAAGACCTTGCTGTGAGCAGCATTATCTTGTGTAACCCGGTTTCTGGAAAGACACATTACTGAGTTTTACAAACACTTTACACGTTTTCTTTCACCAGCGGGCACAACTGAAGTCACATGTTCAAAACTCTAACACAGTCTGCACAGCAGCAGTTCATCTGGTCCAAACTCTTGTTTTTCATTGATCAAACACAGTTTTCAAAACTCTCCACACTCGTCTCCTGACTCCTGAGACGCGTTGGTGGAGGAAGAAGAGTGGCAGGGAGACAGGTTGGTGGAGGGAGACAAGTGGCAGGGAGACAGGTTGGTGGAGGGAGACAAGTGGCAGGGAGACAGGTTGGTGGAGGGAGAAGAGTGGCAGGGGGACAGGTTGGTGGAGGGAGACAAGTGGCAGGGAGACAGGTTGGTGGAGGGAGAAGAGTGGCAGGGGGACAGGTTGGTGTAGGAAGACGAGTGTCAGGGAGACAGGTTGGTGGAGGGAGAAGAGTGGCAGGAAGACAGGTTGGTGTAGGGAGATGAGTGTCAGGGAGACAGGTTGGTGTAGGGAGACGAGTGTCAGGGAGACACGTTGGTGGAGGGAGATGAGTGTCAGGGAGACAGGTTGGTGGAGGGAGACGAGTGTCAGGGAGACAGGTTGGTGGAGGGAGAAGAGTGGCAGGGGGACAGGTTGGTGGAGGGAGACAAGTGGCAGGGGGACAGGTTGGTGGAGGGAGAAGAGTGGCAGGGGGACAGGTTGGTGGAGGGAGAAGAGTGGCAGGGGGACAGGTTGGTGTAGGAAGACGAGTGTCAGGGAGACAGGTTGGTGGAGGGAGAAGAGTGGCAGGAAGACAGGTTGGTGTAGGGAGATGAGTGTCAGGGAGACAGGTTGGTGTAGGGAGACGAGTGTCAGGGAGACACGTTGGTGGAGGGAGATGAGTGTCAGGGAGACAGGTTGGTGGAGGGAGACGAGTGTCAGGGAGACAGGTTGGTGGAGGGAGACAAGTGGCAGGGGGACAGGTTGGTGGAGGGAGACAAGTGGCAGGGAGACAGGTTGGTGGAGGGAGACAAGTGGCAGGGGGACAGGTTGGTGGAGGGAGACAAGTGGCAGGGAGACAGGTTGGTGGAGGGAGACAAGTGGCAGGGGGACAGGTTGGTGGAGGGAGACAAGTGGCAGGGAGACAGGTTGGTGGAGGGAGACAAGTGGCAGGGGGACAGGTTGGTGGAGGGAGACAAGTGGCAGGGGGACAGGTTGGTGGAGGGAGACAAGTGGCAGGGAGACAGGTTGGTGGAGGGAGACAAGTGGCAGGGGGACAGGTTGGTGGAGGGAGACAAGTGGCAGGGGGACAGGTTGGTGGAGGGAGACAAGTGGCAGGGGGACAGGTTGGTGGAGGGAGACAAGTGGCAGGGAGACAGGTTGGTGGAGGGAGACAAGTGGCAGGGGGACAGGTTGGTGGAGGGAGACAAGTGGCAGGGAGACAGGTTGGTGGAGGGAGACAAGTGGCAGGGGGACAGGTTGGTGGAGGGAGACAAGTGGCAGGGAGACAGGTTGGTGGAGGGAGACAAGTGGCAGGGGGACAGGTTGGTGGAGGGAGACAAGTGGCAGGGGGACAGGTTGGTGGAGGGAGACAAGTGGCAGGGGGACAGGTTGGTGGAGGGAGACAAGTGGCAGGGAGACAGGTTGGTGGAGGGAGACAAGTGGCAGGGGGACAGGTTGGTGGAGGGAGACAAGTGGCAGGGAGACAGGTTGGTGGAGGGAGACAAGTGGCAGGGGGACAGGTTGGTGGAGGGAGACAAGTGGCAGGGAGACAGGTTGGTGTAGGGAGATGAGTGTCAGGGAGACAGGTTGGTGGAGGGAGACGAGTGTCAGGGAGACAGGTTGGTGGAGGGAGACGAGTGTCAGGGAGACAGGTTGGTGTAGGGAGATGAGTGTCAGGGAGACAGGTTGGTGGAGGGAGACGAGTGTCAGGGAGACAGGTTGGTGGAAGGAGATGAGTGTCAGGGAGACAGGTTGGTGGAGGGAGACGAGTGTCAGGGAGACAGGTTGGTGGAGGGAGACGAGTGGCAGGGAGACAGGTTGGTGGAGGGAGAAGAGTGGCAGGGAGACAGGTTGGTGTAGGGAGATGAGTGTCAGGGAGACAGGTTGGTGTAGGGAGACGAGTGTCAGGGAGACAGGTTGGTGGAGGGAGACAAGTGGCAGGGAGACAGGTTGGTGGAGGGAGAAGAGTGGCAGGGAGACAGGTTGGTGGAGGGAGATGAGTGTCAGAGAGACAGGTTGGTGGAGGGAGACGAGTGGCAGGAAGACAGGTTGGTGGAGGGAGATGATAGACAAAGAGTTGTAATGACTGATGAAATAAGGGCCACACTTCTAGACCATGTTGTGGATCCTGGCGGGGGTCCAGGGTGAGAGTTGCATCCTTACAGTAAATGAAAACATTACAGGAACTGAATACTGTAATGCAATTATAGAATATTTACACAGATATATACCGTTTTTACTGTAAAATATAGTTTATAATTGGACCCAAAGGCAGGAGGAAGAGTAAGCTGTAAGCATTGCAAGCTGAGTGTCTTCCCAGACATCTCTACAGCCGATGAGTCACACCACAACCATCTGATACGTAGAACTGAAGGTTAGAGGACAAACACGTCAAGCGTTCCAAATTAAGTTACATAAGAGACGAGCTGCTGACAGGCCTGGAGTGGAAGAATTCCTCTTCATGCGAGGAGGTGGAGCAGCATCGTTTGTCTCCATGAGACCAGTGACCCAGATTGGTTCAGGTGTCATGTGACGGCTCTCAGGTGGCCCCTCCCTCCCATTCACCCCCTCCCCGGCTCCGTCTCCCTACCCCCAGGAGGCATATCCATGTCACGCTGCTGCACAGGTACGCCTCTGTGACAGGATTCGTGAGCTGCAGCAGCCGGCGTTCCTGTCCGACTGCCTAAAACACGCTGCACACACACATATTCTTGTTAGTGGCATGTATCTACAGTGTATTTAGATGTACTGTTGAGGTGCAATATCAGCATAATCTTCTAAAACCATGGGAAAGATGGGCAGCCATTTTGAAACTGAGCACAGAGATCCGCTCAGTTCTCACCGTTTCACTGAACAGTCACCTCTTTCACCTTTGATGCAAAGTCCCTCAGGCGATGAATGACTTGTCTTTCTCTCACTGATACGCTCGTTCTCTCCACACAAACACCTGCACGGTTACAAACATCAACGTTAACACTTCAGCCTGTTTTCCTCCTCACTCCCTGTTATTCAGTGTGGTCTTTTAAAATGTTAACAGCTGTCAAATCCTCTAGAATACAAGTCTTGGCTTCATATGATTGTGTGTGTGTGTGTGTGTGTGTGTGTGTGTGTGTGTGTGTGTGTGTGTGTGTGTGTGTGTGTGTGTGTGTGTGTGTGTGTGTGTGTGTGTGTCTTTTGGTTTCTGGTTGCTACATACTCAGCTCCACCCTAACTTCCCACTGCAGAGTCCGTATCAAAACATTTACATTTTGTGCAAATAATGAATACCAGCCAAATCCAAATAGCACAGGTGAATAAAGAACACTTTGATGGAGTTGCAGCTCAGTAGCTTTTCATATCTCTTTGTTGCAGCATGGGCTGTTTGTCTTTTTATGTTTTTTTTCCCTCTTCATCATTCAGAAGCAAATTGGGAATTCATTTCACATCCATTTCTGGCTCAGCCAGCCCCGTCGATAGTTCTTGGTTCCAATAGCCGGTTGGATTTTGGATCCAGTTCCAAGCTGATAAAAATACCCAAACTCATTAAGCTCAGAGTCCAATACATCGTTTATCTTCTCACTGTTTGTACTAGCAATGACTAATACATTCAGGTAGCCATTGAGAGAGATAGTAAATATGTTTTCTGGCTGGAAAGAAAAGTAAAGTTTGAGTGGTAGTTACTCATTCATTTTGCTGCCTAAAAATGTTGAACCTAAATAGATCTGATAAGGAATAAGAATTTGATATAAAGCTTAAATTTGAAGCACAATCTCATACAAAAGCTAATAAGATATATTCTTCAAAAAAGATGAAACATCATACAGGAATTTGGTAGACAGTTGAACTTGATGAGTACCTACTGACTGATATATATCATATCATAATTACTTTTTGCTGCGTCGGCACCACCTGCTTATACAGGTGTGGGTGGATGTTACCTGCATGTCCATTCCCATAGAGTGTCGAGCAGAGGACACACTGCAGGGCTGCATACATCAGTGCATAAGCCACTCTGCTTTGAGTTCATTATGTGAACGCATTCATCATCAACGTTCAATCTTGACAGATGTTTGGCATTCAATAAAGCCTGTGAACTGAAATAATCCAGCCTGTCCCTTCGCCAACTTTTGAGTGCGGGAGTCGCACTTTTAACTCTTCAAAGATCGCAATTTGCTGGTAGCAGATCAAAAGGTGAGAACTCTGAGACGTTCAAGGTCTCGAGTAACATCTTTGAATCCTGAGAACAGTGATATAAAGAGCCACACCCTGAACACAACTTACTCATTACTCATCACCGCTTTTAATTCTTTCACTTAGTGACTGAAAACTTTCCCTACACACACACACACACAGACACACACAGACACACACATGCACACACACACACACACACGCACACTAACACGCACACTAACATGTACCTGACAAGACCAGACAGTCCCTCAGACAGAGAAAAAAACGAAACAATTAAAACGCTCCTCCTCTTACAAGGTGTCAAAGTGAAAAGAGATGAGCTGTCTGAACATGCAGTGATGTGTGCGTGCGTGCGTGCGTGCATTTGTGCGTGTGTGTGTGTGTGTGTGTGTGTGTTAGAATAAGGGGGTTCATCAGACAGTATTAGTAATAAAGCACTCCTCCCTTGATTGTGTTGGGTGTTGGGTGTGTCCGTGGGTGTGGAGCCTGTATTCCTTAAGGTTCCCTCAGTGTAGCTGTGTGACAAAGTTAAGTCGTAGGTGATTGTAGGGCGTATTAATATTTGAATATCGATCCGAGGCCGACCTTCATTGACCCCATGATGCTAAAGTCGCCTCATGTCAGTGGTGGAAAGTAACTAAGTACATTTACTCAAGTACTGTTTGTGTGCTTCATCCTTCTTCTCCACCAGTCAGAGGGATTCAGATTAATAACACAAAAGTAAAGAACACATTTATTTAATATAAATGATTCTGAAATGTTCCATTCTGCATTATGAGTTTTTTTTTTTTAATTTGGTACTTTAAATATAAGTTGGTGCTGATACTTTTGAATGCAGAACTTTTACTTTACAAAGTCTCTACACTGTGGTACTTTTAAGTATAGTTCTTACACCACTCTCTAATGTCAACTTAATTTACTGAATATCTGTTCTGTTCAGTGAAAACCACGTATCTTCAAATTTGGCGTTTTTTTTATTTTTCAGTTATGCTCAAGGATTCATTGGTCCTTTAAAAAGACATTGAGGAAATGTACCTTTTAACCCAAACTTTAAAAAAAACAATCTTTCTTATCTAACAAAGAGTTGATATTTTGGAGCTTTGTGCTTTTGTCCATGAGAATTGAGCATTTTCCTTCTTCCCTGATTGTGTCATTAGGATTTATAGAGACCTGAGGATATACTCAGAATAATCAATAGTGTAAGAGAATGAAGCAGGAAATAATAAAAGTGACAGATGAAAAAGATGAATATTGATTAGAGGTGCCTTAAAGTCAATGGATAACAGAATATAATGCCAGTGAAAACAAGCAAGATCATAACACAGTGTGTCTTTATTGATTTGCTAATCTTGCTGTAGCTTTTTGAATCAGTTGAAAGAGAAATAAAGAAAGATTTCTCCTAAATTCAGCCTCACTGTAAGCCAACTGGCGATGCATCATGGTGACGTCTATTAGTTCATCTATTTACCCTATTCTCTTTTGGCCTTGTAAAATGTATGTAATTTAACAAAATATATCTTTTAATGCCGTTTTATACTCAATATTTATATATTTATAAGTTAAATCTTTTACTCTATTCCTTAAAGGAGGTGCCTGATCATGGACCTGATCAAGTTTCAGACAACTTAATTGACCTGTTTATTGAATCTTATTGCTGGATTAAATACCACTGTAAGATTTGTAATGGCCACCACAACAGTTTCATTTCCTGACCCTGAGCTGTCCGTCAGATTCCTGTAAAACCTATTAACTTGTGCAAGCCGAATCCTGCCTCTGGTAAGAGAATGAAGAAGGGGAATGAAAGGAGTAGGGAGAGGGTGAGAACACTGGGACTACGCCTCAGAGACACACCCCACAATGATTGAAGTCATTAAACCACAGGATAAAAAAGAATCACATAGCTAATGTGTTGAATTCAGTGATTAGTTTTAAAAGCTTTTGTGCTCCAGAATAAACATGCACAAAAACTATAACAATCTCGTCCTCCTCTTAATATAATGTATGTGCAACTAACAACAAAAACGTGCTTGTACAAGCTCATAATTCAAATTCAACCCTTCTATCGTTTTAAATGACTCCAAGCACACAAATGTAGCTTTAATTGTAGCTTTAAAAAAGGAAGACCAGAACAGGAATGCTGTTTTGGCTAAAGGCCTGTATCTTTGTGAGCTGTACAGGCAAAGGCGTGTTCTTGAATGTTATTCAGGGAATAAAACGATGGTAAGGTGGGACCCTTTTTTTATTTTCTTCCTGAGAAAAATGTTAGAGCAGTTTATCTTCCATGAGTCACAGCAGCACACGAGGGCTCCAAGAATAAGTCAAATAGTTCAAGTGCAGAGCTGCTGGATTTACAGTTTTTCTCAATTGCTAAAACACTAAACCCATTGTCTGAACCAAATGCTCCGTTGCCTGAACCCACTGATTGAATCAGTCACTCCTTTGGCAAAACCATAAGCACTTTTCACCTGTTTAGACACAACTTGCCAACACATTTTCATTGTGATGCACTTGTGTTGCATAATGGTGAGCACAGGTGGCAGAAGTCAAACACAAGTAAAGCACAAAAGTCACTGGTTGAACACAACAACTCAAAATTGATCACACTTGTGGCTAACGATGTGAGGGAACATATATTCAGAGAGCACTGGTTTGTGAGGGAACATATATTCAGAGAGCACTGGTTTGTGAGGCACTACAATGGATAGAAATCTGAGAGGAGGAGTTCGTGTGAGAGGTGGTCGAGGTGGTCGAGGAGGTCGAGGTGGTCAGCAAAGACAAAGAACAGTAATATCTGATGAAATCAGAGCTACTGTGATTGACCATGTTGTTGTCCATGGTATGAGCATGAGGGAGGCCGGACAAAGGGTACAACCAAACATCAGTAGATTCACTGTGTCCACCATAATCCCAAGATTTGGAGAAGACAACAGGTGATTACCTTTTTTGACATTATAGTATGTAAATGTTGACAGCAATTACTGTATGACTATACTATATACTGTACCACAGTATACTGTAAGTAAATATATGTTTCAGTACATCACTGTGCAAATGTACTGTAGTATTGTAATGGAGGGTTAGTCTAACTGTTTGTAGGCCTAGTATTCCATGTATATTTTTGTACTTTATGTTTACGTAGGCTTACTGTATACAAGTGCTAAATGCAAAAGATTTCTGTACTGTACAAGTGCTACGTGTAAATGCACAGGATTTCTGTTCTTGGTACTTTTATTTTTTACTATGTACAAGTGCTAAATACAGTTTTGCTCGATTGTTTACACACATTTTCTGAAAGCATGCCTCATACTCTCAGAACTCTACACACAAATCAAAAAACGCACACACAATGGGCAAAACCCCTCAATTCTCCTGCAAAATAAAACTTTACATTCAAAACAATGTTATTTCTTCTCAAAATGGTATTTTGTTTTCAAATGACACACACAAACCATCATATGAATAGACATTTATAAGAACCAGTTGAACACTGATGTGCTCAATGTAAAACACGATGAACACTTCTTCTCCATTTACCATAATGACTTAGGCTTTTTTTTGTTCAGTGTTACACTCACTACAGACAGTACATACATAAATGTGTTGTAAAATATTTTAGAATATTGTTTTTATATATTTTATTTATCCCACAAGAATACTGTAATGTATACAGTTTTCATCCCAAACTACACAAAGTTGCATATACAGTGGTCTAGCAATGCAAGTGATGGCCAAGCAGCGGGGGAAATATCGCCTAGCATGGCAAATCCATGCTAGGCTCCTCCTCGTACTCTCACTCCTCTGGCTCTGCCTCTGTTGCCAATGTTGGCATCCATTGCTCCAAAACAGAAGAGCTCACCTGTTGCACTTTTATGCTAATGCTCTGATTGCAAATTGTAAAACTGTGTTGCAGGTGTTTTCCCATGTGATGAGTCAGTGTGCATAGTAGGGAAATTAACTTTAGAATTTTGAATGGCAGTGTGTTCCTTGTGAAAACAAGAGATTTTCTTCATGAAAATTGTGCCAAATGCAGAGAATTGTGTGTAGTGTTTTGAAAAAAGTGTGTTTTAAAACTGCAATTTGAGTGTAAAGCAGGAATTGTGCTTGCAGTTTAGCAGAGTTAGTTCAGGGTGTTGGTGCATGAGTTACATGTTGTGGTCATTGTGTCTCAAGTACCAGTATTTGTGTGTAAACAATTGAGAAAAACTGTATAGCCCCAGAATGTGATGGGTGAATATTCTTCTGCAACAACTCATCCAAACCAAGTCTGCAATTAAGCAAATGGAAAATGTTGTTTGCAATAAATCACATATGGCAAATTAATAATATAATAGACCTGTTGCTGCTTATCTTTACTTCTTTCACTCTTGCATGCTCATGCACATAAATCCCAATTCCACAGTCTTACTCAAACACACATTGCAACATTCCTCAATAGCTGCTGAGTTTATTTGGTGTGAGGCCTTCTGGCCTCGATCTCCAGCGTCTTAGTCCTCCGGCTCTTGGGAAACATATGTTCTTATTGTTATTATTTTACTATGTTTATCATGATTATTAGTGCTTTTGGCCATATCAAGTCAACGTCTGAAGGAAGAATTGGCCTGCAGGCAAGCTGCTGTTCCAAGACATACTTGTAAGGTGCAAGACATGATCAGTCTTGAATCATAAACCAGAACAACATTTAGATTTTTTCATCGTATGTAACTTACTCTGTGTTGTCTGACTTTCCTTTCTTCTTTTCTCTTCTTCCTTCTGTAAATTGTTAAATCTGTGCAATTCCTGACACTGTTTTTGTGAAAATTCCCATAAAGAGAGGTTTTGATCCGCATGGCTGTAGAGTTTAGCGTTGGTGATGTGGCACAAAGACAACAGAGTTTACCTGAGAACCAAATGAGCCAAACGTGAAAAGGAGGGATATGGCTTCACCTTGTGTAATGTTTACAATGCAGATCACTGGGGGAGTCCAGGGGACGACCTCCCTCCAAAAAAAGAAGATGAGCAATGAAAGGAACAGAGCCACAATGACGGATCCCTTCAAAGAATCGTAATTCCCATCACTTCTTAGCCGCTCATGCTGCGTTAAGGGGTCAAAGAGACGAGGTCAAAGATGTACAAACAAAGACTGAAGATCAAACAAAGACGTGCTCTTCATGATCTCTGTTCAAACTCCTCAGCTGTTCAAGCACATTCAATCATTCTTGCTGCCTCTGATCTGCACACTGTTTTTCACAAAGCTAGGAAACAGCTGGATTCTTTGACATAAGACATACTTATGATGCCACTATTTCATGGTGAAAAAAAGGAATAACACTATCAAGAAAAAGAAAAGTTTTATACGGTAACTATAACTTTGTACAAAACGTATCATAAATAATAAGTCGAAACAAAATGCTGATGTGAATAAAGCATTAATCAAATTCAACCAACTTTGCTGTCATGAAGAACAGCTGCCTAACTCGTTTTTCCCGTGAGTCTCACCCAGTGGCTCAAGTGTTTAAGCAGTGTGTGTGTGTGTGTGTGTCTGTGTGTGTGTGTGTGTGTGTGTGTGTGTGTGTGCGTGTGAGAGTGTGTGTGTGTGAAAGAGAGATGCGGAGGGCGTGAATAAGGGTAAAAGTTTGAAAAGGCCCGAGGAGAGAGATGCATCTTGGCGGTTGTTTGTATTTGAAATTTCAATGGATGCATCTCCTGGTCAGATAGATGCATCATCGCCTGTCGTTACACTTTGAAGCTTTACTTTCACCTCGCTACATTTGCAGGGTTTTTTTCATGCTGTGACCGCCATTTTCATAGTTTGCTCTTGGATGCGTGCTTACGATCTGGCAACTGATCGCTACCTTTTTTTAAAATTTGGGTTGATGCCCAGAAATGTCCTACAGCAAAATTTTAATATCCAGGCAGAGAGGATAGGTTCTCTAGATAAAGACACGGCCACACACCTCTATATGAGTCAACAGGCTACACTGCCTTTTCGGAAATTCCCACTCGTTTTTCCCTTTTAAAAGAGAGCCAGCTGTGTTAGATGTTTCTGCCAATGTTTTACAACGTTTCATGATATGAAATATGCAATAATTAGCATGCAAATACATAAAAATTATGCATATCATTTTAAATCACGTTTCAAAGTTAAAACATGTTTGAAGGAACACCTATATTTGATTATCAAAACTTTGTATGCATTTTTGTACCATCCATTCTATTTTGGGGATCAATCAATGCATTTATTTGAGCTTGCAAATAAAGGTTATGCATAGATTTGTTCCCACTTTCCCAAATAATCCAAAATGTTTTCACTTTTACAAATGTTGCCTTCTAAAAATGTTTAAACCTTTAATAATAATGATATGATAATAATAATAATAATAATAATAATAATAATAATAATAATAATAATAATAATAATAATAATAATAATAATAATAATATAGGCTAATAATAATAATAATAATAAACTGAAATTAAATAAAAGATCAAAACAACAGATGTGTACATTAAAATGAAACTAACAGATGGCAAAGACCATAAAAAGACGACATCACATAAAAGAAAATCTATAAAAGTGTGTGTGTGTTTTTTTAAAGAAGTCACAGATTCAGGCAGGACGCTCCAAAGCCGAGGGGCCTCAAACATCGTAAGTCAAACTGGTCCCAGCAGAGCGCGCGCTCTGCCTCCAGCTGACCCTGGAGGGGCGCGGCTCGGGGAGTCTTGGCTCCGCAGGTTGGGGAGTGGCAAAGAGGTGTGGTCACCAGCCTGCAAAAGAGATCCTCCCCTGCCGCTTGGTTGCAGTCTGGTTGAGGGTCTGTGGCGGACAGGTGGATTTGGAGTCCCCCTGCTTGCCTGCCTGCCTGCCGACTTCCCCCCGGGAGCTTCCGCAGCGTCGCTTCTGGCTGCCGCCTCGGTGTCAGAATGAGTATGTACGGGTCTCAGAAGGCCCTGAACATGGACCGCAGGGTCGGCTCCAAAGACGACCTGGCCGGTGGGGGGCCTCGACATTATGCAGGCGGTAACGGATATGAATCCTACACGGACGGATACAACACCTACAGCTTCTCAAAGTCCTCTGGAGGCGGGATGGTGAGCGGCATGGGAGGCGGAATGGGAGGCGGCACGCTGGGTAGATTGGGAGGCGTAATGTCGAGCGGAACGATGAGCGGCGGCACGGTGAGCAGAATGGGAGGCGGAATGCAAAGCGGCACGATGAGCGGCATGGGAGGCGGAATGATGAGCGGAATGCAGAGCGGCACGATGAGCGGCATGGGAGGCGGAATGCAGAGCGGCACGATGAGCGGCATGGGAGGCGGCACGCTGGGTAGAAAGGGAGGCGGCATGTCGAGCGGAATGATGAGCGGAACGGGAGGCGGAATAAGGTATGAGTTAACTTCCCGCTTAACTTTACAACGGTGTAATGTGCGCTCTCCTCGCGACCACCTGTTTCTGTGAACCAGAGGGGCATTCTGGGGGAGGACGCATGTCAGCCTGCAGAGCTGCTGGCTGCTATTAAATATTAATCTGCACAGCCTGTTTTATCCCAGTATTAATTTCACCTATGCAAACTCTGGACATAATCTTCCATGAGCTAAAAAAAACAGCAGCTCAAGCACATTTACCAAACATAATATGCACAATAATATCTGCAGCGATGATGATTGACAGGAAAGTGATTATCTTCTGCAGATAGCACAGCTGAAATAACCTGACATTTGCATCCATATATTTAAGTTTTGGATCAGCTTTTGGTTACTTAAAGAAGTTTGCACACTTCATAACAAAGTTGACAAATAATGTGTCTGGTGTGCATTCATAGTTTGTTTGCTGAAGGAGTTGCCCTGTCACCTGACCTTTTCACTGATATGAGCCCACATAGTGATAATAAAACAATGCTGCACTGAAAAAAACATCTTAACGATGACTTAAAGCTGAGGTGTTGTGCAGATTTAAAAAAAAAAAATCAGCTTATCCTCTGCAGAGCAACTACCCTCCCTGGAGGGAATAACTGAATTTGATTTATAGCTCACACTGAACTGCTGAGTTCCCTCCGCTGCAACATTTCAACACCTAACCCAGAAACTATGTCAAGTCTCAGACCTTCCACACTATCGCCCACTGGGGAAATATCCCATAGTACTTTAAAAAAAGAGCATCAGATTGATCACAACACACACAATAAAAGATGTTGATTGGTTTGTGGGTCCAATGATTTCTTATTAATTCCATATCATGGAGTTTCTGATATTCCTTAGCAGGTATTTGTGTGGGTTTTCTGATTAGAGAAGTAGTGGCAGTGGACTTTTTCAAAACAATGAATCCGTAATCAGTAGAGATAAACCGACTGGGCCGATATATCAGCCAATATTATCTGATGGCCGATGCGTCATAGTTCTCAGGCTCTGAAGTAAACTCTTTGTGGCCAAAACCTTTGATAATACATTTGGTGCAAAGGAAATACGCATGCAGATTTTTTCATCCTGTATGATAGTGATAATGACGTTTTTATTATTGTGTCATGTGTTTCTGGCCCATTTTGGTAGAAACAAGAATGACATAAATCACCTGCCAAATACAATACTACTTTATTTAAAACTAAAGAATAAATAACTTGACATGACTTTAATTTTGAAATGTTTGAAAAAGCATAATTGTATCACTTTTTGAAGTAAAACAGACTCAACACTGGGTTGCATAATGACAAGAGATTATTTGTGAATAATGAAGTGTATCATCGTATTTCTAATTGTTCTTCACTGTTATTGGTTCCTACGTATCCCGTTGCACAAAAGCTTTCCAGAAATGTTCAGTTAAACGTCTTTCTGGAAGTTATTAGGGCAGAAAGTGTTTCCTTGAATACATGTAATGCATGGACACACAGGAAAAGCCAAAGTGGTCCCACAAAAATAAACCTTAGTATCAGGATAGTAAAAGAAGAAAAAACACAGGTCTGCAGCAAAAAATTCTACTACATTTCTCATTAATTTAGCTCTTTTTTTGTTGCCAAATGAATTCAAATGAAACGGCATGAGAAGAATAAAATCCCTCTCTACACATTGTTGAAAATTTTTAAAAAGCACTGGTCTAAAATGATATTATTTGGGATATGCCTTTAATTCTAATAATGAGCTTGATGGTGATGAGTTTCTCTGCTGCCCCCTGTTGTAGCTCCAGCTCCATCTACCAGATGGCCTTGATGCAGCAGGCCCAGTGCCAGGAGTACCTGAAGAATGCCGAATACGCCCTGAAGTCTGTGAGTCACGCTTTGTTCTCTCATGCTACGCATTGGCTCTTGTCCTTCAGTTGTGCAAATACAAGCCAGTCTTATTCTTCTAGGCTTCTTTTCAAAAGAAAACAGAATATCATGCTGCAGTTCTACTTCTGTTGGCAGAAAAGGATGCAGAAAGAATGTCAGAAATGCAGTTTGGTTGTAAACTGACTAGAGACACTCACAGGCTGATAGTGAAGGAACTGTGTTTATCCCTCTGCTGGATCTGTTTTTAGAGCAAAACCCCCTTCAGCAGTATTTTAACTGTCAGTGAATCAACTCGTAGCGTAACGCTGTCAGAGCAAATAATTAAGCAGCGCATACAAACAGCAGACACAAGCACAAACACGCCCCTCCTCAGCTATGCTGAGCAACTTCTTGTGAAACATTCGTTTTTCTGCAGCGTTCATCAGAAGCATGAGTGGTTGTGTGATGTGTTAGCTAGTGTCGCTGGCCCTGACGAGTTCAATCAAATTCACGTCTTATTACTTCTTTTCAAAAGTCATGAAATCATCCAATTCCAACAATGTCCGTTTTTTCCTGTTTTTTCTCCGAGAATTTACATTTTTGTAATTCAGTGTAATTTGCATTTGTTAGTCATAACACAAAGCATCAGATAAAGTATCAACATAGTGTCAATGAGGTGCATAGCAAAAAGAAAAGGAAAGAATACACTGTCAGATGTTTTCTGTGAGTATTGGATAAAAGTGAAGAACACTTTTTGGTTCTTCATCGCTTCACAAATAGAACGTTTCAACCCAGACGGAAGCTTTTTTACACTAAAATGTGTGGATGTGTATTTAGCTTTTGTGGTTTTGTACTTCCGGCTAAATGCTTTGTTTACACCTTGCAGGGCGGTACTCCAGGTGAGGCAGAGGGCTACATGGCGATGGCCAAAGAGACCATCGAACAGCTGAAGGGCTACGCGGCGGACCTGAGACAACAGGGACAGCCCAACGACATCGTAGTCAGGACGTAAAGAACGCCTCTCACTTCCTTTCTTCCTCTTCCGATGTCTGTTTACCTGGAAATGAAAGTATTCACATACAAGTTTTGCCAAATGCTCGTTCTCTCTTCCGTATCCGTAGTATGGAGATGTGTAAAGACCAGCTGAAGGGGGTCCACATGGCCATCAGCGGCACCATGCAGAGGAGGAGGAGTAACAGAGGGAGCTCCGGAGGCTGGGAGGAGCCTGAGAGGAGCTTCCAAGACGCTATGGCCTGGATTGCACAGCAAAAGGTGTGCATAGACACACACACACACACACACAAATCCCAAATGTATATTGATACAAACTACAGATACACCACAAGAAATACGCTTATTTATATGTTATATATACATGGAAACATAGACAAAAAGGACACTGTAAATAAATTGCATTAAAAACATTTTAAGGCTTTTCAAGGTCATTCGTCCTCAAAAGATTTCAAATGTGGTGTCCCCTAAAGAAAATAAGTGTCTACACGTGGCAGCGTTCCTCCACTATCTGCTGTCAGAGACACAGGATTGAAGTGGTAACTCGTAGCAATTAGGTTTTATGTTTAAGAATAAATCATTCATGAGGAATTGAAAGAAAAACAAGACCACACAAGAGGACATTGTATTTCTTCCATTCTCAGACTCATTTTATACTGGTAGCTTCCTGAGATGTTTTGGTGAAGACGCTCTTAAATTCACATGAGGAAAAAAAAAACCCGTTCTCTGCCGCCACCTGCTGGTGGCCATAAGTGCATATCAAACAAATATTTTTTGATATTTTAAACTCCTTATCTGGGCTGCAAAATGAGTTTCAGAGGGGTTTGCTGTCCGCCACAGAAATAACTAAATGGAAAGTTTTTCGCTGTAAACATTTGCTCAATGTGTGTTCCGCTGATAAAATAGCTTTTCTGCATTCCAGCGTCTGATTGAGACTGCTTCGTGGGGAGACGACCCTGCAGCCATCAGTCAGCAGATCATCAACCACCAGAACTTTCACAGCTCCATCCAGAGGAGCAGCGAGGTGGACCGAGCCAAACATGACCTGGTGGGTTCAGTCTGCACATTACTGCTGGGCTGAAACAATGCCAGATTGACAATGCCAATTGTGAGACAGTGCACATAAATTCTATTCATTTCTTAAAAAAAAAAAAATGAAGCAAGTGTTTACAACTTGTAAATCTGGATCTGGATCTGGATCTGATCCAAAATCAACAGTGACGGCTAATCATGGGATACGTCTTACGGCTTTGGTTGTGGAGAAAATGGCAAGAAAGAACAGAAATCTTCAAAATGTTTTCGCTCAATTTTAAGAAATAATTCAAAGAAAAGCCTGGATTTTATGAAAGGGACCTCCACCCACGATAATAACGTCATTAAAGTGTTCAATATCTATTAAATATCACTTCATTTGACCTTGATATATCAGAGAAAACACTTAAAGGGGTACTAGTTGATGTAGTAATGACACTTCAGATGTTTATTATTTATGAGTATAGAACTGGGGGACAAACAAAAGACAGATTAAAGAAAAAAATAATAGACGCAGCAGAGCTCAAGATATCCTTACTTTGCTAACTGAGGTTGATTCTCTCCCCACAGACTGCCAAAGGAGACAAGGGAAGTCTTCATGCCCTGGATCAGGAATGGGACAGTCTACAGGTAAAGGAATAATCTGCCCTCCGTTAATCACTACTTGTGTTGTGTATTTTCAAGGAAAATGTAAACATTCTCTCTTCTCCCTTGCTAGCAAATATCGCATGGTCGGGCCGAGCAGCTGCAAGAACTCAAGCAGATCATTCAGGATATGTCCAAAGAGATCATGTGGGTGAACGAGAGGGAGGAGGAGGAGCTGATGTTTGACTGGGGAAACAAGAACATCGACCAGTACATCCCACGGAAGCAGGAGAGCTACTCAGTAAGGCCAACAATTTAAAGTTCAATGCAAACAACGAGAGAATTGGATTCATTTTGATGCCTTGATGCTCGAGAAAACCATGTTTAATTTCAACGTATAAAATCTCCTTTCTAGTCCATTAACATTCTTGGCAATGTCTAAATTACACTAATGCCTTTTTATGAATTTAATCTGCGTCTCACAAGGGAGCAATCATCTGTGATACACTCGATTTTTGGCAGCTGCAGTCAGTCATCCACTTAGAGCGAAGCCACAGAGTGTTCCTCCAGCTGCATCCAGATGTTTTCAGTGTCCCCTGTGATTTCTCAATAAGTCTACTTATGTAACAGAAACTGATGAGCGCCCTGGAGGAAAAGGAGAAGGACCTGAATAAACTAAAAGCCAGAGTGGATACCCTCCTGAACAACAACCATCCAGCTTCAGACAAGATCGAGGTGTGGACCCATCCGTCCATCAGCATCATGCATTAATGAGTGGGAGACTTATCTTTAAGTTTTCTACTTTTTGTCTGTTTTGTAGGCTTACAAGGACACTCTGCAGACTCAGTGGAGCTGGCTCCTTCAGATCACCAAGTGCATTCAGGTTCATCTGAAGGAGAATGCAGCTTACCAACAGGTGAGATGACTAAACATGCAACACAAACACTTATTAATATAATTTTTTTAACAATTGATGAAATGACTATTGTATAGACTGTATAATGTAAAGGCCGTTACTTAACTGTAACAGACAGCGACCTCTGATTCTGAAAACCAATGCAATTAGATTCTAAAATGACTTTAACACTTAAAGTAAGGTTGACCTGGAATTATGAAGCTAACTTTGCTAACAGCTTCACACCAGAATCCAGATGGAAAATACATGTTCAGCCAGTTATTACATTTCAAACTAATAGGAGGAGCCCTTCAGTTTAGACCACTGACCTTTGATTCATGTTCTCTCTCTCTCTCTCTCTCTCTCTCTCTCTCTCTCTCTCTCTCTCTCTCTCTCTCTCTCCACTTTCAACTGTCTGATAAAATATAAAAACAAAACAAATAGTCCATAGTATCAAAAAGATACATCAGCAGACAATAATGGACGCTGCTTCCCTCCCACAGATCCAGCCCTAACTCACACATAGTGGTGTTTATTGATGCAAAGGGGACGTGTGATGTAATCGATCTATCACTGTCTTCTGCTGAGCTCAATCCTGACACCTGTCGTCTCTGGTGATCATTTGATTTGTCTCACTCAGCAGATGTAAAGGCTTTGCTGTGTGGTATAGGCCCTCTGCAGTGAAACACTGTGTGATGTTAATGGAGTGATACCGTCACAGAATACACTCCATAATGTATTGTTAATGATCTCTTTTATGTATCTCAGTTCTTCAAAGAGGCCAATGAGACATACAGCACCCTGCAGAAGGAACATGAGACGGTCCGCAGGAAGTTCACCTGTGACAAGGACATGTCACTGGAGAACCTGATGGAGCTCCTCAGGGGTCTGGAGGTACAGCACCTTCTTTTTTTATCATTTCTCCTATAATGTCAGAATGTCTAAATCTGTAGAAAACTCACCTTTAAAAAATGGCATTGGTGTAACCTGTTTTGTCCTGTTGTAATAACGTCTTCTACTTTATTCTCATTATGTTTTTCACGGTGGTGTAGTGGGTAGCACTCTCGCCTCACAGCAAGAGGCTCCCGGGTTCGATCCCCGGGTCGGCCCGGGTTCCTTCTGTGTGGAGTTTGCATGTTCTCCCCGTGTAAGCGTGGGTTCTCTCCGGGTTCTCCGGCTTCCTCCCACAGTCCAAAGACATGCAGGATGGGGATAGGTTCATTGGTGACTCTAAATTGCCCGTAGGTGTGAATGTGAGTGTGAATGGTTGTTTGTCTCTACATGTCGGCCCTGTGATAGACTGGCGTCCTGTCCAGGGTGTACCCTGCCTTCGCCCAATGACCGCTGGGATTGGCTCCAGCCCCCCCCGTGACCCTGAATACAGGATAAGCGGCAGACGATGGATGGATGGATGGATGTTTTTCAAGTTTCAACCTTTTTTTAATTTTATGTTTAATGGGATTTTTTCAGTTTGAATAAGCTACAGTTTGTAGTTATTGTGTTGTTGTTATTATACATTTTTAAAAATCCTGTTTTGTATTATTATCTAAAGAGCGAAAAGGAGAGGATCATGGACAACAAGAGGCAGGTTCAACATCTGGTTAACAAGTCCAGGAGCATTGTGAGACTGAAACCCAGGAACCCCGAAGAGAAGATCAGCAGCACCGTCATCGTGAAAGCCCTGTGTGACTTCAAACAAGACCAGGTCAGTCTTCTCAACAACAATACAAAAATACCACCGCGGTCCAGACCAGATCTAGATCAGATCTTATCTAGACTGAGTCTTTAATGAAATTTACGTTATTTCTCAGAGATTAACATTTTAGATCAAGAACCTTTCAATGTCTTTAACGTTTTTATATATATTTTTTAAACATTTTCATACTTATCTTGTGGTGCCAGATTTGATTTTGTTAGTTCATTTATTAATGGTGAAATGTATGGTTATTTGACTCCACAGAAGGTGATCTATAAAGAAAACGAGGCCATCCTAAAGGACAAGAATCAGCGCAGTAAGTGGGACGTTACAGGCCCGGGAGGACTGGATATGTTGGTGCCCTCTGTGTGCCTGATCGTACCACCTCCCAACCCAATCAGCGTCAGTCTGGCCAGCAAGTAAGATGGACAAACGGTGTGTTTTGACTGAGCAGAATAAACCTTGTTGTGAGGTTAAGGTATGATTTTTGTCTCTGTGTTTTCCAAAGGAACGAGCAGTACTATGAGGCCATCCTGTTGATCTGGAATCAGCTCTACATCAACGTCAAGAGTCTGATCACCTGGCAGTACTGCCTCCTGGATATCAACAAAATCAACTCCCTCACCATCACCATGGTAAGTGATGAGTAAACGCTCTGAGGTCAGCCTCTGTTGTCCAGCTACATGTCATCATAGTAGTGTTTTAAATAAAGTCCGTTCACCTACCTTTTCGGTAGACGCAAGTCAAGCACGGTGTTTGTTTGTGTTCAGCTGTCCCATATGCGCCCTGAGGAATACCGGCAACTTATCAGGAGTCTGGAGACTCGCTACGAGGAGTTCAAACTGAACAGCCACGGCTCCCAGATGTTTGCTGACGATGACAAGAGGAGCATTGAGAACCAGTTTACCGGAGCCAAGACGCACTATGAACAGCTGGTGGTGGAGCTGCCTACTTACAGTCAGTATTTCAAAAACACCTCACGCTCCTCTGCAGGACATCAAATCATTAATATGTGTTGTGATTTACAGGTGACTGTAATATCATTGCTATAATAAAAAGATTCATTATTGAACATCAACCATGCTATAATGGCAGCAAAAGACAAGAGGACGGAGTTCCTGAGAATATAGTTGATTTTCTGATGTATACAATTATTATAATTTAGTTTAACAATGAAACAGTATCTTTGCGTTAGTCTATTAATATTATTTCAATTCAATTATTTTGTTCATTTTTGGTCCGTCAAGACAAGATATTTGCTGGGTAAATATAAATGTATGGAAATTAAATGAATTTCTTCATCTGAATATTTATTGTTAAAATCTTTGCACCTGCATCAAAATAAAAAATGTTCAAAAATTCCATAAATCTCATTGCTAAGAAGCCCTTAAACAATCCCTAAAACTGCATCAAAAACACATTTTTGAGATTTCATTACACTTGTAGAAAACCCGTTCTTTGTTCTGGACTCAATCTTCAATATAAATTCTTCCAATAACATGAGAAAACCTTTTGCTTGAGTGTTCGTGAATGCAAATCACGGCAATCATACTTTCCTTTTGTCTTCAGTTTCACACCAGGAACATTATGAAGTGCAGCAAGCCGCCGAGCAGCAACACCAAATGCAGCTGATCATAATACAGCAGCAGGCTGCTGCTGAAGAGGAGGCCAGGAGGCGCGAAGAGGAAGCCAGGAGGCGCGAAGAGGAAGCTAGGAGGCGCGAGGAAGAAAGACGAAGAGCAGAGCTGAAGAAAGTGAAAAAAACGGAAAAGGTGATCAAGACGGAGGTGGTGAAGAAGGTGAACGTGGCCTCTCTTTCTGCAACGCCTGCCGCCTCATCTTCCCGCAGCTTATCTGAGCTGCATGCACTCAGACTCAGGCTTGAGGGCGCCGAGGGCACGCTGAGTCAACACGTTCACATCTGCCTCGGAGACGACGGGATGCACGACTGTGGCCTCAAGATCTCTCAGTTAGAGGTAGACACACAAACTCATGAGTGCTCCATAAATAAAGACAATCAAAATGCGAATCCTGTATTAATAACGTATTCGTTGCGATAACGGTGTTTGTTTCCCTGCAGACGGTGCAGCGTGATGTCACCTCGATGCATGAGGAGTACTTGCGTCTGAGGGAGCGTATCTTGAAGGAGCTGGAGGGCATGAATGATTCAGATAAAGCCCAGTTCCTCCGCAGTGAGCTTGAAGTCATCAACCAACGACTGGGCAGTCTGGAGAGCAGCTCATCAGCTTACCTGCTGCGGTAAGCCCACGCAAATAAACCGTGGTTTCTTTAAGCTTGTGATTATAAAGGGAGTCTCATGTATTCTCTATGTTTATTCCTCTCGATCAGGCTGCAGGCTCTAAGGGACATGCTGGACAGTGTGGCACAGGCTGAAGACATAGTGAAAGTTTATGAGGCGAGACTGACAGAGAAAGATACCACGTCTCTGTCGCTTAGCGAAGTGGAGGATTACATGTTGACCCTGAAGGTATTTTATAAAACATATTATATTCATGGAATATGCTTTTACAGATTTCCAGCAAGATATTTCTGGGTTTTTGCATGTATTCCACAGGAAGTGATCATTTCTGATACTGTCATTTGTCCAGCATTTCTTTCGGCGCCACTCAGCCACGTACCTTGCAAGCTTTGGATGGTTTTTCCCCATGTGTTGTTGTTGTTGTGTAGAATATCAAAGCAGAGCTGGATCAGAAGAAAGATATTCTGGCCTCCATGGAGGCGGAGTTAGCCAAGGCCAGCCACTGGAACGCCCAGGTGGGCGGACCCTTCCACAGGTGTGACATGATGCTGTCCAAGTACACGGAGCTGGTGGGTCTGCTGTCAGACCGCTGGGGACGAATCCTGGGCCAGATTGACACCAGGTATTGTTGTCGAATTCTCATGCACGGTTTGAATGTGCAATGTTTGTTCTGATCAGTGGAAAACAACAGGTAATGTTGAACAATTCCGTTATTAAAACTATAACTTTATTTAAAAAGCTTCTTCTTTGTTGTTTTAATTATATACAATTTATATTAAAAACCTTTTGGATTCTCTGAACTTTTTCACTATGTATTGCCTTTTTTTGATTCAACAATGAATTAAATAATGGGAAGATTAATATAAAAGGAAAATAACCATTTATTTCAGCCCTGGACACAGGATGACCCTTTAACACCAGCATGCAACTGCAACTCTCTGTCTTTTTCTGTGTATCTCACATTAATCAGCAGTAATTTCTACTGAAAAACACACTGATGATGCGGTGCTATATTTTAAATTTGTTCTCTCTCTTGTTCAGAGTCCAGGATTTGCAGTCGTATCAGCCTCAGCTGCAGCACTACAAGCAAACCAGCACCTCCCTTGTTGACTGGATTGACGCCACAAAGAAAAAACAAGACGCCCTGCAGTCCACCAAGATCGAGAGCATCCAAGCACTGACAGACCATATTTACAACCAGAAGGTTTCCTGCTCAGCTCTTCATTGCTATGGATTCATTTGATTGAGGGTATATGTCCATGTGTTTTAAATCATCTGGCATCCTTGTATTTTTGTCTCATCAAGGCCCTGAACTCAGAAATCAAAGCGAGGAGGGAGACAGTAGAGAGTGTGCTCAAGGACAATGAGACCTGTGTGAATGCTGTCAAGGTAAGGAGGCCTGTAGTTAGCTAGGTAGCTTGTCCTTCCTCAGAGAGGTGGAGGGCCTGCTCTCCTACGCTGTGACTCGCGTGTGAATGTGTGAATGAAGCATTAAGTTGTAGAATTGGACTATTTTACTCTGGATCACTGTCATTTGTAACGTTACTACTCCACTGCTCTGCTTAGTTGGGACTGTAAAACCTCACTTATCTGTGACATGCCATTCGTTGGTTTAGTTTAGTTTAGTTTGTTTGTTTTGTTTGTTTTACAGGACTATGAAACGGACCTGGCTGCTTACACCTCTGGCTTAGAGACGTTGCTCAACATCCCCATCAAAAGGACAATGCTGAAGTCGCCGTCGATGGATCTTAATCTGGAAGTAATAAAACCAAATGGAAAAAGTTGTCTCCTTAAAAACTGAAGCAACTTTTGAAAAAATAGTTACTCACTTGTATCTGAAAATGTTTTTCCTATTATTTGTCTATGGTAAATAAGGGACCAATGACATTTGACATCGTCTTTTTCTCAGGCTACACAACTGCAAACCCGTTACATGGAGTTGCTCACCCATTCTGGTGACTATTACATATTCTTGGGAGAACTGCTTAAAAACATGGAGGAACTCAAGGTACTGATGTTGTATTTTGTAGTTCCTTGAACATTTGTGCTTGCTATGTATTTTTAATGTTTTATTTGTGCTATGCCTTTCTGAATAGTTTTAAATCGTTTTGTAGTTGTTGTTTAGCTTTTGTCATCATCCTGCCCATGGACTTTGGAAAAAACAGCAATTTGGCTAAATTTGTCACATGATACTGCTTGTGTTGTAGCACAATGATATAATGCATGGCAACTCTTTGTGATTCTCCTTGCTCAATATTTAGATATAAACGGCTCATATTAAGGAAACAAAAACACAATGATTCTTATGGTCAGACGATTATGCACTGACATTTTTGAACATTTTTATGAATATAATATATTATAGCTCTGCCTATAGATCCCCTTACATTTTACACACTGTTCCTTTAAGGTTAAACTTTACAAAAAACAACTTTTTCATCGAACTTTACTGTTTTGGATTATTGACACCACTCACATCGTCCTTGTTTCTGGGTGCAGCTGGCAGCAATTTCAGCAAAACAGCTCTGGATGTTCAAAATTAGAGACAAGCTGGTGAAGACAGTGGAGCATTCAGATACTTAAGAAACAGATATTTTTCCTCAGAAGTTGGTGGGGACCAAAACCAAGCTAAAAGAAGCGTGAATATTGAATAGCTCAATATAACGTTGCTCCATGATTTGTAGATGTGTAACACCATATCAACCCTTGTATCAGTTTTGTTTATAGTAATGCAAGTTTTAAAAAAAAAAACCCGGATATATTCTATTAGATATTCTTTGGTGTTGAGTGATTCAATGAATCAGTTGAACCCATTTGAATCAATCATACACTGTCCTATAATGTGATTAAGTGTTTTTATTATTAGTTCATTGAATTTGACGTAATTGAAGCTCTTGAAACTGCCGCTGCTTTCATCTTTGCATTGTCTTGCCTTCAGATTCGTAACACCAGGATTGACCTGTTAGAGGAAGAACTTCGCCTGCTGAGGGAGAACATGCAGGACCGCAACGACAAGAACAAATCTCTGGAGGATGCTGTTTCCCGTTACCAGCTGGAGTTGTCCAACTCGCAGGACCAACTTCTGTCAGTTGAGAGGCTGCAATGCAATGCCACCAAAGAAAGCTTCGACACTAATCAGAGCAAGCTGGCAGACCTCAGCGATGAGGTGACACGTCTCAACTACTTGCTTGAGGAAGAAAAGAGGAAGAGGAGGCTGGCAGAGGAGCGCTACACTACACAGCAGGAGGAGTACGAGTCGGTGCTGAGGAAGAGGCAGCAGGAGCTGGAGACAGTCAGCTGGTCAAAGATGGAGGTAGAGAAGAGTGGGATGAATAAAGACCACGAGATTGAACAGCTGCGGCGGCAGCTGGCTGAGGGGGCAGCAAGAATCAAGGAGCTACAGAAGGAAATGTCAAAGGTAAGGAGCAAATGCAGTATGGAAATCAATAACTTAAAGCTCAGCTATGAATCCCAGATCCATATCAGCCGCACAGACGTGCAGAGGCTGGCAGCCCAGAGGGAGGAGGATACAGTTGATCAACAGTTGCAGTACGACAGGATGGAGGCAGAGAGGAGGAATCTGGAGGAGGAGCTCAGGAGGCTCAGTATGTCTGTGAGCCAGGCTGAGGAACAACGGGAGAGGGCAGAAGAAGAGGCTCACAGTCAGCGTGCTGTCATCACAGAGGAAGGTCGCCGGAGAAGAGAACTGGAAAATCAGGTGGAGGTGCTGATGATGCAGAGAGATGAGGAAAGTAGTCACTATACACAGGAGCTGGCTGAAGTCACGAAGAGTCTGCATGAGAAGAGTGAGGAGCTGGCCTACATTACGCACAGTCTGAAGGAGGAGACCCGCAGGAGGAGAACTATAGAGGAAGGACAGGGTGTGCTCGAACAGACTTTGGCCCAGCTGCAGGTGGAGCTAACCAGTTCATCAGTGGCTGCTACCCAGTTGGCGGCATGCGAGGAAGAGCTTCAGAAGATGCGTTTGCAGCTGGAGAGGGAGAGCAGGGAGCGAAGCAGAGTAGAACAAAACATGAGCGGGTTACAGGGTCGCATGAAGGACCTTCAGGCTGTGAGAGATGGGCTGGAGAGCCACGTGGAGAATCTGAGGAAGGCTAACCAAGAGGAAGTGTCCAGAAGAAGGCAGGTAGAAACAGAGCTGGAAAGTACCACGATGGTCATAACCGAGCACATCAGCACCATCACCGCTCTACGCCAGAGCCATGAACATGCCAGCACGTCAGAAAAGATAGGGGAAGAAGAGCGTTGTAGGTTGCAGGAGCAGCTGGAGAGAAGCTTGAGACAAAACAAGACCTCTGCAGAGCGCATGACACAGCTGAGTGCCGAACTGAAGGCCCTGCAGCAACAACTCTTCCAGGAGCAGGCCAGAGTCAAAGAGGCAAACCTCAGGAATGAGGGCCTTAACAGAACTATAGAAGAGAACAGTAAGGCACTGAATGAGAACTCTGTTGAACTTCAAAGGCTGAAGCAAATAACAGAAACCCAGACCAAAGTTAGACTGAAGCTGGAGGAGGAACTTAGGGCAACACAACATGATAAAGAGGAACTCCTAAGATCCAAACAGGGTAGTAATGATGAGCTCTCTGCCCAGATTACTGGCCTGGAGCTGCAACTGCAGGCCAGTGAGCGCAGCAATGTAGATTACCGCAACCTGGTCTCAGAGCTCTCCTCGGAGAGGGAGAAACTCAAGCTGGAGGCTGAGAAAATACAAAAGCAGGCCACCGAGGTACATGAAGTTTGGCCCTTAGACCTGGACGGCTCTTGTCTTTCCAAATCAATTCTAATTTGGATCAATCAAGTAGCTAATAGTGTCTGTAGCCAAACTTTTGCCTGCATGCTGGAACACCACTAGATCCCCTATAGACGCCCCCTGCGTGGTCACTCTAATTACAACACATGTCAGTATGTGTTTGAATAAACGTGCATGTCAATCACTTGCATGCCAACATAATTGTGCCTCTCTGCATGCCGACCTTCCCCAACAAACTGTCTCCCTACCCACACAGTACAAAGATGTGTCAAGTGCATGCGTGCTGACATCATTAACAACGGTCCTCTGATGTACTACAGTTTGATTGTTTATCATAATATTGTAGCATCTTGATGGTCTTCAAGACACATTTTGTAAACTTGTAAAAAGAAACAGCGCAATTTTACATTACTCAAAGAATTTTTACAGTATTTAAGCACTTGGCATTTAAGACCAGTCAATCAGTATTGGAACCCATCTATTGGCTTTATTTGTTGCTGTGCTCTGTGCAAATTTACAGAATGTAGGCAGTAATTATTCCGTTTTATGCAAAGTAATAGTCAAAATAGTTTAGTTATTTGGTTGTAGTCTCTAACAATTAGTGTGTCTTCAAGATTGGGAAGGTTGATATAACAATGAAAATCGAAAACTTTTTGAAATTGTCTATTGGATATTTGTATACTACTACGACTACTGTAATGGCATTACTTATATACTTTTACTTCCCAGTCTTGCAAGACATTGTCTTGTTTTCATGTTTGTTTGAATATTATATACTATATTTTGCAGAACACACACAGACTTGCTATTTATACATTTTGACTAAGTCTATAATCAGTTACAGCTTTTGGTTTATGCAATTGTAATACATTACCACATTTAAAATGAATGCAGATGCAGGATAAAAAGACAGGAGGTACAGCAAGAACAAAAAACATTTAATTTACAACGTCACTTCTGTTGCTGTTAATTAAGCTGGGATCCAACATTTTGAACTTCCTTTCAGTACTGCTGGAAAACATGGGTAGAGCAAGTATGTGTGTTGTCCTCCTTGAGAGTTAAAGTTTACCAGTAAGGTTTACTAGCACCAGTACAAAGTTTAGTGTAGTTCATTTGGATGTTCGCATGGCAATTTCTGGTTTGATTTATAGTAAGATACAAACCTGTTATATCCCATATACATAAAAATGTATCAATGTATTTCTGAGATGACTAACTTTGGTCTCTCTTCTTTTTTTCTGCAGACAACCACCATGATGCAATCTATTCAGTCCCAGTACAGTGAGATTGTGAATGACAGAGATGCTCTTTTGCTGAAACTGCAATTGTCAGAAAAGGACAAAGATCGCTATCAAAGGCTAGAGGAAGAACTCAGTCTTATTAAATTGTCCCAAGACTCTGAGATACGCAATAAGCAGCGTCTACAGGAGGAGAACGAGAGGGTGAAGAGGGATTTAGATTACTGGAAGGACCAGTATGATAGTAAGCAGGGCCTGATCAGGCAATATGACACGGACAAGGAGCATCTGGAAAGAGAAAAGAACTCATTGAAAAGTGAGATAGAGAGGCTGATGAGGGAACTCAAGGATCTTGATGAGACATATAAAAGTAGACTGTCAACCCTGCAGAGAGAACTGCAAGAGGTTTCCATTGTCAGGAAAACCATGGAAACTGAGCTGACAAGAGCAAGAGAGCCCCCAACCTTGGATGATTCCAATTTGGTTTTTGATGGAGTCCGTAAGACAGTCACAGCAAACCAGTTACTTGACTGTGGTGTTTTGGACAAACCAACATTTAACCAGCTTATGAAAGGGCATAAAACTATTCCTGGTGTGTCTGTGGACAACAAAATAATTCTCAAAGGGACAGGTCCAATAGCTGGTGTGGTAATCGAAGGTCAGAAAGGTCCAGGGTCTATTACAGGACCCCTATACAAAATGACATTCACAGAAGCAAAGAAAGAGAAGCTGCTACCCCCAGATAGCATTGACCTGCTACTGGATGCTCAGGCTGCCACAGGCCACATAATTGACCCCAGAACAAACCAGAAGTTGACAGTTGAAGAGGCATGTGATCAAGGTGTGGTTGATGAAGAGGACAGAGAGAGGTTGCTAGCAGCAGAAGCTGCAGCCATAGGATATCGTGATCCTGGCACAGGAAAACCCCTTTCAGTATTTCAGGCCATGAAGAAAGGACTGATTGACAAGAACACAACACTGCGCCTTTTACAAGCCCAGGAGTCTGTGGGTGGCATTCTAGATCCGATACTCAGTGTGTTTCTTTCCAAAGACACAGCCATTGAGCGTAACCTAATTAATGATGACATATATCATGCCCTCAATCAGAGGCCTGAGCTCTACCTGGACCCAGAAAGTGAGAATGGTGTTACCTATATGTCAATGAAGAGAAGTTGTAAGGTAGAGCTACACACAGGACTTCTGCTTCTTCCTATCCCGGAGAAGATAGACCCCTCCAAACTTTTCTTTGATGGTGTTCGTAAACCTGTCACAGCCAAGCAACTGCTTGACTGTGGTGTCCTGGACAAGCCAACATTTAAAGATCTAGAGAAGGGGAAGAAGAATGTTCCAGATGTGTCTGCAGACAAAAATGTTATTCTGAAAGGATCTGGGCCTATTGCTGGGGTTGTAGCTGGAAGTCAAGGCAAAATGTCCTTGTCAGAAGCCAAGAAACAGGGGCTCCTGCCTGAAGATATTGCAGATTTGTTACTGGAAGCCCAAGCTGCCACAGGTCACATCATTGACCCCAGAAACAACCAGAAGCTGACTGTCGAGGAGGCATGCTCTAGAGGGGTGGTGGACATTAGTGATAGAGACAGATTATTGGCAGCTGAAGCTGCTGCTGTGGGATACAAGGATTATAGCACAGCCAAGCCTCTTTCAGTTTTTGAGGCCATGAAGAAGGAAATTATTGACAGGGTCACAGGGCTACGCCTGCTGCAGGCCCAAGAGTCTGTGGGAGGAATTCTTGATCCCAATCTCAGTGTGTTCCTCCCCAAAGATACTGCTATCAAACGAAACCTTTTGGATGAAAACCTCCGTCGAGCCTTAAATCAGAGTCCTGAGTGTTACCGTGACCCAGAAACTGAGCATGATACCAGCTATGGAGCATTGAAGAAAAGATGCAAGACAGAGCCTCATACAGGTCTGCTACTCTTACCAATCACTGAAAAGCTTGACCCTTCCAAACTAATTTTTGATGGTGTTCGTAAGCCAGTAACAGCTAAGCAGTTGTTTGATTGTGGGATCTTAGACAAACCAACATTTAATCAACTAATGAAGAGAGAGAAATCTGTCCCAGAGGTGTCTGTGGATAAAAAGGTCTTTCTAAAGGGGACAGGATCAATTTCTGGTGTCGCAGCTGGACCATTAGGGAAAATGTCCTTATCGGAGGCCAAAAAACAAATGCTCATGCCCCCAGATAGTGCAGATCTGTTACTGGAAGCCCAGGCTGCGACAGGACACATCATTGACCCCGCAACCAATCAAAAGCTGACAGTAGAGGAAGCATGTGCCAGAAGAGTGGTGGACAATAGGGATCGAGATAGGCTCTTGGCAGCAGAAGCCGCTGCTGTAGGCTACCGGGATCCTAGCACAGCTAAGACTTTATCAGCGTTTGAGGCCATGAAGAAGGGACTAATTGACAGGAAGACTGTGCTACGCCTGCTGCAAGCCCAGGAGTCTGCTGGGGGTATTCTCGATCCTAACCTAAGTGTGTTCCTCCCCAAACATACAGCTATCAAGCATAATCTTTTGGATGAGGATCTCTGTCATGCTCTTAACCAGAGTCCTGAGTGTTACCTTGACCCAGACACTGAGCGTGATATTAGCTATGGGACTTTAAAGAAGAGAAGCAAAACAGAGTCTCACACAGGCCTGATACTATTACCAATCAGTGAGAGAAAAGACCCTTCCAAACTGATGTTTGATGGAATCCGCAAGCCAGTCTCAGCACAGCAATTGTTTGAATGTGGAGTCCTTGACAAGCCAACATTTGACCAACTAGTGAAAGGTCAGAAAACTGTCCCAGAAGTGTCTGAGGAAAAAAAGGTATATCTAAAGGGAACTGGACCTATTGCTGGAGTGGTAGCTGGACTTGAAGGAAAAATGTCTTTCACCGAAGCTAAGAAACAGATGCTCCTGCCTTCAGATAGTGCATATTTGCTACTAGAAGCCCAAGCTGCCACAGGTCACATCATTGACCCTCAAGCTAATCAGAAACTGACAGTAGAGGAGGCATGTGCCAGAGGAGTTGTGGACATTAGTGATCGAGACAGATTATTGGCAGCAGAGGCAGCTGCAGTGGGCTTCAAGGGTCCTAGTGGAGCCAAGCCTCTCTCAGTGTTTGAGGCCATGAAGAAGGGATTAATTGACAGGAAGTTTGCGCTACGCCTGCTGCAGGCCCAGGAGTCCGTGGGAGGTATTGTAGATCCCAATCTCAGTGTGTTCCTCTCCAAAGATACAGCTATCGAACGCAACCTCTTGGATGAAAACCTCCGCCATGCTCTAAACCAGAATCCTGAATGTTATCTTGACCCGGACACTGAGCGTGATATTAGCTATGGGACTTTAAAGAAGAGAAGCAAAACAGAGTCTCACACAGGCCTGATACTTCTACCAATTAGTGAGGGGAAAGACCCTTCCAAACTGATGTTTGATGGAATCCGCAAGCCAGTCTCAGCACGGCAGTTATTTGAATGTGGAGTCCTTGACAAGTCAACTTTTAAACAACTACTGAAAGGGGAAAAAACAGTCTCAGCAGTGTCTGAGGAAAAGATGGTCTATTTAAAGGGGACTGGATCCATTGCTGGGGTGGTAGCTGGACGTGAAGGAAAAATGTCTTTCACCGAAGCTAAGAAACAGATGCTCCTGCCTTCAGATAGTGCATATTTGCTACTAGAAGCCCAGGCTGCCACAGGCTACATCATTGATCCTAAAACGAACCAGAAGCTGACAGTAGAGGAGGCATGTGCCAGAGGATTGGTGGACATTAGGGATCGAAACAGATTATTGGTAGCAGAGGCAGCTGCTGTGGGCTTCAAGGATCCTAGTGGAGCCAAGCCTCTCTCAGTGTTTGAGGCCATGAAGAAGGGATTGATCGACAGGAAGACTGGGCTACGCCTGCTGCAGGCCCAGGAGTCTGTGGGAGGTATTGTAGATCCCAATCTCAGTGTGTTCCTCCCCAAAGATACAGCTATCAAACACAACCTTTTGGATGAAAACCTCCTTCACGCTCTCAACCAGAGTCCTGCTTGTTATGTTGACCCTGAAACTGAGCATGATGCAAGCTATGCGGCATTGCAGGAAAGATGCAAGATAGAGCCTCAAGCAAGCCTTAAATTTTTGCCAGTTTCTGAGAAATTTGACCCCTCCAAACTACTTTTTGATGGTGTCCGTAAGACCATCACAGCACAGCAGTTGCTTGATTGTGGGATCCTGGACAAAAACACATTCAAGCAACTAATGAAGGGGGAAAAAACTGTCCAAGAAGTGTCTGTGGATATGAAGGTCTTCCTGAAGGGGACCGGGTCTATTGCTGGTGTTGGTGCAGGACCTCTAGGGAAAATGTCTTTTACAGAGGCCAAGAAACAGAAAATGATATCCCCTGATAGCGCTGACATGCTACTCGAAGCTCAGGCAGCCACTGGCTCCATCATTGACATCAGAAATAATGAGAAACTAACTGTAAAGGAAGCATGTGCCAGAGGAGTTGTGGATAAGGAGGATGAATCCAAATTGTTTGCAGCTGAAGCTGCTGCTTTAGGTTACAGGGACCCAAATACTGGCAAGCTCCTGTCAGCAGGCCAGGCCATGAAGAAGGGAATCATTGACAAGGACACAGCTCTACGTATCCTTCAGGCTCAAGAATCTGTAGGGGGTATTTTAGACCCTGTCCTTAGTATATTCCTACCCAAGGACATTGCTCTGGATAGATATATCATCGACATGGATCTATACCAGAGCCTGAATCAGTATCCCAAGTGTTATCTGGACCCAGATACCCAACAAGAAACTACCTACATATCTCTGAAGAAAAAATGCAAAGCAGATTCGAGAACTGGTCTTTTGCTTCTCCCTGAACCTAAAATGCCTTTAACTGTCCAGGGCCTCAGGGGCCAGGTGTCGGTCATGGATCTATTGGATGCAAACCTATTAGACCAGTCAGATATGGACAAACTGAGGGAGGGCAGATTGACAAATCAGGACATTGAAGACCGCCTGCGCTCCTACCTGAGAGGTTCTACCTGCATAGCAGGAATTTATGATGAGGCCAGTGAAAAGGTGATGCCCATCTATCAGGCCATGAAAGCTGGACTGCTGCAACCTGGGACCGCTCTGGAACTGCTTGAAGCCCAGGCTGCCTCAGGTTTTGTAGTTGATCCTGTCAACAACCATTACCTGTCTGTAAGTGATGCCTTCAGTAAAAGATTGTTTGGGCCAGAGTTTAGGGACAACCTGCTATCAGCAGAGAGGGCTGTGACTGGTTACAGACTGCCTGGTACAGACAAGATTATCTCCCTCTTTCAGGCCATAGAGAGCGGTCTAGTGGAGAAAGGTCATGGCATCCGTCTGTTAGAGGCCCAGATTGCTAGCGGTGGAATCATTGATCCTAAACACAGCCATCGTATTGATGTGAATGTAGCCTACAAGAGAGGTTACTTTGATAAAGAAATGAACAAGATCCTGGCTGATCAGAATGTTGATACTATGGTTTTCTTTGACCCCAACACAGAGGAGAAGCTAACATATCTGGAGCTTAAGAAACGCTGTATCACAGATAAGAAGACTGGCCTCATACTTTTGCCTATCATTGACGAGAAAAAACAAGAGTCGACTCTTAAGAACACTACGAGGAAGAGGAGAGTGGTAATTATGGACCCAGCGACTAATAAGGAGATGACAGTACGTGAAGCTTATGACAAGGGGTATATTGACTACGACACTTTCCTGGAGCTGTCTGAGCAAGAATGTGAGTGGGAAGAGACCACTATCACTGCCCCAGATGGTTCCACACAATTTGTTATCAATGACAGAAAGACTGGAAGACAGTATGATATTACAGAGCTGCTTGAAACACGAGAAATTGATCAATCAGTTGTAGATAGGTACCGATCAGGTACCATCACCCTTACTCAATTAGCAGATATCGTCAGCAAAAAGACCAAATATGGATCATCATCATCAGCTTCAAGATCATCAGCAGTTGCAGGTACATCGTCAGTGAAATCGTCATCGTCTTTAACTTCAAGATCATCAGCAGTCGCAGGTACTTCTTCGGTGACATCGTCAATAATTTCAAGATCTTTAGCAGCCTCAGATCCATCATCAGTGACATCATCATCGTTCCTATCAAGACCCTTATCACCTACTCTTAACAAGATGACAACAACAAGAAATACCACTGTCACAAATCAAAGAACCTCAACCAGTAGTGTAGCTCGAGACTCATCTGACTCCCTTCGGACTATATCCAGTGTATCTATCAGTCTGGCCTCTCCTGTTGAAACAGTGGGTGAACAGGAACCTGTGGGTGCCATCTTTGACACAGACACTGTAGAGAAGATATCCATCACAGAGGCTCTAAATCGTGGTCTGGTGGATTCCATCACTGCCCAGAGACTGCTGGAGGCTCAGGCCTGCACTGGAGGGATAATCAATCCCACAAATGGCCAAAGACTCAGCATTCAAGAAGCCACCCGCATGGGCATAATAGATGACAACATGGCCTCTAAGCTCAAACCTGCCCAGAAAACATACGTTGGCTTTGAGGATTTAAAAACCAGGAAAAAGATGTCTGCTGCTCAGGCCATGAAGGAGATGTGGCTGCCATATGAGGCAGGGCAGAGATTCCTGGAGTTCCAGTTTGTAACAGGGGGGCTTTATGACCCAGAAATGGGCTGTAGAAGAACCCTAGAAGATGCTGTTAAAATGGGCTGGCTGGATGAGAGAGCAAGCCAGAAGCTCCAAGACATCAAACACCACACAAAGAACCTGACCTGCCCCAAGAGCAAACTTAGGATCTCTTACAAAGAGGCTCTTGATAATTGTCTGGTGGAGGAAGGCAATGGGTTGAAAATGCTCCAGGCATCATCTGTGTCTTCCAGAGGGATCAGCAGTCCTTACAATGTGGCGTCTGCCCCAGGATCCACCACCGGCTCCAGGAGTGGCTCACGACGTAGCTCCCGCAGGAACAGTTTGGACCTAGGCTCCCCCACATCGTCATCAACTTATCACCGCAGTCATACTAGCTTCACCTCCAGCTTCCAAAGCCAATGAATAAATCAAGAAAAGGTCTGACTCATTCATGCTCTTTTCTTAAAAATTAATCAAGAGTTTGGTTAAAGTACACAGAAAACAACTTGTGTGGTGTGTATGAGGAGAAACATTCAAAGATATTTTTTTTCAAAGTTGATGTTCTTAAACTTTCTGCATAGTTTTAGATTGTAGCTGTGGTGTTGCTATGCTTTTGCTATAGTTCAAATGATCATGAAATTGAACAATGGACTAAAGTATTACTTATGGTATTTGGATTGAAAATAAAGTGGATATGAATATATCTGTTGGTGCACCTAGGTGTAGAAATGATTGCCATATTCTTGCATACACATATTGCAAATATATTTTTCAAAATCTTCATAGAATATAAGCTTTGCATTGGTAACATAATGGTGTAATGTTTACATTTATTTGGCATCTGAAATGCCTGTTTTGTGAGGGAAGGGATGCAAGGTTTGGTTAGATGCATTGGCTTAATTCCTTTTTTCTATACTGAATAAGTTGTTAACTCTTGTTTTGCTGCTCTTTAGTGCTTCTGGTTTTGTATCAGTTTCTCAATATCTTAAAATAAAATCAACTGAGTCTTTTGCTCCTATGTATCCATGACTGTTCTTATCCATGGTCAGTTCAAATGCAACACATTTTTTATAGATTACGAATCAGGTATATTGCACTGTAGGTTTTCATATTTGAAAATGTAAATACAATGATATGTAATACGTTTAATAATTTTAGAGAGAGTAAAACATGTTTTACTATATTATCAGAAAATTAGCCAGAAAAAAAACTCAGGACGAGGTTTCTTTTTTTCTTTTGAATGATGTGGTATCGCAGCTAATCATTTATGTTGTAGTACCTATAAGAGTCCAGCAGATGGTGGACTGAGACTGTTATGTTGCTACGGTTGCACTTACGCTGGTTGTAAAGTGATTCCTTATGAAGATGCAACAATTATTGTATTACGGCTCATTCCAGTAGGTGGCGGTAGCGCACGAAATCGCCAATAAACCACAGCAATACAAAATAACCAACGACAAGAAGAAGCCTGCACTACCGGGTGCTTTTCGATGTCAACACTGGTTAACGTGTACCTAGCTACCAGACCAAAAACATGAATGTATTTTTGGAAATGTACTATTTCATAGTGCTACGGCAACATCTACCTAAATATCAGTTACCCGAGTTACCCTGTCATTAATGTTACGGTTACAAATGCTAACGCTAACTAGCTTTAAGCTAACGTAAATATAGTTTGCTTGATACACACCTGTACAAGGTAGTACTAATTACATGCATTAGTTACAACGTTCTGTAAGCCTCACACCTATTCACTTAGATTTTGTTACAGATTATGTCTTCCGACATGTTTTCCCCTTAAATTCACATTAGCTGGCTGCTTGCTCGTTACTGCAATGTTCATGTAAATACAAACCAATAATCACAATCTGCTCTCAACATTAGGGAATGACGTCCTCAAATCCTTTTAATGGGTAATGTTAGTAAATGCCACCATGTAAAAGTAATAATCCATTATTGTTATCGTTTGCTTTTAAAGGTCCCATATTACTGTTTTTCATCAATTTCACACAGCTGTCAGAGGTCCAACAACACTGTATTCGATATGTTTTGCCCCAAAACCCATCCATAGTCCTGAATTTAAGCTGTCTAAAAGTTGCTCAAATGAGCTCTCCTGAGAACAGGCTGGTTCTGTGTCTGCACCTTTAAGTGCGAATGAGCTCCATATGTTATCGCCTACTCGGAGAGAGATGTGGCTCAGGTGAAGTTGCTGGGTCCCGTATGGTTGGGACTGATTTTTTACAAGGGTCAATGTCAAGGCAAAGCCAGCTTTGTACTGACCCTTGTTACTGAAGCAGCCCGATGTGAATGGTAAGCACACACATACACGCTAACAAGAACCGTAGCCGGCACATCATGTCATTAAAAACGAAACACAAGAGACCAGACCCGGACCGTCCGACCGGAGGCAGCAGTGAAGACGCACCAGAGCGTGTGAGACAGAGGGAGGATCGTCTCCAGCTTCACCCCGCACCAGGATTTATTCACGGAGCACCAGCCGGATCACCCAGCGCCATGACCGGTAATAGACTGGTTACCTGTCTGTCTCTACATGTCAGCCCTGTGATAGACTGGTTACCTGTCTGTCTCTACATGTCAGCCCTGTGATAGACTGGTTACCTGTCCAGGTGTACCCTGCCTTCGCCCAATGTCCGCTGGGATCGGCTCCAGCCCCTGGACATGATAAGCTGTTGACGATGGATGGATAGCTTGTTTTCTGGTAATTCACTAAATAAATAGCTTGTATGAACTTAAAACATGGTAAAGCTGATTTTTGTATACTACTGTATGAATAAAATAAATAAAATATACAAGAGTTGCAAGTGAAATCACTGACTATGATTACATGCATGCACACAAATACAGACTAATCAGATTTAGACCACATTTAGATTTAATATTGTTTGACTAACTAGTGTCCAGCAAACGTATGCAAAATGATCATGACTTCACACTGTGATAATTGGTCATATATGTTGATACATTGTATTCAATTAAGTAAATCATTTACATTGATTGATAATGACAGTAAGCATCGTCAGTCAAGATATCAATTATTTTACCGTTTACAGCAGTATTAAGTTACTGCTAATACAAAACCAACATGTCCTGCTGAACATCAGCAAGAAAAAAAAAGAAAGAAATATATTTCAGGGGTCAGAGGTCAGGAGCAGCCAACATCGGGGCTCCTGAAGCATCAACGGTGTCTGGCTCAAGGGCAGTTGGGCAGGTTTGACCAGATTCAGCCCAGATCCCCAGCTTGACAATGGTCCGATAAAAAGTCCAGGACATAAAAGAAGAGGAGAGTCTCTAACTGAAGGTAGTGGAGAGTCAGAGTGTTTGACCTTTGACCTCTGCCACATCGCTCTGCAGCTGCTCGCCAGCCGCTCGCAGCTCCTCCCTCTGTCGCAACAATCGAGCGCGCGCCTCCTGCAGCTGCTCATTCAGTTCTAGATACTGACGACACTGCTGGAACCTCAAATCCACATCGCTGTCTGAGGACCGGGACAAGTCTGAGGAGGCAACAGGAGAACCAGTCAGTGCACTACAGTAGTACCAATCATTGAACTACAGGAGAACCAGACGTAAACAGGAAAAGCAGTCACTAGACTACAAGAGAACGTTAAGAAGACTACAAGAGAACATTAAGAAAACTACAGGAGAACCAGTCACTAGACTACGAGAGAACGTTTAGTAAACTACAAAAGAACCAGGAAGTAATCTAGAGGAGAACTAGTCAGTAATCTACAGGAGAACCCACACATTTCTACCGCCGCTGGAAGTATGAGTTCTTGTGCGTTTGTGTGTTGCTTTTTACTTTTAGCAATCCAGCGACTAAGAAGCCTTCAGGGCTTTCTCTGAAGCTGTGGCCAGGTTCACCATCCGTGTTTTCTGGCGGGTGGATTCCTCGCTCTATTGACTGAAAAATGAATACGTTTTGCCCTTAAATTCTAGGTGCTTTGTAATCAGATGTCGCTTTAGCTTGACTGGCTTCATGGCTTCGGTCCATAGCACCTGAATACACTTGATGCATTTTGGTCTCCCATTGCTGTCTTGAATTAAAAAAAACTTGATATAACCGTCGTCATGTTTTCTCAATTTGGCTAGTTGGGGCTCAGCATCACTTGAAAATGTGGACTGACTAAAATATTTCTCCATGGTCCATGGCTAGCTGGCTAATAGGCCTCTGCCAAGCAAAGCAGCAGGGAGTGAGGTGTTATTGACAGATTGATGTGATGTTTCACAATCATATCAGAGTTTCTATCCATCTAAGTTAACGTGGGTGGGAGTAATGGACACAATGCACTTGTTTTAGAGGGGCAAATGTTCCCCATCCGTAGATGTGAATGATTTAATGATACAGCACAATTTTGTAATTTATAGGAAAATATTTCACAGACCCCCTGGCTATGGGTCACGGACCCCCCAGTAGTCCCCCCGACCCCACTTTGAGAACCTCTGATCTACAGGAGAACCAGTCACTGGATTACTAGATAACGTTTAGAAAACTACAGGAGAACCGGTCAGTAATCTACAGGAGAACCAGTCACTAGACTCCTCTTGTAGTTTTCTAAACCTTCTCTAGTAAACAATTTATGTTGTTGTGTAGTCCGACTGCAGGTTTGTGTGGACTCACCTTGGCCGGTCTTCTCCAGGATGCTGAATACTGGGTCGGTGGGGGCAGCCGTGTCGATGTCCTGCAGGATCTGGTCCACAGTGGGGGGCTCAGGACGACTGGGCAGAACCACCCGCTTCTTATTTTTAGAACCAATATTCATTCTGCTGCAGACCAAGCTCCACCTCCTGCTTCTACACAAACATGAAGGTTTTTTGATGAGAAAACGACAAGAGACAACGGCTTTCCCCTAGTGTACTCACAGTGTTGTACCCAACACGTTTGTTAATGTATATATCATAGTAACATTACATTAGTAACGTTAGCAGGTGGTTTGATTACATTTCCGAACAGCTTCGTGTTGCTCCTTTATTCGGATTAAATGAAATAATATAATAATATTATTTACGTCCAGCACAGCACACCGAGGACAGCAATGCTACATAAAGTTAGCTAGCTAAATCGGCCTGGGCCTTTTAGGGTTTAGAAGCCCAGTGAAATATTTTGAAGCCGAATTTAACAAAACGTCCTTAAGATTCAGGACATATCTGTGCTTAAGACACAAGCAAGTATAACGTTTGCCATTAAGCCGTTACATTGAAATTGGCAGAACTGTTGTATGGAATACGTCTAGCTCGAACGAGCCAGAAGGACAACAGCCTGTCTGTGCTTACCGCTGTTTAGTCGTCCTACTGAAGGACAGCGGGCGAGTCTCGGCACTTTTCCTCGGCGTCTCCTGCAGCTTAAACCGGACTGGAAGACGGTAAATCACTAAATGCTGCACAAAATACTAACAAACAAGACCGAAATTAGCGAATGGACGTAATGCACGTCGGTACGTGTTCCCTGCCACGTCAGTACGCCGACAGTGACCACAGAGGCCGCGCCCCCACAAAACATGGTGGATTCTTGTTAGAGGCTCTTATAATAGTTACAGATAGCCTACATGTTCTATATAGTGCATACATTAAACCCAGTACTTAAAGGTTGAGTCTGTGATTCTATTCAGAACCACTTAATGTTATATTACTTGAAATCCTCGTAAAATACAGATAGCAATGAATACATTAAATGCTCTGATAAAAAAAAAAAGTAATCTGTGGCCATGGCAGGAAATGTAAAAACCCTGTCCAATTATAAAAGTCGGGCCAGAAACATTTTTTGCAGTACTTCATGCAACAGAGAGGGCAAGCAGGTTCATCGTCATTTTTTATTTATTATCATGTAATTGTCATATCAAGGTCAGAATCCCATTTCTGTTTAAAACCAAAATGAAAAATATATCACCTAAATAAAAGCTACAATAACAAAAACAAAATTAGGACACGTAGTGTGATGGATGCAAAGCACCCAAAGGGTCTGGATGGAAATGCCCCATTACAGAGCTGCAGCACCTTCAGATGTTGAAGTGCACCATCTCTCCATGAAAGGAGACTTATTTCCTCCAGCTCTAAGCAGACTATAAAAAAGAAAGACAGCTGCAACCCTCACTGGTGATGTTGATGTGTCTACACCTGCAGTTATACTGTTAATTTATAGGAATCGCAGGTTGGCAGGTGTGGAACTGCTCTCACAATGATGAAACAGCTTCACCTGGTGGAGAATCTGTAGCTTGCTAAATCCCTTCTGACCCACAAATGTCTTAATAAATACAAAAAAATAAAATGAAAACAGCAATAACAAACAGTGTTTATAAAATGTGCCTGTTTGCAGAGTTGGTCTTGATGTTGCTGAAATATAACATGTGATATAAAAAAGGAAATCAGTCTCTTTGACATGTGATATTATCTTCTCGTTGGGATCTGTGAGGCTTAAGAGGAAAGTCTTTGCTCACTGCTCCTCTTCCTCATTGAGGCTCCTCCTCTTCCTCTGCTGCTATCTGAAGGCCTGAAAAAAAAAACAGGAAAGATGCTGCTGAAGTCAGGAAATGGTCTTCAGGTGATGCATTATTTAATGGGTTTGTGATTTCTTGATAATTTTCACCTCTCCTGGATAGGAAACTAATTATCATTCAAATACAGTCTTCTCTAAATACACTTCCAAATAATTAATTCCAATTAATTATTAGTGTAACCAGCAGGTCAGCTGGAAATGCAAACATGTGAAATGTAGGCTATGTTATGTATATTTATTTCAGTTTAATTTGGAAATCTTCAACATCTCTATTAAAGAGTTATGCAGTTATTTCCAGAAAACTTGGACATTATTTGGCGATTACAGACCTGTGCAATAAAACTTGACAAAGTTGTACTTGATAAAGTTTGACATAACAAGGTATTTTTTATGTGATTCTTAGAAAAAAAGCACATTATGTTTTTTGTTTGTTTGTTTATCACCTTACCGTCAGTCTACACTGAGCTCATCCTGACGTGCAGACATAGTACAACAGACACACAACCAACTGTTAAAAACAAGTAATACCTTCACATTAAAGATAGCATCTCTGCTACTAGACCTCCCTTTACATGGACACATTCTAATACTGTTAACAATACACATTAAAGTTCTTTTCTTCAAATGCCAAAAATGACACGACCCAATATCACACCAGATAGTATAGTACGTTACATTACGATACATTACTGGGATCCGGGACCTTTTCATTATTCTAATCATCACATTCAATTTGATTTAAATTTTTACACGTTGAGTAATAACTTAAACTGAATGTGAAATGATCCTGTTAATTCTCAATCTCCAAAACAGCTGCAGAACTAGCATTACGTTATAGATTTGAGCTAAACAGTACGTTCAGCCCAGAATGTCCCATAGATTACTGTTAAAATGCAAATCCAAACACTGAAAACCGTATCCCCTGGTACAAAATAATATCAGCATTTTATGACACTTCACATTTAACATATCCTTATCAATTTAATTTTGGACAACTAAATAAATGAGACATTTTATGAAAAACATATCTACATCCCTCCCTGTTCCACCAGGTCTGTGCCATTAACAAATATTTTCATTATGCTTACAGCTGGTTTAACACGGTCTGGTAGAACTCAAACTCTTCTTGCTGTTTTTAAATCATGCCCCCAAAATGGTGATGAAGGCATCCCAGAAGGATCGATATTGGGTCCCCTGCTCTTTACTCTATAGTAATGTTTCTTTTCCAAGCTACAATCTTTCGTTGCTATTTGTTACTGTTGTTGTTTGTGATATATTTTATAAACCAATAAGCAGATTTGTAAAAAAGAGGAAGAAGGGAAGTTTATGTCACTCAGCACTGATGCTACTAGGCTACATGAGAGCAGCAGGTTGTGGGAGGGCCATGTTAGAAGCCTTCAGTATACTGTTCGGTCCTGTTAAGGTGTTCAGCTACATCTGCTCAAAACTACAGCCAAGAACCACTAAAGCGCTGATGTTCTATGACATCACCAAGGTGCTAATTCCACCACTTCACATTCACTACTAATATCAAACCAGTCGACTTACCATACTGGTTAACCCAGGAAAGGCTGGAAGAGTTAACAGGACAGCATGTTTAGTCCTCAGCTCCTATCTAAATGTACAAACAGTTAATTTTATGTTATTTTATACAATCCAGCTTTTCCCCCCATCAGGACACTGGAGATATTGATTTAACATGAAGCCAATTCCAATTGTGTCCCCCAGATATAGCCACAATATTAAAGTGTTGGAGATAACAAACAACACAGTGATGCTGCAGTTAAATAACTTTTCTTGTGTCTACATGCTCTATGACAACAGAGGGATTAGAAATGTCAGCAGTCAGAGTTAGTGAGGAAGCTAGAAGAAGAGGCAAACAGCAAGCCTGGCTTAGTGTAAAATGCAGGTCATTTTAAGCATACTGAGGCCTTTAAGGTGGACTAACTGTCAGGGGGCGGGAGAAGCAGATGTAGTTTACATACTGTCCGTTCTTCTCTCGACTCTGATGGAGCTACTGTAGCTGTTGATGAACTTGGTAAACTTTTGGCTTCAGGCTGAGAAGTCGATGACCCTGGAATCACCAGAGCTTTATTCCTCATCAGAGTGCAAAGGACTGAAGAGGAGGAAAGAAGGAATATTCAAAATCATATGTATTTTTAAAACGCTTAATAGTGATGTGTAACCACAATGTGCTGGTCTGTACCTTCTCTGGTGAGGTTTTCAGCTGCATCCATGGCCCTCCCGCCGAGGTCGCTCACCATATTGTCCACTGTGGCCTCGTGCCGGAGGAAGACAGGCCGGACCACTTTGGTGTAGATGATCTGGGAGCCGTTCCACGACATTGGAGCCATGCACCACAACAGGAAGAGACACTGGAACCACACAGGACAGATATGGATTTCCTTTGTTTAACTTATTTATGTTCATCTTGATCCTCATTATTCATAGCCTGGTTCCAGACATCTATATCGTCAACAAGCATTTCAAGTAGGTCACAGCTTGTATAAGGATGGGTTGGAAATAAACTTGAGTCTTAAAGATCAATTGAATGTGAATTTAGTTATGTGTGAATGATATCAAGGTTGCAATCACTGGTTCAGTGGATTCCTACCTTAAAAGCATAGTAGAACGGGAACCAGTAGAGGAAAATATCGGAGAAGAACTCGCCCAGACTAAAGACACCATACACCACCCAGTACGTCAGCCATTTGGTGTCATCTTCTTTGCTTGGACTTTCAAGTGCTTTGACTCTGCAGATTCAAGCAGTAACAGAATTTCAGCATATTTCAGGTGAACTGAGGAATACATTTATCTTTCAAATACCATCTGAACATTCATACAGTTGAAACTTCGACACAAGCTTGTACAGCTAAATCGCCTTAGCTTGGCTGAAGGGGTGGAAGAAGTATTAAAATCCTTCCAAAGGTCAAGATACAGGAAAAATATAATATATAAATACACTAAATAAATCATGAATAGCTCCTCACGCATAACGCTTATTATGTGCATATCTCAAATCTTTTTATAGGTAAGAAGCTAAGGAAAATAAATCAGGTCTCTGTGACTCTCTGGTAGTTTCGCATTGCTGCAGACGTCTAACACAGAGGTTTTGGTTTCCGGCGAAATTAACAGGAATATTTTCACAAGAACTTGTGAAGCGCAACAAACAGATCTTTATATTCTTTTATTTTTTACAAAACAAGAACTCACGAATAATATGCTGGATAGGCAAAACCAATCAGGTTGCAGAGGAGGGCGGCACCATATCCATATACTAGGTAGAGTCCTGTCAGTGAGACGGCACCTGGACAAGACACACCGGAGAAGACACACTGATACATTTAAAAACACCATGTGTTTACAGAAAGATTACTTTTTGCTCATGTTGATGTCAATGTTAAATTTGTTACTCTATCATTTTACCATCAAAATACACATAGAATAACCTTGAGGCAGTGGTTGCAAGACATTAATAAGCCCGTCCATTCATTTCATTCAGCCCAAATAAAATTCTTTGACCACCTACCTGCCTGCACACTCATAACGTGTCACAGGAGTCTTCCACAAGTTGCCAGCTTGACACTACTCACAATAGCAAAAACAGTTGTTGTTTATGTTCAAAGGGGTGGACTGATGCCGACTTGGCGATATTCTCTTTAGGGCATTTAGCAAACGCTTTTGTCCAAAGTGACTTACAATAAGTACATTTGTCGAAAGTAAAAAAAAAAAGACAACATATCGATAAAGTTAGAGCAAAAAAAAAAAAATAATAATAATAAGTGTCAGGTCCTCATCTGAGTAAAGTAGGAGATGTTCAGCAAGGATACCTTAAGAACAACAGTACTATGATAAAAGTGCTATAGGTAAGAACATAGAAGTGCTTTTTTGGGGTGGGGGGGGGAGTCATGGTATGCATAATCACTCTTGCTTTAATGTACATATACTGTACAAATCCACACATATATAAACATATGGCTATATCTACACAAACATAGACTTCGCACATGCACACGAATGCATATACATACGGTAACCACATAACAACATTCCCATACATAATTATCTGTTCAATTATATCTGTAATTGACCTCTATCAACTTCCAGTGTCAGACTCCCTGTTATCCCCATTTCCTGTCCACTTCTTCACTGTCAAACTTTGCATTTAAGGTGAAAAAAAAATGGATGTTAAACTCTCCAAGAATCAGAAAGCAGAATTAAACACAAAAGCTTGTATGAAACTGAACTGGGAGGATTCTCCTGTAAGAAATACAGACATTGAGTTTTCCCTTTACTAAGAAAGGAAGTGTCTGACCAGCGCATAAACACCAAAAGGATTCTCCTTCTAACTCTGCAGATATTCAGTGTCTCGGTGACAGACAGGAAGTTGTGTAAAAAGTGTCCTACCTCGGATCAGCTTATGTGGCGGTTCACACATGGAGGCCAGTCTGCTGTCTGTCTCTATGGATAATCTGCTTTAATTTTACTGCAGGAGGACGCAGTGGGAGTGGGGGACACTGTGCACCAGGCACTAAAGTGACATCATGTCAGTGTGTTACTGATCCACTGTATGAGCATCACTGTGGTATGAATAGACTGCTGTTCACCATTCAGTAAATGTAAAAAAAAAAGGGAAAAAAGGCTCAATATTTATTGTATGTTTATCATCTTATTAATCATATACACAGTTTGGATCCAGAGTGTCATTGCAACAACGGTCCCTTAAAAACTACAACCACCCCCATTAAATCAAAAGCAGGATCAATGCGTTTAGCAGACTTCTTATGTTTAGATATCAGTCAATTACCATTCTTATGTGCAAACAAACTCATCTCATCTGGAAACAAATACTCAATGTTTGTAATTCCATTATTATTTCTAGATTCTATAACTATCCCCCCATGTGTATGATTATCAAAAGTCAATTTAATATTTTATTCTTTTATATATGAATCCTCTAATGAAATTACCACAATATGTTTCTGTCAAAACACAAATCTTTACAGCAGGTTACTGCTCCTAAACTGCTAAGAGAGGTTAATGCAGAGGTTTAAATTCCATGTATGAATCTGAATGTATATGACAATGCAATAAAGTTAAGTTAAGGAAACATTAGTTCAAGTTACATCTAAATGTGTTGGTGCACCAAAACAGAAACAAATAAAGATTGCCATTTACAAATGGCAGCCCAAAGTGAAGACAGCAAAGCATTGACATCCAATTTACTGGTACACTGAGTGACATGTGACCCTAAAATTAGCTGCAAAACCAAAATAATTGGAGCTGAAAGAGGCTGAAAAGCTCACAAACAGCTCTTTTCACATCACATGCAGTTATTTTATCGATTGTTTGTGTTGAACAGTTGAAAGATTCTAACTCTAAATTCTGCTGCAGCACAAATGTTGACCCAGAAAACCCCCAGAACATTTACAGGTTAATGTTAGAGCACCTGTTTATTCTAGCTTCATGGTCACACGAGGATTAACTGAATCCTCTACAGTTTTCCACTGACATGCAACAGGAAGGTACAAATATACTAAATATAAACACAACAGTAGACACACAAATACAGTGTATACATTTAGCCAGTCAGACAAACAAGCATCACATACCCACTGCAATGATCTTCTTCTTTATCCCTGTTTTCTCCTCCAACTTCCCCAGAAAATCTGTCACCATGTTCTTCTCATTAAGAAACTTGTTGACTCGGTCTTTGATGGACGAAACGATTTCCAGCAGGCCCATGGTCCTCAGAAGGTCCTCAAATACCAGAAGAGTCAGGGCAAGACGGCCTGCAGTGAAGAGGAAAACACGAAGTGCATGTAATCCTCTGTCAGCAACAATCTGCTTTAATGAGAGGAGGGAGGGGGAGGAGGAGAAGGGAGGGAGGGAGGGGGGAGGCACATAATGAAGCAGAGAAGAAGTTCAGGTTCAGATTAAGATTAATATTAATACATATGCAGATGATAACTCCTTGTTTGTTGTATCACTGAGAAAAATGAATGAACTGGTTCTATGCATTTTTTAAGTAAAAGATTTCTGATGATACAATAAGAAGGAAACAGGATTATCATATTTCTGCTCGTCAGAGGATGAACCCTGTAGATTATCCCCCTCTAATGTTTTTTTAGAATGATGCCCTGTCCTTCCCTGTAGCACCATCCCAGATCACTGTACATGTTAAGCATCACTACAGGTAATACTATGATAAATTATGAATATGTTGTTTGTTTCAGGCAGCAAAGATAAGTCCAATTGCATGAGTCTATGAAAAAAAATGACCTTACTTCTGTCTTGATTTATTACCTCAGTAAACATTGTAAACATGAGTTTATGGACTCAATCTCTAGTTTCAAGTTTTCTTCAATACAACATGATGTTCATTTAATAAACTATGGTCCATTTAGAGTCAGTATACCATAAAGCAGTGTATGCATACAGTTAACACTGCATTTAGCTACTTAGCTGTAAAGTTGAACTGGAATTATGAAGCTAACATTGTAAGTTTTTTTTTTTTTTTTTTTTTTACTTTGTTCACACCAGAATCCAGATGGATCCAGATCCAGTAAGGTTGCTGCTTGGGGTCAGATCCACCCGTCGCTCCTCTGCAGTCCAAATATGGAGCTGGTTGCAAAAATCCCAATGGCCAAAATATCAAACCCGAGGATTCAAAACTGCATTTATCATCTGAAACTTTGGTTGAAATGTGGTTTGACAGCGGTAGGCTCACGCTTCCTCCCTTACACCTCCACCACCCTCACACCTCCTCCACCCTCAGTGAGATGACAGGACGACATCCAGCAGCAGCAGAGGGGATGAGCCTGACAGCTGGAATGCGTCCTGCAGGCTAACACACGCCTTTGGCCGTCAGATAACAAATCTCAAAACAGACTTTCTCTTCACTCTGACAAAACTACAGAGATCTGCTCAGAGGACATGAGAGGATATAGAGGCATCAAGTACACTTTATTCATCTGCTGCTACGTCTTCTGGGTGAGTCAAATACTGTATGTCATTTTACAGATACATTAGTGTGATGGCTTTCTCTTAAACTTGTTGCACATCCTGCTTTTACAGCAACTGGTTCCAAGACCACAGTTAAAGCATTTTATAGGGAAAGCACATTCTGAAAATAAATCACTGTGATAAAGTTGAATCTCCTCGGAGTTTGAGAAGAAGCGCTTCATTTATAGTGATGAATTCTCAACCAGTTTTTGTTTTCAAAAGTTTTATACAAACATTCAATCTGAATTGATTTAAGGCCAGAAATTGAATTATCTACACTTTATGGCACAACTGGTGTGGACACTGTACTTTTGGCCGGGTGTATTTTTTAAAGTCTTACTGCTTCTGCATACAGTGAAATGTATGGAAGCCCATTTCTGCCAGACAAAAACAGAAGGTATGTAACATAGTGAGTCAAGATTATAAATGGCTAAGTCCAAACTATGAGATACAAAGTACTATCCAAATATTGCATACATTTGAACAAAAATTAAAAAGCGATTTAATGGATGTTTTCACATTGTCATGCTATTGTTATTTGAACATTCGGAGTTGGACACATTGGTTGGTGGTGCTGCGGGTGGGATACAAGGTGATGTACGACCATGTTGGAAAGCGAAGGTGTTTAGATCTATTCTGAACATCCACAGGAAAGACAAGTTAAAAGCCTGTCTTCATAGAAATGGAGGGACATGATATTGTTTAAGGTCAGATGCTATTTGAAGTATGTCACATGCTTAGCATATGTCATTGTTTATTTACTTAACACTTTTAGTGTTTTCCACTTCAGCCAAGCAGTTATTCTTTTTTATATATTTCCAGCGTTTTCTGGGTTTTGTGAAAATTGAAAATGCTCATAAAATTAGGTTGAAACTTAACTACAAGGTAATATTGCTAAATAATTTGGACTTACTAGTCAATTTAATTGGCCGTGAGACGTTTTAATTTTACCTTTGTAACTTTTCATCTTTTTCTTTTCTTTTCCTGGCAGAAATGGGTTTCCATAAATGTTAGACAATTGAGATTTTCCAACTGTGTGGCAGTTTGCGGGAGACCCTTTCCTAATTTCAATTCCTAGAAAGAAAATCTCAGTGTTCATTCCTATGACTTTTCTGGAAGAATCTGTAAACAAAGCTAGATGTTTCATATCTGTGTGCAGAACAGAAATAGGTCCAGGATGTGTTTAGCCTAGCTTAGCACAACAAAGCAGGGGGAAACTGCTATCCCGGCTCCATCAAAAGGGGGCAAAAATCCACTTTCCAACAACTCCAAATGTGGTTTCAAGTTGGATCGTAATTTTGAATAGAAGTACATTCTTAAACATATGTCCGTAAAAGGTTCAGACTTTAAGTTTAAAATAATTTGTCACAAATCTGTTGTATCTTATAAGATAACATGCTAGTTAGCAGTCTGGCCTATAGTCAGCTGGATTTGGTTTACAGTAGAATTCAGACAGAATTCAAAGCAACAACCACAGCATGATCTGTAATGTATTTAAGCCTAATAATAGATTTTTGTGCAATTAAGGATTTTTTATGATTCAAAAACTGTCTGATATAAGCACTCTGTGCCTCATGTTTGTCAGATTCTTATAAAACATGATCTGTTTCTTTGTGACTTTGTGCAGGTTGTGAGCGCTATCCTCATAGCGGTCGGGATCTATGCCAAGATCGCAAAGGAGAAAGGTTGGTCAGAAAATAATGACAACATGTAATAACGATGTGTATTAGCCATTTTCCACTGTGGGAACTTCTCATAACTGAACATTAGAAGCTTCTGTTGTAGATTTTCATCATCTTTTCCAAACTGTGACATTTCACAAAAGCGTTTTTTCCCCAAAGGGTGGCGGTGTTACATGTGACTGGGTGACTGAAGTGCCATAAACTTACATTCTCTCTGTTGGCAATCAGGAGGCAACTCTTCTTCTTCAATACAGCGTGATGTTCATTAAGTAAATTATGATCCATTTAGAGTCAAATAAACCATAAAGCAGGGGATGCTTTAGGCAGGGCTAACTTGTGATTGACAGGTCGCTACATCGGCCACATTACCACGCTACCACGCTACCACGCTACCAATGCAATTAGCTACTATTAGATGACGTTAACACTTAGCTGTCAAGTTGACCTTGAATTATGAAGCTGTTGACCCTCCACAGTCCAAATAGGGTTACTTCCTTCACTGGTTCCCAATTTCCAAGATGGTGATGGCCAAAATGCCGAACTCAAGGCTTTAAAACAGTAGGCTTTAAAACCATCCACTTCTTATATACAGTCTATGCATTTGACTAGTGATGGTAATTTCCAAAATGCTGATACATTTTCCAATCCTAGTTCTTCTTCTTACATGCTCATACATGAGTTGCAAGTTTGGCATCCGCTTTGATTGTGTCTTGTGTCAAGAGAAACAAGATGCATATTTCACAATTGGTCCATTAAGAAGACAACTGGCTGGTTCAGTAGGAGAGTGAAGTCAGCGGTTGTAGGAAGGGCAACATAGGAAAAGTGCAGCTGATATGTGAGTCTTTCAGGTTTACTCTACATACAGGTCCTTGTATTTAAAGGTGCACAACACAAAAACCTGACCAATTTCAAAGTGTTTTCCCTGCAGATGAAAAGGGAATGAATATTGTTTGAATATCATTGAACTGTCAAACTACAGCCCCTGTTGGGGGGAATGACCAGAAAAGTGAAAAGTGTATGATGATTACAATGCATTTGTGTGTGTTTTCTGTGTTTGTGTGTGTGTGATTCCAGAGAATTAATCAGAAAAACGCAATCAGACATGTTTCAACTTTTACTTACCCTTACGTATGACGATTGCAAAACATCTGCGTGTGTTTTTTCTGTGTGTGCTTGCAGATGTGGTTGACACCCTGACATTTGATCCGGCTCTCCTGTTGATCGTGGTTGGCTCGGTGATGTTTCTCATCACATTCCTTGGATGTTTTGGGGCACTTCGTAACGCCACCTGCATGCTGAAGACAGTATGATTGATCACTGATCAGTGTAATATGACAGCATCTCCATGTCAGTGCTGCTGAGTTCTCACTGTCCAGGTCATCTGTTGTTTGTTCCTGTAGTTTCTGGGGATCCTGGTGGCCGTCCTCCTCCTGCAGATCTCTGCTGGAGTCGTGGCATACCTCTTCACTGACATGGTAACGTCATACTGCTGTTATGAGACAGGAAATACAAAAACATCGCTTTCTGCAGCCCAGTGACTTCACTGTTGGTGAACACTTCCAATAGACCATTAATCTTATAGTTTTGTCGCTTGTCACAGCCAAAAAAGGCCAACAATGAGCTCCACCTTCTAAAACAAACTGTGACATGCGACACAAAGGTAAGATTTTGGCTTTATGGATGGAATGACTGGAATTTGATGGTCAACGGTCAATGCGACTTCACAAAACTGGCCATAAGTTAAACATGTACATGCAAATATTGACATTTCACACAAATGTCTAATGTAGGATGAAACAATGACATCTTGGACAGACATTTATGTAAACTGCAACATGAAGGTTGGTGGAGGCGTAGATTCTAGTTTTTTCTAGTTTTTTATAAGAGAAAAGATTTCCTGATTTTCTGATGTAACCTCAGACTTCTCATCACACAACCGGCTGATAGTTTCAGTTTGACTGCATCGTGCATGGTTGCCACATCGTGGTCCTAAAATCGGTCCACTGACATATAAAGACCACCACACGGGTCTCAAAACCTGATGACACACAGACTCACAAGGTGTAAAACATTACCTTGTTGTTGTTCAGGTGATGGAGAGGACGGAGAGGCTGATGATGAAGGCCATCGTCCGCTACAGGGAGGACCGGGACCTGGAGAACGCCATCGACTTCATCCAGAAAAAGGTGAAAAATGATTTGCCACCTGAATGCTTCAGGACTGAGGTGTAATGTCAAGCATTTTATAATCCAGTGAAAGTTTGTTGTGTTTGCAGTTTCAGTGCTGTGGAGTTGAGAGCTATGAGGACTGGTCTCATAACATCTACTTTGAGTGTTTGGACACAAACCCTAGTCTGGAGGCCTGTGGAGTTCCCTTCTCCTGCTGCATTCGTTTAGAGAACCAGGTCAGAACCACAGTCTGTAAATACCAGTCCGTCTGTGTGGTCACAAAGTTAGCTTTCAAGAAGACTTGAGACTTGAGAGATTTATATTGACAATAATAACTGAGATAATAAATCAAGTGAGAATCTTTCTCATTAGATTTATTTCTCATAGACTTCCATGCAACCAGTAGGAGTCGCCCCCTGATGGCCAGCAGCTAGAATGCAGGTTTAAGGCACTTTAGAGTTGGCTTCACTTCTCAGAACCAGAGGTTGCCTGGGAAAGATAAACAGACAAATGCCTTAAACACCTCACATCAAACGTGTATTGATTCCTTCTACAGACGGTGCTGAACACCATGTGTGGTTATGGGATGCAGCAGCTGAATCAGCGTTCAGCAGGTCAGGATGTCTTCGCCATCGGCTGCCTGGAGAAGATCGTCTGGTGGGCAAAAAACAACCTGCTGCTGGTGGCCGGTCTGACTGGCGGCCTGCTGCTGCTCGAGGTAACACTGCAGTTGAAGTGGCTGTTCAAAGGTTTTTGGTTTTGCAAGACTTGCAAGGGTGAAGACTAACTGGTTGGTTTTGCAAAATGGCAAAGAAATGATCTTTAATTAGCCATAATTCCAGGGTACTGGAGAGGAGAATTCGGTCGATAGTCGAACCTCAGATTCAGGAGGAACAATGCGGTTTCCGTCCTGGCCGTGGAACACTGGACCAGCTCTATACCCTCCGCAGGGTGCTTGAGGGTTCATGGGAGTTTGCCCAACCAGTCCACATGTGTTTTGTGGACCTGGAGGAGGCATTCGACCGTGTCCCTCGTGGCATTCTGTGGGAGGTACTTCGGGAGTACGGGGTCGGGGGGCCTCTGCTAAGGGCCGTTCGGTCCCTGTACGACCGGAGCAGGAGCTTGGTTCGCATTGCCGGCAGTAAGTCAGACCTGTTCCAGATGCATGTTGGACTCCGGCAGGGCTGCCCTTTGTCACCGGTTCTGTTCATTATTTTTATGGACAGGATTTCTAGGCGCAGCCGTGGGCCGGAGGGGATCTGGTTGGGGAGCCACTGGATTTCATCCCTGCTCTTTGCAGATGATATGGTCTTGTTGGCTCCTTCGAGCCAGGACCTCCAGCATGCCCTGGGGCGGTTTGCAGCCGAGTGTGAAGCAGCTGGGATGAGGATCAGCACCTCCAAATCTGAGGCCATGGTTCTCGACCGGAAAAAGGTGGCTTGCTCCCTCCAGGTCGGGGGGGAGTTCCTGCCTCAAGTGGAGGAGTTTAAGTATCTTGGGGTCTTGTTCACGAGTGAGGGAAGGATGGAACGTGAGATTGACAGGCGGATCGGTCCGTCGTGGTAAAGAGAGAGCTGAGCCGAAAGGCGAAGCTCTCGATTTACCGGTCAATCTACGTTCCTACCCTCACCTATGGTCATGAACTTTGGGTCGTGACCGAAAGAATAAGATCCCGGATACAAGCGGCCGAAATGAGCTTCCTCTGCAGGGTGGCGGGGCACTCCCTTAGAGACAGGGTGAGGAGCTCCGTCACGCGGGAGGAGCTCGGAGTATAGGCGCTGCTTCTCCACATCGAGAGGAGCCAGTTGAGGTGGCTCGGGCATCTGTACAGGATGCCCCCTGGACGCCTCCCTCGGGAGGTGTTCCAGGCATGCCCCACCGGGAGGAGACCCCGAGGAAGACCCAGGACACGCTGGAGTGACTATGTCACCCGGCTGGCTTGGGAACGTCTTGGGGTCCTCCCGGAGGAGCTAGGGGAAGTGTCCAGGGAGAGAGAAGTCTGGGCGTCCCTGCTCAGGCAGCTGCCTCCGCGACCCGGTCCCGGATAAGCGGAAGACAATGGATGGATGGATGGATGGATAGCCATAACTGATATCAAAGGTTGGCTATGAGACGGCTGCATCTATTCTAGACTGACCTTGTCTAATATAAAAAAGCAACATGAGATAAAATAATTTATAAAACAATTTGTTTAGCTTTAGAGCTGAGTGAACAAAGGTATTTTACCAATAAACAACTAAAAGGGAACCGGCCTTCAGAACCAAACCATAAATGCCAACATTGATCTCTTGAAGAATGTTGTGTCCCTGAACGCACCTACAAGAAGCATTTAAAAAAAAATCACATCCTGCTTTGAATTGTGTTACCAGACTCTCCGAAGGACGTGTGTACTATGAACAGACTCTGGCTGCCATGAGCTCCAGTGAATCGTCAGGTTAATGACAGACAGAAAAACAGTTTGGACAGAAGATCAGTTTCTAATCTGTTTGTGTTTCATTTGGCAGGTGTGCATGATCAGCCTGGCTGCCGCTCAAATCTCCTGGATAAAGAAAGTCCAACGACTGAAGAAAGAAGATGCACCTGGAGGCCGGTCAGAGAGAAAGGACAGCTACTGGTATCCGGCTTTTGCAGACTTCGATGACGAATAAAATCAGCTTCTGCGAGATATGTAGATGATTGTGGAAACGGATCCGAAAAATCTCGGATAAAAAAAAACATATGAATCACCTAAATGTTGATCAAATAGAACAAGACGTGCTCAGTTACATTAACTGTGAATTTCTAGTTTGATATTTTATCAGTGTGGCTCTGACGGCGGGTGAACAGGTTCAATGTTTAACTACCTCATCTAAAATTATCTGAACCTCATATTTTTTTGTCATTGAAATTATATGAAAATATATATTTTTGTATATTTTTTGTATTCTTATACAACATCAGAGGTCCCATGTTGAGGTCGTCACGGGTTAGGACCCAATTTGAGATACACCAAAAATCTACCCAATCCTGACATTGTCATATTATTTAAATTAAAAAGTAAGTCTTTAGTGTTCCCAATCATTTATGTATGGCACTATCATAAAGCTGGAAGACTCATGAGAGAAAGAAAGGCCTATAACTTCATTCATACAGAAAAACAGTTTACAGGGGGTTATGGGCTAAATAATAATCATTCATATGTCGTTTACTCTGGCATATTAATGGTCGTTTTTATCCCATTGGTAGGTGGATTTTGTTGGACATAGTCAGGCTAGCCGTATCCACGTTTCCTGATGTCAAGCTAACGGGCTGCAGCTTCATCTTTAACAGACAGCGATAAGAGTGGTATTACTCGTCATATTTTATTTGCCTCAAGGAACAGAATTGATGTATGCAAAATCTAACATTTTTGCTTTAAGTTAAAGACCCGAAAAATTCCACCACTGTCGAAAGTTCATGCCATTATTCTGCATGTCAATATTTGATCAAACTTTTTTTGAGTGTGGTCCAATCCAAGATGGTAAACTTTATTATTTCTTTAAACCTTGACAATGGCAGTGCAGTCCACCCCTTCCATTCTTACCTTTCATAATAAAAACCCTAGAAATATAGACATACACACGTTGAACACTCGTTCAACAAAATATAGCTTAGCTTTGGCTATACAACAGTTCAGCTGAGACAGACTGCCAGACTCTGCTCGGGGTCAAAACGATCCTGGTAGTTGATCTTCAGCCTGCATGAATCTATTCAAACATTTTATTGAAAAAGTGTTGCAACTGTCGCAAATTTGCAAGATTTTATGCAAAATATTTGTAGGCAAGAATCCGCATTTTCATGTTGTTGATTCATCACATCACCAGTGCGCAAAGGACTTGACAGAATATTGAAAATACATAAACAAGTTCCAAAACTAAAATGAGCTTGAGTAAAATAAATAGGTGAGAGAAAATAAATCTTTTTTTTTCCTTTTTAATCAAGTGATTGGAGTCAAAAAGAAATAATAAAGCTAAACCATCTGATTGGAAAAGTGTAAATTAAAAAGTAGTTAATTTTAATGTTGAATGAATGACAGTATTATTGGATTTTTGTATTATGAAATCACTGATGACTAAAATCCTTTCCAAATATCAATTTCTATTTCAACCTGCAGTGACTTTGCTCCACATTAGTTGTTCTGCTTGTGACCCCTATAGCTGCAGAGGTAATAAAACCTCATGGATACTGAAGACACATGCCTTGTAGCTTTTATTTAAGTACATTGAAAGCATATCCTGGTCTGGCCGCATGTCACAATGTTACATTTTCAGCTGACTTAATAGCTGGAATAATAACTAGACTCTTTTATTTAATTAACACCAAACTAAAAATATCACACATATTTTAAAGTCAAACAAGGTGACGACTTTCTGTTAACTTGAGGAGAGCCAGTTGACCCTACAGTAGACCTGATTAATGGCTGCTGTTCCTCCCTCACTCACGGAGTCTTCATTGTGACTTTAATCTGTGGTGGAGGATTAGCAGATGAAACACCTGTGGCTGTGTGTCGTCATAGGGATTCAGTCCCGTGCGGCCTCACGCTCACTTTATTGGATTACAGCGCTGTGTTATGAATAGCAGCAGTAGAGCAGCAGTGTGGTGACGACGCCCTTTTGTTTGTCCATGTGCTCCCTCTGCAGTTTTCTACTTAAGTCTCCAGCAGGCATAGATTTCACATCACAGTGTCACACAACTTATTCGCAGATAATCACAGTGCCTCATTCACCCCACCCAGCGCTAATTCAAAATCTGATTCACATTCGGTGTGAACGCACCTGGAGAAGTTGGTAGCATGGATGTATGAAAAGAACTGGATACAGCCAATGAAAGTTGCTGATATTCCGCATCCGCGGGCCCACAGAGCAAGCACACTGGCGTAAATGGAGGGTGAATGGACCAGGTGTATAAAGCGCTTTACACTTCATGTCAGCATTCACACTCACATTATACTGATACCATACTGATTTCAGAAGCTGCCATAAAAGGTGCCACCTGCCCATCAAGATTGAAGCTAACACATTCACAAGGACACAGACCACGTCAGGACGACTCGCTCTACATCTTAGTCACAGCCAACCTGCGTTTACTCTGGATTTAGCCATTATTGAATTTTAAAATATTTAGGACACAATCATTTAAATGACGCAGTGTTTATCTAACTGTTTCAGACAAAGGACAAAAAACCTACTCAAATATACCCAAAAACAAAAGGCCCCCTACTTCCGAAGTACATTACAAATTACAGTAAAATTAAGGCTGTAGCCTCCCGAATAGTTCAACACTGACATTCAAATTATTAGTATTAACTTCAGCTAAGTGTCCACATAGTGCCCTGAATTGTTTGTGTGGTCGCTCCGAGCAGTTCAAGTTAAAAATCTCTGAGCTTCCTGAGAGCCCTGCCAATATGGACACTGTTAATATCTGATGGGTCCTCATCTCTGTCTCCGTAAAAAAAAAAATTCATTATCAGTGGTCAAAAGTTGGCTCTCCCACTTGCCGCACACAAAGGGAGGCATGTAAATCTAGTCTTGCAAAACTGTCAGCTTCATTGCTGAAGTCCAACAAAGCAGCAAAACAGCCAATCTAAATAATATGTGAGCTTGATAACGTTGTAACTACGGACCAGTGTGACTGACATTTCCGTCTTTGCATCCTGGATCTGGTTGGTGTTGAGAGACAATTGAGTTACTAACACACAACATGTCATGTGTTCAGCCACAGGTCGCCACATGTACTGTAGGGAAGAGAGAATTAAGTATATAAGTATAAGTATTTATTTTCAAATACAAATAAACATAAATAACAGTCCAAAAACACTTGCATATTTCATATAAAAAAAACAACAATAAATGCAGTACGTGATGCAGTTACATGAAAATTGTGCTTTGGTAATGTTGAAAATGCTGTAGTTTGTGCGTTGGCAGATGAACGTTGAGGTTTGTGGATTAAAATGACAGAAGGTCAACAGTCAGTTTAAGGCAGGTCTACGTTATCACGTTTAACTCTACTGAAACAACATGATTACTTAAACACAGAGAAGTGTAAGGAGCACTTCAAAAAAATATACAATTTAATGTATCATAAGTGAGCTTAAAGAACTGTATGTTCCATTTTTCATGTTTTAGCCAGTCAATTACAAATCATGTATTGTTAACGTAGCATTTCATCTTCTGAACCATCAATTTTTAGATTGTTTTCTTACCTAGTAGGAACCCACTGCTTTTAGTTTTTTTCTGAATTTCCAGCAACATTGTGAACATACTGTATATACCTCAGTTATAGTATTTAATATGTTAAACTCACATTATCAAAAATGACTACCAATCTCAGAAGTCCGTAAACAATTTGTAAACAACTTGAAGTAACACAATTAAGTAGTTAAGTAGTAATTTAAAGCAAATGATCATGTGTTGCTGCAACTGACTGGTAAAAACCCAATAATCCTGACAGCACTTTGTTTACTTTGCAACATTCAAGTATAAACAACAAGAGCCATAAATAATGCACGTAGACTTCAAGTGAAGCCAGTTAGAACGCATGCCAGCATGCTGTCAAATTCAAACGAGACACGAGAAGAAGAAGAAGAAGAAGAAGAAGAAGAAGAAGAAGAAGAAGAAGAAGAAGAAGAAGAAGAAGAAGAAGAAGAAGAAGAAGAAGGTTGATTCTGCAAGATGAAGAGCACTTGGATACATTCAGCCATCAGATTGGACGGATGACCCTTTAAACCTTCAACCAGTCTGAGCACAGGCAGCACTAACCACCAGCCAATCAAATACACACCCCATAAACTGGCTCCTTTTGACACCAGGGAGCAGTGGTTCTCCTCAGAGCTCCTAACCTGGTTCCTACCAGGGTTTTTACACCGGAGCCCTGTGATGGATACTCATTTTGACCACTTGTATCTATGGACAGAAATTCTTTCAGTCACTATCCAAAGCTCACAAACCAAAGGTGAGAGTTTCAACCTTCATCTTCCCTTTGTCCAACACTAAACAATTTTCGGGCCCTGACAAGTGTTACTCCTTACTTGATTTCGGCAAGTACCCAAGAGGTATTAAGGTTTGATACCCAGCTCTAGGGGCTGCACGGTGGTGTAGTGGGTAGCACTGTCAACTCACAGCGAAAGGGTCCTCGGTTTGATTCGAAGGAACCCGAACCCGACCCGGTTCCTTATATTTGCATGTATTTGCATGTTCCGTGTGAGCGGGGTTCTCTCTGGGTTCTCCGGCTTCCTCCCACAGTCCATAACCATGCAGGATGGGGATAGGTTCATTGATGACTCTAAATGTCCTGTAGGTGTGAATGTGAGAGTGAATGGTTGTCTGTCTCTACATGTTGGCCCTGTGATGGACTGGCGTCCTGTCCAGGGTGAACTCTGTCTTCGCCCAATGTCAGCTGGGTGTTCGGCTCCAGCCCCCCCGTGGTAGACGATGGATGGACCCAGCTCTAGAAAAAGGCCATGGTAACCACAATATGTACAGCTTCTAGGTGGTGCTTTCGGACCAGATGATCAACCTGCAGGTGCTCCCAGCAGAGCATCATGTACCCATAATCCTCTGGGACAGATCAGGCTTCTGTTCATCACAAGTTACCATTAAAATGGTGTCATGGTCCTTTTGTCCTTGAAGACATTGTTCTGTCTTCGATCAGTGAGCAGGAGAACAAAGCTCCAAATTAAGCGCCAATCAACTTTGGGCCAAATAAACCACAATTCTTGACACGTTGAAATTGAACTCAAAGCAGTTGCTGCTGCTCAGAAGAAGATTGATGCTTTGTTGCCACTGTTTCCTGTTCAGATGGCACGGTGAGGTCTAACCAGACTCTGTGGTGTTTTGAGGCGAGCTGCTCGGGCCGGTCCCATTACACCTGACAGATGTTGTAGTAGACGGTGTGTGCGTGCTTCTCGCCTGTCGAGTCACCCGTGCAGTCTTTGTGTGTGTGGATCTCCGTCATTGGCACGTTTACGCTGTGAGAGTTGGTTTTATTGTGAGGTGTCTGTGTCCCGTAAGAGGGTACAGGCTGCAGAGGAAACACAAAAACACAGATTAGACTCCCATACAGATAAAAAAATATTAAATAATACTTTCCTCTACCCTTTGGCCTTTGACCATTTTTGAAAACACCTTTTAAAGGTTTTGATTAACGTGATTTGCGTTTGGGAATCCAACAGGTAAATCTGTACATGTCCTTTGTGTCCTTTGTGTTTTTAAGTTGCTCACGCCACATTGGTTGGGGGGACTACGGTTTTGAAGCCTAAAGTTCAGCATTTTGTCCATCACCATCTTGGATTTTTGCAACCAGTGAAGGAAGTGACCATATTTCGGCTGTGGAGGAGTGAAGGGTGGATCTGATGAACACAAGCTTCAGAGCGGCACCCTGAGCAGAAACCCTACTGGATCTGGATCCATCTGGAACTTGATGTGAAGCTGTTAACAAAGCTAGCTTCATAATTCAAGGTCAACGTTACAGGTAAGTGTTAAAGTCATCTTAGTAGATAACTGCATTTGTAGCATGAGTAGTGACGTCGTGGTCAATTTGACTGTAAATGGACCATAATTTACTAAATAGACATCATGCTGTATCGAAGAAGACTTGAAAATAGAGATCGAATCCATAAACCCATGTTTACAATATTAACTGAGATAAAAAATCAAGTGAGAATCAGGGCCATTTTCTCATTGACTTCCATGCAATCAGACTTCTTTTTACAATCAGAGGAGTCGCCCCCTAATGGCCAGCAGAGAGAATGCAGGTTTAAGGCACTTCTGAGTTTGCTTTACTTTTCAGAACCACAGGCTGCCACCAGCTCACTATGCATTCTCAGAATACTGTTCTATGGTATTTGGCTTATCATTGAGGCGGGGGGGGGGGGGGGTTCAAATGAAGGGGAAAATATCTGTTTTCAAAATTTAGACATTCTCTTTTTTGCTGATGGGAGTCTTAATAAAATGGCAAAAGATATTGATGACAACATTTCAAAAGTTAATGTTAACACAAATGTATTGGTCTTAGTCTTACTTTAATTTGTGGGCTAATCCATCTCTAATTTTTGTAAGTCCCCATAATGCTTTGTGGAGTGGATGTACAGACAGCTATTATTGGATTACTTGGAAGACAATCATTTAAAAACAGGATGAGTATTAGGTCTGTTTTGGAGTGATAAGAAGCACCTATATTCTATGATGAAGTGGAATTATGGATGGTTATTCATGAAGGACAACAGGTGGGTTATGGCTAAGAAGGAGCGCTAGGTTTGATGCAAATTACAGCAAGCATGTGCTGCTTAAAGCGCCGTAATATCCTCCTATAGCATAAATGTGCTTACTTAGTTGTTAGCATTAGCTTGTTTCAATATGTTATACAGTAGAATGTAGTAGGCTGATAGTACACGATAGTTCAATGTATTACAAGTGATTTAGTTAGTGTTCACTTCTCAGTTGGTTATTAATGGACTTTTCTGCCTGGCAACAGAGTGCAGCTGAAGAGGTGGGGCTTGACAAAGACTCAATAGGATTGAAGATGAGAGGTCTAATCCGTTGTGGTTGTAATCTGAGCAAACTCTGCTGTTATCTTATTGAACAGACATGAATGAAAAACAGCTCACAGGTGTAACGGATAGGTTGATGTTTCCAGTCAGAAGTTACACAGAGTGATATTTAGATCAGGATATATGTTTTTCCCAAAATAAGAAGCAAGAAACAAAACATTTTGTCATTTTTAGTTATTTCTTTAAACATTTGAAGGAGTGTTTCTCTATGAAAGCCAATTTCTGACAGGAGAATAGATGAAATAGTATAATTTGAAGTCAAAATTAGGATTTCTACCAAATAATTTTACCTTTCCTGTTCCACTGAGGGGGAAATCTTTCCGACAGAGGTGAGCGATGATTCCAGCTGCTAGAGCGTCACCCAGAACGTTGATCATGGTCCGAAACCTGTCGCTGTAGAAAGAGACGGGATGAGACTGAAACTAGTCTGGACAAGAGACTCTGAGCAGTACTGGAAGTATTTAGACTCTGTTCACATCCTGGGTTTTATTGGCAGTGATGTTTGGCAGCAGTGGAAAGTAAAGAAACCACAATCCCAAGGTATTTTAAATGTTTCCATTTTTCCCAACTATACAAATGTACTTACTCCACCCCCCCCCCCCCCCCCCCTTGTTAAACAGCTAATTAAGTTTAACAGTTTATAAATTGCAATTGCATGCATACATAATGATAACCACAAGATTAAAAAAAAATGTGGTTACATTTTCTGGAGGAGGACCCCCGTTTGATGGTCTTACTTACAGTATATTAAGAATCTTTCCCATGCCCATATGATTATCAAATAAAATACGATAAACTTTTACCAGTTTGAGTCCCTAACAGTGAATAAAATAGTGTACAACATTAAAATACTGATTCCATGTCAGTAATTCAAATCCAAAAATATAATATACAGTGAATAATACTAAGAGACTCAGAAATAGACCTTTCTACATAATCAGTACAACTTACAGGATCCAGTCAATGGCCACAATAAGTGTGATGTCATCTGGTGGCAGGCCTACTGATGTCAGTACGATCACCATGGTAACCAGGCCAGCCTGAGGGATACCTGCTGCACCGATGCTTGCAGCTGTAGCCGTGATGCTGCGTGAAGAAAACAGAAGACAGAGCAGAATTTACCCAGTCAGAGATTAATTCAATCAAGAATTAATTTAAACACTGGAAGTTGGAATCAAGGTTTGCGTTTTTGTTCTACATTGCAGTGATGTGATGGCCTGAGAAGCTCTCCAGGACTCACCTGAATCTTGTCCTCATTACCTATGTGAGCTGTGTCTCTCTATACTTGACAATGATTGGTTTGTTGACAGGCTTTCCCGTCTTATATCCTCTTTAGATCATATCCTCTCTCTCTCATCCTCTCTGGAAATGATTAAAAAGGGTTTTCTCCAACTGCCAACTCCATCTTGTTTTCTTCCTAGCCAGTCATTTATTACATAAGTACATTTTTAAGACTCATTTTTATTAGACTGATGGCACTGTAGAAGCAAACTGGACAGCAGCAAGACTAGCTAAATGTATGAGTTATTGTGGGATACCTCTTAGTTTGAGCATGTCTGTGTTTGTTTACCTGATGGTGACCAACTGGCCTAAGTCCAGCTCGTAGTCATTGACCTGAGCAATGAAAATGGCCGCTACAGCCTCGTACAGCGCTGTGCCGTCCATGTTGATGGTGGCGCCCACAGGGAGGACAAAGCGGGCAATCTGCCGGTCAACATGACAGTTTTCCAACAAACACTTCATGGTGATGGGCAGCGTTGCAGAGCTGAGAAGAGATAAATACATCTTTAATAAAAACCTTTAACACATCCACGGACCGGCAGGTTATAGCAGGACTGTCCTGTACGCTGACCTGGAAGAGGTAGCCAGGGCGATCACCATGGCCTGCAGCAGCCCACGGATGAAGGAGAAGGGGTTCTTCTTGGTGAGGACGAAGTAGAAGAAAGGGAGGAGGATGAGTCCATGGACGAAGAGACCAGCGAGCACGGTGATGCCATACCAGCCCAGCTTCTTCCCCAGTGTGCTCGGGTCCTGCATGTCCAGGATCTTCCCCGCCACCAGGAAGATGATTCCAAATGGAAAGTACCTGAGAGGACAGAGCAGACAAAGTCATGATTATTTACCTATTCAATGATCAGAGATATCCCAGAGTGGAGCTAAACATGTAAAGTTTGAGGGTGGCACTACAGGAAAGATCATGGAATCATTAAAGAGAAAGAAGTTCATCCTCTGGGGAGCAGGAATGTGTTCTGGATTGATGGTGCCGTTATCCTTTGGGGATCATGAATATACACCTCAGAAATCCAGTCCCTTGTTTTCCATGTAATCTATTGGTGTTGGTCACAGGACGCATTTCGGTGTTGGTCATGAGGATGATTTTATCCTGATGGCAGTGCTAGAGGACATTGCCTGGGGACCATGAATGTCAAAAACAGTAGGAGTTTGTGTGTCTAAATTATTGTTATTATGAGATAATAAATAAACTATAAATAAATTACATGAAACCAGGGTTGGGTAATCTGATGTTACATACCGTGCAGTGGTAGAAATGTGTCCACAGTAGCTGTTTTCGCATTATCTATTATTTCTCACTAATCCAGAAGTAAAGTTGTAAAACAGAAGGAAGCATTCTGAGCTTTTTTCCGAAAGAAAAATGAGCAGGAAATCATGCACAAAAAGTAATTTTTTTGAAGGCATAGTTTAGGCCTTAAAAGAGCAGAGTGGCGTTCAACAGGTGGAGCATCAGGTGCAAAAGATTGGCCTACTAAACTATAATAGTAATATTATTATTTGTTAGGATCTAATGGTCTAAACCCTGGAGGACACGCTGTGTAAAATACTAAATGTTTGCGGTTTCTGTAGTTTTAGAAGTAACAAAGAACAACTGTATCTGTGTCTGTGTTCAGTGTTCAGGTCAATAAGCCTCCTATGGACTCTGCTGCTGGTTTTAATCTGCTCATGTGCTGCAGCAGGATGATGTCACAGCCGGCACGGTTTCCAAATGCTAGTCCGACCTGCATTTATTCTCTGGCTAGCTGCTGACAACTCCATATCCTAGCATGCAACCTGGTTACCTAATCTAATTAACGGGGCCAGATCTGTGAGGTTGTGTTCGTAGATACGACAAGTACGACTGTTGTGTTCACATTTGTCCAAAATAATCCTATAAGAAGGAAAACCAGCCAGAGTCTGATTCAACAGGAATAAACAATGCAGGTTTGAAAACACCTGCAGAGACTAAATGACTAACAGACAGCTGCATATAAAGAGGACCAATGACAGTGAGCCAGCATGAATAAAACCAGGATCCTGAAAGTGAATGCAGACATCATTTCTTGGGATTTTTCTGCTGTCACACATTCAAAAGTCTGCTATTAAGTGAACCAGTGTTTTCTCAGTAGTATGTAATGTTTGTACATTCAGTTTTCTTCTCACCAGACAGCAGCGTTGATGATCTTCATGACACACTCGTTGATACACTGACAGACGTTGACCAGTGGAGCTCCTCGCTCTCCCATCCTTCCCAGCAAAAGGCCTGCAGCAACACAGTTTATATATTATTATAAGCAGCAGGCGATATCCATCCATTCACCGTCTACCGCTTATCCTGTATGGTCCAATGGTATCCTGTATTCAGGGTCACAGCTGTCACACTCACATTCACACCTACAGGACATTTAGAGTCAGCAATGAACCTATCCCCATCCTGCATGTCTTTGGACTGTGGGAGGAATCCAGAGAACCTAGAGAGAACCCACGCACACACAGGGAGAACATGCAAACCCCACACAAAAGGAACCCGAACCCGTCCCGGGAATCGAACCAGGGACCCTATCAGCAGGCAATATCTTGTTCACAAAATAACTAAATCGCCCACTGAATAAGTTCAGGGTGAGATTGTATTGTAATGCAAACCAGAAATGCAAGGGATTGTGGGTAGAAGAATAAGAAACTGTATGAAGTAATGACAATACAAATGAAATGTAATCTCCTGCCACAAAAGCCTGATAAAGTCAAAAGTCTAGAGAGGACTACCCTGTATGTTTGATCTTTTCCTGCTTTTATATTGTCGAAAGTCCTCTTTACAAATGTTTTGTGCGTGGAGAACAAGATTCTGTACAATGGTTCAACTACACTAACAAGACAAACAGCTGAACAAGAGTATCATTGGTAAAAGAAACTGTTACTTTTAAATCTGAACACATTCTGATGCTAAGCTTCCAGTTTCCTGTTTCAGTGTCAAGGGTTTTACAATAATACAGTTTATAACAAGCTGGAGTTAACATGCATCATGTTTCTTTAGCAAAGCTTCTCTTCAAAATCCTTAATAGAAATAGACGTGTAAGGTTAGCACTTCTTGTATGCTGAACATAATATGAACTTGTATGACAATATGACACATCACGGTGTAAATCTCTTTGAACCAACAGCCAACAGAGTAGACTTCAGAGGGCCAAAGAAAAACGGACTAACGGCAGGAAATCAAATTTAAAATCCATGTTCAACGGTATTCTCCTCAGACATACAACACTTATGGGGAGTAAGTACTAATGGAAGTTTGAATAATTCAATTCCTAAACGTGGACTCTGTCCTGCTCACCCATGGTGGCGGAGAAGATGACAATACCCAGGACATTCATCTGCTGGCTGCTGCCGGGACTCGTCTTGTACGAGATCTGCGGAGGCGGGGTCAACTCCAGGTACACTGTCCGACCTTTAGGGTGACTCTCGTCGGGGAAGACATAGACAAAGTTGGGCTGGATGGTTTTGGTCTGGACTTTGAGGATTGGAACCAGATCCGTTCTGTACTGAAGGAACACACATGGGTTAGTTACAGGAAGTAAAGTTTTGAGGGTTAAAAAAAAGTGATTTGTCATCTGAATGAGTTCTGGCTGTTTTGTTACCTGCTGAAACGTGGCCTCGATCAGATTAGAGGGAACCATGTTTCTGTGGAGGAACAAAAGGACACATGAGTGTTGAAGCATTGCCCAGCCAATATCTCTGGACATGTATTAAAGAATATATACTAGGTACGATAGAAGCTACAACACCTCTGCAGATGACCAAAAATGGACTTTGTACAAGTGTGATTAAGTGAAACTGCTCTTCATGTGCACCCTCACACTGAAAAACACTTGATGGATCAGGAGAGAAGCTGATCTTCAACGGGAGGTCAGAGAGAGAGGTCAACAGCATGATGCAGAGTCTGCCAACGTGCCGCAGCAGAGATCATTGCATTGCACCGACAGTGACTAGACTAATCTGTCACTCATCCCCACGGGATTACTAAAAATATACTAATCAGCCCGGTGTGTAATTGGATTAATGCGTGTGTGTGTTTTCTACGATTTGTTGATCTAAGTGTTGTTCAGCTAATTGGCAGCTTCCTGTTGAACACTGTGTTTCTATAAACTGATTGATTTTTATTTATGGATTAATAAACATTTGAGGACCTTTGAGAACAATTTAATCTAACCGAGAAAGGAGATTTCTGGAAATATTTACAGCTGATGAGCAGCATAAAGTCTGTTTTTGGACTGACAAGAGAAGAGCAGGAAGAGAATAGGATTCAATGGTTTCTAAATGCTTTTCATACTTTACACTCTGCCTCAAAGGTTTATAGAAAAATGATAAATATCCCAACAAGAATATGTGAGGGCCTGAGAATGGTATGGCAAAATGCAATTGGCAATGTCATTAGTGAAGAGGTATGGCAGGAGATAACATCAAAGGTAGGTTGGGCAACAAGGGATGCAAGAAACAAGTGTATTCACTATAATACATTTTACACCTGTGAAAATGGTTTCAAATGGGCTTAATGCAAGATAGTAAGTGCTTGAAATGTAACAAAGAAATGGGCAGACTCCTCCTTGCTCTATGGGACTGTCCCAATGTACTGCCTTTTTGGAAGGTACTGGTAAACCTAGAAGGATGGCTCAGACAGCCTTACCAGAATCGCCACAACTATGTTCTTACCTATAGCACATTTGATCATAGCACTGTTGTACTTAAGGTATACTTGCTGAACAGCTACTACTTTACTCAGACGAGAACCTAACACTTGTTTCTATTTTTTTCACTCTTACTTTATCGGCAATGATATGTTGTGGTTTCTTTCTTTCGACAAATGTACTTATTGTAAGTCGCTTTGGACAAAAGTGTCTGCTGAATGCCCTAAATGTAAATGTCTACGAGGGGAAAGGAGGTTATGCCACCAGGCCTCACCAAAGCAGAGATCAGGCTGACACTAACAGGTTTCATTGGAGCAGCAAGGCTTATTCTGAGAAACTGGAAGAGCCCACAAATCCCTGAGATGATACTCATGACAGAGACGGCTGCCTGCCTTGCCAGGGTAAAGAATATTCCAAGTAAAACTGACCAAACATGGAAACATTTTCTGGTTTATATTATAGAGTCAAAACCTTAGGGGAGGTGGGGTGGGCACCTGTCTGTATGTATCTGTATCTATATAGGTATTAATTTGAGTGAGAATTAATTCGGTTCAGGGAGGAGGGTCGGTTTTTATAACTGCATTTATAATAGTTGTTTTTTGTATGTTAAAATCCATCAGAAGTGACAAACTTTAATGCCTTTAATGTCAGCTGCAAAGAAGCCACATAAACCTCACGTCCCTCAAACACAAACTTTGTGACGAAAGACCATGGATCTGATGAAAGCCATCATCTTTGATGGCCTCTTAACATTCCCCTTTGACCTCTCTCACCTGATGAGATCGAGCAGGGCGTCAGCTGAAGTCATGACGGGTCCCCCTCCCAGCCGGTTACTGTCCATGTCCGTTCCCACGCCGGGTTTGATGATGATGACGAGCACGATGCCGACCACCACGGCGATGAAGGTGGTCCACAGATAGTAGGTGACGGTCAGGACGCCCATCCGACAGCACGCCTTCGACTCCATCGACGACAGACCCGACATTAAACTGCAGATGAAGATAGACAGATGAATGTTAAGTAAAGAAAGGGACATTTCTTAAAACTCTCATGTTCTTTTGTATGTAGAGTCAGCTTCATCTCCACGTCCATAACAGAGGTCCATTATGAGGTAAGCTTAGCTTAGCACAATGGTGGGAAGAAAGGGTAAATGGGGAATCTTTTCTTTTAACAATAATCCAATCCATATCACAATTACAGAACGTATGACTATTTGGGTCATGGGTTTCATACACTGTCTATAATAAAACATCTAAAAGAAAAATCCTATCAGATGGCGGCCCATGGTCAAATTTGTGTTCGTTTAGGGGTCCTTGAAGTGAAACTGTTTGAATCTAAGGCGTACGGACATCACAGGCAGACCACAGTGGAGATCCAACGATAACCACACTCACCACGCCATTGCAAGCACAACAAAAGCACTGCGAGCAAAAAGCCAATAAGAGTTATTCATTATTGTGATTCACACAAAATATGTACAGACGATGACAACAAACATGATTCTTCCCTCCTCTCAGGATGAACTGTAATAACTTCAGTGATTCTATGACTATTCATCTCTGATTTAATAATACTTGACCAGATACTTGATCAGAACTAATGACATTCCCATCAGCCTCGGCTGTACATTGTTTGCTAAGAGCTAATGTTAGCATGCTGACATAGTAAACTACGATTGTGAACAGAGTTATTTCATGTTTGTGGCAGTGCAACGACAGTTTGGTATCATCCTGACCGTGAAACTCTCTTGGTGGAAGGATTATTTAGATGAAGCTGCACGATGAGAGTTGTTGATATTTTTGTGTTTAGGATTGACGTCTCAGAAAATGGAGGAATGTCACTCAGCTGGCAAACTAGATGCAGCAAATGTGCAGATATGACGGAGGGATGCACATTCATCTTCTAATAATGCAGCTACATTACCCAGATCACATGTCACCGCCACTCCCGTGAATAATGCTTAAAATGTAAATTAAACACTCTTCAAAAAAACAGCATTAAATGGATTTGAAGAGGGAAAGTCTGTAAGGATGTGTACAAAGTTTCATTTTCAGTGCATTAAATATCTGCAGACATCTGAAGGTAATAGCATGAAAACAACCGCAGGCTGTTACAGATAACACACATCAGACGGAGTAACATGCAGCTTTGAGTAAGTTAACTTGACTACTGAAAAAACAAGAAGGAATAAACCTAAACATGGACGATTCTAGGATTATGTCCTGAGGATTCACAACAATATTATCCATCGCCTCTGATAAAGGGATCTGATGAAAGTGTACCCTGGTACAAAACAGGCTGGGAACCTCATCAGGTTGACCTACCTGGACGTGATGAGGGGAAGAATGAGCATCTTCAGCATCCTCATCAGCAGCTCTCCAGGAAAGGAAAAGTAGATCTTTGCCTGTGATGATAAAAAACATCCCACATCAACATTTCCAAGATAAAAGCAGGTTTTTTTGTTTGTGTTTGTTTTTCAAAATACTCCATGATGTTAGATCTGTTTGACCCGTAAAGCGGTATCAGATTGATGCTTCAGAGCTGAAGTTTAAGGTCGTTGTTTCAGGTCGGGTCTATTATTAAGCAGCAGCCAAACAGTAAACTAACAGATATTGTAGAAATAGGTTTGTATTTGTGACCTCAAGGCTGATCAGTCTTTTTTGGGTCCCTAACTAGAGTCCTCAATCGCTCCTAACCTGAAGTAACTCAGCTATTGCTGCCCACCCTTTCAAAGCAATTCAGTTTGTTAATCACTTTTGTTTTTCCCCTCAACCTCAGATTTGGTGCTTGGTTTAAATACTCTTGATCAGAGCATGTGACGTTGACTTAAACCTCTGACAGTGGAAGACCTGTAAATTCCAGGAAGCTCCCACAAAACAGATTCAGGTTTACCGGTACATTTCAAACTACAAGGGCACCCTGAGGAGGCAGACCTTCACCAAGGCTACACCCTTCGGACAAGTTTTAAGATAATTGGACGATTATTTATTTAATCCTGTTGACAAACTGAACTGTTAAGTTAACCTCCTCTGTGAAGGTAAACAGAACAGCTGCTGTCTAAGTGATCCTGTGACCTCCATGTTTCTGTACTTAGCCGGTGTTGAATATAGTCGACTTGAGACGGCTCAATTGTTCCTAGAAGGACAGTTCCAAGAGTAACGGCACAATTTTTACCTCACAGTTTAAATGCTTTATATATAATTAATTTAAGAAGGCTTTACATTTACTCAAATACTTTTTGCGCTTCTTATGTATTACATTTGATTTATCCATGTATATATTATAGAATTAAATTTAAACTTTTACCAACTAGCCTACATTTCAGAAGCTAATATTGTAGTTATTGCAGTTACTTACATTTCTACGACGGCGTATTAGGGCCATTGTCATTAAAAAAAAAAACGGAGCCGAGAGAGGTGGGCAATATTCTTAAAAGATTAAAGATTAAAAGTTGCAAATTTGCTAGTTTAAAGTGGCCCATTTGCTAGTTTTAAGGTGGCAAATTTGCGACTTTAAAACTAGCAAATTTGCTAGTTTATTAAGATGCTAACAACCGATAAACAAACACCAATAGGATGACAATTTGGCCCATGTAAAATTAACCAACAATAACCATCAACAGCCATCACCCTAAGGACCTTAGCAAAGTGTTGTCACACGTTTGGATGGATTAATTAGAAAGATAAAAGCGACATTCATGGGAAGTTAGCTAGCAGAAATGCCGGTTGTTAGCATCTTAATAAACTAGCAAATTTGCTAGTTTTAAAGTCGCAAATTTGCTAGTTTGAAAGTGGCAAATTTGCGACTTTTAATCTCAGAATATTGCCCACTTCTCTCGGCTCCGTTTTTTTCCCCGACAGTGGCCCTAATACGCCGTCGTACTTTTCAGAACACATCATCACGAAAAATAAAATATTTGGTTACTTTTTTCATAATACAAGAAAGAGAAACGCAAAGCTTTCATTTACTTGTGTACACTGAAGGTGCCTTAAAGTAGACACAATAAACACATTTGGTAAATGGTAAATGGCCTCATTTATAAAGCGCTTTTGTCCAAAGCGCTTTACAACAATGACTGACATTCACCCATTCATTCACACATTCACACACTGACGGCGGAGTGACAACCAGCTCATCAGGAGCAATTAGGGTGAGGTGTCTTGCTCAGGGACACCAGGCACTCAGCTAGGAGGAGCCGGGGATCAAACCGGCAATCTTGTGGTTGCCAGCCAACCTGCTCTACCTCCTGAGCTAAACCCCCCATTTGTGACCCCCCTGTGAAAACATTAGCTTCAAAAACTCCTGTCTGATTAAAATTTGAAAAGAAAATATCTACATGGAAACGTGACATGTTTAAACCCGTGGCCTATTCATATTTTTATTGGCCACTTCAGGGCAGCAAAACAAGCTGTAAACACATCTTATAAAGTTGTGGCTAGCAAACTGCTGCCTTCTTCCACATATACAAGATGTTTGTCCAAGCTAAAAGAAACATGGAAATATTTGCTAATAAACTGAATGGTTAACTAACCTGAAATTAACTGTTTCAGCTGCTAAAATCCACAGTTAGCTAACTTGAACTAAACTGTTTTTATCAACTGTTTAATTAGCCACGGAACTGAATGTCATCTAAAAGAAAGGTCTGCAGAAATAAGACATTGAAGCATTCGCTCATAAAGGAGTTGTAACATTAGCTAACGTGCTAGCAAACAGTTGCCTGATTCCACATCCAGGAAACCCAAAATTAAGCTAGTTAAGTAAAAACAAACATTAATCTGAACTTAACAGTTTTAGCTGCTAAAATGAAAAGCTAACATGATCAACATGGTTTTGGCTAATAAACAAATTGTAAGCTAACCTAGACTAATTCAGCTGCTAAAATTCACAGTTAATGTTTATTTGAAGGTAACTATTTTAGCTGCTAACATCAACCAAACTGTATAAAAATAATTGTACCTAAGGTATACTTGCTGAACTACTACTTTACTCAGATGAGGACCTAAGACTTGCTTCTACTTTTTCGCTTACTTTATCATCAATAATGTTGTGGTTTCTTTGTTTTGACAAATGTACTTATTGTAAGTCCCTTTGGACAAAAGTGTCTGCTAAATGCCCTAATTGTAAATGTATACAGTTCTAAATAAAATGATTAAGTCAGTAAATAAGTACCATGGGAAATTAAATTCCAAGATGTTATACTGAAGCATTAAGCATTCATTTGAGTCCGGACAGAAACGTGCGGGAGCAGCCAGGTGAGCAGCCAGGTGAGCGTCACATTACCTGCGTGGACAGCTGAGTTCCCCGCAGCATGAAGCCCAGCATGCAGCCGGTGAGGACGGCGACGAGGGACAGCGTCAGCAGCCCATGCCTCTTGATGTAATGCCTCACGTTGCTCTTCTGCCACCCCGTCCCCGTAAAGAGAGTCTTCATCCGGTCCCCCATCGTCCTCTCTGCGTCTGCCGGAACGTACGATCTGTGGTCGGAGCGCGCCTCCTCCTCGCCGCTCGGTAACAATAGCTCCTCCATAGCGTGAAGGTTCCTGCCGGTCTCTGCTGCTGCGTGGGCTGGCAGGGTGACAACCTCATTAGAGCCAAAAGACGAGCTAACCTTTCCACTGAGGGATTAAATAATCATGGTCCGAGCCAACGGCAGCGCTGCAGACCGGCTGCAGGCAGACTTACAGCCACTGTAAGAAGCTTAAGGAGGTCGAATAACCTCACACGCCTTTGTTGTTGCATCTGGTGCTACTGCTGGACCATCCTGGAACCGGTCCTGGGGTAGTTTCTGTGTTTTTGGCTGAACTCTCGGGTTAAAAAGTCTACATAGAGGTCAGAGGATCCTAAAGGTTTAGAAGGCGTTGTTGGACACGGTGAGCTTGAAACTGAGCTCAAATTAGGGCCTCTAAGATTGTGTTACTAAACAGGTAAACAAAATTAAGGATTTTCATTAAAAGAGCATGCACAATGCAGCATACCTTTCACCGTGCACTGCTCATCACTTAGTTCAAGAGGTTTAGGTAGTATGTAAATAGTTAAGGAAGGTTTGTGTATTTTAAGGAAAATGTGGCTTGCAAACAATTAGTTTTAGTGACTCCTGGTGGTCGTATGAAATAAAGACACCAGCAGACGTAGCAGTTTATCGAGATCCATAATAAAATCGTATATCATATAATTTCAATATGATATACGATTTTATAATGGATCCCGATAAAAAAAACACTGACAATAGGTTGATCGTGGTGATGAAAAAGCTATCTATCATGGTAGACGAGTGAAAATAGAGCATATTTATTCTGTATTTTTGTATATTTTTCTCATAGACTTATATACATTCAGACTTCTTGTTGCAACCAGAGGAGTCGCCCCCTGATGGCCATCAGAGAGATTGCAAGTTTAAGGCACTTCAAAATTAGCTTTTCTTTTGAGAACTGGAAGTTGTTGCCTGATACAGACAAACACAACCTGCTGGTTTTCCTCCCAAACAGGCGTAGAACATGCATAGCAGTTGGCCATTGCCTGTAGTCTTTGCGGTGTGTTCAAGTGCAACTTTTTGGTCAAAACGCAGGTGATGTGAGGTAATGCAACAGTTGGCTACTCCTTTGATGTCACTTTGGGTGTCTCATCTTTTACTTCAGTGAAAGCAATACCACAGTGTATAAATACAATGTTAAAAGTTAGGCATGGGAAGATTGGAATTTCACATCACCATTATTCTGGCTGAAATAAATATGATTCACAATATTATCCTGATAATCATCAAAATATGCTTGAACTCTTAAAATGAAAACAAAGTGGTTCGCCATGATCAACTTAGTGTGAGTGTTATTTATTGCGATCCGTGATAACATCATATCGTATATCACAAGTAAAAGTACTGAAGTAAAAACAAAATATACTTAAAGTATCAAAAGTACTCATACAGAATGGCCCGATTAATTCATATATATTATCGTCATGGATCATAATTAGTGATCCATTAATGTGTTCATCGCTTTAATGTTGCAGCTTTATGTTTGTTTAACCTATAAAAATATATTATCATTTATTTGTTGATTATATTTTGTATTATTAATGTGAATCTGCATAGAACTAGTTATTAAATCAATAATCACACTGTGAACAGGAGGAGGCTGTAAATAATGATCATATATCACACAATGGACTCCAGTGAAGTGTTTTATGTGTCATGAACTGGTTTGTTACCTTGTTGCTGATCTCAACAGTCCTGCGTGTTGAGTCAAGTCAACTCGTCCTTCATCCGATTCTTCAGCGAAACACCTGAAGGACATCTTGAACGCTACGCCAGAGCAGCAACATCTGAGGTAAAAACACGAGGTAAGAACTAAAAAAAAGAAGGTGATGATGAAATTTAATATGGAGTGAATATAGGATCTACATTTATCAGGTGGACATCATGTTGTTCTGCATCGGCTAATGTTTACGTCACATATATTCAAGCTCTTACACTTCAAGTATAATAATAATCAGTTTAATTTTAACCAACACAAGAGAAACAAGTAACAACGACGGGATGACAGAAAACCATCATAAATACAAAAAGGTCCAAGATCACAACATGAACACATTCAACGATGAAAAGTCATAAAAATAAAGATTACATGTACATGGATATACGTTGAGTGTCTTTAAAAGGCTCCAGTGTGATAATTTTAACTTCATAGAGACAGCAGGTTTATTAAAAAACGAAAGAGTATCTTAACACCAGACTGAAAGCATTAATATATATTAAACTTCTTTGTATTTTACTTTTTCAGTCGTGGAAAGGAACTAAGTACATTTACATAACTACCTTACTTAGGTCTAATTCTGAGCTACTTGTACTTTATTTGATTGTTTCTGCTATTAACACAAAATATAATCAACAAATGATGTGTTATTATAGATTCAACTACCTAGCAGAGTATAATAAGAAATAAATGTGCTCCAACTTCACCAGCTACTAAACTCATTAATAATGATAAACCCAAAATATAATTAATACATTTTATGTCAAGTCTGATGCTAAGTAAAATTCTGAATGCTTTTACTTTGGTATTTGTAAAATGGAGTACTACAAATTTTATGTTAAGTAAGAGTACTTGTGTATTTCTTCCACCTCTGAACATTTGGTTTACAATGTTTATTGATAAGAAATGGGGTGGGGGGGGGGAGGAAGCCTTAAGAGATTCATTTCTTGTATATCAAATATGATTTAATGTTAATTTGTTACCTACAATGTTTCACTTGTTGTTACACTGTTTGAAGTCAGAATGTGCCCTTTTCTTCTCATTTCCTCCCAGGACAGGTTCCCTTTATACCAATGTCTCCCATTCTTCAATTATTATTTCATCATATTTCATTTTAGTATATTTAGCCAAATATATTGTAAACATGTTTTTAAGTAAAGTTAATAGTAGCGGCAAGACATTCTTGGTAGACCAACACACTCATGATTTTGTCAACAAATCCATAAGTTTAATCAACAGATCTATAAAAATGAATTTCTCCACAAAGAATCACGCAAAAGTGCACTTTAAATCTTGTGTTTCTCAGAGACGTGCTCATAGGTTTCTTGAAAATAAGTCATTCAACATAATAAAGCATAACGCACCACTGACTGAGGGGGCAGTCCATGTTGTATGTATTATTAAAATTAAGCAAAATTCTTCAGGGAAATGTCAGAAGTGATCTCAGTTGGCTGGAGTGTCTCGGAGTTCCACATAATGGGTCTTGGTGAGAGGGTTTGTTTTGCTGCCCTCCCTGGTAGAAAGCTTCATGTCTGACCTGACATCACTATTGGTGTATGTTACAGAGTGTCCTGGAGTACACCTGTACATCACAGGTTATCCACTGGAGGAGGGGAGCTTACGTTGCGCTTCAAGTTTAATTACTTTATAACTGTTCACAGACACAGCGGAGGAGAATAAATAAGTTTGTGTTCATCCAGCTGATCCAGATGTTTCTGACTCCCACAGCTGGATTCTGCTACCTTTATGGAGTTTTCCTTTGGTATCACTGAAAGTGTCAGAGTACTTCCTGCGTGTCACCACTTGATCAAGACGAGAATGGCGAGCACTGTGTAGCCAAGGATGAGAAAGAGCACTTTGAGCAGCCGGTCCTGTTTGTCATCCAGCTCTCGGGACAGAATCTCAAAGAAGGTGACGAAGAGGAAGGTGCCGGCGGCGAGTCCCTGCAACACCACCGACACCACGCTGCCTGCCAGGGTCTGAGTCGACTCGATGCCCATCCCCACCAGCATCCCCAGCGGGATCATTAGGCTGACCGTGACGCCCAGCTTGGCGGCATCCTTCATACCGAGAGACGCCTTAGCCACGCTCACACCGAGCGCCACAGCGGCCAGCGTCTCATGCACGGCCACGCCCAGGAAGAGGCTGCCCAACTTGGCTCCATCCTCCTGCAGGCCAAGCGCCAGGCCTTCAAACACAGAGTGAGCTGACAGAGCCAGGACTAGGCTGGCCAGTCGCAGAGGCCCCGCCCCCGCCAACTCAGCGGGGCTGAAGTGTCCGTGATGGTGTCCATGGGAACGGTGATGGCCTCCGTCTCCCAGCGAGCCCCTCGCAGAGGAGATGAAAGGTGTGTCGTACTCAGAGTCGCTGCCGGCCTCAGAGCCGCCAGCGTTGAAGGTCTCCAGGTCGATGAAGGACGGTTTCTCCTTCCTGAAGGTGAGCACAGCCTGCTCCACAAACACAGTGAGGAAGAAGCCGATCATCATCATCGTCTCAGCCAGAGGATAGTTGCCGCCGATCTTCAGCTGCTGGAACACTTCGGCCACCTGAGGAGAGTCAACACAGGAACTGAAGATCAACTCTGATGCAAACTTATCCAGCTGATCAGTCAGGCAGCATTTTGTTGATTCCAGTTTCAAATCCAAATTCTGTTGAATCTTTTTCTGATTTAATCACTGACAATTCATTTGTTCTGGGATTTATATATATATTACAGACTGTACAAACTGGATAACTGTTGAACTGAATACCTTATTTTAATAATAATACCTTAATACATAAATCTGGAACACTGAATATAGAACTCAAAGTAATAAATACCTAATAAATCGAACTGACCATTCTAAATTGTGCAATCTCATTTCATATTCGATAGTAGGTGGATTTTTTGGAAGAGAGAATGCCAAATTGGTAAATAAGTTAAACAGATTATTTATTTCCCTCCCTGTCTGCATGTCTTGTATCGTAGACAACGAGCTGACAATGTTGTATTATATATGCAAGATATAACGTTGTGGAGAGAAATAAACTAAAATACCACTTTGTCACCTTTTCAGTTTTTATGATGTAGATACAAATTGTGCCTGATATAGTCTATATTGAAAAACATAATGCAAAGGTTGTCACGCATTGATGGAGGGAGCGCCCCGAGTGGTGGTGCACCCCCCCCCCCCCCCACCCCCACCCCCACCCCCCTCTCCCCCTGGTCGCAAAGTAGGACCGCCAATTCATGTTGTATTTAACAGCTGAACTTTCAGAAACAAGTGTACTTTATTATGTGTATGGAGGCTCAGTGAAAAACAGTGATGTATTTCCCGGTGTGGATGTATTTCCCGGTACATGGAATGTATGTACTAATACTGCAGTACTGTCTCAGGTGAAGTGACCCATTGGTGTGATTATTAGTTGTAAATTCAGCAAGGTAAAGGTTCATGCGAGAGTAAATAGATACTACAGACAAACTATAACAGAGTACACCGGAATAACATGATATAATTAAGTAATAATACCTATATATGTGTCTTACCTTGTCCCTGACGGTGGGCAGCAGAGCGTTGAAGCATGTTGCTAGGAACACGCCTCCTCCGAAGGAGTTACACAGAGACAGTGCTCTCCTGTATCTGTGTGCCTTGTCGTGGTCAGCTAGCAGGAGGCGCACTGGGACCAGTACACCTGCTAGCATGAGGCCGAACAAGCCAAGCAGGCCAAGCAGCTTAGCCACCAGGATCTCCATCCTGAAGCTCAAACTTTACAGCCTCATCACACACACCCTCACTCTGCTGGACTCTACTGGTGCTGCTGGGACATCCCTACTGGTCTTCTGGGGCATCTCTACTGGTCTTCTGAAGCAGGCAGAGACAAGGGTACAATAAACCAATGTATAACAATAATGTAATAATGATAGTGTGACTGATATAACACACATGGGACATTTGTCTACTTATGCATACTTTAAGTACATTTTCCTGATTAAAGTTATACTAACCCTAACCCTTGAGCAACATTGTCAATCGAGGACTTATAAGTTACCTGTAGTGGAGTATTTCCACAGTGTGGAAATAAGTGAAGGACCTGAATAACGTTACTTCTTCCACCACTGCTCGCCGGTAACGTTAGCTACAAGCTCATACAACGCATCCTTACACACCTTATAATGTATAATAACGTAACATAACGTAGAACTACGTCTCAACCGAGATAAACTCAGAAACCGGTTGTTCACTGTTGACCGTTTACTAACGGCTAAGCTAATGCCGTCCCTGGAGTAGGCTAAGTGACCAACGATATCAACCCCGCTTCCTGTGAGGATCTTCAAAATAAAACGTAACCGCGCGTCATAACTCACACCTAACATTACATTATTTTTAAGATGTTTTCGTTAAGTTATCGCTTGACTTAAGATGATGATTTGAAGATGATTTAAGGGGTATGATTACGCTTACAAACGGATATTCGGACACATTTAACTAGTTCTCGTAGGAGATCTTTCTCCTATAGATCATTTCCGTTCGTGTTCTGGATAAAAGCGGCTAACTTGGCGGAAAAAGCTGACATTTGCTAGCAAACATTAGCATCCCCGGCAGCAAAAGAGGTTAGCAACCACTTAAAAACTACGATTACAAATGTGATCAGCTGTTCACATCTATGTTTTTTTTTACCGAAGCGGCGAGCATAGTTCAACGGAAACATCTAAACCCCCGAAACATGAGTAAGCGTCACCGTGTTTACCTGTAGGCTCCCCCCTTCTTCTCTCTCCGGCAGGTGTATAAAAACACTTCCTCATTTACGTCAAGTATATACTGAGCGTTGAGTGGTGGAAATATTAATGACGTAGTAGTTCATTTTTACAAAGTGGTGTTTTATTCCCAAAGCAGCAGTGAAGGAAGTACTCAAAGGTACTATTTTACGAGTCCTGCATTTAAAATGTTACTTCAGTAGCAATATGAAAATATAATCAGGAAAACTTACTAGGAAATCCGACTTTACCATTTAAAGAAAAATAATGTCCAGTGACTGGTATATTATTATATACTACATATCATTAGATCTTCATAACTCATATAACACTGTAAAACCAGGATTTTACTGCTGTGGTCGGTCGAGGTTGATTTTGAACGACAAACGTATTATTATATTCAATAATTTTTTTCATTATGGATTAATCTACTGATTACTTTCTCTATCAATCAATTGTTTGGCATGTAAAAATCTGAATAATGAGAAAAGTGGTCACAAAATCCCAGAGACCAAAGTGACACCATCACAATGTTAGTTTTGTTCAAACAAAACAAAATCTCAACATTTTTACTACAATAACATTTGTAATTTGAAAGGGAAGCTTGAACCATGAAATGTTTCACATGAAAAAATTACTTAAAGGGATAGTTTGGAATTTTGGACATAAGACCTATTTTCCAAGTGTGTTCGATACTCTGGAGACGTTTTCAAGGCATTTCATTCAGTTCTTCTAGTTGCAGAGTTCGCTTGTGCTATGGCTAGCGCAAGTTAATGGTTCTTAGCTAGACAGGCATTAAAAACAGTCTTGCCCACTCCACAGTGCACCCGAGGCAAATCAATTAAAACACTAGACTGTCGATGTACATATCTGTGTTGATAGAATAATATTTGAAACAAAACTAACCTCGCATTGCATGAATCATCCATTTTTTGAGGAACTAGTTTCTCAGCAGCAGCGGAACTTTACTTTGGCAATCGAACCGGGCCAAACTGTCAGCACTTATACCCAGGGGTGTCACTAGGTTTAAGGACAGGGGGGGCTTAGCCCCCACGAGATGCACAGAATGTGAGCGAACGTTTAATTTCACAAACAGCTTACAAAAACTGAGAAATTGCACGTTTTGGACAACAGAGATACTTTACTGTGTAAATGTTTTAGGCCACCATTACATTTTTCACAGTACAACAACAAACACAGGAAGTACTGTATGTTTACAGCAAACAACAAAAAAAGAAAAAAATCCACATAGTTACAGTGCCGTATTTAACCAATGCTTCTTATTCATTAAGATGTGCTCAGCTCTTGTTTCACTGTGTGCATCCATGCGTAAAGTGAGAAACACAGTTGATAATCCAGAAGGAAGTCACCCATAAAATTCCAAGACTGCCCGCATCACAAATGACTCTATCCTGTGAAATCCTTTAGACTCACCTTTCCAGTAGAGGTTTCTCCCCTCTCACTCTCTCTGCTCCTCTGCCCTGACTCCTACAGGTCAATAGGGGTGGTGGAGTGATTATTATTATTATTATTACCGTATTATCATCATCATTATTATTATTGTCATTATTATTATTATCCACATAATCATACGTGAATGAGCTGTTTCACGGTGTGCATCTGATGTTGGAGCTGATGCTCCAGAAGGAAGTCACCCCAAAGATAATATGAAGAGTACTCTTCATGTACGTGCACACCTAACTCTATAAACAACCAGGACCTTCACATTGCATTTCAGACTAACTAGCTAGCTACTGTAGCAGAGTTCTTTTTGAGCTGAAATGTAACTTTTGACCGCAAAACAACAAAGATAAGACGTGCACAGAGATATACAGCACGCATCTCATGCGGCCTCCCAGTGGCGTCATTAGGCCTATTTTAGGGGGGCTTCAGCATTAGTATTAGTACCAGCAGTTTGTAAGAAATTTATGAAAAATCAGTAATTGATGTCATATTTTGGTTCTCAAAATTCACCAAATTGATGCATTAAAATGAAATCTATTAAAATGTTTCTCCCTGGGGGGCATGCCCCCGGACCCCCCTAGAAGATCGCAAGACCCCCCACGATAGAATCCTGTGGGAAACACTGCTATTGGTATACAAAACTGGTAGATCGGCCCCTTAGTCATGATTGATTCTGGGCTGGACCAATTACAGCCGAGGGGCGGTGCCCAACAGTGTACAAGCATTGTCACAAAAAAGTTTGTTCATAGGCTTCATTGTCTTTCCATCGATACCTGGTGGGCCGGTCTCGGCTGAAAATGCCCGGGCCAATTTTTGGTCCCAGTCCAGCCCTGAGTCCATTCAATGTGTGGGAAACACTGAATGGGTATCATGACTAATACCATTAATAACACTAGTACCATTAGTAAAAATGATATGCCCGATGGCCAGTCCAGCCCTGCAGAGATGCATTAAGCAATTTGGATTCCATTTAATTTGTCATGACTTATTCAGGTGAGTCATTTAACACAAGTTATTACATGCAAATTCACATGCAATTGCATCAACATCCGTTCAGTTGCTAATTGAAACTCAGCTTTGAGATCTTTGTTCCTGTTGCATACTTTGCCAAGCCCCAAGACACTTAACATGCTTGCACAGTGACTCCACGTTCCTTTTCCTTGAGTGTGAACCATCTTTACATGCCCTCGAGGTTGATCTTTGTGTGCCTATGTTTGGACGTGTGCTTTTCTGTATTCAAATGGGTGCTAAAGGTGTCTTTAACCCGTTCAGCGTACTATTCCAGCTGAAACACATTGCTGTTTTAGCACCAGCTCATACAGGCTGATAAGAGCTAGTCTTTAACTTAAAATAGGATGCCTCTGTCATCACTGTGCTTGTCATGTGGCTGTCAAGTTTTACTGGACTCATTTTGACAGCTGGGTTTCAAGGTTAGATCTGAACTATTTCTGTTAACAGACACCTATCTGATCTATTTTGGGCAACATAAGCAGTGAGGGACTGAAAAGTACATGTACCACATATTAAGTCAGTAACGCTGTCCTTGGTTCATTATTCCTGCAAGTGTTCTTCTAAGCAAGGCGTAACAGAAGCTTAGAAGCTGAACTCAAGGAATTCATCGTTTGTGCCGCTGCTTCATCTCTGGGAACTCATTCTTCTTTGAATGTATGTTCATGAGCACTCCTGTTATTGCACTCCACTGTTATGGAAATATGTATGAGTTGAAGCAAGGAGACCTCTGGAGATGGTAGATGTCTTACGCAGAAATATTTAATTGATGCCCGATGGCCATTGTGAGAATCAACAGCTACGAACTCAACAGTGCAGTGCCGACCCCAATTCTGCCTCCTGTCCCTCCTGGGAAAGCATAAAGGCCTAAGTTATCTTGAGGAAGCTGCCACGGCGTCTGTATTATGTCTAGGTTAAAGGTAAGAACTTTGTGTTCGGCCCTGAGAGACACGCTTGTGTCTTGTTTGTGACCTTGCCTCACCTGCAGAAGCACACACTTAATAACTAAGATTAAATGTGAACCTATTCATAAAATGACATGTATTAATCTTACACTGAGGGAATCAGGTATAGAGAAAATTCCCTCGCACCCACCAGCAGAATTTCCTGCCCAATAAGAAATTCTATATGGGGATTGGAAGAAATATGACGATGCCTGTATGGGTCCTACCTTCTCTTCAAATGTAAACACAGATATCTGGGTCCATGTCATTCTCAGGTCAATGCCTCTCCCTCGCTGACCTCCAGCACAGCCAACTACTGCATCCTGAAGTACAACCTCATCAACAACACCCTCAACATCGTCACGCCAAGCGGGGACATCCCAGACTGCTGCTGGAATCGCAGCCCACCCCGGGAGGCCCTGGGCAACTATCAAGTCCTGTGAGTGACATTTAAATCTATGGGTGGCATTCAGACAACGTAAGCAACCTCTAACTGTTCAGGAGGGCCACATAGCTGCTAAAAGTATCAGTCAAAAGTAGAAGTGTATCTTCCACAGTTACTTAGCTCTAGCAAGTCTCTATTTTAAAACTAGTGGAGGGTAGTGGAAATATCAGACATCGTTAGTTTGCTGGTTCAAATGTGACTTAAGGGAGAAGCTTTTAACTGTGTCTTATGGTACATTAGACAATCCCACCTGAATCAAGGACATGTTTAACAGTAGAGTTTTATTATATGATGAAAAGACCTAAACAACCAATATATGTCATTCATAGCATTGATAGCAGCAATTAAGTTCAGTGTTACCTCAGGTAAAACACCATATTTGGCTAATGTATTCTCTATACAAATGCTTATGTCTCATGGATCGATATGATCAACCAAAGTTAACTAAATGTTGTCTTGAATCCATGTTCTGATTTTAGCTTCATCAGGCACACTGGCTCAGCTGCTGACGTTCTGGGTTGGCTGGGAGAGGCTTCCTCCTGAACTGAAAGTGGAGATTTCTGGTGGAACCCTTCGTACGTCCTCCACATGCTTTGAAACACTAAAGCAGCCAGCTCATTTCAAAGCCTACATTGACCTCAAGAAAGCACTTGTCGCTGCCATAAATAGTACACAGACTGGATATGGACTTCTTTAAGTTGTTTTTCAGACAGATGTCATTGAATGCACTGTTCAGTAGGTGAGGTCAATTGACACAAGTTCAGTGTCTTTGGAAACATTTAACATACTGTGCAGTAGTTTACAATTTATTTTTTATTCCACACATTTTTTTCCATTACCTGAAACCAAACAGTTCTGCATATTCAGCTTTCTGTGTTAACAAAATAACATTCATGTTATTCATTCTGTGGCCAATAATGAGACGGAGAGAAAAGGAGTGTGTTAATGTTCATGAAGTAGTGTGCATAAACTCCCTTTATGAGCTTTAAAGTAAAACAGCTCTTTTTCCTTTTTAAAGAAAGCAAACTTTTTCAGTGTATGCTTGCTTGTTTTAAGGGGCTGAATAAAAGCATGGGTTGGACATCAGTCTGCTATGATTCTCGACCAAACCTGCGCAGTCTCTACATATAATCCAAGTGCATCAGTTACAGAAACTCCTGGAGCTAGCAAAATGGCAACCTCCTCGTCTGAGAGCTCACGGGCCAGCTGAACCTCAGGGACTGGCACAGTGCCTTCATGAAGTCTGTGAGGTTCGTCCCAGTCGATCCCATAGTCTTCATAAACCTGAATGGATGACAAGCATGATCAATCTTCTATATGTTGCCTATTCAGTTTTGTAAAATATAGTTATGCATTTTATGCACCATAGAAACTACAGCTCAGAGGTTGATCTTTGAAAGCTCAGGAGACTTTGAAGAGACTATAACCTAGGCTTCATTTAAAGTGGCACATTATTTTCTCCTATAATTCCTTTGGGGAAACAGACAGTTCATAAAAGTGTTGAAGTTGATCATTTTTTTAACCTCAGTAGGATCCTCCATAGGCCGTTGCTCTCTGTATCTTCTCCAGAGTTGCTGTGGTGACTGATTCCTTTCGGTTCTAAGACCATGAAAGTTCCAAGCATCTCTGAAAGAGTTGAGGCTTTGCTGGATTTGTGGAAGGAAGATCCGGTGCAGTGCGAAAAGATGGACTTCATTGTCTGAATTCAGTGTTCCCTGATCTTCCAATGAAGTAAAGATCTGATAGAAAAGGTTCAGGGCATGTTCATAAACATCCCTCACATCCTCTCTATTCTGTGTTTAGGATGAAAATGACAAGGTGTTAATTGATGTGTGACATATGCTAAAGAAGTACATTCGACTGGTACGTTTGTTGTGTGAGCGTAGTTGCCGTAACATTTATTTACCGCTGATCGTGGACACTTCTGCCTGTGATGTGCGAATTCCTTTCAGTATCTCTGCTCCTGATCATTAATTCTGCTACATCTGCTTTCTCTCCCCCTTTATCTGACTGTACCCTTGATGGCAGCCCATACAGCAGTGATAAAGCTCTGTAAGGATGTACTAGCTCTTAGCTCATTAGCTTATAGCCGGTGTTTGGATGCCTTCTGTGGACCTCACTTATAATACGGTCCAACTTCTCATCATTCACAGCTGAATATAATTTTCTGCACAAGCAAAAAACATTACCATCGAGTTATGTTACACTAAACGTAATATCCTTTCTCAGTGGATGAGAGCAGTTCATAATATGAAAACACGTGAATTTAGTGTAAATACCTTAAACTGCTTTGTTTCATGCGTCTCCTGATGGTCCTCTTTGACACTGCGAACATCGCTGCAATTTGACAAGCTGGTAATCCACAGAGAACTTGGTGCTCCAGAACTGCACTCGGTATGTCAAACGCCAAACGCCCTGGACCCTGTGTGTGTTGTGCCTGCTGCGCCCTGATACCAGAGAAGCAGTGGAGTACTTCTTCTAAATTTGCAGTCACTGTACGGTCAATATCTTGGTCGGAAAGTGTGGAAATAAGTCCAACAACTTCAATAAATTCCTCTGCTTTACACGCTACATGCTCTGGGTCAGAGGGTCGTGCTTCCACATACTCTGCAAGGTCTAAAATACCTCTAACCAGCTCACTAGAAACTTCATGGGGATCCTCCATCAACATAGCTGACATGTTTTGAAAGACTTCTTTCGGATTCAAGACTTCAGACCAAGCAATGGATTAGACTAGATTTGCATTATCCCCGCCCACTGACTTTGATGGGCGAGTTTGACAGATAAAATAAATTCATGAAGCACTGCAACACAGGACCATGAAATAATTAGTTAAATAGTGAAATAATTATGTGTTTTTTACATTAAATGAATTGGTATTTTAATGAATTAATGACACATTTAATTAATCAATGACACATTTAATTAATTCTTTAGTGGTGTATTTAATTATTTAATTATGGCACTTTTAGTCCTCCATAGACTTTAGGCAATATGTCGTCTGATTGAAATGTTAATTTATAATTGTCTAGTTTTGCTTATTTAACGTTTATTTCAGTTCTAATGAATGAATATTTAAAATGAGCATTTTAATTCAATAACCTAACCTGAGCTAACTTGCTCCGGAGCAGGTCACTGATTTTAGAGCCTTTTTTTATAGGGTCCCCCCATGATACAGTTTGTTTTATGAGATGTTGTACAGAGGGAAATAAGAGTAGAACTTCAATTTGTCATGTATTGTTGTACTCTAATATATTTTGATTATCAGTTACAAAATTACAGACTTCATCAGTAAATGAACAATCTGCCTGTTATTTTAAGTATTATGACAGTAATGACAAACTACATTTATTTCTCATTTTTTTTACAGAAAAATACTATATTAATTATACATTATCTTTCCGTTTTCTTAAATTAAATACAAATGTACGTAAAATGACAGTAATTCTCTATAATTAAATATGTAACTTGTAATAAAAAGGTTTATGTCCATAAAAACAACAACATTTTCTCTGTAATTTTACAGTAAATCTTATTATTTTCACATTTGCATGTAATTATAGATTTAACCTGCAATTAAATATGTAGCTTGTTATATGAAGGTTTATTTCCATACTAACAATCTAATATTTTTCTCTGTAATTTTAAGGTAAATCTTATTAGTTTTAGATTTATGTGTACTTTTACATTCAAACCCTGTAATTAAATATGTAGCTCATTATATCAAGATTTGCACGCTGGCAATCGTGCACTAGTGGACTACCTGACCACTAACGTATTACCTGGATTATTGATTATTTTCCATCTGCTTGCCATGTTTTCATTTGGAGCTGGGTCCGGCGCGCACATTACGTCCGTGCACGGCAGTGTGCATGTCGTAGCCGGTGCACCACGTTTTTTTTGTGATTTGAGTAATAGGGGGCCTGTGCCCCAGTAGAGCTTTATGTCTAGCAACACCCCTGATCCTCAGTTGATCAGATCATGTGATTTGACCCCTTTAAGATAATGGCCTATGTCATATATGTATTACACTTTTGGTGAAGTTTTTTGTGTTTCCTGAAAAACTTGAAAAAATGAGTTAGGCAATTATTTTAACAGGGTGACGAATACGGTTTTGCTAAATTACAGCTTTTCAGAAGATGGCAGTAGTAGGCTATAACAAGAATGACACGACGGTACAATCGAAGAAGAGAACGGAGAAACAAACATTTGACAAATATGAGATATGAGGAAAAAAAATGCTCTGTGTCTTTCGGACTTGCTCAAGCACACGCACGCACACGCGCTCAGTGATTGTCATGGAAACAGAACTGACCCACCAGAGCAGGTATAAAAGTGCTGTCCACCATTTGGTGTTCTCCTTTTGCACTTGGACTAGATACGGATTGGAAAGACTGAGAGAGTTGACCCAAACTGTGGAAAGTTTCAAAGCGCTTGATTAAAACCAACGAAAACACATCTTGTCGGAGAACCAAAGTAGAGGATAGTCAACGAGCTACTGTTTGGAAGAAGAAGAGACCGGCGACGACGACGGCGACGATGGTCCACTGGGATCCATGGATCCTGGAGGATCCCCTGGGCCTCGTTTTGGACCTCGACCTTGATGGTAAGACAACTTTTATATTTATTTTAGTGTTATACTTGTTGATTCATAGCCTAAAAACCTTAAACATCGGCCCAAGTCCAGAAATCAGTGAAACTTTTGGATTTGAAGGTGAACCGTTCATTTGGTGAAACCACTCACTCGACGGTTTCTCCGTGTAAAACGATTATTTGTGGGACGGAATGTCTTAAATATGGCGGGAGAACCGTGTAGTGTTGTAGTTGTGTGGTGGTTCGGAAAAACACTGTTTTGGTTTGAGGGCGTCAAAACTTCAACATCTTACATAGAGATTTGTGAAAAAAGATGCGCCAGGTTCATATTTCATAAAATGCTCAAAAGTATTATTATTAGTCGTGTGCACCATGGAAACGATGGGAATGTTCGGGCCGAACGTCACGATGTCAGGACGCGGCGTACAGGTGCAGTGGAGCCGGGCTCGATACGACCCTGAGTGCCTTTGTTGGGATGTTGAAGCTGCACTTCTTCTCCAAACATCTGCTCTTCTTCAACACATTCACTCCGGGTTGAACACGAGCTGCCTCCACGATTTTAACATATTGAAATAATGCTAATAGTAAATTAATTGTCACATGACAGCAGCAGCCGGCCGTATGTTTTGGACACTCGGGTGAAGAGAGGGGTTGAGCTGTCAACTGATCACCACCTGGTGGTGAGTTGGATCCGCTGGCAGGGGAGGAAGCTGGACAGACTTGGCAGACCTAAACGCGTTGTGAGGGTCTGCTGGGAACGTCTTATGGAACCCTCTGTCAGGGAGGTCTTCAACTCCCACCTCCGGGAGAGCTATGACCAGATCCCGAGGGAGGCTGGGGACATTGAGTCCGAATGGACCTTGTTCTCTGCTTCCATTGTTGACGCGGCTGTTCGAAGCTGTGGCCGTAAGGTCTCCGGTGCCTGTCGTGGTGGCAATCCCCGAACCCGGTGGTGGACACCGGAAGTAAGGGATGCTGTCAAGCTGAAGAAGGAGTCCTACCGAACCTGGTTGGCTCGGGGGACTCCCGAGGCAGCTGACGGGTACCGGCAGGCCAAGCGTGCTGCAGCACGGGCGGTCGCTGAAGCAAAAGTTCGGGTCTGGGAAGAGTTCGGGGAGGCCATGGAGGAGGACTATCGGTCGGCCTCGAGGAAATTCTGGCAAACCATCCGGCGCCTCAGGAAGGGGAAGCAGCCCTCCACCAACACTGTTTACGGTGGAGGTGGGGAGCTGCTGACTTCGACTGGGGATATCGTCGGGCGGTGGAAGGAATACTTCGAGGATCTCCTCAACCCCACTGACACGTCTCCCATTGGGGAAGCAGAGGCTGGAGACTCAGAGGTTCATCCACCCATTACACGGGCTGAAGTCACCGAGGTAGTTAAGAAGCTCCCCGGTGGCAAGGCACCGGGGGTGGATGAGATCCACCCTGAGTACCTCAAGTCTCTGGATGTTGTGGGGCTGTCTTGGTTGACACGTCTCTGCAACATCGCGTGGCAGTCGGGGACAGTGCCTCTGGACTGGCAGACCGGGGTGGTGGTCCCTCTATTCAAAAAGGGGGACCGGAGGGTGTGTTCCAACTATCGGGGGATCACACTTCTCAGCCTCCCCGGGAAAGTCTATTCCAGGGTGCTGGAGAGGAGAATTAGGCCGATAGTCGAACCTCGGATTCAGGAGGAACAATGCGGTTTTCGTCCTGGCCGTGGAACACTGGACCAGCTCTATACCCTCCGCAGGGTGCTCGAGGGTTCATGGGAGTTTGCCCAACCAGTCCACATGTGTTTTTTGGACTTGGAGAAGGCATTCGACCGTGTCCCTCGTGGCATTCTGTGGGAGGTACTTCGGGAGTACGGGGTCGGGGGCCCTCTGCTAAGGGCTGTTCGGTCCCTGTATGACCGGAGTAGGAGCTTGGTTCGCATTGCCGGCAGTAAGTCAGACCTGTTCCAGGTGCATGTTGGACTCCGGCAGGGCTGCCCTTTGTCACCGGTCCTGTTCATTATTTTTATGGACAGGATTTCTAGGCACAGCCGTGGGCCGGAGGGGATCTGGTTCGGGAGCCACTGGATTTCATCCCTGCTTTTTGCGGACGATGTGGTCTTGTTGGCTCCTTCGAGCCAGGACCTCCAGCATGTCCTGGGGCGGTTTGCAGCCGAGTGTGAAGCAGCCGGGATGAGGATTAGCACCTCCAAATCTGAGGCCATGGTTCTCGACCGGAAAAAGGTGGCTTGCTCCCTCCAGGTCGGGGGGGAGTTCCTGCCTCAAGTGGAGGAGTTTAAGTATCTTGGGGTCTTGTTCACGAGTGAGGGAAGGATGGAACGCGAGATTGACAGGCGGATCGGTGCAGCGGCTGCAGTAATGCGGTCGCTGTATCGGTCCGTCGTGGTAAAGAGAGAGCTAAGCCGAAAGGCGAAGCTCTCGGTTTACCGGTCAATCTACGTTCCTACCCTCACCTATGGTCATGAACTTTGGGTCATGACCGAAAGAATAAGATCCCGGATACAAGCGGCCGAAATGAGCTTCCTCCGCAGGGTGGCGGGGCGCTCCCTTAGAGATAGGGTGAGGAGCTCCGTCACACGGGGGGAGCTCGGAGTAGAGCCGCTGCTCCTCCACATCGAGAGGAGCCAGTTGAGGTGGCTCGGGCATCTGTATCGGATGCCCCCTGGATGCCTCCCTCGGGAGGTGTTCCAGGCATGCCCCACCGGGAGGAGACCCCGAGGAAGACCCAGGACACGCTGGAGTGACTATGTCACCCGGCTGGCCTGGGAACGCCTTGGGGTCCTCCCGGAGGAGCTAGGGGAAGTGTCCGGGGAGAGGGAAGTCTGGGCGTCCCTGCTCAGGCAGCTGCCCCCGCGACCCGGTACCGGATAAGCGGAAGAAAATGGATGGATGGATGACAGCAGCATGAATTGATCCTCCTTCACACAGACAGAACAGCACTATGTGTGATATTCCTGTTAAAAGCCCTGTGTGTTGGTGGCTTTGTGACAGACGTAGTGCAGCGATAGTGTATATAGATATGCTGTCTTCTTGGCTAATTTAAACAGGATTATTGCTTTGTTTAAATCAATGAAAAATCCTCATACTTTGAATTTTCTTCCCCCTCAGTTGGTGCCAACGTTGTCATCGGCCGTCATGCACGAGGTGGACGTGAGTATCAACTTGTGGATGAGGTAGGTCAGGAAGGGGTTGTTTTTGGAGACTTCTCCGAAGAGGACAGCGAGCAGGAGGACGTTCAGGATGAAGAACGGACAAGCGAAGATTCTGGCTAAGGCTTCATGTTTGAGGATTCTGATGAAGAGGATGAAGAGGACGAAGTGGATGAAGAGGATGAAGAGGAAGATGATGACTTCAGAGCTCAGCAGTTCCCTCCTCGCAGCTTCTGGCAGGGATATTATGAAGAGATGTTTCCCGGTCGCCTTTCCTCTTGTCCTTCCGTCTCCCTCCTTTCTGGTGTGAGCCGTCCTGAAGAACATCCATCCTTGGTTCCTCAGAGACCAGAAGATTCCGCTACCTTAACCAGCGATGAAGAGATAGATAGATAGATAGATAGATAGATAGATAGATAGATAGATAGATAGATAGATAGATAGATAGATAGATAGATAGATAGATAGATAGATAGATAGATAGATAGATAGATAGATTAGATAAGATAAGATAAGTTAAGATAGATAAGATAAGTTAAGATAGATAGATAAGATAAGATAGATAAGTTAAGATAGACAAGATAAGTTAAGATAGATAAGATAAGTTAAGATAGATAAGTTAAGGTAGATAAGATAAGTTAAGATAGATAGATAAGTTAAGATAGATAAGATAAGTTAAGATAGATAGATAAGATAAGTTAAGATATATAAGATAATTTAAGATAGATAGATAAGATAAGTTAAGATATATAAGATAAGTTAAGATATATAAGATAAGTTAAGATATATAAGATAATTTAAGATAGATAGATAAGATAAGTTAAGATATATAAGATAAGTTAAGATAGATAAGATAAGATAGATAAGGTATCTTCATGTTTCTTTATGTTGATTCTGATGAATACGGTAAAGCGCGTTGGATAAAAGCTCTATATAAGTGAGGACCACTTTGGTAAATGGTCCTCATTTATATAGCGCTTTTATCAATTAGTGTGAGGTGTATTGTGTTAAGTATTGAATGTGTTTAAATTGTAGATGGCGATAAGACAAAGGTAAGTTAACATTTAATTACAGCAGTAACACAAGTCTCCTGAAAGTCTAATTTACAAGTGATTCAAAGATTGCTTGTTTTACTCACTCTCTGTATTTTTATTTTTTTAAGTTAGGTGTTGGTGGCTGTTCCTGACAGAGGTACGGTCATAATTACTACCATGAAGAAAAGTCTCCAAGTCTCTTTTACTTATTTGATGGCAGCAGCAGACCTTCAGGATGATACACACTGCACCAGCCTCCCAACAAGAAGAGACCATGTGGAGGACGACCGGACCAGATGAGGAGGATGGAGGACTACAGGACCAGACGAGAAGGATGGAGGACTACAGGACCAGACGAGAAGGATGGAGGACTACAGGACCAGATGAGGAGGATGGAGGACTACAGGACCAGATGAGGAGGATGGAGGACTGCAGGACCAGACGAGAAGGATGGGGGACTGCAGGACCAGACGAGAAGGATGGAGGACTACAGGACCATACGAGAAGGATGGAGGACTACAGGACCAGACGAGAAGGATGGAGGACTACAGGACCAGATGAGGAGGATGGAGGACTACAGGACCAGATGAGGAGGATGGAGGACTGCAGGACCAGACGAGAAGGATGGGGGACTGCAGGACCAGACGAGAAGGATGGAGGACTACAGGACCATACGAGAAGGATGGAGGACTACAGGACCAGACGAGAAGGATGGAGGACTACAGGACCAGTGGGCTGAGTGAGTAATCTCCTAAAACTACAGTACCAGTAATGACATAAAAGTTAACTTTACATGTGTGGATTGTATTTATTATAGGAGCCTTCTAGAATAGTATTCCATTGTTTATAATATAATTTCAGAATTGGTGGCCATATTCAACACTAGCTAGCAACCATGTAAATGTAGTATAGTTGAGTTCATGGGTTTTCATCTCTGGTGGTTCTGGTTCATAGGTCAGGACTGCTCTATGGTTTTGGCTCTCCTGGGCAGCTGAGAATGGACGTCAACCAAGACATCAACCAATGAAGACCCAGCACCACAGCAGACCCTGGACTACTCCCCTACCTTAGTGAGCCCGAGACACAGTGTGTGCCATTCCAACCTCCCTGCCCCTCCGCCCATCCCCCGACACCACCCGCCTCACCCACCAGCCAAAGGGTGAGGCGGCTCCCGAGCAGCACAGAGGACGTTTATTTTTTATTTTATTTTTTTTATCTCAACAGTTTTTGTTGTTTTTGGGAAGCTCCTCACACACACACACACACACACACACACACACACACACACACACACACACACACACACACACACACACACACACACACACAGGAAGCGATTTATGATTATTTATACTATATTTCTTTATATATGTCTTTATAAATCTGTATACATCTCAATCTGTACAGTATTGCGTTGCTTTGTTTTGTGTCACCATTTATTATTGTACAGCTACTCTGTGTGCCTGTTATTGCCCTCTGGGACAAATACATTTTTTGGAATTTAATTGAACAATCTCTGCTCAGAAATTAAGGAGACCATTTGTATGCATTATTGAAAAATCTATAACAAATGCATGCATATTCATATACATAGTATGTCAAAACAAGTTGTAGTATGTCAAATATTCATGAAATAGACATTGTATAGTATGCGGGGAAAACAAATTAGAATAGTATATCTCAAAAAGTCATAGTGTAGCATATTGAAAAAAAGTGGTAGTATAGTATGATGATAAAAGTAATACAAGAAATCATAGTATATTTTGTCAAGAAATGTTATAGAAGAGTCAAAGTATAATATGGCTTTAAAAATCAATGGTGTAAAATGTGAAAATAATAATTACATTGCAGGACAACAAAGTTGCGATATAGTATGTTGAAACAAGTCTTATAAGAGTCATTACATAATATTCCATTAAAAAGTGATATTAAAGTATGTCAAATAAATTCATAAAGTCATTGTATTGTGTCTAAAAAAAGTTTAGTTATTAATTTAGTTTAAGTTTAGTTATTAAGTATAGAATTTTGAAATAATTCATGAAGAGTATTATATTTAAAGTATATGTCAAAAAAGGTCATACAAGTTCTATGTCAAAGAATTAAGTAGGTTAAAAAGTCAAAGTAGAGTTGGTCAAAAATAGTCAAATAGAATTGTATCGTATCAACACTGTGATGCATGCAGATCGGATTCTGGTCATGGACAATGGAGAGGTAACAAATATACACAAATACACCAGATAAAGTTTGTGTGGTCATAAACCTAGACTTACAGTAAGTATTCTGTCCAACAGGTGGCAGAATTAGACTCTCCAGATGTGCTGAAGCAAAGACCAGACTCTCTGTTCGCCTCACTGCTTGCTGCTGCCAACACCGTGAACACCTGAACCACAGAAACCATTACTTTCTTCATCAGCCCTCTCATATTGTCAGAACAAGACCATCTTTATCTTGCAACTGTGTATAAGTATTTATCTTTCTGAACCAATGGACAATATTATTTCATAATATTTTGATACGAGTGGATGTGAATGTGCATTTAAAACATTATTTTTTATTTACATGCGGTGGCCACAGACTATTGCTCTCTCCTTATCTTTCCTGACTGATTTGCTGTAGTTTTGTGTTCTGCTAGTGTCCTTGACACTATACTTGAAGCATGAGGTGGGCCCTGCAGCCCAGTCAGGTTGCACAGGCGGTCCAGCTCCTCCAGGATGGCCCATCAATGCATGTGTTTGCAAGAAGGTTCGTGTCCCAGCACAGTCTCAAGAGCATGTATGAGATACCAGGAGACTGGCCAGCACACAAGGAGAGCTGGACAGGACCGTGGAAGGGCATCAACCCAGCAGCAGGACCGGTGCCTGCTCCTTTGTGGAGGAGGAACAGGAGGAGCACTGCCAGAGCCCTACAAAATGACCTCCAGCAGACTACTGGTGTTCATGTTTCTGACCAGACTGTAAATGAGACACTTGACCAGTGAACAGAGATGTTGCCTACCAGCAGCGTTGTGGTCAAGCCGCTGTGTTTCCTACATTATGTTCCCATAAATGTACCATGAGAAATGTCTTGAGAATAATCAAAAGGAATTGTAGGGGTGAATTGTATTTATTTGATTTTAATTTCCTCAGGGAAACACTTATAACCAGAATTAACTTAAAGGTTGTCTTGGTGATTATACACACATATATATATATATATGTATATATAAGTGTTTTAAGTTGGATATTCGACGGATATTCACTCCGGTTCCAGCCGCGACTTTACTGAGGTTTGCCCAGTGTTGGCAGCAGGAGAACGGCCCCAGTGCCTCGCGCGTCGTTGGAAAATGATTTAGGGACCGTCCTTAAATTACTTCCCAAAAATATACGAATACAAAATGATTGCATTTTTATCAATAGCTTCCCCATCATGTGACCCAGTGACTCCAAACCAGTATCCAATTGTATTCCTAAACTGATCAAATAAGACACACCACTGTTTATGCTATTTTTGTGCTTCGTTTATTTTTTATGAATATTAATATGCAGGAATTATCTTATTTTTTCAATAACTTCCACATCACGTGACCCAGTGACTCCAAACCAGTATCTAATTGTATTCCTAAACTGATCAAATAAGACACACCACTTTTTATGCTATGTTAGTGCTTTGTGTATTTTTTATGAATATTAATATGCAGAAATTATCTTATTGTTTTAATAACTTCCACATCACGTGACTCCAAACCAGTATCCAATTGTATTCCTAAACTGATCAAATAAGACACACCACTTTTTATGCTATTTTTGTGCTTTGTGTATTTTTTATGAATATTAATATGCATACATTTTCTTATTTTTTCAATAACTTCAACGTCATGTGACCCAGTGACTCCAAACCAGTATCCAATTGTATTCCTAAACTGATCAAATAAGACACACCACTTTTTATGCTATGTTATTGCTTTGTGTATTTATTATGAATATTAATATGCAGAAATTATCTTATTTTTTCAATAACTTCCACATCACGTGACCCAGTGACTCCAAACCACTATCCAATTGTATTCCTAAACTGATCAAATAAGACACACCACTTTTTATGCTATGTTAGTGCTTTGTGTATTTTTTATGAATATTAATATGCAGAAATTGTCTTATTTTTTCAATAACTTCGACATCATGTGACCCAGTGACCCCAAACCAGTATACAATTGTATTACCAAACTGATCAAATAAGGCACACCACTGTTTATTTTATTTCTGTGCTTAGTTAATTTTTTATGAATATTAATATGCAGAAATGATCTCATTTTTTCAATAACTTCCACATCATGTGACCCAGTGACTCCAAACCAGTATCCAATTGTATTCCTAAACTGATAGAATAAGACACACCACATGTTATGCTATTTTAGTGCTTTGTCTATTTTGTATGAATATTAAAAAATAAGATATTAATATTATCTTATTTTTTTCAATAACTTCCACATAATGTGACCCAGTGACTCCAAACCAGTATCCAATTGTATTCCTAAACTGATCAAATAAGACACACCACTGTTTATGCTATTTTTGCGCTTCGTTTATTTAGGCTACTTTTATTGTTTGCACCTCGTTTTATTGTTTGTTTGGACGTTTAAAGCCGGAAAGTAAACAAATACGCTATAACGAGGCTACGACGATATACGTCAAGAGTCTCGGTCGGTCGGTCAGTCTTTACAAAAAACATAGCGCCCTTTACCGGTGTGGCTTTGAATTGCATTCCCCCCCATGTTCAACTCAAAGTTACGCCCTTTAGTTTGAATACATTTGAGGGGAATTAACGATTATTTATTCTCTCGTTCATTTCACAAGTTCCCATCGGCTGTCGTCAGTTTACCTCAGGCCGCCGTCGACAGGTTCCATGGGACGGTGATGACCTGTAGCCTACTTGTGCTTGAGAAGTTTCGTTTTCGTTTTCTCCTATCCACGTAGGCCTACTGTTTTAATTTGCCCAGCAGAGGTCGCTGTTCTCCCTCCTGTACATCTTGTCATGGTTTTGAGGAGATTTGTTGTTACGTTTAAATGTTTTCCCGCCCATTTAAATAGCTCTGTCACATCCTGTGATATTAAAATGATGTGTTTATGTGTTTTATGTATTTTGGGGTAACACACTGCCGCCTTGTATGGTGAGGGAACAGAGGTACAGAGAAAGAAGGAACGGCAGATAATGTGTGTTCATGTCTTCTGCAGAAAATCAATGTGGGAAAACAAGTTGAGTGGATGATTGTGAAACAGGAGCCAGTACTATTTCAGACCATGGTCCCATTTCTATGTCAGTCCAGTTGAATAGGAAGAGGAAGTCCACTCTCTGGAGACTGAACTCAAACATTCTCAATAACCAAGTTATTAAAGATACCTTGAAAAGTGAAATTAAAATGGATTTGGAAAATAATGATGATGAAGAAGTGACTCCACCTATTCTCTGGTGTGTGTGTTTGTGTGTGTGTGTGTGTGTGTGTGTGTGTGTGTTTGCATAAGTACTGTAATCATGCAGCCCATGTATATGTATTAAGTATAGATTTATTGGTACTATTTGATTGTTTTACAACCTACAGAACACTTGACTTGTACCATGAAGTGAAGGGAAACTAAGATTTATGATCACATTTAAGTTAATAATAACTGGTTTATTTATTGAAACTCATATTCTGGCCACATTATATTGAATTTGTCTGCACTGTTTTGTAAAAAAAAAAAAAACATTTAAAAAAAAAAGAAAATGAACATAAAATGATTTAGGGGGGCTTAAGAATATTTTAGGGGGGAGCTCACTTGGAGCTCACTCAAACTCCGGGCAGCCCACGGCCACGCAAACCCACAATTACGCACCGCGAACCCGAACCTCTGCTCCGTCCGTAGACCCGTTAGCCCTCGGACACGTTGTGGGGGATTCCCTCCTGGCACCACCAGTCTCCGTTTGTTTGGTCCCGGTTCTCAGCTTCAGCGGGGGCTATCTCGGTCTCCCAGACGCTCGTTCACGTTCTGCCCTTTGAGCATCCCTCTCCCGCAATTCTTCCTCTGTATATTCAGGTTCGTACAGGTACGGTTGGGTTTGGGTAGAAAAAAACTCCTCATCAGAGTCTTCAAAAGTTTCAGTATATTCTCCAAAAGTGGCCATTTCTGTGAGATTGAAGAAACTAGCACTGCAGGCTACTCTGCGTCTGTAGCAATGACAGCAGGTAAACAAACTATTATAGAACCGGTAACTTATAAGCGCTAGGTGATATCACTCCGCCGCTAGGAAGTATGACACGCTGCTGGCTGCTGGCTGCTGCCGCTGCCGCCGCCGCCGCTGCTGCGACATAAATCCTTAAAAATGCAAGGTCGGTTTTATTTCAAACATTCTATCAACACAGATATGTACATCGATAGTCTGCCGTTACAATGGATTTGCCTCGGGTGCACTGTGGAGTCGGTATGAGTGTTTTTAATGTCTGTCTAGCTAGAACCATTGACTTGCGCTAGCCATAGCATAAGCGAACTCGGCAACTAGAAGAACTGAATTAAATTTCTTGAAAACGTCTCCAGACGTCTCGAACACACCGGCTCACTTGGAAAATAGGTCTTATGTCCAAAATTCCGAACTATCCCTTTAAACTATCAAAATAGTTGGCAATTAATTTGGTCAATAGATGTATTGATTTAGCTGTACTTGTATAGTTTAATTCATGAATAAACATTTTAGAACTTCAGGTTTTGTGTAAAAATCGTAATTTAAGCAACTAAAACTGTCAGATAAATGTAGTTGAGTGGAAGAACGTGACATAAAAAGAAAAATACTAAAGTACAAGTAGGCCTACCTCAAATTTGTACTTAGAGATGTACTTAGTTACTTTGCACCACTGCAAAACAATGCGACATACAGCCTGAGGCCTGTAATACAAGCCAACTACCTGAGAACATATTGTAGAATATAAAGCAATTGACCCCTGAAAAAAAATGTTTTAAGGTGGTCTGTTCTTTTAACCTGTATTTCAACTTCTTCAACACGTTACGTTTCATGTACTGCATCTTGGATTTTCAAAACTAATTTCACAAAATACACAAATTTGACACTTCACTTGTAAGATCATATGGTCCGATTATATATTTGTGTGTGAATGGGTTCTTCTCTTTAGAAATTATTATTTGGGTTGGAGAAATATTTTCACAAATATCGGCGGTTTCCTGAAGTCAATATCAGCAGATGCTTTGTTTTTTGTTGCAGACTTCAAAGGAAAACTGACAAGAAAAAAAACAAGTTAAAATGAATTTCATAATTTAAAAGTATTTTCAGGTTATGTTTCTATACAATACATCCTGTACATTCACACGTTAATTTCACACCTCAGACAGGAGCTGCCATGGAAAAACAAACCGGGTGCATAAAGAGTGATGTAGCCGTACGGTGAAGTTGATCTTTATGACTTCACATTGACCTCTCATGGAAGGTAGGTGATCTCTACAGCCATCATTTATGCTTACGACACCATACAACTTAACATTGAATTATTTTGTAGCACCTCATCAGTTTGCACGTGTCTACATGTTCTTAGTAAAACTTCCCCTTCTTTTACAGAGGCCAAAGGAGACACAGTTATCCACTGCACACAAAAAGCAAAGATTAGAGCAAAGTCCGAGAATATAGACCATTTAGCAACGCAGACATTTATTTTCTATCACCTATTACATTCATCCAATGAGACTTTGCTTTGGTAGAATAAAAAAAATAAAAAAAAACGAACTTCACATAAATTGCTCCATAACTGCTCACATGATAAAGACATGAAACCTGTGATGAGGTGTAACAGATGTTAATTCATATTAAAGGAGTCACAAGGAAAACAGGTTGGAAACTACTGTCCCCCGGGTTAAGAACACTGTATTTAACCAAATTAGTTTGTTTACTATTAGACCAGTTTAAACACTTCAGTGTGGATTTACACCTGTGAGTGAGTGAACCAGTTTCTCAGTGAAGCTGCTGATCAAGATAACGGAGTCCAAACTGAATCACCAGACGTCAGACAGGAGGAGGATGTAAAATGTTGAGATGTTCATTTTAATTGTCAGTGTTTTGAACAGCTCTCTGCCTTCCTGCTGCCCCCTCACAGCTCAACCTGTCACACACAAAATTAAGTCTGATACTCTAACACACACACACACACACACACACGCACGCACACACGCACACACACACACACACGCGCAGTCTCACGTACGCAACTTCACACGCACGCCCACACACATCAATAAACAGGGTGCTGGACAAAACATTTAAATTCACACTGTGTAGTTTTAAGAAGAAATTTCAAGCTTGTTATTAAACTCTGTTGTTTAACATCATGTTCCTATTAGAGCGTTATGTCTTTATTAGAATTCATGTTTGATATCCAAGTGTTAAAAGTCAAAATATTCTTCCTAAAAACCACACAGAGCCACAGGAAGTGGGTGTTTGTTGTTTTTGGTGACATGGCTCCGTAATGAAGTGGCTGGAGCTCCTCGCTCTCTCGTGCAGGAATTATTCAGTGAGAGGGGGAAAATATAATAAACCTTCCGTTTAGTCCTTCGAGTTATAAATGATCCAAATCAGCTCTTTTCCTCCACACGTTAAGCTGTCCAACCTGAAACAGAGACAGGAAGTGACACATTACTGCCAAAATAAAAGTAACATAAGAACAACCACAACATATTGACAATGATGTGTTGTGGTTTCTTTCTTTCAATAAATGTAGTTATTGTAAGTCGCTTTGGACAAAAGCGTCTGCTAAATGAAACATACAGTGGGGGTCTACGAGAGCACCCTGACACCCCGAAATGTGTGAACAGCGGGCAACTTTCACTTGTAACAGAATATTGCTATTCTGTGGTAATACTGCTTTTACTTGCGTAACTTTGGTCTGGTTTCTCCATTCAGTAACACGTTCTTGTAACTTTTAAAAAGGACCTTTCCTTTAGAGTTATATAATGTTTTGTTCATGCAAAAGGAATCTAGACTGTCAAAGCCTTAAGTCCATGTCCAAAGGGAGTAACACTCTCTCCAGAAAACTCTACTCCTTAACGGCTTCAAATGCATCAATTTAAACCTCGCCTTTTTTCGGTAAAGTGGTGATGTCACCAAATAACAAATCTGCATTACACTTGCCCAGCCACTAGTTTGTCACACCCTCAAACAAAGCTAGTAAGAGCAGAGCAAAGAGTCACCAAGATGCTGTTTTCTGCTGTGAAAAATTGACTTCTAAAGAAGGGGAGTTGAAGAACAAGTAGCTAAATCAAATGTGTATTATACTATGCCTCAGCAGTACAATCCTATGATCTGGTTATGGTAAGGGGCGGGACGTTTCTGACAAACACACTAAGAGGTTAACTAATCACAAGACAGAGTAAGACAGGTGACCAATCAGAGTAGACTGGGCTTTTTGCGAGGGAGGGGCAGGAGCTCAAAGAGCGTTTCACAGAGAGGCTTAGAAGAGCTGCTGCAGCACAGCCAGGAGGGGAAAAGTAAAGCATGTTAACATGTAGTACTACAACATCTAGTTCTAGGTAACCTGAAAGTATTCTCTTGAAAAAGGAGCATAATGGGTCCACTTTAAATAAAATGAATTTCAGCATCATTCCAGATTTAAATTAAGCTTATTTGCAGCAACATATGGAATGTCAGAGGTCTTCTCACCAGAACAAACTGACATGAAGAGGGAACTAAAGCAGCTGACAGTAATAAGTGAATGTAGTTTTCATACAGGGCCGGACAATGGCAGCAAGTCTTCAAGGCAGTAAAACAAATACCAGGCTGATGTTTGTTTCTTGTCTTCTTTTAACACAATCCACAATCCAACCCCACATTTTACTTGACAAGCTTTGTAATCATTTTGATTTCTATTTTAATATTGTGGGCCTGATCCTTGATTGACTTGTATTCAGGACGCCCCCAGCCCCACAGAAATAAAGCTGAGAGTTTACTGTATCTGAGTGTCATGGCTGCTCCTCGTTTCCAGAGCTGGGCGTTCGGTTGCGGATTTGACTCCTCAGCTGTTCGATGAGTTCGGGGTTCTGCTGCCGCATCTGCTGAGCAAACTGCTGGCCACTGGAAAACCAACAGTACAAAACCTCAGCATCCAAACACTTTTTATATCCTCTAAATGAATGTCCATGACATGTTAAATAGATCCCTCTGCTAATGTACGTACGCCTGGATCAGTCCTGATAAATCTCCGGTTCCAGCAGCTGGAGTGTCTCCGGGAGGCGCAGCACTTCCTCCTAGCGGTCCTCCTGGCATTCCTCCTCCTAGTCCTCCTGGCATTCCTCCTCCTGGCATTCCACCTCCTAGCCCTCCTGGCATTCCACCTCCTAGCCCTCCTGGCATTCCACCTCCTAGTCCTCCTGGCATCCCCCCCCCTAGTCCTCCTGGCATTCCTCCTCCTAGTCCCCCTGGCATTCCTCCTCCTACACCTCCTCCTGGCATCCCACCGTACGCTCCTGACATCATCCCTGACATCCTGGGAGAGAGAGGAGACAGGATGTAACCCTCAACAAAAACCAGACTCGTTCAGACAGAAATATAGCGAGAAACTAAAATCAACTTACAGCTGCTGAACCTGAGGATTGTTCATCAGAGAGGACGCCTGCAGGGAGACATATGTTTGGACATTCAACAAAATGTTATTATGGCTCACGAGCAGAGGTCCTACAGGATGTACCGCAGAAATAACAAAATAAAATACTCTGAGATGATCGAAGCAGTAACCCTCCAGTCACAAGCTTCTCTAACCTCCCACTGAGTGTTGGTGTAGTAATGAGTAGGGCTGGGTAAAAAAATCGATTCAATCGATTTTGGATTGATTTCATTTAAATTTTGCAATATCGATTCATAGGGCATGAGATCGATTTTTCCCCATGAAGTTTACCCCTCGTGCGTGATGCAGCAGTGGCGCGTTTACGTCCGGTTGACGTTCATTCATGTGCACAAGCGTGCAAGATGGCTCCTATAGGTGACGTTAGCGCCCTGGTTTGTGCCAATTTTGCAGAACAATGGCCGCGTCAACATCGACAACGGCCACCGAGGAGCCCGCACTCGCGCTCCGTCCAGAGAACCGTAAACTCTAAGACGCACCGCCCCGAATACTGCCCGTAAATAGGCAAACAAACCCCGCCGACTGGCTTATTTAGCTTTATTTTGATGAAACCGAATGCATACACAGTTTATGTCTGACCTTAAATAAATAAAGGTTCTGAAAACATGTTGCCTGCCTATTGACGTTGACTGATACACTGCCCTCTGGTGGACAAAACATATACAACTTAAAGGAGTCATAACCTGGTTTTATACGTATCCAGCCCCCCTTGGATCGCTTTGGATCAATTCGTAAAACTTATTAGAAAAAAAAAAAAAAAATTTAATCAAACATTGAGCTTGTTCTGACCCTTTTTCGTACCGCGATTTTATCACGCGAGATTACGCGCGAGGTTTTGACTGGTCCGGATGTGCGTTGTATAATATGTAATGAGGCGCGCGTTGATTCGCCGCAGGAAGGACAGAGCCGGGGGGGCTTGCCTGCATGCAGACTCCAAAACATAATGGCGGCGCTTCGGCGATTTCAGGTAGCGGACGGGGCGGGGTTGGGTGGTGAAAGAGGGGTGGGCTTATGCAAGTAGCCGCCACGGTGACGTCACCGAAGGCGCAGAATCAAAATCTCGTGCTTTAGGAATGCACACCCTTGTGTGCTATTCCTGTTCGGAAAAAGAGCAGAAGCGAAAAAACGGCGCCACTTTCAAACTCCAGCCTTTCAGGCAAGTTTCAACTGAGGTCAAACACAGATATGCATGTTTTAACAAGAGAAATTGCGATTTCCTGGTGATGACTCCTTTAAGTACCATACCATATAGGTCTTACTGAAGGCTTTTAATGGTCAAAAGATTATTAATAAATATTCGAATATATTCGAATATTAATATTAATAAACAAACGAACTTCGAATATGATTTTTGGGCAAAAGTCAAGGCCCTAGTGCTTGATCCACACTACGTTATGGTGCAACGTAAACATCTGACTGAAACAGTTATCCCCATGATGTATACGTGTGTGAAAGACGACATCCTAACGAAAATGCAGTCAGCAGAGAGTGTCGGCAGAACTTGTGTTGTTTATGGTGAAGAGCAAAAAATAAAGTACATCTGTATTTTGTAACACAGTTGAGCCATTTTCATTATGTAAGAGCCAATCGAATCAAATCGAATCGTGATTAATCGATTCAGGACCTTATGAATCGAAATCGAATCGATTTAGGAAATTGGCCACGATACCCAGCCCTAGTAATGAGTGTGTAGTAACCTGCATTATATATATATGTGTGTGTGTGTTATTATCGAGCCCCAAGGCCGCCTCACAGGCAGCGAGACGCTCACGCGTACGAGGAAGGCTTCGTGCCACAGCAGGTCATCGTTTTTTTGTGAAAGTTGTCCACAAGCAGTGCTTCAACCATACTAGGACTTTGAGGCTGATACTGGAAGATTTATTTTAGAATAAAAAAGAACAATATGCTGCTTTATAGTTAGTGATTATATTTCTTTCATGATGCTAGTTTGGCTTTCTGAATGGACATGAACGTTCAACCGGACAAGATAACGGTTGGTTCCGTTATACTCAAACAGATATTCTTCCAAACTGTAGGTGGCAGTATATGGAAAACTCATGTCTACAGCATGGTCTCTGTCCGTCCACGTCCATGCAGTTAGACAATGTCTGATGTGCATGAACAGCTGAAAACCAGCTGCACGAGAGCCTGTGTGAAAGAGCATGTCTGATCGCGTGGACCCTCACGGAAGATTCAGGTTTAAGTTAGTTCAAGTATCAATACTTGATCAAATTATACATTAGTCTGGTTCATGCTGTTCACATACATACTGGACCTGCTGACTTGAGACTATTAACCTCCTAACTTGACTGCTCTTGTATAGTATTTTTATTCTAGCCATATCTAGCTCTTCTTATTTTTGACCCTTTATTCTACCCTATGTATCTGCACTTATATCCGTCTTCGTGCTGCTCCAATTACCAAATTTCCCTTTCAGCTGATTCTTGCCGGGTTGTGATCTCTAATGAAACTCCCATCACTGTTGAATGTATTTTCAATGATGGTAACAGATGAAGAGAAACAGAGTGTAAGCTCTTACCATGTTCATGAAGCCGGGGTTACTGAGCAGACCGGCCAGATCTACTCCACCCATCCCTGCTGTCTGACAGATAGTGAGAGAGAGAGACAGAGACATAAGGACAGGCTTATCATTAGTCACAAAAACCTTATTCTTCCCCGTTCTTACTGGACTGGACGTTTCCATCTTCTCCTCTGCGATCTTCAGATTAGTTTTGTAGGTATCGTTGTCGGGGTCGAGCTCCAGAGCTTTCTTATAGTAACTTGCTGCTTCTGTGTGCTTGTTGAGGCTGGCCAAAGCCAAACTGAAACACAGCAAGATTACAGAAACACATCAGCACGTCAATCGGGACACTCAATATGGGTTTATTTTTGCCATATTGTACCTAGCGCGAGGTTGCAGGGGACAAAAATAATGACACAGGACATCCTGTCAACACAGGGCCCAAATGATAGGATTGGGGGGATGAAACTTAAGTTTGGGATTAAAGCTGGAAGAAAAGTAACAAGCTATGTTACAACAAAGAGTTTTTATTAGTTATTATCTTAAATCTGGCATACCTTAACCACTGCTAGATGGCGGAAGGAGATTTACAGTCAACAGAGGAAGTAAGTTTGAAAAAAAAGCTGCTGTCTTAACTTATTCAGAAGGTAGCAGCTGAGACCGAGCTGATTTTCTTACCCCATCCTCCCATAGGCTTTGCTGTAGTTTGGGTCAATGCCGATGGCCTGTTCACAGTCTTGCACCGCTCCAGCATAGTTCCCTAGTTTACTGTACGCTGCAGCCCTGCACCAAAAAATCATTATAAAAATAATACATCAGCTCGTCGTCTTTGAGTACATTCAAGATTGTGTGTGAAATACAGGAACAAGTTGGGCTGCAGTTTTGTTATGTTATCTAGACGACAAAACATTTGTAAATGCAAACACTTCAATCAGACAACATGTAATGATCTGCTCCTTCATTATTCTCTTCTTCCTGATTCCAGTCAGCACACGCCTCTGTACTAACTGAGGGAATTTAAGCTGATCCATACCTTTTGCAAAATAAGAAAGGAAACTGATTGTCTGGTAAAGAATTAGTGGTTGAATGATACATATTTCCTGTCTTGGATTTAAGTGCAAACAGACCTTCTAAATTACATTAAAGAGGATCAAACAGTATCTCTCTCACATAACCTAATGCAGAGGTTCTCACATTTTTGGGGGGCAAACTACCTACTCTTTCCAAGAGTACATTTTCCAAGGACCCCCATAATTGTAACACCAAATAAGCATATGCTTACTATCATTTGTACTCTTATATGCCATTGGAACTACTGTTATTCTACTTCACATCTGTTTCATAATGATAAATAGAAACCATGTTAATACCACTTTGGAGTCAGATTGCTTTGGCCTCGCTGGCTTCATTCGTAAGCAACTGCAGAAATGTGAGTGGTGACAGATTTTGGTCTACCATCTCTGTTGTCTGCAAACAACAAAAGCTGTCGAATATTCCTCAAACTTGCGTTCATTATTTTCTTGTATAGCACTTTACTTTGATACAATTGTCTCATTGAGAGATGATGACAAAATCAGACTTGAAGTATTTTCCTTATAGAAATGAAAATGGCAACAAAATGTGCAATAATCACATCAAATAAATCAGTTATATCCCAAAGAAAGAAAAACAAATGTACTCGTATATAGGCGGACAAAATAAATAGTGAATGGATTAGAGCTGTGCATTTTCCTCGATAATACTAATCTAATTTCATTCCGTATTTTTTTCAATATTCAAATTATATTTGAAAATGTAATGCTCAAATTCAGCCTATTATTAATTTTATCTACACTACACAGGCTGATACTTTGCCAATGCCATTATCGGCAATGTGGTTGTTTTACTTCCTGTCCACTAGAGGGCGTTCCAAAAACATTCCCAATAAATGTGTTGAATTACCAACAGGTGGCAGGTTTCTAGATAATTAATCATTAAGAAAGTAAAACAACCACATTGCCGTTCTCCTGAGGACGCTGTGTCCCCGTTGCCATGGCTACGTCCTCCTCGTCACACTGTCAGCTCTGTTTTCACTTTCTCACGTACAGCCTGCTCTTGGTCTTGTTCCAGATGAATAAGTCGATGGAGACGCAGGTCGATCTAGCTAGCAGTAAGCAGCATGAATGCATCTTTGTCATGAGGTCATCGCTTCTAGAGGTCCGTCGATATCTTTGTTTTCATTTCACAGAGTGCTGCCGGCGGTTATCTCCGGCGATTATCTCTGTGTGCGCGCCGCTGTCGGCTATTTCTGATACTGAGATTGTGTTTCAGAAAACTTTATTGTTCATCAGACTCCATGTGTCAAAAGCTTCCGTTTATGCGGGTGGGCCAAGGCGAGGGGGGCGAGATTTGCTAACATTAGAGAACGTGTTAATAAAAAAAAGAATAAAAAAAAAGAAATCGAATACTAATTTCAGCATTCGTATAGTACTGTTTTTTTTTTTTTTTTTTTTTTTTTAACTATTCGAATCATATTCGATTCCCGAAGTTCATTTCAACAGCCCTAGAATAAATGGAAAATATATTATTTAATTGACTTACATAAAGTTGGTGATAGGCTGGGTAGGACTGTATGGGAAAGATTATTTATGAATTATTTATGAATTGCATAGTGTTGAGTCTTATGATTGAAATGTGTATGCATTTGGATGTATGCTTGCATTAAGTATTTAACTTTTTTTTTTAACTTTGATTGATTTCATTTGTTGAAAAATGCTCTTTATCAAGTCAAACTTCAGGTATGTTGCAGTTCTTACTGTACTACGGTTAATTCAAAAGTTATAATATATATAATTTATAATATGTAATCCTTTTTTGTACAAGTATTCACAGAGGAATGTATGTTTTATAAAAGTGGTGCTTCAGGACACCACGGTCGAAGATAAACTAAACTGTATTAATGAATAATTAATAATTAATGTTTGTGTCGACCTGCCCCGGAACCTGCAGATGGAAATTTGCTAGAAGCTAAATCTGGTACAAACATCTCTTTTCTTTGTGTGAAATTCATATTTTTGTAAATAAATGTAATAAACCATCACTGATAAGGATTTTGCTGCATGCATCCTTTATAGAGTTGTCAGAATGATTAATACAGATTAAACCTAAAACACTAAGGACTAAAGGACTCCAACTGTTACAAAAGTGAGAAGAGGATGCAAGGCTTTGTTCTGATAATGAAAACATCTTCAATCAAAGCGTTTAAAGAAGGTGTCTTGTCAGACTGACCTGTTGCAGTAATAGACAGCGTTCTGAGGGTTGATGACGATGGCCTTTGAGTAAAACTCAACAGCAGCTGCAAAGTTCTCCACTTTCATTTGGTCGTTACCTGTAGATCAATGTATATCACCTTATTAAATAAAACAGCAGCAGCCATTAAAGACACTAATCATCTTCTGGCAGACGACGAGGAAAGAAGCGAAGAAGAGTTTCACCATCAGTTTTGAGTGCCTCTGCCTCTTCTCTCTGTTCATCGGTGAGTGTGTTCTGAGGTTGTGGAGGAGCCGAGTTGTTGTTGACCCTTGACTCAGCTGGATACTGTAACACACACGCAAGCACTATAAGTCAGACGCAACCAGTTTAGAATACTAAATGTCCACAAAATTGTTACTAAATCATCTTCAAAAAGACATGCAGCTGTCCTGATTGTATCCCCATAAACATATGTTACATTATATATCTGAAACTCATCACAGACTTGTTTACCTTGGCTGTGGCTGATTCGAAGATCTCTGGTAACGTCATGGGGACGGCGAGGGTCTGGTCGTCAGTCGAAATTTCAAACGCTGTCTCCAAACACTGAACAGCAACTGCAGAGCAACACACTCACTTTATAAATACTTTAGGCAACTATGAGAAAAATCTGAATCTTTCATCAAGAAAAAATTCCACAACTCTCCAGTTTACATCGTATACTATATCTGAGTTTTTGGGCAGCAAAATAACACTTAATTGAATCTGGGGGAAGATGGGACACAATTAACAATTATCACAGCTATGGATGTCCAGATCAACTTGGCCATGATCCAAGGCCTTTAATATTGATTATCTTCTGATATCAACTCTGAATTGACACTTAAAATGACCTAAATGTTGACCGATTTTGTTTCTGATGGAGTGATATGACAGCAGTAGATACTAAACTTATTTTTCATGAGCCACTTGATCCAAAAACTGACTTGAACTTGAATTTAAGTTATGGATCTGAGATGAATGAAACTGATGTTGGTTTTAGTTGAGAAGACGACTCACTCTGTTTCTGTCGTTCCAACAACTCTCGTCACTCTATCCACTCTGTATCAATTATGATTACGATCAAATTTCATATGAACACCTTTTTGTGAACAGGTGGTATACATCATGTTGAAATGAGCGATTTAAACATGTTTTTTCAGAAAAGAGAGTTTGGGTAATCAGACTCTGAAAGGTTCATGTGGACAAATCTCCAAGAAAAGAGGATAGTAGAGTAGGAGTTGAGTAAGGACAAACATTTAGGATAAACAGAGGAAAATGTTCTTGCATGAGCCTCTCGATTTCCCCATGATTAGTTCCTCTTCACCCATTAGTTTTAGTTGACCACAATCCTGAAGAGACTACACTAGTAATTCCACATTATGACACATGCTGCTGTTTATAGTTATGTATCCGTGCCTTGTTTCCTGTTGGATAACAAGAGACCCTTTTACACAGATTCCGCCGCAATCATGGTAAGGAGAGCCTTCAATATGCTGCAATCACACATTTACAAAGAACTTTGGTTTGCGGCGTAACGCTGCAACGGTGTCTCCTTTTACAAAGCATCCTGGCTGTGATGGGTAACATTACAGCACCGCCGCTAGTGTGACCTGTTAAATAAGCGTTGTAAATATAGCAATATTAGCTGTAATGCACCAAAACAACAATGAAAGGTGAACTTTTGCTACCAGCTTTGTATCTTCTTCAGATCCACGTTCTGAGCGTGTTAAATCCTCCAGTGGTGCATCGCGCACCTAATACGTCTTCAAAACGTCACCTACTGTTCTGGCTTCCCAGCTCACTCAATTCACAAAGAGGCCAGCTCTCCTGGTTTCGACTCCGTTGCTGTTCTCTGACTATCTCTGTTGCCGTCTTAGAGGCGGAAAGATTCTGTTACCCCTTCCCCTACCTTTTACAATAATGAAAAAAAGAAGAAAAAAAGGCAGTGTAAAAGGGTCTAAGGACTCACCTTCCAGGCTCTCCTGGGCGCCTGAGGTCAGACTCCCCGACTGGAGTTGATCATGGAGGAACTGGAGGATGGAGAAGGCGAGACGCTTGTTGTCCGTCATGGTGGCGGAAGCTCAGACTGTGGTCACTGAAGTAGAGAGACCCTGAAAATATAACAGCAAAAAGAAGAAGGATACTCAGCTAGCTAGCCAAGTTATCATCACAAAATTAGCATCAAATTAGATGCACCTCCATCCAGTGGAGGAAGATAACTAAGCACATGTACTCAAGTAAGGTATTTAAGTACAATTTCAAAGTACTTCTTTTAATGCTACTTTTTACTACACTACAATTTGTACTACTTCCTGTGAAAACCACATATATCCAGAAGTGTTGATTTTGAATATTTGTGATACTCCAGGTTGAAGTGTTTCCCTAATATGCTGAGAACATTCAACTACTTCTTAACCTAAATAAACTATTTAAAAAGCCTCTTGGATCAGCTTTGTTTATTTTTATTTATTGCTGTAGATTAAACTAGTGTGATATTACAGCTTTTAGGTCAGTAAAGGATCCGAATGCTTCCTCCTTCCCACCAGAGTAGCGATGTGATGATATAGGATTAATTGTAATAAGAAACACACAATAATTGATCGTGATGAATTTCCGGGATAATCTTAAATATCATCACAAGTGACATGGTCTAGCTTGCAATCATGGTCGACGAGCAAAACACAGACCCTGATTTAAAAAATAGAGGATCCCTAAAACTACATTTAAAAATGTATTTATCCTTAATTTATGCAGGGAGTCCGCATGATTAACGATCATTTTAAATTAGATTATTACATTGCTCACTAAAAAGGATGTTCAATAAAAAAATAAGTTGTGTCTTATCAGTGACACAATAAAAACAAATAAAAAGAGAATATTAAGTGATTCCAGTATGTATCACACACTAAGGCAAGCCTCGGTAAAACCAGTGTCCTTTAGCATTAGCTTGTAGAATATTCTAGAAACGAAGTATAACTCGACAGGACTGTCTTACTAATGCTAATACATGCAAGCTAACACTAGCCCTATTGATGAATCATTATAAAACAAGCTGACAACAACGGATAGTACGCAGATAATTGGAGCTAGCTAGCTATGAGACTTTAAACCACCCCATGCGAGGTCACTCTGCGTTTTAACTCATTTTTCAAACAAAGTTAACAGGTCACTTTTAGCTTAGCTTGCTAGCACGGCAACACATAAAAGAAAAAAACAGTATCAGCTCTACTTATGTTCGGTTCACGTTTGTGTACAGGTATTTGTAATATAAAGTGTATACGAACCCCTTATCAAAATCCTGGCCGCTTAACGCTATGTATATCGGTAGTAGAAAGTGGGTATATAAACTAGATGTCGTAGCATGGGCGGAAGCCTTTATCTTTGAGGTATATTCGTCATACAATTGGCTTATTGGCAGCAATGAAGCTCAAAGGAATATCACTTAAACGTATGATTGGTAGTGAGATCACAGTGGGCGAACCCGCTAGAAAAAAAGCTAAAATTGCATTAATATAAGTGTTACTTGGTTGTGCAACATATGCCGAATTGAAGAGTGATTGACAGTTCATTACATGTCTGAACTTTTCTTTCAACCGGCGTGCAGTTTGACTGAAAAGCAAGGCCATGTTGTAATGCAAGAGTTTTGAAAGGGGATTGGCGTGACGTGATCTCTAAACCACAACGGCACGATGCTAGCGGTTAGCGAGCTAACGCTAGCTGATAACGTCCCGTTGACTGCAACGGTGCTGCCGTACATGAAACATGTCATGTTGCCTAATATAACACAAGGAAACAGTAACGTGTTTTTCCTACCAGCTGTCTCTGTGTTTCAGGCGTGGATTAGCCCGGTAACGGATAAATTGACGTTAGCTCCTCTCCTTCGACTATTCGTAGCCGTCATTCAGCTAGCTAATTAGCTTGACGCAGAGTTACGTCGCCATGCGTAGGCGCCGGTTTGGTGACTCGTTTCCGGTCGTTTCCGGCGTAGTGACCAGTACAACAGACGTTTTGGAACACGAGCCTTCAGAATAAGATATATATCCTTAGTTTTACCCCGTGGTTTATTTGATGATTTCTTTATAAACACTAGACAGCTGTAGGCCTACTGGTAAGTTGACTTTTCTTTCCATATCAGACTGGTAAATAGATGATGGATCAACATATGAAACAGTGGACAGAGAGACGGAGGAAAGTGAAAGAAATCATTTTTACACCCTAAATCAAACACAAATACTAAATAAGATATACATAAGTAGACCGTAGGACACAAATATGTTTGAATTCATTTTGAAAGTCTACTTGCACAGTTTGTCCATCAGAGAGCAACTTGATTTTTGCACCCTGTAAAATGTCCCAATCACTGAATATCTTGGTCGTTATTGTATTATAACCTATCTTAATGAGACTTGTTTGTTGTATGGGATTATTTTAATGATATGCTGCATTGTTAATATAAAAAACATGTCTACAAACTTACACTGCAACAGAAAATAGTTTTAACTTTCAAATTTAGTAGTTTCTAAAAATAAACCTTTTGGAGCTATAATAGTTTGACTTACTTTGATTAATGGTTAAAGGCAGAGTAGGTAATTCTATTCGGAAACACTTTCTATTATATTACTTGAAATCCTCGTAACCTACCAATAGCCATCAATACATTAAATGCTCTGACATAAACATTAAAAAAAAAAAGTAATCTGTGGCCCTGCCAGGACTGTAAAAGCCCCGTCCAATCAAAAACGTTGGATCGAAGAAATTAATTGGACGGGCTGCCTGTCTGTCAATGGGCGCGTTTGGGATCGCATGCATTTGCGCCGATGCATGCACGAGACTTGAGAGGATCCGCCGGAACTCGTCATAAACACGCCAAGTTCCCACCACGTCAAGTCGGACACAGGTGCACTTCACGGACTTTTTTTTTATTTTTTTTTATTTAAACTTTATTAATAATTCCATACATAACAAAAACTGTCGAGCCAGGGGAAACTTTATGGACTTTGCACAAAGAATATGGCCTGCCCAGTGGCGCTGGCTTTCATCGTCGCTGACGAACTCGAGCCGAGGCATTTGAAGTCCCGTTGTTGACGGAGGCTGAGGAATTTTCTCACGTGGGAAATACCACGTGATAATTCTAACCAACTAGGGCAACGTTGAGGGGAGTGTCTTATGTCCGCACTTATTTCAGACCATCTGCAGAGAAAAGCATGCGAAGGGAGGTACCTGGAGATACCGCAAGTTTTTAAAGTCATGTGACATGTCGCAAAGGGAAGTTATCACCAGCATTTGTGACGTTTTTTTCCCAGAATGCCTTGTTTTGCGAGGCAAATGCATGCGCATATGGCAAGCCGTTTTAACATTTAATAGCTAGACTGAATATGTATTGCAGATATCTGTAATTCAATTCTTCCTAGTCATAAAGAACATTTCAGATATCCACAATGACATTCTTCCTATCCACAATTGTCATTTCAGATATCCAAAATGAAAAACTATTCCAGATATCCAGAATGTAATTTTGGATATCCAAAAATACATTGTGACTTGTAGAAATGTCGTTATGGATATCCACAATTCGTATTGTGACTAGTAGAAATGTAGTTTCAGATATCTACAATTAGAATTATGACTAGGAACAATACAATTGCAGATATCCACAAATGTATTGTTGATATCTGTTGACAGGTAGACAGGACGCCATTTTAAAACATTTTAAATTATGACTAGTAACAATTGGATTGAAGATATCTGAAATGGGAGTTTTTCCTAGTAAGAATTCAATTGCAGATATCCAGAATGTTCATTCTAGATATCCAGAATGTAATTGTGGATATCTGAAACTGAAAGCCCAATACACATGAATGGCAAAAGTGACGTCATTTGTCCTAGGAAGAATGCCATTGTGGATATCTGAAATGACAATTGTGGATAGGAAGAATGTCATTGTGGATATCTGAAATGTTATTTTTGACTAGGAAGAATTGAATTACAGATATCTGCGATACATATCCAGTCTAGCTATTAAATGATAAAACGGCCACTTATACTTTTTAAGGATTTTTAGATATCTTAAATTTAGTTTTGACTAGTACGATCAAAGTTGTAGATATCTTAAAATATCATTTTTACTAGTAAGAATGTATTGTGGATATTTTTAATTACCATTTCTCCCAGTCAAAATTACATTTTGACTGGGAGAAATGCTATTATGAATATCTAAAATATAATTACAGATAGTAGTGTGGTTCGATTAAATGTTAAAACGGCTTGCCATATGCGCATGCTTGATTCCAAACAAGCCTAATGCTTACTTCCTGATTGTGCACACTCTGCCGATCTCGAGCACTGGTTTGGCGTTCTGGGGGAGGGGCTTTGAACAGAGGTCTGAACGAAGGGAGCAGGGGCCTCATTTATAAAACTGTGCGTAGGATCCTTACTAAAAGTTTACGTATGCCAAAAAGCCAACGTTTGCGTGCTCCAAAAAAAAATCTGATTTATAAAACTGTGCGCACGCAAGCTTTATAAATGAGGCCCCTGGTCTTTTTCAGTTCTACAATGTGTTCATTATACTACTGAACCTTTAATTGTAATAATGAGGTATTTAGTTTCACAGATTAATCCATCAATAATTACAACCTAGCAATATAATATAATATATTATTCCAGTTATACCACTTATTCCACCACTGAATATATTACTGTCCATACGGTACAATACATATTCCGCTTTTAAAAATAAATTTGGTGATGTTATTTTTGCTACAAGAAATGCTCCTCGTGGCTCATTGAGGGTTTTATTTTGAAATGGATAGCCGGAAGTGTAATCCTCCTTCTGTGGCAGGCTAGTGGTCCTGCAGTTTGCCTGACAGATAACCCACACGGACCGAACGATCCTTCATTCAATACCTGAACTATGGGGCCGACAGGTTAGTAATGTCCCGATGTTTTTAATGTGAATGAATAATTTTCATGTAAAACTATCTCTGTGCCCGCCACGTGTCCTCTCTGATCATCTCTGTGATCATTTATATTAATTTGGCTCTGATCACTGAGTCTTTTTGTGCTAGTCTCGGCGCTAACGTTAGCTATTTTAGCTGCGGTGCTGTGACACCAGGCGTGTACCCGAGTCAGTTGGATGAATCCACTAGAAACATACTTTTAGCTGTCAGTTTTGTATGTAATAAGCAAATTAAAGTCGGTGTGTTATAATGTGGCTCGTTTCTCAGCAGTTCTGCACGGATCCTGTCTTGTATAGCATGTTAGCTGTTAGCTCACGATGCTTATTCACTGAGCTAACTAATTGTTTAGCCCTGACAACCTCCGTTTGACAGCGTGGATTACAGATGGATTACGAATTACCAATATCTCGAAGATGTGAATATAGGAAATGAACAATGCGCCAAAACTAAATTTATTGAACTAAGTTTATTGCCAAGTACGTTTTCACATACAAGGAATTTGCCTTGGTCTTCAGTGCGATATTTACAAAGAATAAACAATAAAGCAAACTACTGCAGTCAACAACATACATTAAAAATTACCCAAAATAAATTAATAAATACATAAAAAGTCACTCTACTTTCATATGCACCATAATACAATAATGTTTACAATTCTACAAAACTGAACTGTTTATGAATTCGGCATACTACTACTTACCAATAATTTACCAACAAAAGCTTTTCCGAGCTGTATATCGATTTAAATTTAAATAACTGTTTTTTTGGGGAAAGTAGACTGGGATTAGCTGGGAGCTGGTGTAAAGGTGGAATTATTTTTGGATAAGACTAAATCGGAATCAGGTTTATTACCAGAGTAGGTTTTCACATACAAGCAATTTGCCTTATAGTATTAGTAAAAAATAGTATTAAATGTATGTACAATATATCTGTAATATATTTTTAAAAAGTGTTGTCTGGTTGGTTAATGTGACATAAAAAAGAATAAAAAAGTGAGTGTAGCGTTCTGTTAGTTTGATGAGTAACATTTAAAAATGATCAGATATCATTGATTAAATTTGTCCGGTTTATAAGTGAAAAAAGTGCAGAGCCATATGATTTTCCTGTAGGGCAGAACTGACATGGTTGAAGTCAATAGTAACAACCACTAGTACATTCTTATGTATAATTTATGTGATGAGGAATATGTTTAACTAATTAGGAATGTGTACATACATGCTCATTTATTACACTGATTCTGTTATCTAAATATAATCATCATCAATCTGTGTGGGGTGGGGAATCATTCAACTTCTACCTGTACCTACTCCTGACACCGTTCACTCAAATACTATACTAAGTACAATTTGTAGGTACTTTACTTGAGTAGTTCCATTTTTATGCATCCTCTCAACTCCATGTATCTGACAGTTCTGTTAATAGTTACTTTGCAAATGAAAACTTATGATCAATTTATAAAATTATGCATGGTTATAGAGGAAAGTACCCAACAGTATGCAAAAAATTTAAAATGATCCTCACCATAACCAGCTGGGAGATAAACATACTGCTTATGTGTGTAATAATATTCTAATTATCTATAAATCATAGTAAAACACTGTGAAACATTCTGTCCTATGAGTACTTTTAAGTTTGATACTTTTAATCCAAACAAATTCAAGATAAGCTCCACCTTAACCAAGTACAACCTTACAGTAAAACCCTGCTTTTACATTAATTCATAATAATAATGTTATTAAATACAGTATAACAGTAACAGGGGACATTTTCTACTTTAAATACATTAAGTACATTTTATATTTACATATTTTTACTGAATCAAATGTAGGACATTAACAAGTAACTGGGATTTTTTGCAGTGTAATGATATGAGTACCTGCCTTGTTGCTTCCTGTCCTGCCTTGTCCTCCTGTAATGTCCCATCCTCGGCTCACCTGTCCTGTTGCCTGTTGTCCCAGGTGAGGTGGTGTTTGGCAGCCCAGTGCCAGTCTGCTCCGTCAACCGGCTGCGCTGGGACCTGAAACCCGAGCAGATCCAGGAGCTCTCCGAGGAGCTCATTGTCAACACCAAGAAGGTGTACGACGTCGTCGGAGCACTGGACATCGACAGCGTCACCTTCGAGAACACGCTGAAGGCCCTCGCTGACGTGGAGGTCGAGTACACCGGTCAGTGTCCACCACTCAGCAGCGTTTCTCTTCTGATGCTGGAGCTAATGTGTTGGGATGATATTCATCTTTTTCATAGCCTATATATGTATATATCTGTGTGTGTGTGTGTGTGTGTGTGTGTGTGTGTGTGTGTGTGTGTGTGTGTGTGTGTGTGTGTGTGTGTGTGTGTGTGTGTGTGTGTGTGTGTGTGTGTGTGTGTGTGTGTGTGTGTATTATTTTTGTCTTAATCATCATAATATTAAAAATAAATAAAAAAGGGCTGCAGGGCTAAATTAAAATTAAACAAAGGCCATAGTGCATGTCCATAAAATATAGACTGATCAGAATACAATATATCATTTTCAAGTTCCAGTGTCCTTGTCACCTATTATGTTGTCTGTAGCTGATGAAGGGGGGCAGGAAAGGTTATGGATGCCTCTGCCTTTACTTTATTTACTTTCTAGGCCTAAGGAACATTCTTCACCCATGTCAGAATTGTTTTTAATTGTTAAAGTGCTGTATTCATTAGTATTTCAGATAATTCTTCTATCTCTCAGATGTCTCTCAGATGTTGGAATGTCCTTGAATGTACCAAAATAGTTTAAACAATAGAAGAATACAACAGAAGATCAGAATGTGTTACTGAATACTAAATTGTTCTCAGTTTTAAGTGACTGAAACTGTTAAAGCCAGCTAATCTTTTATGCAATGTTCACACTTCGAGTGACAAAAGCAACAAAATGGCAAAACATGGCCAGCTCAACTTTGATTTGTAACACCAAACGGCGACAAGTGACGTCAGTTTGCATCGTCATCTCACCGGCTTCCTTAAAAAAAAAAAAAAAAAAGATGAAATCTGGTAATGTTTCTTTTTTCCTATTGTTAACAATTCTTGTGAAAAGATTCAAACCAACAAAGTTGTGAGTCCGTCTCTTAATGCGGTCTGGCTTCCTGCCATTGGTGTCTATCGACATACATCTTTTAAAAAAAACGTTTACAAACAAACAGGAGGAAAATAGAGCATTTGTTGGGGACTATTTTCATTGGCGGATGAATCCACATTTGGTGCTCTAGTGAGTCTGTGGCAGCAGAAGGTTGATTGTGGGATTGAGTCCAAATAAACCACAGTCTGTGTTCATGGTAATGAAGCAATATGTCACCCAGTGCAACAGTGTGTCTCACTGTTAATAGTTAATTTAAAGAGGTCAAACGCTGCATCGTAGCTCGAACCTGACAGCCTGGGCGTCCATTGTGGGCTCTGCAGTGAAGCTCTGAGTCAACAGAATCAGTATGTGATGTTAAAGACTCGTCAGCAATTTGTAGAGAAAGCAGCTGAACCAGCTGCTGCTGCGACAATAGCGTTTGTGTGGAGGCAGCTGAAAACCTGAAAACACCTCCAACGCACTACAGCTAATGCTGCTGCTGCTGCAGGAGGAAACACGGAAACTCTTCCTGCTCTCTGACTTCATCCTCAGTTCATACCCACTCTCATCAGTCTCAAAGCCTTCATGATTGTTAAAGAGCATGCAAGGGAAATTTGTAGAATTATTAGATTTAATAAATCAGAATTCCAAGTTCAAATTATTAGACTCTAAATTGAAATGACAAGATACTAAATCAAAATGAGGAGATGCTGAGACAAACTGACGAGGCACTGAGACAAAATTAAAAGTCAAAGTTAAGAAATGACTCTGATACTAAATAGGGATATGATGGACAGGTGGGTGTCACTACCTGCTTCTGCCCTTCACACCTCCTGGTGGCGGAGCAGCTGCAAGTGCACCCTGTATCAGATATACTGCAAAGAATCAAAATGAAAAAGACACTAAAATAATTCCTTTTAGTTCTTTGTCCATGAATAATTAAAAATAGAGGCTTACGCCTTCGATAAAATGAAGAAATTGACCTTGTATCACGTTTAATCTAATAATATTTATTTGTTAATAATTTATTGTTGAAGACATCACTGTGGGTCTGGTCACTGTGATGGGTAATTCTTTACATCTTAAAGAGTAAATCATAGAAGGTAAATAAAAGAAAACAATAATATCTGACCCCGTTTCTTACCTGTCTCAGTCCAGAGGAACATGTTGGACTTCCCGCAGCACGTCTCGTCCTGTAAGGATGTGCGAACGGCGAGCACCGACGCTGACAAACGCCTGTCGGAGTTCGACGTGGAGATGAGCATGAGGGAGGACGTCTACTTGAGGATTGTGGCTCTGCAGGTGAGCTGATGGAGAGCCGTCCAGTCAGCAGACAGACAGATAGATAGATGGATGAATAGATGGAGAGATGATTGGTTGATAGGTTTGCTCTTTCCATCTTTTCCCCTTTTCACATCTGCCGCCTCGCTGATGACATTTGGACCTGGTTCGGTTCTTCTCCTGGTCTCTGTGTTTCTCATGGTTTCCTGTTCTCATAAAGTCTTTTTGTTTCCATCTACAGAAGAAGGTGGATGCCAGCAGCCTCACTCCAGAGTCCAAGCGTTACATGGAGCGACTGGTCAAACTGGGGAAGAGGAACGGCCTCCACCTGCCCAAAGAGACTCAAGAGGTGGCCGATGCTTCCTTATTATTACTCATTATGTATGCAGGAGACTTCACTGTGGTCTCAAGTTAAACTTCTCTAACCTTTAGACCAGGGCTATTCAACTATATGGTTCTATAGATATTAAAGTAAATGTATTTAAATAGTCAACAGAAACTGTTATCTGAGTCAGATCAAGTGTTTTCACATTGGAGTAAGCTGGTGGATAAAATCCTCTATCACTGTACACTGTGTTTTTAAACTTTCCATGTAGTATCAGATATTTATAAGTATTTGACTCTAATCTACGCTCTGCTATAACAGGAGATCAAGACCATCAAGAAGAAGCTGAGCAACCTGTGCATCGATTTTAACAAGAACCTGAACGAGGACACCACCAGTCTGTCCTTCACCAGAGACGAGCTGGGTGAGTCCTGAGCCTTCAGGCAGCCGGACCCGGTCTTCTTCTTTCTTGTGTATTAAACCATGTGGCGGTGTTGGTTTCAGGCGGCCTCCCCGAGGACTTCCTGAACTCTCTGGAGAAGGACGGAGAGAAGCTGAAGGTCACCCTGAAGTATCCACATTACTTCCCCACCATGAAGAAATGCTTCGTCCCAGAAACCCGCCAGAAGCTGGAGGAGGCCTTCAACTCCCGCTGCAAAGAGGTGAGACGGGAAGTAAATAATGTCACCGACTCGACTTGAAGAGGTTTAGACACTTATAATAATTTGAGTTAGTTAATGCAGGATTTAATTCCCATATATAATCTTTGGAGCAAAGAACGTTTGTTTTGAGCTGATCACCAGAAGAGTTTGTGTTATTTATAGGTCAGTGATTTAATTAGTATTATTCTGATTAAAAAAGATGTATGCTATAATTAGACAGAGGTAGATTTAGTTAGTTAATTAACATTAATTATGTTTTAGAGACAAAACAATCAAACGAGAATAGTTGTTGGCGAAGCTCCTCAAGGTAGCTGTTGTTTTGCATTGACAGCTATGTTAAAGGAACAGTTCAGACCAAAAACAAAGATACATATTTTTATTTATATAATATGTATTTATATATATATATTTCTTTACTTATAGCACTATTTATCCATCTGGATTGTTGTGGTATGAGTTGCCTAGTTTAGCCTAGCTAAGGGCTAAACTGTGCAATAACAGAGTTCCGCTGTGTTTTCAGGAGAATTCAGCCATCCTGAAAGAGCTGGTGGAGCTTCGGGCTCAGAAAAGCTCCATGCTCGGCTTCACCACACACGCTGACTACATCCTGGAGATGAACATGGCTAAGTCTGGGAGGAAGGTGGCCGGCTTCCTGGGTGAGTGTCTTTACAACAATCACGTTGGACCCGCATGCACCAATAACCTGCAGAGAAACGTGTGTTAATGAAACAAAATGCTCAAGAAAGCATTTAACATAATAATTTCAGCATTTTATCAAGGAATGAGCATCAATGATAAGCATTTATCTAAAAGAGAAATAGGAAAAAGAGCTAATATTGAAGGTTCAGATGATGATCGTGTGACATGTGGAAGATATGCCAAACATCCACGAGATAAGATCAATTCTGCCAGAACAAATCACTGAAGATGAAAAGTAAATGTGAAAATATTATATATAAACCTTCTCCGAGTAGTTTCTTATCTCTGTAATGTCTGTGATGGGAATGACCGGATATTTGGTTAAAACACTGTTAGTGGAAAGTGAAAAGGCAACTCATAACCAATGGCTTAAAATCCATAAATAAATCTTCTTAATAGAAAAACTGATACATACGCTATATTGCCAAATATTCACTCACCTGCCTTGACTCACATATGAATTTAAGTGACATCCCATAATATTAATCCATAGGGTTTAACATGACATCGGTCCACTCTTTGCAGCTTTAACAGCTTGGAAGGCTTTCCACAAGGTTTAGGAGTGTGTTTATGGGACTTTTTGACCATTCTTCCAGAAGAGTATTTGTGAGGTCACACTGATGTTGGAGGGAAGGCCTGGCTCTCAGTCTCCACTCTAATTCATCCCAAAGGTGTTCTATCGGGTTGAGGTCAGGACTCTGTGCAGGCCAGTCAAGTTCATCCACACCAAACTCTCTCATCCATGTCTTTATGGACCTTGCTTTGTGCTCTGGTGCACAGTCATGTTGGAACAGGAAGGGGTCGTCCCCAAACTGTTCCACAAAGTTAGGATCATGGAATTGTCCAACATCTCTTGGTCTGCTGAAGCATTCAGAGTTCCTTTCACTGGAACTAAGGGGCCAAGCCCAGCTCCTGGAAAACAACCCACACCACAATCCCCCTCCACCAAACTTTACACGTGGCACAATGCAGTCAGACAAGTACCGTTGTCCTGGCAACCGCCAAACCCAGACTCCTCCATCATTCGTCCCCCCAGAGAACGCGTCTCCACTGCTCTAGAGTCCAGTGGCGGCGTGCTTTACACCACTGCATCCACCGCTTTGCATTGTACTTGCTGATGTATGGCTTGGATGCAGCTGATCGCCATGGAAACCTATTCCATGAAGCTCTCTATGCTGTTCTTGAGCTAATCTGAACGCCACATGAAGTTTGGAGGTCTGTAGCGATTGACTCTGCAGAAAGTTGGTGACCTCTGTGCACTATGTGCCTCAGCATCTGCTGATCCCGCTCTGTTAATTTACGTGGCCTACCACTTCTTGGCTGAGTTGCTGTTGTTCCCAATCGCTTCCACTTTGTTATAATCCCACTGACAGTTGACTGGAATATTTAAGAGCGAGGACATTTCACAACTGAACTTGTTGCACAGGTGGCATCCTATCACAGTTCCACGCTGGAATTCACTGAGAGACCCATTCTTTCACAGATGTTTGTAGAAACAGTCTGCATGCCGAGGTGCTTGCTTTTATACACCTGTGGCCATGGAAGTGATTGGAACACCTGATCTCAAATATTTGGGTGGGTGAGTGAATGCTTTTGGCAAAATAGTGTATGTTGAAACTACAAGAAGAAAAACTCTGGAAAAAAATGTTTTGAGTCTAACGCTGAGTGGAAGGTTTTGTAATATTTTTCCTGATGTCAAACAAACTCTTCTTCATGAGATCAGAAATGTAAACTGTTATTCTGTAAAGTGTTACCTGCAGAAGAAACTCCTCTCACTTTCTCTCGCTCTATCATGTTGTTTCAGAGGAGCTGGCTCGTAAGCTGAAGCCTCTGGGCGAGGAAGAGCGCGTGGTCATCCTCAAGCTGAAGGAGAAGGAGTGTCGGAAGAGAAATCTGCCTTTCAACGGAGAGCTGCATGCCTGGGACACGCGCTACTTCATGACCCAGGTAAGAGCTGCACACCGGGGAGGCGTGCTGCTGCTCCAGGGACATTTACAAAGATCAGTTATTGTACATTAAGATGAGATGAAGCCAGACAAATGGTTTTGTTAGATGTTTGGATCTACAGAACACTTATTTCCAACTTAGCACTTTGTTAAAAGGGAATTTAAAAATGAAAAAACCAAACCAGAAAATAAATATTAATAACAAACAACTTCCTTGTTCCTTCTCTCTGCTTTTTCCTCCTTCTCCCTCCCCCTCCCTTGTTCCTGTCAGGTGGAGGAGACTCAGTACGCAGTGGATCAGAACCTACTGAAGGAGTACTTTCCTATGGAGGTGGTGACTAAAGGTCTGTTGGACATCTACCAGGAGCTGCTGGGTCTGTCCTTCGAGCTGGTGGATGGAGCTGCCGTGTGGCACCCAGACGTCACTCTGTACTGTGTGAAGGACGGCAGCAGTGGGCAGGTGGTTGGCCAGTTCTACCTGGACCTCTACCCCAGGTGAGGCCTTGGCCGGATGCTCCATATTTATTTAGGGTAAATGTGTAGATGCGAGTCTCCAGGTGTCCTCGTCCTCTTCTCCGAACCTCTTCCCACTCTCTCCTCTTCCTCCTAATCCCTCTTCTTCCTCCTCTTCGTCTCCTCGTCCTCCTAAATGTCTAGATGTAAGTGTCCAGGTGTCCTCACTGTCTTCTCCCACACCTGTCCCCCACAGGGAGGGGAAGTACGGTCACGCCGCCTGCTTCGGCCTGCAGCCCGGCTGTCTGCTGCCCGACGGCACGCGTCAGATGTCGGTGGCGGCCATGGTGGCCAACTTCAGCAAGCCGACGGCCGACGCTCCGTCACTCCTGCAGCACGACGAGGTGGAGACGTACTTCCACGAGTTTGGACACGTCATGCACCAACTCTGCGCTGAGGTCAGCTGATCAGCCTTCACCTGTTGCTACACCTGCTTCTGTCTAGCAGTGCCTCCAAACAGTTTACAGTAATAACAAAGCAGACTCACTTTTGAAATGTATCGTCCTTTTAGAAACAAGTCCTTGATTTCAGACAGAGGCTGCTTCTTATATCCAGCTGATGACCATGAATCATTTTGATGAAATGACCACTGTCAATTGTTTTAAATGACTTGTGTGCATAAGAACCCTGCAAAAGGTCACTTCACGGTGTAAAGATGCAATGCAGAGCTGATTAATAATAAGCATTACAGTACAGCATTATAAGGAAAAGAATATACAAAACTTTGTTCAGGTGTTTACTTTAGAGAGTCCCCTTTCCTGCCACAAAAGCTTGGGTTCATCAGTCACGCCTGAGAAGACTCCTCATAGCTGTGTCCCGCTGTATGGGGATACAATATATATGTTTGAATGTCTTTGATGCTTATAGGTTGTAGAAAGTCCTCTTTAATAGAAGTTTAAAAACACTATACAAAAACAAAATGCTATACAATGGTGTAGATGTGTATAATAACTAAAGACTGGGAAATTAATTTAATTACTTTTTGATTCATTGTTTTTTATATTCATAGTTGATGAGCATTACCTGATGAGTTTGACAGTGTCAATACCAGGATAGAGCCGCTAACCTAAATTCACTACACAGTGTTGTAGTTAATGACAAGCTAGTGGAAGCAGCACTGGTTCATAAACCAGCTATGATTGGACAAACACTGTCCAGGGGCGGGATTTAACGACCACTCGTTTGTGCAATTGAAATGTGTACCGCCTGTGTTCTTCCTGTCGGCTGGTTTCTAAGTGTCTGTGTGTTTGCAGGCGGACTACGCCATGTTCAGCGGGACTCACGTGGAGCGGGACTTTGTGGAGGCTCCGTCTCAGATGTTGGAGAACTGGGTTTGGGAGAAGGAGCCTCTACAGAGGATGTCCAAGCACTACAAGACCGGCAACCCCATCCCAGAGGAACTGCTCGAGAAACTCATCAAGTCCCGCCTCGCCAACACTGGTGGGTACCACGCAGGAAGTAGTACTTTTGCTCTACTATAATGACTGGTTTAAATGGAATACAAACTCATAACTGTGACTCTCCCGCAGGTCTGTTTAACTTGAGGCAGATCGTTCTCGCTAAAGTGGATCAGGCTTTGCACACTAGGAATGGACTCGACGCCGCAGAGGAGTACGGACGCCTCTGTCAGGACATCCTGGGAATCTGTGCTTCACCAGGTCACAAAATCTGCACATTCTTGCACACTTAAAGAAAACTAAAACACACAGCCAGGCTTCCTTTCTCTCTCTATATAACTGCAGCCAGTTCAGAGCCTCCTGCCTCTCGGACCCTGCCTGTTGTAACTATTGTAGTTTGGAGATGCTTCCAGCTTCACCCTAACTGCCTCCTGGTTTTCAACCTCTGATCTCTTTGACCTTTGACCTGCAGGAACCAACATGCCAGCGACCTTCGGGCACTTGGCCGGCGGTTACGATGCTCAGTACTACGGTTACCTGTGGAGCGAGGTGTTCTCCATGGATATGTTCTTCGCTCGCTTCAAACAGGAGGGAATCATGAACCCAAAGGTCAGCTGAGGAGAAAAATAAAGAAATGTTAGTCGTACATGAAAATAAATAATCGGCAGATGACATTTATGATGGGTAGGAAAATGTCAGCTGATTAGTCATTTTTGACTTAAACAAACTGATGGAATCTGACTGAACCAAACAAGCAACTAAAGGCAGAACTGGAATTGTGAGATTTTGCACTTAAATGGAGTATTTCCATGTCCTGCTTCTGTCTACTTCTACTCCACTGCTTCTCACAGGAAATATTGTCATTTCTACTGCACTACATTTAACAGTTACTTTTCAGATTCAGCAATACAAAAAAAAGGATTATGATGTATTAATATAGAGAAAGTAAACCTTTATTGATCCGCAGGCGTACATTCCCAAACTACCCAGCAGGATATAAAGTAAATATAAAATGAGCTCAACCTTCACCAGCAGCAACATTAAAGTGTTGTACAGATATTCTGAAATAAGGGCCATTCTGCATAATGAATACTTTTACTTTAAGAACTTTCCTTTTGAGAAAAATAATCATTTCAAAAAGTCTCCAAAGACAAAATGTCAAAGAGTTCGACGTGTTGTGAGTGAGACTGGAGTTATTCCAGGTTTGAGATCAGTAACTTCTCTCTCCTCCATCTGAAGAGTTTAGTATTTGTTCATCAGGTTTCTTCATCCCCAACATAGCAGCATAAATGAACATAAAAAGTGTTTTATAAAGGTTTGTTTTCTGTTTTGGTGAAGGAAAAACAGAATATTTTTGTGGTATTTTGGGGGAAATATCAAGATGTTGGTGGAAAATAACTTAATGGGCCCTATCTTGCACCCAGCGCACCAACGCAAGTAGCCTATCATCGCTATTTTCCATCCGACACAGCGGCCCTTTCCGCCAGATACGCACGTCGGTAAGATAGGAAATTAACTTGTGCTCCTCCGGGCGTGTCAGCAGAATAATGAGGCGTGGTCCGGCGCAAAGTTTCCCTGTTGCTATTTTGGTGTTTCAGAAAACAATTGCACCACTGACTTTAACCCAGTGCACAATTGTTTTCTGAAACACCAGAATAGCAATCCACCCTGGAACAAGTGCCTCTCGCTCTTAAAGGGAATGGGAGATGATGCTCTCATTGGTTTATTGCATGTTACCCCAAACACACCTATTAGTAATGAAGCCACTTAAGACCAACCTTTTCAGACCTGCATCGGGCACAAGAGTCATTTATCTGCCGTTAAAATAGCAACGGTGTCCGAGATCGCCCACAAAGACACTTCCGCTTCGCGTTTCAGACTTGTGTTTCAAACCGCCAAGATTGGGCCCAATGAGTTAAACGTGTGGGAGCTTTTCCAGCTTAACAGAGCCTTTTCCCTCAAATATAATTTCATAGTAATCAAGATGTAGAATTGTTAAATGCCTACATTTATAATGTAGATGTTGTTATTATAGTGTTTATGGGATAAGATCCAACTTTATTTATCCCGAGGGAAATTATTGTGCAGCAGTTGCAGTACAATTTAGGAAAGAGTGCAAATATATAAACAATAATAATAAAATGACAATGCCTCAGAAAACCTTTGTGAAATCAATATTTAGGTAAATCCCCTCAGATGTTTCAGATGGATATCTATCTTGTAAGGAGAATAGAAATAAAGACGGAGCCACTTCAGAGTAGCTTTTGACTGACTGTGAATCGCTGTCTCCCGATTGGTCCTCCAGGTGGGTCTGGACTACAGGAAGTACATCCTAGGACCCGGCGGCTCTCAGGATGCCTCCGAGATGCTGAGGAAGTTCCTCGGGCGGGAACCGAAACAAGAAGCGTTCCTGCTGAGCAAAGGACTAACGGTGGAGCAGGACGCCAGCACGCCGTGTCCCTGCTGACCAATCACAGCAGCCGTCTCCACCCCCATTCCCCCACAGTGACAACGGACTGAGGTTTTCTAGAAAAAACAGCTACCCAAAGTGGGAAAAAAATTAGCATAAATAAAATGATTTGAGGTGACGTCTCCTGTGTCTGTATAACTGATGTTACATGAAACCGTTAAGTGACGGTGGAGGTCTCCTTCACGTTGATGTCCGACCAGAAAATGACTCCTGGCGATCTCATCCAAACCTGACACGGACCGGTTCATTTCAAACACGGACCCGAACCTGAAATCCAGTCGCTCTAATAAACTTAAATTAAAACACTCGCTCATTTATAGATGAGACGGGCTTGTTGTACTGCTGCGTGACTGAATGGAAGAGTCCTATCTGGGTGTTTATGGTTTAGTTAGTGTCCACAATGAAATACAGGTCAAGAATGACTCTATTTCTGTATGGTTTGTATTGATAAAAAAAAAAATCATCAAGAGGGCAAAAATAAGCAAAGTGACTATATTTCCAAACTTTGCATCATCTTCAAAAGCCAAGTTTAAGTGCTGAGTAAACTGCATGTGTATGTTATCTACGTAGAATAAGTTGGCATGTTACAACAGGCTTCACATTTTAACATTTAAACAAGAAGCAAAATTGTTAAGGAATAAGAAGGATTCTGTGTTTACAGTGGTAATGGAAAGATAAAAGCCAGAATCAATCACAGTGATCGGGAACCTCTAACTCCAAAAAGTCTATACAGTTCTTACATTAGTTCAGCTGGAAATAAATTGACTTGGAGTAAGTTTGTTTGACAGGTGACCTCTTACTGTGAGGCGGTTGATGCTACGACCCTTTTGCCCACATTAGGATTCCCTGGTTCTAGTATGTGAAGAGGGTAAACCACAGACCATCAACAGAGTGAGGGGCTGACATCAGCAGGTGGCGTCTCCCAGCTGATGTAATGTCCTCAGAGAGCTGCAGGTCAACAGCTCTGTTTAAAAACACAGCCTGAAGGTAAAACTGCAGAACAAACATTCACAGGACGGGGAGGTAGATCATCAAAACAACAACTCCTCGTTTCCTGCTTCTGTTTGGGATCAGACTACTATCGCTTATTCTGTATGATTTAGCTACAAATTCCTTTCCATCCCTGCTGCTGATCATTTTTTAAAACCTCCGTTGTTCCTTCTGTCAAGGCAACCATTGAGTTCAGTCAACTTGCTGCAGAGAGATACATTATTACAGTCAATACATTTAATAATAATAATAAATGTTAATGCAATGAAGATGGGGAACTACATGAAAACAAACTATTTGATGGGGCTTTAAAATATACATAAATAATAGATGACAATTAAATGTGTGATTTCCTCATAGCTCAAATGTAAAGCCTGTCTTTTTTTGTCCATGACATCAAGCCAGTGACCAGTAAGAGCTGTTTATACTCCATCTCCAGTAGCTAACTGATACATCAATAGTTAGGATTAAGATAAGAAATACAAGACACAGACTTAAATGTAGGAATTGCTTCTGTAGTAGGAAGATATTATTTAGATTTGAAACTTGGTCAGGACAGATTTTCTGTAATGAGGCTCGAGATGTTTGTGGTTTTTGTGCGTCACATGATGTCAGAGGTTTCTAACTGCAAAAGATTCAGGTGCAGCAGATGTCCTCCAGCTCTACAGTAGCTTTGTTATCCTCATTATCCTCACCTTAGTCTTCAGCCTAATTAGCGTTGAGCTGGGTGGCGGCCCCTGGGGGACCCCGACTCCCACAGGCCCCTGCAAACACTCAGGTGAGATCAAGATGAACTGTGTTGGTACAATGTGAGTAATTTAAAGTCCAGCTGGTAAAGATACTGTGTGGTAAACTCACAGAGAACAGGATAAATGATTTATGTACAGAAACATTGCAAATATCTGAGAAATCCTCTTAATCTGGTAAATTCACCTGAATAGCCTCAGCTAATATCAGACTTCTTTTTCAACCAGAGGTGTCGCCCCCTTCAGGCACATCAGCGTTGGTTTCACTTCTCAGAACTGGAGGTTGCCACCTGCTAATGATAGCAGGCATAATTATTATTATAATATATTATAATTAATATAATATAATTTATTAGTTTTACAGTACGTCCAGTATTTTCAGAGAGGGGTGCAGGGTGTGTTTAGCCTCCTGCCATTACGGCGGAACTGTCTGTCTAAAAGGGCTACAGTGCCTTGCTTTGAGGGACGAGGCGGATGAGCTGGTTTGTTGATATTTTGGATGTTTGTGGGCTCGGTGGCTCTGAGTGGTCAAAAAACTCTCTAAACACGTTTTGATTGTTGCGAAAAACACAAAAAAATCAAACCTGTTCCGAAAAGTTTTTTGACAGACGCTGGCCAGGTGGGAGAACTGGTTGTCATGGAGGACATTCTCTGAGGAAAACAGACAGACTGAAGAGCAGCTGAGCTGAGGAAGGGAAGACCAGACGACTGCAGAAGTCTGAGGGAGACGATGGCAGCGCATCAAGCAGCAGCAGCAGGAGGAGGAGGAGGTGGAGATGTCAGCCTGCAGGACATACTGAGAGGACGGACGGATGGAGTTCAGAGGACAAAGAACAGCTCCAACATGATCAGAGTGTTCATCAGCTCCACCTTCACAGGTCAGCTTACTGTTTAGGAAAGCCAAATCCAAGACCGACTATTGTATACTTCTACTGCTGTCTGTATGCATCCAGTGTGTGTTGCACTGAGTAGGAACTATTTAGGGGATCAAACGTTTTCACAGCAGACATTTTGACTTGCCAACGCAGGAAAAGCACAATAAGTCTTAGGTGAGCCAGTTCCAGGGCTCCGATGCTGTGCTCACTGATATGGCTTGCCAGAGACTTAATGAAATGGAGTTATTGTTAATGTGACTTAAACCTGAAATCTGAGCTTTTCCAGCGTTGACAAGCCTAAATGTCTGCTGTTCAAAGGGACCGTTGGTTGAGAGAGACCTTCCTTGGCAGCCAGTTAGTTCATTATTATTATTTTTAAGTAAGGAGCACAACGTGCTGTCCAGTTGCAGTTTATATCCAAGTCTGTCCAAAATGTCATCACATCATTTTATCCTGTTAGACATTTGTGTTAAATTGTCATAATTTCCATATGAAGTTGTTAGTTAGGGTTGAAATAACCACAGTGAACTTTGATCTCCAAATGTTAATCAGTTCAACCTTGAGTGCAGGTGAAATTCACTCAAGGCGTTCCTGAGAGATTGTGAGAATGGGAAGGATGTGAGGTCACAGTGACCTTGACCTCTGACCTCGACACTCATCTTTTTTTTTTATCTCTGTGTTGCGGCTCTCTGGTCAGACATGAGCAGTGAGAGGAGAGCCCTGCTGGAGAAAGCTTACCCAGAAGTCCTTGCTTTGTGTCGCAGTCTGGGGCTGGTGTTTGAGGTCAGTTTTGTAATGTTAATGTTGCAAGTTGAAGACAAAGACAGTCCAATAACTGTTTTATATGATATATATTGCGTATTTACAGTATATGCAGTTTTCAGTAAACACCTGCATGTTGATCAGTGAGGTCACTTCCTGTTCAGGTGGTGGATCTGCGTTGGGGGATTCGAAGCATCATGTCTGGAGACCACGAAGCCTGTGAGATCTTCCTGCAAGAGATCGAGAGCTGTAAGAGGATTTCTGCTGGTCCAGATTTCATTGTGAGTCTTTTATCCTTCCTTAAACTATAATTCAGATTTTTATCATCTTTATTGTTCAGATAACACCAAATATTTTGTTGGGTTTGTATGTTTTAGCTTGAGTTAAAGTTGTGAATCACACTGTGATCACACCTAATATATATTTTTGTCAGACAGCAGCTGTCGAGGTGAAGCTGAGATCATAAGGCATCAGATGTTTGGTGACAATCACTCAAGACTCAAACAGTCAGCGATAAGTTGAACTTTACATCTGAAACTAAAAAGTTAGCGTCCAGATTTGCTTTGTTTGGCTTATCAGACTTAAGTTCACAGTTACTCTCACAAATGAATGAGACATCCAAAAATAGAATCCTATGAGAGTTTTTGGAGTTAAGAAAATGATTTCCTTAAAAAGAGTGGCAACCATGATAAATTACTACAAACTTGACATCATAAACAAAATAAATAAATATTATCATCCAGCCAGAAAGATATCTACAAAGATGGTGATTGCAATAACTATCTAACCGACACAATAACAGACATTTGTGTCTCTGGGGAACATTGAAACAAAATCACCACACTTTTTGGATGGTCATGTATTGGATACGTTATGTTGTAAAGTAAAGTGGAAGTATGTCATTAAACATTTCACCCAGGATTATCTTTTAGCTCATTCATCTTCCTCTCTTTATTTTCCTGCGTCTGGGCTCCAAAGGCTCTGCTGGGGAGCCGGTATGGCCACCGAACTCTTCCTCGCCTCATCCCGGAGAAGCAGTTTGAAGTCCTTTTGTCCAAACTCTCCAAAAACCCTGAAGGCGTCAGGCAGCTGAATAAGTGGTTTTTAAAAGACAGCAATGCGGTCCCACCCACATATGTGCTTCAGCCAATCACGGTTCACTTCCCGCACTACAGCGACCTGCGACCTGAGAGCGTCCCGCAGCGTGACGGCAACCTCCTCTCCTGGCGTTTCACAGAGACTCAACTGTTGCAGCTCTTACGCTCCGCCGCCACTGACGCCAAGGCAGCCGGTGACATCACAGCTGAGCAGGAACATCACTTCTTCACATCAGGTCAGAGGTCTCACACAGTTTGTCCTTGTATCAAATCATTCGTGAAATCTGAGGGTCTGTCTCTTCTCTTCCACAGTCACAGAGCAAGAGTTTGAGCAGGGTTTGTGGAAGGAGGGCAGGGAACCGTCGGCTCTGCTCTTTGTACGAGAGATTCCCCGCCAGAGGATGAGGGGCAGTCCCAAACGTCTCGCCAAGTACATGGACCTCACCGCTGATGGCCTGCTGGACGCAGAAGCTCAGGGGCTCCTCGCTGGCCTCAAGTCCCGCCTCTACGCCACAACGCAGAAGATCCTCAACCTGCACTGCGTGGAGCTCAGCAAAGGAAGCATCGACCCCAAACGCAAAGAGCACGCTCAGTACCTGGACAGTGTCTGCGAGCAGTTCATCTCGCAGATGAAGGTCAGGATTGAAGCAGCGATCGAGTCCTCGGCAGTGGGGGGGCGGAGGAAGATATGGGGAAGCATTGAAGAAGAAAGGGAGGAAATCTCAGATAGGGTGGTTGATGAGGCTGTACAGCACGCCACCATGAGCAGGGAGCTGTGCAGAGGTGTCTACGTCAGGGAGGGTCTTCTGGGTAAGCTCTGCTGCGCCATGTGGGAGTCCACCAATGTTCACCACAGCCCCCTGGTGGTGCACGGGGCTGCTGGGATGGGGAAGACAGCTCTGCTGTGTAAACTGGCGCAGGAGATGCGTAGTGTTCTGGAGGCCAGGGCGGCGGTGGTGATCAGGCTGCTGTCGGCTCGTCATCCTCAGAGGCCCGACATCGACCACGTCCTCCGCAGCGTCTGCCTCCAGATCTGTTTGGCATGTGGTTTGGCTCCACCCTCGCCACTGACGGCCAACACTCACCTGGATCTGGTCCGGTTTTTCAGGAACATCCTCGCTGAGGTTTCCCAGCAGGGGAACACTCTGCTGATCGTCCTGGATGCTCTGGATCAACTCTCAGACCAACATCACACTCACAAACTCCACTGGATGCCTGTCAACCTCCCACCCAACGTCCACCTTGTGGTTTCCATGGATACCAACAGTGAGGCGTTCGCTAACATGCGTCTGAAGTTGAAGAGTTTAGGGAATTTCTTTGAAGTCGAGCGTTTGTCTGGTGTCGAAGGAAAACAGATGATGGAGTCGTGCCTACGAACATCTCAGCGAACTTTGACCCCCGAGCAGAGCGGCGCTGCGCTGCGGAGCTTTGAGGCAACTGGCTGTCCTCTGCACCTCAAACTGATTCTGTGTGCCGCCAAACGCTGGGCGTCCTTCACTCCACTCTCAGAAACACACCTGCGAGCCAACACACAGGAAATGATGTCACAGCTCTTCCTGATGCTGGAGGAGAAGCATGGAAGGGAGCTGGTGGGCGGGGCCTTAGGGTACATCACTCTGGCAAGGTGAGGAGACTGTAACCAGGCGGCAACTTCACTGAATAGTGAATCCAATGCAGAAGTGCTGTAAAGATACATTATTTCTCATGCCCAGCAGGGGGCGACTCCTCAGGTTGTAAAAATAAGTCTGATTCTTTAGACGTCTATGAGAAAATGTCTACTTCTCATTTAGGGTGTGGGTACCTTGTGATTGACAGGTGGTTCACTCTGTGGTTGTATTAATTTCCAAAAATGCCTTAAAAGAGTTACTGTGCCGTATGCTAGTGCTAATTAGCTACCTAGCATCTGCTGTTTGTTTAGAGTGCATTCAACGAGACTTTTGTTTGTAGGTTAAAAGAAGACACTAGCAAAAAAGCTAATGTGGCTCTCAGGATGAAACAGTGATGCAACTTCTTTCTGCAAATATGGTTTAAAATGTAGTGATTTGAGTGATTGACTCTATGGATGGAAGTTCTAAAGCTACAAATGTGGAGAACCAATAGCATGCTGTAAAACCGGATGCACAATTATAAAGCCTTAATGTTTTCATACTGAAGTCCAGAACATTTGAATCAAGCAGAAGTTATTATTTTCTCTCATCAGAGTAACATCCCTGTAGAGAAGATTTTTAAGCTGAAATCACAGTATAGGGGGAAAGTATCCCTACAGTATCAGTGCTACAATAATAACTAAAATGAAATTATCTTCTGACTCCTCAGGGAAGGTCTGCTGGAGGCTGAACTACGTGACATCATGTCCCTGGATGATGACATCATCAGTGAGGTGTACAAGCACTCCCTCCCTCCGAGCCCCTCGTTGATCCGTCTGCCTCCCCTCCTCTGGGCGCGACTCAGACGGGACCTTGAGGATCACCTGGAGGAGCGCTGGACAGACGGGGTCGCTGCCATCGCCTTCAACAACCGGTAAAGAAGAAAAATCACATAAAATGAATAATCACAAAGGTCAAAAGTCAAATGATTGAGCATGTGTGTGTGTGTGTCTATATGTGTGTGTGTGTGTGTGTGTGTCTGTGTGTCTATATGTGTGTGTATGTGTGTGTGTGTGTGTGTGTGTGTGTGTGTGTGAGTGTAGCCGTTTGTGCGAGGCAGTTTCAGCTCGGTATTTGACATCAGTGCGGCGGGGACACAGCCTCAGGATCCTGGCGGAGTACTTCCTGGGTCGGTGGTCAAGGAAACTGAAGCCAGTGGCTTTGCCGGGCCTGTCCCTGCTCCTCTCTGACAGAAAGGTACCAACGACACAAAAAGCATTAGTAACTGACACTCGTTCATCTGTGGAGAATTGTGAATGGTGGGTTCTGATTGGCTGTGTGGTGTTACAGGTCCCGCCCCAGCCGCTATGGTTTGCTTCAGGACTGGCCAATGTCAGGAAGCTTCAGGAGCTGCCCTTTCACCTGCTGCATGCTGGTCTGTGGGACGAGCTGCGACAGGAAGTCATTGGTGGGAAGAGGCTTTGTATTAATATAAATACTTATATTGTGTTTGTGTTGTTCCATGCATCACCTACTGATTGACTGTGAATATACCATTTCAGTCACTGCTATAATCACTAATAATTTTAACTGTATAAGTATGTTCATTTCACTTTAATCTTTTTTTTTTATTTAATACTAAAATAAAGTAGATACCAGGATGCAGATACGAATCGGTTTCAAATTTTAAAGTAGCAGTATTGGTTTTTATATCTGTTATTTACTGTATTTATACAATTAGTACAAACGGGTTAATAATTAGTGTTACTGTTTTTCAGGCAGTGCTGAATGGCTGTTCTGTAAGAGCAGGGTGTGTGGGGTGTCCAGTGTGATCCAGGACCTGGACCAGTGCTCTCAGTACATGGATTGCCCTGAGACCAGACTGGTCCGAGACACTCTGATCCTGATCAAACCCAGTCTGGACTTCCTGGACGGTCACATGGGTCAGTCATTCTGTGTCAATATATATAACATTTATCTGTTTGTTTTACCATTTTGAATCCAAATGTTTTTTATTTTTAATTGTTAGTTTTTTCCTTCCACTTTTAAACCAACAATAAATACAATCAGAAATGAAAGAAAATGTTGCATAAAATGCAAAGAAATGCAGTAACTTGTTTTTCACTCTGGTTCCAGACATGTTTCTGTTTTACACCGAGCTCTTGGCCAGACTCTGCTCCTTAGCCACGCCTTTCCCCTTTGTGATTGGTCAGCTGTGTTGCCAATGTGAAGAGAGGCTACTGACATGTCCCGAACCGATCCTCGTTCCCAAGTGCAGTTTCCTGCAGCAACCAGGGGGGGCGCTACAACACACACTAACTGGACTGCAGGGAGGTCGGACATATTACGTTGTTACTCATAACGTAGAAAAGTAGTAGTTAGATAAAGTAGCGACAAACCATTGATGGTTTTATATCGAAATTATACCTTACACACAGAGTAGAAATTCAAATGATTTTCATTCCAGACATTTTAAGTCATGACATTGGTCACAAAAATGTAAACTAGCTATTTTCCTCACGCGGTTCAGCCCCGAGGAGCATTGTGAGGGTGGACAGGTGCAGCATGGGAGGTTTCACCCGTTGTCGTGTCTCCAGGTGTACTCTGTGTGGACGTCAGCGTGGAGGCGGAGCTTCTGGTTGCAGGTTCAGATGATGGTGTGGTGGCGGTCTGGAGCCTCGCTGACCAGTGGCTCGTACACTCACTGCTGGGACACACGGGTCAGTTTATGTTTATCAAATGATTTAATTATTATTATTTTATCTTTGAAAGCTTTATCGTAGGCAATTGGACCTGTTTTAGGTTTGTCTTAAATCACCTCCTCTGTTGAGAGATGGTCTAGTTAGTTAGAACTAAAGAAGCCTCTTGGATGAGACGAGAAACATTCAAAAACCTAAACCAAATACAGTTACGATAAAGCTTTCAAAGGCTCCCACGATGACCTGGATGACCGGAGAACCTTCCCAGACATTCTAACTATCCTTGTGTAGGTGCGGTTCTGTCCGTCAAAGTAGTCGACCCCGCCCACTGCCTCTCATTGGCTGCTGATGGCTCTCTGAGGAGGTGGAGCTTGATGAATGGTCAACAGCTGCTCTGCATCCAGGAGGCGGTGCCTGAAGACTCCGCCCCCTTCTCAGTACACCTCCACCTGTCCGGACAGCTGATCTTTGTTTACACCAGGACACAGGTACTACCACTACTGCAAACAGGACCGATATTAATATTCATTATTACTGGATACCGAATGTACAGCACATCTTTACCTTTGCGTTCAGATCAGTCTCGTTGTTGTTGCAGGTGAAGGTGTGGCAGCTGGACGGAGCTGAGCACCACGGCAGCAGTGATGATCCCGGTTCGGTGGTTCTGGGAGTTTTGGGAGAATCTGTAGTTTTTCTGTGTGACTCTGGTCTGATCAGAATATCACATCCTGTTAATGAGACTCAAACTGTTAAAATCCGGATGGAAAACTCACAGAGAAGTTTAACTCTTGTGAAATCTGTTGTGTTACCAAAGCTCGGGAAACTGTTGGTGGTTTCTAAAGAAGGATTCCTCTACCAGGTATCAGCATTTTCAATGCAATACTTTTACTTTTACTTAAGTAAATAATCTTAATTTCACAAGACACAGCCAATATAAACCAGCAGTTATTGTACTTCTGTTACACATGGTAATAACCGATGATGTTATTTACCTTCCTGTCTGCAGATTTCCAGGCAGGGGGGTCAGACAGCTGTTGAGTTTCCTCTGGTTCCTTCTTTACTTTCAGTCACTGAAAATGAAAAAATACTGATAGCAGGTACGACTCTTTAACTAATGAAATTACTCTTTACTTAAACTACAGTGCTGTGACAAATATTTTCCCCCTTCCTGATTTCATAATTTTTTACATATTTGTCACACTTACATTTTTCAGATCATCAAAATAATTTGAATATTAGACAAGACAACGTGAGTGAACACAAAATACAGTTTTTATATGATTATGTTGAAGGTAAAGAATTATTCCAAACCTATATCAGCCATGTGAACAAGTAATTGCCTCCCTAAACCTAATAGCTGGTTGCACCATCCTTGGCAGCCAAAACTGCAAAAAACGTTCCAATAACAGACATGAGTCTTTTAACTGTGGAATGAGTCTTTTAACTGTGGAGGATCTTTGGCCCATTCTTCTTTGCAAAATGTGTTTAATTCAGGATTTAATTCATTGGAGGGTTTCTGAGTATGAACTGCCTGTTTAAGGCCCCGGAGCCTTAGAAATATCTTTGTAACTTTCCCAGAATGATAAATGGCAATGATTTGTACTTTTGGTCGCAGCATCATAGAATGCTTTTTGATACCTTTTAGCGTCACATTGACAGGTTCTATTTAGTGGGTGTGTCTTATGAAATTTAACCCAATTATCAATTAAATTTGGTCTTTTGCTTGATTGAGTAACCAAGGGGGCATTTACTTTTTCACATAGGACCCGTTGTCTTCCCGGGTTGTGTTCCCTTCAATAAATAAAATAATAATTTAAAACAGATTTTGCTGTTTACTCTGGTTGTCTTTGTCTTATATTAAAATTAGTTTGATGATCTGAAATATGGATGGCAAATATGCAAAAAATGAAGAAATCAGGAAGGGGGCAAATTTCACAGGCTGCAGCTACAAATACGTTGAAACACAGCTGATCTTCCGATGATTGGATGACCTTTAACTCCTGAACCACAGCCGGTCCGCATGGAAACGATTCTAGGTTGCCTGATTTCTCAGAGTTTCTTAAGTGCATGTAAACATTGTCAGTGTGAAAGAACGGTTGCTGTGTTGAGCTGAACAGTGTTTGTGTCCTCTGCAGGAAGTGGTCGGACTCTGAGCCTCTTTAACATCAACAGAGATTCTGTGGACAGATTCCTCGACCTCCAGCACGACGACAGCGTTTTGTCCAGCTGCATCTCATCAGACTGCCGACTGCTGGCCTCGGGATCTGCTGACCAACTCGTACGGGTAATGAACTAAGACTTGTTTTCTGAATCTCACTGTAAACTTCTTAAAATGTTCAGTCAACAGCTCTGACTGTCACGGAGGCGGTATTTATGTCTCCCTTTTATTCTGTGTGAACTTTTGTCAGATCTGGTCGGTGACCACCGGTGTGCTGCTGGACACTCTGTGTGGTTCAGACTGTCCCGTCACTTCTGTTGTTCTGTATAACGGCTTCGTGGTTTCAGCCTCGACGGCTGCTGCCAGCATCCATCTGTGGAGTCTGAAATACGACCCCCGCCACAAACCCACCGCCCACATTCCTGCAGGCTGTGCCCATGCTGCCGTCTCTAAAGATGCAGACCGGGTTTTCTACGTCCGACAGCAGAGCCAGAGGGAGGTCATCAGCTGGAACAACAACACAGGTCACTGCTGGTGCAAAGTCACAGCACAGGCAAACAGATACACTTGTTTCTGGTTTTGGTAATATATACATAGTTACATCCGTTAGCTTGCCTAGTATGGTGATCATGTTCAAGATCCCCAAATGAAAGCAAATAGTTCCGACTTCAGCAGGTAGAGACTCTAAATCCTCCTCCTGGATCTACCTGCAGGTTCTCTGACGGAGCGTTTGGCGGTCTCTGCTGAGGTTTGCTGTCTGGAGTTAGCTCAACACAAACGGCTGCTGCTCTGTGGTCTGATCACCGGCACCGTCCTCATCTACCCATTAGCCCTGCCCGAGGAGACGCTCTGCATCCCCCCTCCAGAGAGCCTCTCCAGGGTGCTCTGCATGGCGGTCAGCCCCCAGGAGAAACACATGGCGGTGGCCTACGAGGACTCTGTGTGTTTGTTCGAGATCACCACCAGAGACAGCTTCCCCACGGTGGAGGGACCCCTGAAGGGGTACTCTATGTCCCTCCTCCACGCCCCACTGTCCTCCATGGCCCTGCTGTCCGACCGCAGGCTGCTCTACGGGACTATTTGTGGGGAGGTGAAGCTCCATGACTTCAGCAGCAGCAGCAGCTCCAGTCTGGAGGCTCATTGCAGCAGAGTCACCTGTGTGACGGTCAGTAACTGGGGGACCCATGCCCTGGTGGGCTCCGAGGACGCGGTCCAGAGGCTGTGGGCCCTGAGCCCTCTGGTTCTGGACCACACCATCGTGTACAAGGTCAGAGCTACTGACATCTGCAAGAAACCACCAGACAACAAGTTTAATGTTTCCCCACGACTACAAATGATGTACAAAAAACACTACACAATAATATTATCAAATAAAAGTGGTACAGTAAAAAGTACAATATTAGGTTCCAAGAACTGTAGTAAACTACAAGTATACTTTAGTATACTAAATAGATAAAAGCAAAGTTGTTGCTGTTGTCTTTGATATACAGGGGTTTTTCTTCGAAGGCGTCCTCTCTGCTGCGTTCTCCGACAGCGACAAATACGTCTTCACTGGATCTCAGGACAGAACTGTCAAAGTCTGGGACGTTCCTACAGGTACGTACTGATTTACTAGTGTAGAAGTGTACTGGTGTACTAGTGTACTGGTGTATTGGTCTACTGGTGTACTAATGTACTGATGTACTAGTGTACTGGTGTACTAATGTACTAGTGTATTAGTGTATGGTGTACTAGTGTACTGGTGTACTAGTGTACTGGTGTACTGATGTACTAATGTACTGATGTACTGATGTACTAGTGTACTAATGTACTAATGTACTGATGTACTAGTGCACTAGTGTACTGGTGTACTAATGTACTAGTGTATTAGTGTATGGTGTACTAGTGTACTGGTGTACTAGTGTACTGGTGTACTGATGTACTAATGTACTGATGTACTGATGTACTAGTGTACTAATGTACTAATGTACTAATGTACTGATGTACTAGTGCACTAGTGTACTGGTGTACTAATGTACTATTGTATTAGTGTATGGTGTACTGGTGCTTAAAATATGCTTAAAATGGCACTAAAACATACTCTAACTTAAAATGTTGTCAACAAATATGTTATTGCATCACAGATAAGGTTCTTGTTTTTTTTGTGAAGATCTTTTTTGTAGAGAAAAATAATCAAATAATATGAAATAAGATGATCGTGAATCATATGGTCTCCCTGCATAAATACATTTTTAAAATATATTTTGGTTTCTTGTGTTGTTTAAAGGTTTAGGCTCTATTTTCCACTTCACAGACTAGCTTTTTTAAGACACTCTTGATAATATTTACAATTATCCAGATAATGAAAATTCACCACGATCAACTTATTGTGAGTTTTCTTTATCCAAACCTGCAATAAAATTTGATATCCTCCCATCCGCAGTTATAAGTCAACTTAAATCAGCACGATAAATGTTAAAGGAACATTAGCATTTAGGGGATCTATTGGCAGAAATAATATTAATAAGTAAGTTTTCACCTGAAAATGAGCCGTCTGTATCTACATACGGGTCCTCTTCATGGAGCTAGCCACCATTTTCTCCAGCAGCCAAGAACTGACAAAACTAACACTGGCTCCTTTCGAGTTTTCAGGTTTTTGCGTAGGCCACCGTAGTACTCCTACACACTTGACACACAGGAGAAGTTTCAGTTGGTTGCAGTCTGCAGACTCATCACTAGATGCCTCCAAATCCTTCACAGTGGACATTTAAGTTAATAGCTGCTAATAACCTCAGCTTACTTTAGCTTCTGCGTCTGTTGAAAATTACATTGATGGTCACTCATAACCCAGAATCATCTCACACCAACACACTGACAATCAAGTGTGATAAATCAGGTGAGTACTTTAAATCAGAGATCTTCAACGGGGGTTCCGGGACACCTCAGGGTCAAAGTTACTGCAGGGTGTCCCCAAAATGATTTGATCCCAAACTTTTTTTCTTCCAAAAATTAAAATATGTCCAAAAATACACATTAACATGACTACAACCTATGATAAGCAAATATAAATCTTCCTATTTGTTAAATGTTGTGAAATTCTGATTTAGAAATGCCAATATAGAATAAAAACCTGTTCTATAAATATATTAATCAGTCAACATTTCTTATTTTAACGGCTTAGCATTGTATACATACGTCATTTATGTCAACTACTTGTATACATGGCACTATGGGCTGCACTACACATTATAATTGGCCCGGTTCAATAAGGAAAACAATTTTATACGATACGTAACAGGGGGTCCCTCCACCGTGTCACTATAAACCAAGGGGTCCTTGGCCTAAAAACGTTGAAACCTCTGCTTTAAATGAAGAGGCTCTGTTGGCCGTCACTCACCTGTTTGTATGTTCTTCCTGTCAGGAAACCTGCTGTACGTTCAGTACGTCTACTCCCCCGTCGTCAGGATGGTGACCTTCAGGAACGGCTTTGTGGCGTTGTCTCAGCAGGGCTCCGTCATCAGAGAGGTGTTTCGCTGTCCGGACCACATCAGTCCGGACTACAACCCTCTTAGGAACGTCAAGGCCCAGTACCGGGTCACCTCCAGGGAGAAGAAGAACTGGGTGGTCCAGCAAAGCACCGGGTCTGACCTCCAGGACTACAACCCGGCCCAGTTCAACCTGAACTTCATGAACATGCTCAGAGTAAAACCTTCCTCCACCTGTCTCCTACTGTAGGACATCGGGGCCCAAACTGGAGCCCCAGGTATTTTCATACCCTACTAGCACCTAACGTTTAGAGAACGTTAGCATTTGGTTCTCTAAAGGTCAGGTTATAACCAAACCAAGAACTAACGTTTAGAGAACGTTCCCTCTGGTTATGCAGAAACCTAACAAAGCCTAACGTTCCCCTAGCGTTTCAGGAACAACAGAACCACAACGTTCTCCTGTGGTTGCACTGTTTACTTCCACACAACGTTATGTTTGGTGTTTTTTGGTTGAGCTGAGAACAAAGACTTTTAGAGCTGACAAATCCTGTTTCATTGATATTTTACACTTAGGCTACTAATTTGCATGTAGCCTATGCAAAGTGCCTTTAGATAGATAGATAGATAGATAGATAGATAGATAGATAGATAGATAGATAGATAGATAGATAGATAGATAGATAGATAGATAGATAGATAGATAGATAGATAGATAGATAGATAGATAGATAGATAGATAGATACTTATTCATATATATATATACACTTATATATACTTATTCAATATGGACACACAAGAGTATGAACATAAATTGGACATGAATGAACATGAAAGGCCTGACAGAATTGTATACTTAAGTTACAATGATGATAAATAACAGTGTGAGAAAAAATTGTGAAGAAAGAGCTTAATTATGTGACAATGACAACCATTGGGAATGCTATTCAAGATCTTCAAGATGGATAATTCCAGACATTCCTGTTTAATGTGTGATGGGTGACCAGGTTTTAATGTGTGTGCCATTTTGGCTTTGCAAAAAATTATCATGGTAATCATCAGTGTTTTGCCAGTTTCAAGTTGACATCATGAGCCAACAATAATGAGATGACAATTAAGTTCCTGTGTCATTGATATTTTACACTTTTTTTGGATGGATGGAGATAAATAGATACTTTATTCATCCCAGCGGGATATTTTCGACATCCAGTAGCTTAACCCTGTAACACCCCTTGTTGTAAAATTACAACGTTACCTTTAGCCATCCTAAAAAACAATCTGGTATATTTTATTTTATTTTTTACCACATTTACATAATAATTGGGTCCTATTGTCCAGTCTCACAATGCTATTGGATCATACATTTGTTTATAAGTCCCGTCTTATGGCCATGAACGCACACAACCTCTCAAGGTTTTCTTCGAACAACATCTCTTTGTTTCATTGGACTGGATTCATCAGATTCAAGTAAGTAAAATGTATTTTATTTTATTATTTTTTGGTTGTAATTACAATGTCTAGAACATGTACACATGTAGTTATTGTGGAATTGATGCATCTATTCCACAATAACTACATGTACGCATGTAGTTATTGTGGAATAGATGCATCAAAATTCATTTAGAGCTTGTTATATATTTGTTGCAATTATACAACACTGGATGAGTGTGGTAGTCTAAATAGCAGGCTTGTTGCAGTGGGCTCAAACAGGTTGCATTCCCTCCACTACACTGCCTGAAACCGAGTATTTTACTTATACATGGACAGTATACATTCTACCCATGTGTTGTGTTCTGGTCAAATTCGACTAATTTAAAAGTTTTATCATTAAAAAATGTAGTTAATTTGATCAGACTGACCTAAAATTCCTTGACTTTGTCCACAATGAGGATATCAACAGACAATTCAGTTCTGGGAAAGGTGAAAATGTTTCTTGAATGTGCGGGTGTAGATGTAAGTGGGGGTATGCATGTTTTCCTTTGAGTATGATAATTAGAGGGCATAACGAGCAGTATTGTTATGTCAAGGCAGTATTGTGTGACTATATGGCTTGTGATTGGGATGCAGGTTTCATTTAGCATGATAAGTAGAGACCATAAGGCTAAGCCATTTACAAATTTACATTTACATTAAGGGCATTTAGCAGATGCTTTTGTCCAAAGCAACTTACAATAAGCAGACAGTATTGTCAAAACATTTCTTCCCTGAGCACTTGGTCCACCAACCTATCTTTTCCTTCAGGTTATGTACTACAATATAAAAAGCATATTTATACATGTTAATTAATTGATATTTTATTTTCAGAATGCCACCAGCAAGGAGTGAGCCGTGATACAGTGTGCAGGATGTGATTGATATAATCCAAACTGGTGAGAGTGAAGTTGAAATGTTGCTGATGAGGGTGATGAAGACTCAGACGGAGATGTCTGTCAACAAAGAAAACCAAACACCCATGGACTGTCCAGCTGATAATTATGTGGACATCGAGCCAAAAACAAACACACCATGCCCGTGACAGGTATCGCTGGCTGAAAAAGATGTTATCAGTCCCAACACTGATTTTGAAAAGAAAAAGAGGAATGAAGAAGTTGCTAGAAAAAGCTTTATATTGTTTTTTTAATTTTTTTTGTAATAAATGACTTCATACAAAATATGACTATAGGTTTTTCTATATTTGGGTCTTACAGGGTTAATACACACTCACACATAAAAGTAAGGGTAGAATACAGAGTAAAGTATGTTAAATATGAAAGGAATATTTATCTGTAATATCAAATGCAAGTGTGCCTTTAAGATTGCGTCGCGCGTGTGTGACGTCAAGAGAACGCGCCTGTTGGTTGTAAACAAAGAAGACGATGGTTTGCTAGAGTGTGTACATGTAGTCAAAAGAAGGGTGTCGTGGCACACTCAGAAGTTTTATATGCTTATTTTACAACGTTTCGGCTTACGCCTTCATCAAGGCCAAATAAATAGAAGCATTTTGAAGTTGTGCCACGACACTTTACTTGTACGTCTACCGCCGTGATCACCGCACAAGGTGAGTTTACGATCGACAAACGTTTTGCCCATGCAGAACATTAATACGGTTGTTTGTCTTTAAGTGATAGACGGAACATTTGTATAACTGGACTCAACAAAATTGGTCTGTCGATTCTGAAATCATTTGTAATAGCTTGCTAGCTCGAACCATGATGCCATATCTGCCTGTCTCTTTGAACAAAGTTACACGCTGTACCATTATATATGGTAGCCTACGTTTAAAGGTTGAAAAAACGAAATATAGTTATAGAAATATAGTTTTTAGTGCATGAGTGGGATCATAGTCAGTAATATAGAATCTTTGATAACACGTAAAGTCGGAGCTAGCAACGACCTCTCTAGTTTGAATTGACTCTAGAATACTGATTGGCCAGGTACGTCGCGGGGTGTGTCCAGCACAAACGCTCCTCATTGGCTGGAAGAAATGCATAAGTGGACTCAGGTGGCTACGTAGTGAATCATACCCGGAAGACTTGAATGCAGAGCGGCTTTACTAGACTCCTACTTCTACTTCTACGATTCACTTGCGGAAAGGTAAGGTGCAACTAACTTTATCATCGTGGTTGTGTAAGTGTTGTAACGCACGGGGTTTGAGTAGCTAATGCAAAGTCCTTTTCCTCGCAGACAAAGCGTTGTTTTTGATGCATTCTGTTTTAAGAAAGTTTAGTTGGCCATTGAATACGTTAAAAGACAATTCTCTAAATGAAATCAGGGTGTGTTAGTACATCATTGCGAGTTCAAACGATTGCAGGGATTCGTTTTTTTACGGCATCCGAATGTAACTTGCTTTCAGCGCAAACCGATGACCTTCTAATGCTAGTTTAGAAGTATAGTTGTGGGGTCGCCGGGTAAAGTCAGAAATAGCATTTTTTTGGGGTTACATGATATTGTAATGCACAGAGTTTTGGTAGTGCCAATCCTTTCGTTCTTATTGTGGCATCCTGTGTCTGAGAAGGCCTGGAATATGTACTACTGCGCGCTGAGTCGTTCAGTGGATTCGTCTGGATGCAGATTTTCTTGACCCACAGAAAATGCCTAATGCCTAATTTTTGTTTGTGGGATAATTTAAATATAACGTATGGTAAGTATAAGGTGGCAGGTGTGTGTTGTTAACTATAAAGCACTGGGCGAAACACTGTATGATTTTAATTTGTTGTATGATTTTTCTTTTCATTGCAACAGGTAAGCATTGTATTAGCATACAATGAGTTCACAGAGGTTGGCCAGACAGGACTACACAAAGCGATGGAAGAGGGCGCAACGAGAGGTGAAAAGGGTAACAGCGGCTGTGCGAGCAGAGATGCGTGCCGAGCAGGAGGCGCGAGATGCAGCGCGGGCAGAGCAGGCTGTACAAGAAGCAGCGTGGCTACACCGACATCATCAACAGCTACAACGGGCAGAGGAGTTCATGGCATTACTAACAAGTTCTGTCAGCAGCGCGGAGGAGGACAGCAGCAGTGATGACGTGGAAATTAGGAAATGTTCCTTCGCCTCTAGTGATGGTAAGATCTCTTCAGTACAGACTACATTATTTTCACAATTCAATGTTCGTTCCCAATCGATACACGTTCTTTCTCTCCAGATGATTCCGCTCCACCGGCAGCAAAGCAGCCCAGGACTGTGGGTATGTCTGGAAACCCTGTGGGTAAGTTAACAGTTCTCTGGAGGTGTGTTTTTAAGAATCGATCTTTACATCAAAATATCGATTCCAAGTCCAATTTTACAAGAAATATGACACAAATTTTACAGAAGTTAAAAGAAACCTGTGGTCAATATTTGTGTTGGATATGGAACTACTTTTCCTCCTGTCTGACTTGGCCACGCTCTGCAGCTCCTGCACTCATTGCACGCATTTTGTGTGCATGTTTTTTTTAAATGTGATTTGCACATATTTTCAGTTGACTTGTTAATTTGCACAGATCGCCTTTTATTGCCTCTTATTAAAGAGAAAACAAAGTTTGATATTTGGCAGCTTGTTTAATTCACATACAGAGGTATAAAATATATTTTTCATAATCACATTCACAAGTTTTCATTGTAAAAGTCATCATTTTCATATACGGTATGTATCGGGATACTAGCCTTGGTATCACCTGGTATTGGATCGAAAGGAAAATAGTGGTATAGCACATCCCTAGTACAGACTACATTCTGACACAATTCAAAGGTCTTCTTTCTTTCTTTCCAGATGATGCCACTCCAACAACAAGAGGGCCTTTTTCAGGTCAGCAGAGTTCTCTGCCTACACCACCGTCATGTAAGGGTTTTTTTTGTCTGATGTATTAGGATAGGTTCATGTTTTGCAAATACCATGTAATTTTCCATTTACAGTCCGAATACAAATTCCTAACCAAGAAGCCGAAAACCAACATTTTCTTTTCTTGTCAAAAACTTCAGCAGTGACTCATGACGGAGAGGAATGGGCCTCAATCGTGGCCACGAGTAAGTAAAGTAAGTACTTTATACACACTTAAGGTGTTCACATAGGAAAATATATAATGTATAAAATTTAAATTAATTCCATCACAAATGTCAAACACACACTGGCCGCCTGATGAGGAGGATTGATGCTTTGGAGGATACGATCAAAGCCCTGATCTCAAGACCACACTCACCTCAGCCTCCTCTGCTTCAGGAAGATCTCTTATTGGCACCCTGCAGAACACTTAACGAGCTAGAGGAGTTGGACAGGAGTCTGGCTCAACAAGACCAGAGGAACAAAATGGTAATTAATTGGCCATAATCCTGTATAAAATTAAATTCTCATTATAACCGTACTGATTTGGCTTATAAAATTAGATTGTATAAGCTCTCCACATTCATTTTAATTGTGTTTCTTTACAGCAACATTTCCTTGGAACATTTGGAGGGGCAAGTGCAGGGGATGCCATTCGACGTATATTACAGCGAGTGGCAACAAACGATGTCTTGTCCCAGTACAGCCTGAAGGGGAGAAGGGCCAAAAAGTCCTTCCAGGAACTGGCGCTGTGCAAGATTATAACGGGTAAGTGTATATTGTTCACATCAGTTTTATGCTAAGCTTGACTGATGAGATTTAGATGTGTAACTTTTTTACTTCTACCTGTAGCGATTGTGTGAAGAACTTCCCTGGCCAGACAGAAGCCAAGGTCGAGGAGTGCATTGCGCAAGCGCTCAAGTTTGCTCCACACAGACGGTAAATCAAACTGTCTCTGAAATGTCTTGGTTGGTGGTCGGATGTTTCTTGTGCTTTTGTGAACTTCTTGTGTTTAAACCTATTTTCGCTTTTTTCTTTTTAGGTCAACTGGTCAGCAAAACTGAGGCCCCGTTTAGACGAGGACGCTTGCCGGTGAAAACTACAATTTTTTTTTACCAAGACGCAAAAATCTGAAACCACCCTCCAGAGTGGAAAAGTTATTCCGCTGTGCACTGGCAAAACATAAAACTCTGCTAGAACTGTCATTGAACTGCTCACGCCCTGCAACATTCTGCTCAGATCTGGACTCATCATGGAAACGTAGCTTCGTAGTTCTTTTTTTTTTCAGATCGTTTTTTTTTTAATTTATTTTTTAATTGTATTATTGGCTTTATATTGTTATATCTTTTCTATTTTGTTGTCTTTTTAAACTTGTATTTTATTTTTTTGTATTAAACGTTCAAGTCCTGCCAAATGTGCCTGTTTCATTCATCACTGTCAATATTCTCAAGTAAATAGTTGTCATATGCAACCAAAATCTTACAAACTACAGACAATACAACGTTAGGGGAACATTGAGAGAACCAACATTATAACTAACAAGGTTAGGGGAACGTTGAGAGAACGTTGAGAGAACTAACATTATAACTAACAAGGTTAGGGGAACGTTGAGAGAACCAACATTATAACTAACAAGGTTAGGGGAACATTGAGAGAACCAACATTATAACTAACAAGGTTAGGCGAACTAACAAAAAAAAGTAACATACAGGGAACATTAGTGGAACCAAAGGCTTACGTAACTAGAATGTTAGTTAAGAAATTAATTCAGTTGTGACCGGAGTTCATGTACATTTTTACCTACATAAACCAGACATTGTAAATATACAGTAAACATCTGGTTTCATTACATTAGGTTTCTGGAATCCTCATATACTTACCAAAATATGGCTGAATAGAAATGTAAACAGGTTAGGGTGCTTTTAATAACCTATTAACACAATTTAGCCATATTTTGGAAAAAGATATGAGTATCATCACATATAGCATTCAGATGGACAGAGGAGAGGAGGATTCTGCTCCTGGGAATCCAACCTGACGACAGCTGCTGTTCACTGTGAAGACAACGGGTGAGTATTTGATTCTTGAATGATACATTTTCAGTGAAATGTTCCTTTAAAATGAGTGAGGTACTTAAGACGGCGTATTAAAAAAAACGGAGCCAAGAGAGGTGGGCAATATTCTGAGATTAAAAGTCACAAATTTGCTAGTTTTAAAGTGGCAAATTTGCGACTTTAAAACTAGCAAATTTGCGAGTTTTAAAGTCGCAAATTTGCTAGTTTATTACGATGCTAACAACCGGCATTTATGCTAGCTAACTTCCCATGAATGTAGCTTTTATCTTTCTAATTAATCCATCCTGTGTGTCAATGCTTTGCTAAAGTCCTTAGGGTGATGGCTCTTGATGGTTTAGCATATCGCTAACTCAATGAAAGAAGGCCCCAAATTATTTTAGGTGAAACTTACTTTATAAAAGGTATTTAGCTGTTTTTATTTACAGTTGATTATCCAAAACAATGCTTAAACGGATCAGCAATCAAACAAAATCAGACTCTTTGTAACTAAGATTTAAATAAAACATCATGTATTTAAAGGGTCATTGTTGACTTTGGAAATTGTAAGTTATGTAAAAAAATAAAAAAAAATAACACAATTAAGATATAACATATGTGTGGAATATGAGTATTCAGCTTACACTTTGAGTTGGTTTATTAAAATGACTATAAAGTATTTAATTATACCGTATTATTTGCAAGGTTGTTTAAATGTACATTAATTACATGAAGACATTTATATTACTTATATTTTTTCTCTGGCTTAAGTGGCATGTTAACTATCTATTAGACAACAAATAAATAAAACCTTCAGGTACGGTGATTATTAAGGCAACAGTGCGACAGACACCAGCTCTACCTGAGAGAAAACAGAAACGTGATTGGGCAACAAGCACAGGAAGCAGATAGAAGCTTTGCCTGTGAGTCAGAGTTTGTATTGTGAGTTTGAGTTAAACATTAACCGAACACCTGAACCACTGATCTACACTCCGCACCTCGTTTCACACTCAGAGTTTGAAGTTTTAAGTCGACGTCTGAAGCTTCAGGTTTAATACTTGTTGTGATTCTTTACAGTTTTTGTTTTTTCTTCAGAGTGGAGAAGCAGAGATGAGGAAACTTTGTGCCGTGATTTCCTGTTTGTTGCTGAGTGTTGGCATGGTGACGGCCCAGAGAGGTAAGCGCTGTTCCAACTGTACAGTCAGTAACTATAAAGACACGGTTATATAATATAACCGTGTCCATATAACCATAATATAACTTATATTAGCTATACGAGTCGTGCAAGTACTCAAACAGTCAGTTAATACAATGAAAAGATGTTAGTTAGGGGTTTCAGAGATCTATCCAGTTTCACTATCGGTCAATCAGCATATTACTTTCATTTGTAACACGTTTCTCTATAAAATGTCTGAAAGTACTGAAATTATTATTTGTCCCAAACTCTATATATATATATATATATATATATATATATATATATATATATATATATATATTCAGTTTACTATCATCACCAGTGGAAGAAGTACCCAGATCATGTAAAAGTAGTAATACCACAGTGTATAAATACTCTGTGACTAGTAAAAGTCTTGCATTTAAAATGTTACTAAAGTTAAACTACAAAAGTATTATTATATATCAAAATATTGTTAAAATAACAAGTACAAGTACTCATACAGAATGGCCCATTTCAGAATAATGTAGACTGTTATTGATTGGAATTATTGATGCATTAATGTGTTCATCACTTTTTTGCAGCTGCACCTTAAAATAGTAGTACTTGGGTAAATGTACTTTCTACCACAGATATGTGACAAAGAATTTAAGGAGCTGAAACCAACAATTGTTTTTTTACTTGTTTTTTTTTTCAACTTCTTTTGGACTTATTGTAAGTAATTAGTGATAAGGATAAGAAGTGTACAAGGAAGTAACTTTTATTTCCTTAGGTCATATAAAGGAGTTCACTTCTCTCTGACTAAACCTCACATTTACTCAAGTCTTGTACTTAAGTTCAAATGTGGTACTTTTAATGAGTATTAAAAATTAGCCTCTCTCTATTTTCTATTTCAATACATTGGGTGGGTGTAGCCCACCGGATTCCCGCAGGCAGCTTAGCCTCAGACTGGGAGGGTCTGACCCTCATCCCAACGCCTTCACACTCTGCATACATCCCCGGTGTGCACTGCAGGTCATGTACTGAAGGAGCCAACACAACCACATTATGCACAAAAAGCAGGGATGCAATTCTGAGTTCCCCAAACAGTTCACCCTCACTACACACTCGGGTTTAGCAAGTCTGTCCAACAGCCTCCGCATCTGATCCAACTCACTACCAGCCGGTGATCAGTCTACAGCTCTGCTCTTCGCTCTACCCGAGTGTCCAAGACATATAGCCCAAGATCTGATGATATGACCACAAAGTCGATCATCAAGTGTGTTCTAGTACCAAGTACACTAATGAATCCCCCTATGCTCGAACATGATGGCCAATCCATGACTAGCACAGAAGTCCAGCACCACTTGGGTTCAGATCAGGCGGGCCGTTCATCCCTCTCCAGGTTGATTACCCACGTGCTTTGAAGATCCAAGCTGCTATTTGGTGCAAATGCCCACACATCAGTCAGAAACTTCCTCTCAACGACTTGCAGACGCATTGAGACGACCCTCTCGTTCTACGGGGGAAACTCCAACATCTTGGCACTCGAGTCCAGCCCCTCTCCTGGAGTTTGGGTCCAGAACTGGTGCCATGCGTGGAGGTGATTTAACTTTATCTAGTACAAATCTAGTACTGGTACAAGTCCACCTCCTGCACCAGCTCTGGCTCCTTCCCCACCAGAGAGGTGCCTCAGCACGCCGGGTACCCACCCTTGCTTACCACCTGGTTTACATAGCAACCGACCCGATGTCCCTGCAGTTTGTGGGTCTACAGGGCGGCGGCTTCAAGATAGCAGTTTATTTAAAAAATATATAAAACAACAGCGTTCCACACAGTTTGGCTGACCTATGACCTCTGCGTATGTGTTGCAGCTCAAAGTCAGTTAAATGATCGTCTGCTGCCTCAGTGGCTCACCGGCATCATCGCTGTTGCTGCCTTCCTCTTCCTCGCCTTCGTCAGCCTCCTGGTGAAGAAAGCCTGGTGTGAGGGGCCAAGCGGGTCAGTCAGAGCTTTTGATAAACTTTTTCAATATTTTATTTTCTTAATTAATTTTGACAGGAATGACAAGACAAGGATATCAAAGTGACAGAATTTAGATCCAAATTGCAGGTTTCCTGAAATATATTTGTCTAAATGTAATTATTAAAAATGTAATAAAAGAAAATTCAATAATTGATGAACGAATCATCAACTACAACTTTTAATTATTGCTAATTTGTTAGTAACAGTTTGTAACCTAGATTTTTAGAAACTTCTCTATCACTAGAAATGAGTACAATACTTTGAGATACTTTTACTTTACTTAAGTATTTTTTATTTATTTTCTGCTACTTTATTGTAAATTACTACTAAAGTTTACAATTAATCAATTAACCACCATTACTACTACTACTACTATACGACTATTAATTGTTTAGTAGTAAATCAGATTCTCTTAATTTTCTGATATTTCATGAAAAACAAAATGTTTAATAAAGCTGTCCAATTAAAGTGAATCTGTCTGCAGGAAGAAGATCACTGTTGAGTCGGTGAAGGAAATTGAAGTAGCCATGACCGATGGAAACACCTACGAGAGCAGTCTGGACATGTTCAGGTAGGAACAACTAAATAAAGATTATTTGTTCCTCCCTCTTGGATCAGCTGGAAATTATCACAAAACAAACCATACACATTAATGCAGAAGTAATATTAATAAACCTCAGAAATAATACTGAAACACTCTTAGAGAACATTTTACTGCACAATGAGTACTTTTACTTTTCATACTTTGAGTCTGTTTTACTGATAATACTTTCCCCAAAGGTTTTGAAGGCAGGATATTTACTTGTAGTGGAGTATTTTCACAGTGTAGCATTGGTACTTTTACTTCAGTTAAGGATCCGAGTACCTGCTCCAACACTGATGACTAAGTTTTAATATTAAAGTGTTTTGTCCATCAGGAGCGGAGAAAACGCAAACGCTTATGAAAACCTGGTGATCGACAACATTGATGACAGGGTTACGGCCATGTGACCGTGCTGTACTGATGCTATTGGCTGTCTGAGCGTCATCCTCACCAGCTCTGGACACAGACACACAAACATCACACACACACGTGGGAGGAAATTCATATATCATGTTGAATTTACTGTGAGTGTTTGATCATTTCAAATAATTTAGCAGAAAGTGTAATGATATTAAATGGGTTATGAATGTTGTTTTTTTGGATCTGAGGCTTTAATTGATCAATATATTAGGTACTGTGTTTGCATATTTTTCAGTCAACTCAAGAGATTCAGAGCAACACATGAGGAAAAGCTGTCTCTCTTGTGATCTTTGTGCCGATTAATAAGTTATCTTTTTAAAACAACTGCTGTGTCGGCTCTCATTACTGATCAATGGAAGAATGACCTGCGATTAATAATTAAACACTCTGACGGTAAAGTAGGATTTTACGAAAAACAGTAGGTTCGTGTGTCTGAAACATCAGGACAGTCAAGCGTCTGTGGTTAGTTCATGTGTCTGTAATAACAGTGGGACAGTTAAGCGTCTGTGGTTAGTTCATGTGTCTGTAATAACAGTGGGACAGTTAAGCGTCTGTGGTTAGTTCATGTGTCTGTAATAACAGTGGGACAGTTAAGCGTCTGTGGTTAGTTCATGTGTCTGTAATAACAGTGGGACAGTCAAGCGTCTGTGGTTAGTTCATGTGTCTGTAATAACAGTGGGACAGTCAAGCGTCTGTGGTTAGTTCATGTGTCTGTAATAACAGCGGGAAAGTCAAGCGTCTGTGGTTAGTTCATGTGTCTGTAATAACTGTGGGACAGTCAAGCGTCTGTGGTTAGTTCATGTGTCTGTAATAACTGTGGGACAGTCAAGCGTCTGTGGTTAGTTCATGTGTCTGTAATAACTGTGGGACAGTCAACCATCTAATTTGTCGCTGCAGTTCCTCGAGAGTTCAGATCCTATAGTTAACACTGACCTCTCACACTGAAGAGAACACAAACAGATTAACATGTAAGAGACTCCAGTAAGGTAGATTATGTTCTCTTTACATTTAAATCCGACACCGTGGTGTAGTGGTCTTTTGATCCAACTTGAACAATGTGGCTGTCTTTAAGTCAAATTCAGATATAAATGAAAGGAGAAAGTGTACTCATAATAAAAGTTTATTATCAGATAAATTAGGTTGTATTAAGTTTGTTTACTGCATGAATCAACACCAACAAACGCCTGTAACAGCAGCTTCAGGTTGATGCTGCAGCGATGTCTCACACCTCATCTGACCCATCAGCTCAGAAGAAACTGATCTGCTTAATATTTACAAGTATGGTTGCATTCATTCTTATTAACATACTTATAATTTGATTCGTGTACGTTCAATTTTACCAACACGTCTGTTACAGATTTTTTCATTGCGAAGCAGAAATGAGATCACTGTCAAACCTCTGGAGTAATACGGGCCACTAAATGTAAAAGACGTTAAAAAAAAAAAAAACAACAACACAAACTAAAAGAAATGGATTCTTGCTTGTCGTCCAGAGTCATGTATGCGGATTCTCCATGTTCACATTCAGTTCTGCTGCCGTTCTTCATCAATGCTTTTGAATCAAGCTGAAAAACAACAGCACACTTCATTAGGTAGGTCAAAGGTCATCGGGTCCACATGATCAGGTGTAGACGTGCACCAGCCGAGACGTCGGCGCTGGCGACTCCACCACCTGTGTGCCACTCTTTACCCAGGTAGCACCTCTTCAATGTTCACATTCTGGGTGTCTTTAAAATTTCTGAGGGCTGTTGTACGTTGCTGCACCACGCCGATCATCTGCTGCCGTAAAACGCCAGACAGTTGTGTTTACACCAAAAGCTAATTTTGCATACAAAGTGAATGCAAAGACGCAAATAGATGCAAATTTACGGCAGGCGTCGCAAATGACTCGATGCAACTGAGGCAAATACACAAATTTCTTTAGCCTACTAAGTAGAGAATAAATCCAAACTCCCAAAACAAGCATTTTAAAAGTGAATAGATACAAAGTGAATGCAGCGTAGTGAAATCCACAAGCACCTCTGGGCGATGTTATCAGTCAGGACAGCGTTTGGTATCCCGGCGTATCTGGGATTTCACCAGGTGTACAAAGCAGCAATAGTGTTTATTTCAGCCACAATGGATGAAACATTGTTGGTGTCTAAATGGAGGTAAGCCCCGCCTCCTCTCCAGAGCATCTAGCGTGACTGATGCGAATAAACACTTTGTCTCGTGTGACTACACAATAGTGTCGTTGCCATCTTGGATTTTTTGCAACCAGCGAACAGAATTGACCATATTTGAGCGGCGGAGGAGCGACGGGTGGATCTGATGGACACAAGCAACAGAGCGGCACCTCAAGTAGCAACCTTACTGGATCTGGATCCATCTGGATTCAGGTGTGAAGCTGCTAATAATTCAAGGCTTCACAGCCAAGTTGTGCAAGAAATAGCACAAGTAATGCTATTAATAAATAATTAATAAGTAATTGTAAGTAATAGCTAATTACATTGATAGTGACGCCATGCTGTATTGAAGAAGACTTGAAACTAGAGATTGAGACCATAAACATGTTTACTGAAATAATAAATCAAGTAGGAATTCAGTCATGTTCTCATAGACTTCAATACAATCAGACTTCTTTTCGCAACCAGAGGAGTCTCCCCCTGATGGCCAGCAGAGAGAATGCAAGTTTAAGGCACATCAGTGTTGGTTTCATTTTTCAGAACTGGAGGTTGATACCTGATCACTGAGCAAAACCAGACTGGACTTCATTTTTTTTATCAGTTGATAGTTGTTTTACCTCGTTATAGGAGGTTTTCAGGAAGATTTTAACTTTAAAACTAATTTAACACGTTGGTCCTGTGCCTTTAAATATGGTCAGATACCTGCATGTTTCATTATATTCTTAATATTTCACCAAAATATATGTATGTGTGTGTGTGTGTGTGTATACCTACTTCTCAAAATATGCCTGGTCTTGTAGGTTCAAAACTAAACTGTCAGCATTGAGGTACACCTTGTTCTGAGACGTTGACACCTGGAAACAGACACAACAGCCATCATCATCATAATTATCATCATCATCATCGTCACCATTGTGCTATTCTGGGATCAGTAATATTAAAACAAAATGAAGATCTGTTGCGTTCCATTTAAATGCTGTAAATGAAAGATAAACAACAGTACTGACCGTCTTTGCGATGTTCTGTGCTGCTCTTATTCTCCTCAGCTTCAGGTAACCTGGGTTCTTAGTGACTGCTAGTCCCAGCTGACACACACACAGATTCACACACAGATTCACACACAGATTCACACACAGATTCACACACAGAGAGACATACAGTTAAGTCAGTACTGTTACAGGCTCTCTCTTCTTGTTCCTGATCCAGGATCAGTGGCGGTCCTTCCTCCATATTTAATAGAGACTGGAGGAGAAGGAGCTCTCTCTGTTCCAGTCATTTATTTGCCAACGCTGCCCGTTTTATTTTTTCATTCTTTTCATTTTCTTTGTGGATGGAGGTCTGCTAGTCCAGTTTTCATGACTTTAATCCTTGCTAGGTTATTTATTGTTGTGGATATTTTCCTCCCTCTTTTTTCTTTCTTTTAGACTCCAGATTCCCATAGTTTTGTTAATTGGTGTCCTTTACATACAGTATGTTGTGGGTCACAAGCTTGAGCCAAATGTTTTTTTGTTGTGGCCTAAAAATGTGCTTTCATACAACATGACCAGAAATGTAATGCAACGTTGACCATGACAGATTACTTTCCAGTCTTTTTCAGATACTGTATCTTAAGATACTTAAGATACAAACTCCAGCTGAATCAAGTTCAAATAAAAACACAGAAGGTCCCTCGTTCGGGTACAACTCCTGAGGTGGAGCAATGTTGTTTCCATAGTGACAAGTTTCCAACAGTGAGCAGCAGGTTACCATTTTGGCAGCTTCAGCCTCTCCCTCAGCTTGGATGATCTTCTGTTTCTGATCCTGTAAGGCTTTCTCCACATAGAACTGGGCTCTCTGGGCCTCCTGCTGGGCTAAACACACACACACACACACACACACACACTTTTACTGAGGAAATTCTTCTTGGTACTAGTTCAATGAATTTCAAGAGTAAAACATAACAAATAGCAACATTACTTCTGTGAACACTGACAAGATGATACAGCCGATGAATAAGCTGAGAAAAAAGCAGCAGCTGACGGTACAGAGAATCAAAAACGTTCCTTCACATCAATGTCTCTTAATATTTTGACATTTATTGCCTTCAGATGAGGTGGTGCTCTTTTTTATTCTTTTCTTACTACTGACATCATGTACTCGTGTTCCTTTAAAAAGGAATGTTCACAATGCACCTTGCGTTTACCACATTATTGCAATTCTTTATCATCAGGCTGCCCCAATAAGTCTCTTCACACTCTCCACTTAATCCAGAATACTGCAGTCCGTGTACTGACAAAATAATCAGAAAATATAGCATAAAACTCCTCTATTAGCTTCTCTAAACTGGCTCCTTGTAAAACCCACCCTCCTCACCTCCAAAGCTCTAAAGGGTCAGGCACCATTTTATCTTAAAGAGCTTGTAGCACCCTATTACCCGACTTGAACACTGTGCTCCCAGAATGCAGGGTTACAGGTGGTTCCAAGAGTCTCCGAAACAAGAACAGAACAGCTATCAAGAACAGCTATCACGCTCGCCTCCAGTGGAACCAGCCCTCAGTTTCAAGGTCAAGGTCTTAAAGTCATCTTAGTATCTAGATGAATTCATTAATTGGTAGCAATCGGTCCATCACAAGGTAGCCCCGCCCTAAAGCATTCCCTGCTTTATGGTCTACTTGAATCTAATTTACTAAATTAACAGTCTAAACACCAAAGTCTGTAAAAACTATATCATTACAAATGATCTGTTTATAATACACATTTATCTCCTCCTGACTGAAACAAGACCTTTTAAGAACGGTTGATTATGGAGAGTGAGCGTGTTGATCATTGATCAATAACACACTTTTCATCACAAAGACAAACGTGTGATAATCTGTTGGCTCAATCAGACAGAAGCTTCAGCCAATGAACCCTTTTTCATTTGAGTCCGCTGTGATGATAATCTGAAGCTTTCCTTTATCTTAACATTCGTGAAATATTACAACAAAAAACGGTGTGAGACCACCGAAGGACCATTGTAGGCAAACTGAACCTTACCAACTTGCTTGGCCTCCACAGCAGCGGTGTACTGGTTGCTGAAGCTCAGCTCCGTGATGGCCACGTCGTCGAGAATGATGTTGAAGTCTTTGGCTCTGTCATACAGCTCCCTTCGAACCAGCAGGGACACCTAGACCACAACACAGACCATCAACATCCAAATCCTGACTCGCAACATCACACACTGGACTCTACTAGTATAGTTATATTCTGAGGTGTTTGGACACATGACATCATCGTGATGAAGCTGACCTCGTTGTAGCTGTGATTTTAGCTGTGCATTAGTTTGAGTGGCGTGTGAGGCCGGAGTGACGACGGTACCTGTGCTCTCTGTGTGATGAGCTGCGAGGCGTTAAACTTTGCAACTACAGACTTGAGGACCTCGTTGACGATGGATGGCAGGACTTTCTCATCGTAGTCCTTCCCCAGCTGTTGGTACATGATGGGCAGGTTGGATGCCAGTGGTCTGGACAACACACGCACTGCTATGTTCACCATCTGCAGATCTAAACAGATATTACACACTTGTTTAAGTCTCTTATACTAAACAGTTTGACTTGTTTAAATGAACAGTGAGCAGCAGCTCTCAAACTCTCAATCTCATTTCAACCTGTCGTCCTGCAACAACTCAAGTCTCACAGGATTTCAGAGCGAGACTTGAGTTGAGCGAGACTTGCTTGTACATCGCTAATGTGGTCTGACTCAGAGAATAACAATTAGAGCCATTTATTGGCTAAAATAAGCACTTTTAGTGGACATAATTTAGAATGTTATAGTTGCCCCGTTTGATTAGATTGTAACCATGTGTCTTGACTACGGGCTGTATGCACCATTCCTTTACACACATTTAAAACCAAAGCGTCCGCCCCCCAGAGCTGCCACATCCTCCCTTGCCGGAGAAGTCCCTGTTGGCAGGGAGGGCGGAACAAAACAAGGGCTGTCCCCTCATCTCTGCCACCCAGAACACAAGCCAATTAAGAAACTAAGGAAACGTACACGGACCACACAGACAGTGGAACAGTAAACACACGGATGGGTGTAGTAAACTACAGGCCAACAGCACATCAAGTGAACATTATAAGATTCGCTCATTCGCAGAGGTTTTCTTGCCCTGCTGTTTGTTAGGAGTTGCCCTTTTTCTATGCTCCCTGTAGTAGAGGGTAAATGCTCCTTATTTGTTTGGAGCAGGTGGCTATGTGTTACACAGTCCACCTTTATAGTCTGAATGACTTTCAGAAGAATCTCAATATGCAACACAGTTTTCATCCCTGCAGGTTATTGTTGTTATTCTGGGAGCACGTTCAGCGTCATATTTATGTTTTTACCAGGACACATTCAGGTGGCAGCAGAACATTACTATTACAAATGAGTATAGTATCGATCATCATAAAAAGCAGAGCGGTTGTGCGTGTGCTACCTTTGCTGCCAGTCAAAGAGGAGATCTTCCTGGGTTTGGCTCTGATGTCATAGATGATAGGGTACTGGAACCACGGGATCCTGCAACACAGACACTGATGTCACAGCACAGCTAGTGGTTTAGTGGATTCATTTCAGTTACTAACAGACCACAACACAACACCTAATCTCTGAGTGATCAACCCATCTGATCTGAGTGGGCCACATGGGGGGCGACCGCTCTGGTCCTCTACTCAGGCATCGATTTCACTGAATATATGTTGAAAAATAAAACCAGACAGAAACGACTTCAGGGACGTGAGTTCATTCATTGTCAGGTAACAGGCTCCAGAGAGAAAAACCTGCTGCTCTGCCAATGACAACTGTGTGTCTTTATTAGTATTAGTGAACATGTGTTTGGACTAGAGCATGACACGGGAGTGGATTTTCACTCCCGTCCCATCCCACTCCCAGAGAAAAAATCCCATCCCATCCCAATCCCGGGCCGCGTAAAAAAAAAATCCCATCCCGTCCCACTCCTGTAGAATGACTCCCGCTCCCATCCAACTCCCATCCAACTCCCATCCAACTCCCATCCAACTCCCATCCAACTCCCATCCAACTCCCATCCAACTCCGTTTTTTTTTTGTTTTTTCCATCACATTCAACTCGCATGAATCTATGCAATATTTGCGACTTCCCAATAAAGTCAGTTAATCTCACCGATGGATCATTGTGTCGGACTTTAGTCTGTAGCTCTCGCTTCCCGGCTTCATCGCCTCTACCTCCCTCCGTGCATTTAACTTCCGGTAGTGGCCGGCCCGGCCGGAAGTCAAAGCACTGTTGGATGTGTAGTTCTATTGACTTGCTAACGCAAGTCAAAATAGTTTTGGCTCACTGAAAGATGACTACAAAAATGGACGTGTCTGTCCTTTTGGTTGTTTAACACGGCTGAAAATCATCATCTATTAATGGCGTTCCCGCTCCTGCCCGCTCCCGTTGATTTTTATTCCCATCCCGTCCCAATCACGGGATTAATAAAATTTTGACTCCCATCCCGCGGGAATCCCACGGGAATCACGTGACCCGCGGGAATTCCCGAAAAATGTCATGCTCTAGTTTGGACACAAACTATCGAATTCTCTCCAGCTGTTAGATCAGACTGACAGCTGCTGAACAGCTGATCCAACTATGAGGAAAAGCTTCTTCCCACAGGCAGTCAACTCCACATACCCCCTCCACCCCCTTCCCCTCGTGGAGTAAGTACATTTTATTTATATTTTTATCTTAATTTGCTTTGTATATTTTGTATATTTGTGAGTGCTGCTAAATGGTGTTTCATTGTCCTAATAATGACAATAAAGATATAGTGAGTAAAACGTGGATGCAACTTAAGAGACATGGGATACACCCATGTCTTACCTACAGCAGATGGAGTAGGAGAGAAAGGCTGGAGGACCAGCACGGGATCAAAGCAGTGACCTGCAGCGGTCAGAGGGGAGCAGCAAAATGTGTTTTAGACACCTAAAAGAAGGCGTATGCTATATTTAGAATATTTTGACCACTTTATATGCCGCCAGACAGCCCTTTCTGACAGGAACTGAAACGTATCTATGTTGTGTTCAAAGCCACCGTGGTAGTGACGACACAGGTGGAGCTGAGGTGGGACCAGGTGATGTAGCAGAGGAGACAGCTCGTGACCTGAGACGACATCCACCTGTCACTCAAAGAGGTCTGCCCAAAATAATGCCTGAGCTTAAAGGTTGAGTAGGTGATTCTATTCAGAACTACAGTTTTGGGGACTTCCATCCTGGCTTCTCTTGCTGCAATATCGCTGCTGCAGCAAACCCTCAACAGATCATTTTCAGTCTATTTTTGATGAGAAAAAACACAAAAATCTAGATGAGTGGAGTATCCACTTTTCCAATTCTGTAATACCATGATACAATACATTCACCACATACAAACTCTACTATACAAGGACCAATGACGGTTGGTAGGATATCAAGTGGGCTCAAGGAGAGTTTGATGTGTCCTAACTGAGGCTGAAACATCATCTAAGGAAACAGGACATAATTCAGAAAGTCAACAGCAGTCACTGTGAGAGAAGATTGATAAGTCAAAGAGACAACATAGTAGTGTAGCCTGGACAGACAACAGACTGACCAATAGAGTGACTGAGACTTCCTACCTTAAGTGAAGCCCCTCAGCCAGAACAGTGTCCATCTGCATCCCTCCGATCCTGTTGAAGATGACGGCTCTGTGACCTCCCTCCACTGCACAAACACACACAATATGCCATAATGTATTTACATCAGAACACCGTAACTCAAGACAATCTAACTAACAAAAAGCCAGTAGTTGCTCGTACGAGGCCGCCATAGTAAGCATCACCATGTATATGATACACAGCAACTTTTGCTTTTGGTTGAAGAGTCATGTAAATATGCAAGACAGGCAAAATTTCATCTTTCATTTTTGTTTTGATCCGCTCGAGCTAATCGGATTTCCGACGCTCATTTAAATCGTCACACGGTGACTCCTCTTTCCGTGATTACGGCGGAATATTCTGTGTCAAATGGCCTACTGTGACTGTGGTGACACTGTGGTGTCACGGTGGCTGTAGTGACAAAGTGATTCTGGATCTGCGGACATGAACCATCTGCCTGTCTCAGTAGAAGTGTGTGTGTGTGTGTGTGTGTGTGTGTGTGTGTGTGTGCGTGTGTACCTGTGTAGGTGGATTCTTTAATGCCATATGCCAAAGCACCAGCTCCAAGTAGAAGCTTCACTCCTAATCCTGCCCCTCTGCCACCAGAAGAAGACATCCGACCTGCCAGATCCCGCAGGTGCTGGACAAAGCGCTACAGTATCAAGAGAGTAACAGAGACAAAATTAAAGTTTTTTTTTTTTTTACTACTCGCACACATGGAACAGAAAGTTTCACTCAGAGAGTTTTGGCAGTGAACCAGTTGTCAGCTGTTGCATGCTAGTTGCTCTAACTCGGTTAGCCAGGTTAATCAGCTTAATGGTTCACGTTTTGCGTCAACCGGTATGCTGAGTCGGTTTCATACGATCACACACTGCAATTATTTAATTTCACCTAAATGTGTTCAATGAAACATAAAGAGACTGGAGAATGAGTCTTTCTCCTCACGGCATTCAGGCTCCTCCCACTGCAGATTCACACTGAGCCAAATAACAACTAATAATATAGTGTTTATTAATGCATACATGTGACCTCACTCGATCGTACACAAAACAGAATCATAGGTCAGGTGATGGTCTGTCCGAAGATAATTTGAATAGGTCTAATTCACCGAGTCGTGGAATCGGGCGTCAGCAGCAAATAAGTCTTTCCTTGCGTCATCTGTCCCAGTAGCAAAAATACGTAACCTATGCTCTTACCAAGGCTAAGAACGACTGCTGCTGCAACACAAACCGCATAATCAACCAACATTTCTGCATGCCAATAGCAGCAGCTGAATTAAGTGAATGATCCTGGTCCTTAATGTTAAAAGCATCACTGTTGTGTAAGACAGGAATTTGAGGATCAGAAATTATTTCAGGTTTTTACAGAGTCAAAAAACTGGGTGATCTTCAGTCCTTATTAGAAAGAACTACATTAATTTCCCTGTCCCTTTATAACACACTGCAGTAACTGCTCATTTGCAACATTTCAGGTCTCCTCACTCTTTGGGGGGCAGATGTTCAACTGGTATGTCATCATCAAGGGTGTCTCAATTCCCTCATTTATGTTGGGAGAAATGAGGACTAGATTACATTTAGTTCATATTAACTGGATCCATGCTAACTGTAGTTCTGAATAATAAACCAAAGCACATAATTTGAATTCCCTTTGAACCTGTACCATGGATCCAGAGGAGAGTGTGCCAGATGTTTGAATTAAATATTGGTTTCTATAAGACTGAAAATCCTTTCAACATGAACATTGCTAAATTATTTCTACACACACGTAACCTGGATTATGAGATAATTCATTTTAATAAATGCCATATATAATTAAATATTTGCTGACTTAAGTGTCAGCACTAATTGACGGATGTGTTCATGGTATAAGCTCAGAGTTTTTGATGAATGTGCAGATGGTTAATTAACGGGAAACAGGTAGAATTCGATATTTTACATTCATATGTTGGAGGACATCAATACACCCCTATAAGAAATGGAAGTAGACATCATGACATCACCGATTGGTTTGTGGACTATGGTTTTGAAGTGTCGAGTTTGGTATTTTGGATCTGGATCCATCTGGCTTCTGGTGTGAAACTAGTTGAAACTAACTTGTTAACAAAGTTAGTTTCATAAATCAAGTTTACTTGACTTTAACAGCATTGGTAGCGAGGTAGAGACCTGTCAATCACCAGGTAGCCCCGCCCTAAAGCATACCTCCTTTATGGTCTATTAATTTGACTCTAAATGGACCATAGTTTACTAAATGAACATCATACTGTATTGGAAAGATTTGAAACTAGAGATTGAGACCATAAACTCATGTTGACAATGTTAACTGAGATAATAAAACTAGTGAGAACTTGGGTCATTTTCTGGACGACTTCTATACAATCAGAGATCTTTTTACAACCAGAGGAGTCGCCCCCTGATGGCCATCAGAGAGAATGCAAGTTTAAGGCACTTCAGTTTTGGCTTCACCTTTCAGAACCAGAGGATGCTCCCTGGTATGGATGCTCCCTGGTATGGATGCTCCCTGGTATGGATGCAGTTAACACCTGCAGACCTGATTAGGCTCTGCTGTTGCTTCAGTGGACCGTTTAAAGCAGAGGACTAGGTCTAGGTCCAATGTCCCCCTTACACGCCTTGAGGGTTCAGGACTGTCCCACTGTGGATCCAGCAGGGATACATGTCCCCATTTACAGGAGTGGACTCGCCTTAAAACGGAGCCAGCTGAAGAAGCGACGGACAAGTCAATTATAAGACCCATCAGGGTCCGATTAGTAACGCCAATGTGCTCTATAGAGGACGTTTAAAGTATTCACTACCATTACAAGTGATCCAGCTGAATATGAAAGGACACCGTTGATACCACAACAGAGACCGGACGTGTCCTCTGCGTAGTGGTTAGTTAGCTGGCGGACATCAACAGTCCCGTCGGGTCTGTTTGTTAAGATTAGCGGTTCGTACGCTAGCAGAACAGTGACCTAAAGTTAACCTAACGTTAACCTTACGTTAACCTAACATGCTAACTGGCGTGCTGTTCGCTAACCGCGGGCTGTTAACGTTAACGTCAACGGTAGCTCATGATCAGGCCGTTTAGGTAGACACCTTAGTAACGTTACACGATAAACCAGTCTCTCGGCATCATATAGAACTAATTCATTAAAACATTTGTTTTTTCAAAGACTTACATTCGGCTCCTTGCTCGCCATGCTGCTGTACGTCAATCTCCAAGGTCGGGACCGCGATGTCTACTGGGACATGTAGTTCGACAGAGGCGGAAGCAACGTCCGGCAGGTTGAATTGTTCGCTGAATTACACTTTTGATGTCTGTGAATTTAAAAGATTTCCTTTTCAAGGCAGGAAAGTCTCCGTTTGTCGTAGTATAATTTAGCTTGGTGTGAAACCGTTCAGTGGACTACATCTCTCGTCTCACACAATATACGTCATCAACCCCAACGATATCAAGTCGAATTCGCCTAACTATTACGTCACAATACTCTTTTAGGCTACAGCATTATGACACTCTGAATTACAGTAACTACTACTTAAATGGCTTATTTAATTTCATAAAATAAATATACAAATGTCCATTGGGTGGTAATTTGCGTGAGAAATAAAAATAACAATCTATTTATACTCATTAAATTAACCAGAAAAACGTGATCACTGCAAGAGGTTTCCACTGTATTTTATATATTATGGTCGTTTAAAATAAATAAACACAAACACTTCAACACTAAAAGAGTAATAGCATGTTATTTTATATCCATTATTACTAATCATAACAGCTTATGTGGCGTTTACTTCCTCCAGGTGATCCTCAACTTCACAACTGCTGAAGTGTTTTACGTTGTTTCACGTCTTCTGTCCTCAGGAAAAAACCCATCCTGGTTCTAAAATCAGATGCTGTCTTCTAAGAATCTAAGAAAGCTAAACCTGCTGTGCCTTAACTGATGCTTAAAGACATATTAGTCACAATGTATAATAATATTATGATGGCAAATTTCAGTAAAATATGGTTCTAAGCTCAAACCATGAAAGGCTTATTGGTTGAGAAATGGAAGAGGCCTATTTCCAGTAACCATGAATCAACTGTTATAACTTTCTCCACAGTGCTGTGTCTGTAAACCAATCACTTATCAGTTATCGTGAGCTGGTGACTTTATGATTAATCAGTAATGGAGGCCAGTCACCTGTAAATTACAGCCACCTGAGGCAAAAACCCACACCATTCTTCAAATGTTTAATATACACTTGTGGTGAATTTCTATCTTCGATAAAGGCTTGTGTATTTCTGTACCATCTACACCATGAATACTGAATACCATCTGACTTTGTGGTGAATATTTCTATACCTCTGACACCAGACCCGACATGCTTACAAAGGTGGTGGCAGCACTATACATTAAAACCTTTAACAACTTAAGTGTATTACAATATAAAACTGTAGGGTCCATAAGGCTGAGTGTTTTAGTTTACTCATTGTGATACTGTGTCATCACAATTATCAGTGAACAATCATTTTACAGTAGAAAAATCTACCAACTTGTTGTATAATGAAACCAAATGGACCCAGATCCAGTAAGGTTGAGAAATAGTTTGCTATATTTACTTTTTCAAATGTTCCAAATTAATAAATACAAAAAATGGAAACAAAATGCCCATCACTATCCACTCATTATCAATACAATTCCATCAGTATCTATCTGTACAAAAGTAATGATTATTATTATAAATAAGATATGGCATAGCATTTGTTTTCATGAAGGTTTAAATGTTGCTACCACATAGAATTGTGGGGCGCTGTTATCCACTTTCCTTTGGTAAAGGATGGTCCAGTGTTTCTATACTAAAGGAGATAAGAAAGCAATATTGAATCCAAGTTACATTCCCTTAATGCCCAAATGGCCAACCACTACCGACACCTTGTGGTTGAATGTGTAATAGCACCTCGTCATTACAATGACTTTTGTGTTTTACGATTCATTTGTATGGTTACTTAGCTGAAATTGAATGTGTCCTTCCCTTTACAGATGTTACTCAGCTGTGTCCATGTTGATAGAGACGTGCTGTCACGTTCTGCTGCCTCTCATGGATGTGTAAGAGATGGCAGCGTTGGCCTGAAACCTTCCGGCTGGTTTAAAGCAGTCGTGTTGAGCCATATTTGAACCCATGAAATACAGATTTGTACACATTTCAGGGGAAAAAGTCAATATTAACATGAGGATCAATGCATTTCATCACAGTACAGATAATTTAGTTTAGAGCCATAAAACAATACATATAAGTGTTTCAGTGCCTCTTTAACATCTGTTTAACTATTTTTGTATAAAGTTTTCCTGCCTAAACCACTCGGTCATCTGTATCGTATTGTTTCCTCTTTTTTCTTCTCATGTTTTGTATTCAAAATCTCCTGCAAAGTAACAAGTAACTATATGAAATGTGGTGGAGTAAAAGTACAGTGTAGCAGTATACATACATACTCAATCAGCCACTATAAATGACAATATAACTAAAGAAAGAGTAAAGAAAGGACTATGATGCATCTGGAGCCACACACACACACACACACACACACACACACACACACACACACACACACACACACACACACACACACACACACACACACACACACACACACACACACACACACACACACACACACACACACACACACACACACACACACACACACACACACACACAGTGTTTAAATTCCACACATGGCAGTTTAACTGAACACATTTCTAACTGCTTCTAATTAATATTACTTGTGTTTCTGTGATGCCAGGTGTTGAGAATATACAAACATGATCAAACCCACACGAGTGTGTGTAACCTTATTTGAAAGCAAAACAATAATGACCACACACACACACACGTCATGTTATTACAACATTGGATGACTTTAATCCACAACTCCTGTCATATTAAAACACAAGTCTATTTTACACAGCTCAGTTAGCAGCTAAGAAAAAAACAAACACGGTGAATTGGATGAGAGGCCAGAATGTACAGAGAAGAGCTGAGTCAAGCCGCTGTTAACATCTGAACTACTGAGAAAAGATGCCGGGCGACACCTGATGATGGGTGAGTTCAAAGTACAAGTGGATGTAATAAGACCGTCCTGTCTGCGGATTTTCAGTCCAAGGAACACAGACGAGAAGCATCCAGATAGACCAGCGGCTCAAAACAGGCGTTGGTCCTCCGTCACACTCTCCTACACTAGTCAAGTAGTTAGAAAACTGGAACGTGTTGATTGGTGGACACTGTGTCCCACTGCAGAGGCGTGTCCTTCAGAAGACTACATAACAAGTTACAATACTGGACCTCACAGAGACCCCCGTTAACGAGGCATTCAGGGAGTCCTCGTCAAACTTGACCAAATATATATCCGTATAGCTTCCATTGCTGTGATAACAACTCTCTGACATTACTTGTTGATCAAAAATGAGCAGTGCATCAGATTCTGGGATATTGAGGACTATAAACAATAAACCTGTTGAGACTGCATTTCACTGGGACTTAACAGCCTCCTTCACTCATGTTGGTAAACTCTGGGAGGAAACGTCTGGAGTGGGACACGGTGAGAGGAAGTGTTATCTAGTGTTTATGGTTGGGACCTCTTGAACGTAGCTCAGCAGAGACACGGAGGACAGCAGTGTTTCCAAACAGAAAGGAGAAGATCTCATCAGACAGGTTACACGTCTGTTGTGTTCCTGAGTAAATGCAGAATTTCATAACAAACCGTGTGGTTTCTGAGTGACTCCCTGGCTGACTGGAGATCAGTATTTACAGAGAAAAAGACAGCAGAGTGCTCTCTCCTCCTCCCCCCCTCTCCTACCAAGGTCTACAGGAAGTTTTCAGGTCGACACAAAACAAGAGAACAACCAAACACAAAGCTCACTTCACTGACTGTAGGACACAGCTGGCTTTCATCCAGGTGTGCTGATCCCAAGTCAGCAATGAGCCGTTTACGTCTGCAAATTGTAGCTAACCTTGGTAACGTATAGACCTTGGCAGAACATCAGCATTTTGGAAGGTAGAGTCAGGGGTCAGGGTTCAGGGGTCAGAGGTCAGACGTAGAACAGTCGTACCCTGGAGGTGCTGACATGGAGGTCGTCGTCGTAGAACTTGGTCTCTATGATCACATTTCCACTGAAGACAAAGACAGGTGGGACATCACATGAGGCACTGAATTCACACTATAAAACTGTAAGTTAGCCTCTATATATGACATTCAATGTGATTTAGTGGGCCACAATTATCAGAACTAGATGAACGTTCAGGCTCCCTCATGGCTCAGACGTGAACTGCTCATATAACAACAACAAATATGGAAGAGTTGAATTGGGTTCATTTTTATGAGGAGACCCTCATTAAATCTCCTGCTGGCCACACCGGGAAGGACTCCACCACTCCCAGTTTATTCAATTCATTGTGACACAATACATTATTATAATATCAGATCATTATACATTTGAATACATGAAGTTATCATTAAAACAGGTTATTTCTAACTTGTATGTCACATGTCCACCTGTTTTTGGTTCAGTATGTGTTGGTTAAATGTCTCATCGCCGTCAAACAGATGTGTGAGCAGAACAGAATCATTAAACAGAATCATGAAACAGAAAGAGAACCAGAGGTGACTCACGTTAAAACGTTGGCTGGCATCATCTGGGACTCTGGAGCAGCTTCTATCAGAGACTGCCATGTGTTGGTGGAGTTGGGAATCACAAAACCAAACTCAAAGAACCACTCTGGACGGAGACACAGAATTTAGTATCAGTATCATGACTAGGAATCTTCTTCATACAGTATCTTAGTGTACCAGGCTCTCTGTACAGAGGGCCCCGGGATCCAAACACACAGAAATAGATGACTGAGCTGTCGGTTCAAGTGATCCGAGATGAGGATGATGAAGATGATTCATCACACGCCTGAGTCAGGGGGTCATGTTCAACCACAACATGGATTTAACAATACCCTCTTCACCGTGATTATGTTCAGGTTTTAGCAAACACACATGAACCTGATGAACTATGTCATTCATACATTATTAGTATTATTAAAACATGCGGCATAGTTTCACAGCGCCATACACACATACAAACAGCCTTTGTGCGACACACTGGCTGACACACACTCTGGTTGTAAATATAACTTATAACTAAAAACTAGGTCTGTACCAAACCGTAGGACGCTTCAGAGCTTAACTCAGCTTATCAGTCTGTGAGCCAATTCTCTACAGGAAGAATCCCCTCACTCAATAATCAATAAACAATACATAGACCTACAAACACTTTTGTTTTTTGTTTCCATGGAGCTGACATGAAACCATGTGTGGTTCAGAAACTGTTTGCCGTCAGTCGGTCTGGTGAAGGTTAGTGAGACGCTGACAGACCGACAGAGACGTTTAAGGAAGTCTGTGATTGGATGACAGAATGCTCATAACTCATGATTCCCAAAAACGGAACCATCCATCCGTCCATCCTTTGTCTACCGCTTATCCTGTATTCAGGGTCGCGGGGGGGGGGGGGGGCTGGCAAAAACGGAACCGCAAAGTATTATTTACTTAACCACAATAACACAAAATCATATCACTGCTGTTACTACTACTGATGAAATGGACCAGCCGTGATGCCAGCGCCAGGCCGACCTTAAACAGGGAAAAATGATATTGTTCTAAATACTCTCAAGCCTCTACTAGAATATACTACCACTAGAATACTATGTATTACAGTGTTTACAATAGCACGATAATACTACTGACCAGAATGATTCTACTACCAGAACACTACAAATACTACTACTAAAATACTACAAATTCTACTTATACTATCACTAGAATACTACTAATACAACTACAAATAGTACATATTTAAAAGAGCAGTAACAATTGAAACAGAATGCCTTTCTGTGCTTTATGATCCTTTAGAAGGTCTCGGGGGTCCAGAGCTGGAATAAACCCTGTACAGGTCTCTAGTCAGCCACAGAGCTGACGAATACAGATGGACTAGATCAGTGGAGTAGAACTGTTAGGATCTACTAGAGGTACCCTCAGGTTCACGTTACCTTCTAGACACTGTCCTTTGAAGAAAACCTTCTGCTCCAGTCTGAACTTCTCCAGTTTCTCTGAGGACGAGAAGTTCAGTTCTCTGGACACTGCTTTACACTTCAGGATCTTCTTTGGGACACGAGCTGCAGAGACAGTCACACCACAATTAACTGACAGCTGTGGATTCAAGACTTCCAGACTTGGAACTGGTTCAGTTGACTCCTAGCAGACCACTTTGTCTGTAGGAACTAGAGACTTGAGAGTCTGTGTGGTCCTGGCTGACAAGAGGCCTGTGACTGTACAGTATCAATGCTAATGGTCTACACTGGACCAAATGATAAAACACTGATAAAAATGATCTGCATTATTTCATTTGCACAGTCTCACTGATACTGAGCACAAGTATTCTCCTTTACCATTTGATTTACGTAAAGAGTCTAATATAACTTCTGTAATAATTTGATGCTATATAAATTAACTGAACCGAATTATCCACAGGCCAGTGTGAATGGAAAACCACACCAACTGGCTAGACTCCATATCCTGTACACGTACATGTATATGAATACACACACACACACACACACACACACACACACACACACACACACACACACACATACAGTGAGTCTAATGTACCTTCGTGTTCGACTCCCGGGACTGACAGGTCCTCGGTTCCCTGCCACAGCACTTTACCCGTCTCTGCATCTCGAAGGTTCATCCAGTTTCTGTCAGGTAAAGGTTAAGTAGCAACAAGCAAACTAAAGAACATGGAATATTTCAAATGCACAGTCAGAATAACATCTATCATGTTATCAGCCTACACACGTATCCAGCGTTTACATTTAACAAAAAAATCCAGGCTGGAAAGTTGCTTTTATTAGTCCTATAAATGTTTCTATTCAGATTCAAACAGAATAACATATAGATAGACGGATATGGAATGGCTCGGGCTGTCTGAGGGATGGACTAAACATACTGGAGACTGGAGCTGTGGTGGAATATTAATCAGATTAGTGGTTCAGATTGAAGAAGTATGCAGGGTAAGAGCTTCATAACCTTCTTCTTCCCATATAGGTTTCTTTACATGTGGTTTCCTCTGGGACGCGTCAGAGTGTGTCTTAGATGGCCAGTTAGTCTGAATTTAAAGTGGTTTTCATCATCATCATCATCATCATCGCCTTCTCTTAACATGCATCCAGTGATGTGTCTACACTACTTTACTGTAAGCCGTGTTTAGATGAGACACTCAAGGACTACAAAACAGCTGAGGCTAGTGTGGTGTGTAGTGAGTGTGGACGTTCCAGGCTGCTAGCTGTCCCGTCAGTCTGTCAGCTGGTCAGCTGTTCCTGACTACAAACACAATACAGACGTCAGTCACAGAGTCTGTGATTCCACTGTACTCTACAGCGTCTCTGCTGAGCCTCCACAATCATTTCAACAGTGTGTGGGCACACCAATGAATCAGCATGTTTCAAATCACTGCTACTGATCTATCAATCTTTTAACTGAGAAAACAGGCGAAATATAAAGAAGCTTTACACCGAGCAAAGATGCTGCTGCAGGAGAGTCATCTAAAGGACTTGAGTCTGTGTGGTGTTTTCAGTCTTACATGGTTGTCCTGGTTTCTCCTCACTCATATGCTTTAGGCCTGGCTGTGGATACAGACTCAGGCTGGAGCAGCACTGTACCGATGATCAGCCCGAGACTCTAAGTTGCTAAGTGTGTTGCTGGTTGGTTTCTACAGAGGATGAATGAAGACACTGTGCACACTGCAACCACTGCATATTATCTCATCAGACTTATGGAAACCAGTAAAACCAGTTCCTGTTCCAGAAGATTCTCCACTCAGCATCCTGTCACACTCAGAGACTACTTAGTGTCTCACACACACACTTGACTCCACGCCATCTGTGAACCCCTCCATCCTAACAGCCTCCAAACACAGCAGAGCAGCGCTGCATTACACATGCTTTCAGGGAATCCTCCTGAACCCATATTTCCAAGTTGAAGAGTCATACGAATTAAAAATGATTCAGATGTTTAAGAAAGGTTTGTTTCAGTTAGATGGATTTGTTTATCCATCTTACTTTCTGCAAGACTTTGTTTTGTGTGCAAGAATTATACATGTGCATGTCTACATTTCTATCTAAAGAAATTAAGATATGTTATTAATTACATGTCTTACATCATTTGCAGAAAGCTACTGATAATGTGAAACAGTCAGGGTGGACTGGTCATAAAGTCTCCAACTACTCAACTCCACTCAAATGTCTTGCAGGTCAATAATAATTACACATGTATGAAATAACAAATTGTACTTATAGCAGAGATGCGTGAAAACCCGAAAATAGTGCTTTTAAAAAGCCCTTTAAGCAGTTGGTAGTCAGTTAATGGTCCCTAATTAAGTATTTGAGTTCTATATAAACAAACGCATGCAAACACTCCATGCTATTAGTGCTGTACCACATGCACCATCCCCCACCTCTTTCTAAAGTGTGCTGAGTTGAATGGTTTCTCTAATCCTCCAAAGTCCAACTTAATCCAATCTCCTACATCAAACTCATCATCATCTACACCTTCCAGAACAATCAGGCCCCACAGCACTGTCTTTTTTAACATGACACTGTAAAAACTCAAAAGAAACAAACATGCATCATTTTACCAGGATGTCCTTCACAATGAAGTGGGTCATTTATTGTGCTTCGGGAAGGAAAAACCATCGACCACATTCATATAATCTGATATATCTGATAATGTGAAGCCTTTTCATTGAAGGCTTCCAACTCTCAGATCACTTTTTCATAAACCAAACTACAGAAACAATGTGTTTCAGCTGCAACAACATGATGCGCGGTTGTACCATAGTGTCCTCAGGGTCTGCTGTAAACCACCAGGGTGTCTCTGCACAAATCTGTCAGAACACACGCACGCTATAATGAGCCCCCAGTGAAAAGCTGCTGTCACTGTTTAGTCTGCATTTATTTTTAAAGACACATTAATGGCTCAAAGTTCCGAAGCCCGACCTCAACAACACAGTCCTACTGCACAGATACAAGTTATCACTTCAGTCACTTCATACTCCTTCTAGGAACACATGGACTTCATCCAAGCTTTCAGCCAGGTCTTCAAAGCTCCACCATTCTAACATCGTAGTGATATCAGGACACAGAGAAACGGAGGCTACAACAGCTAACTGAGCCCAACGCTGTCACACAGCAGACAGACAGGACGTCATCGGTATCCACATGTTCAACAGCATGGCATTTACTGGGCTTTATATGTCAACAGTACCTCACGTCAACAGTACCTCATGTCATCCTTATCTCAAATCATCAGTACTGGATATCATCCTTGTATCACATCATCAGCACCTCACATCATCCTTATCTCACATCATCAGAACCGGATATCATCCTTGTATCACATCATCAAGGCTCACATCATCCTTATCTCACATCATCAGCACCTCACATCATCCTTATCTCACATCATCAGAACCTCACATCATCCTTATCTCACATCATCAGTATCTCACATCATCCTTATCTCACGTCAACAATAACGCACGTCATCCTCGTCTCACGTCCTCAGTAGCTAACGTAATCATCAACAGTACCTCACATCATCCTTATGTCACATCAACAGTACCTCACATCAGCCCCTTATCTATAAGGCAAGAACAAGACACGAGAAGAGAGGCAGCAGGCATTTAACAAATTGAGACATCGTTGCCTCAGAGCGTTACTTGAAAGCAACATCAATGAAATATGAGTGGACGGTGAGCTGATTGTTATGGGGCTGCATTATGATTCTGCCAAATGAGCATAACGGTGTTCATGACAACTTATATACATTTAATTAAATTCACAATGTTACATAATGTGACCAGAATATTTGGTTGACATACAGGCTTTCGGATGCAGGGTACTTTAATCATTAGAGAGGCTTCTATCAGTCATTGTAATGTTTCCATGCCACAGTAAAGTCACTATAGCAAATATTGTGGGGCATTTAAACAAAAAAAACTAACTGCAGTTATGAAGTTGACGAAGGAACACAAATACTCTTTTATCTCCTGAAATAATCAATGGAGTTAACTGTATACATTTACTCACAAATTAATCTGGTGAGTAAATGTTAACAGCATCTCTCGGCTGTTTGCTGAGCAGCTCTGATACGTTTACATTTTTAGAGAATACACAATGTCAGCAATGCGGTACAAGATGTTACACAAACAGTTAACAACAGAAAGCTGAATCATCTTAAAAAACTATAATTTATAAACACAAAAGAAACATTGTGTTATGACTCATTTAAGTGGCAGGTGCTGAAAAGTCTCCTCATCTCCTCAATGTGCATTTCATGATTGTAAGATCCTCCATAATGACGGAGAGGGAATGATTCCCAGGTCAAGCGGAGAGAAGAGGCGAGGAAGCATAAGTTTGAATATTGAAAAGCGTCAATGGGGTCTCAGTGGATATGGCCAAGTCAGATGTGTTCAACCGTTACTGTCTTATTCCTTCTCTCTATTGTCATTTTGGGTAACATATTATAATGACAAATTGTCATCTACAAGAAGCTATTGAAGGGCAAAAGCTTGAATTGTGTTTGAGGCTCGTAATGATCCTTTTGAAGAAGTTCAGTGCAAAAAATACTATTCTGTTCACTGTTGCAACAATGAATGAAAAAGGTTTGTGGGATTAGCCTATAGTATTGTTGGCCATGGTGTTCGTTTTGAGGAATTTGGGATTATCATACTTTCAAAACAACAGAAGTAACCTGTAAAGTCAGACTATAAAGTCAGTCAGTCTTTGGGTTTGAATATGCAGGTGCTACTGCTTGTGTGAGCATCTGAGTTGTTCTGTCTTGCGAAAAGCTGACCAACAAAGTAAATTCATTTCTTATCTAGATAGTCTGTTATGCTGGGATGCTGCAGAGATGGTTTTATATTCCTATTCAAGTTCTTCATGAGGATTTTGTAAAACACACAATGGCAGCAACACTCCCTTTACAGTCTAGAAAACAAAAAAAGTCCTGGTGTTGGCTTTAATAAGACAGTAAGGACAGAAGGTAGTAAATCCCTGTTCCACTAAATCATGGATTTAAGCATTACCACACAACAGCAAGCGGCCCAACCTGAGCAGGAAACATACACAAACTCTTGTACAGATCGGGGTAAATATCATATAATAACATGGATAACCATGTAATATTGAAATGACTACACTAACTAAAGTTGTATTTGTATTCACTGGCTGGAACACAGTAAATATAGCATCTAGAAGGTAATACTGGGGCTAATTTGTCCTAATTGGTCATGTGAAGACACAGTCCAGACAGTAATATGGAAAGCATCAATTTGCCATGTTAGCTCCCCCCACACATCCTGAGATGCTGGCACATATACTGTGGGACAAATCCATGGGCTGTCAACAACCACATCCTTTCTAATGCACAACAAACTAACTAGAACTAGAAAAGGTGCACTCAGTAGAGTGCAGATGTCTGGAAGTGTCGACCACAAGCACAGCTGTATTGTATACAACCCACAATTGGGGTGCTGGTTGATCCATTAGCCGTAAGCCAATCACACCATCCTAGTCATTAAATAAGTCCAGAGCAAGGTTAAGAGTAGTGAGGAGTGCAGGCAGTGAATGGCAGTATGAAACATGCAACAAAATGTGTGTTAATAAAGTGTGTCACTGCCACCAGGCAATCATAACTGGACACCCAACATATGAGGCAGTTTAATGCAGCAGAATGAAAGGTTAGCCATTGACAGACACAGAGGTGCACACTGGCTCACTCACGCATGCACACACGCGATCGATCACATGATCTCCCTGGCAGAAATAATAATGACTTCAATTAATACTGTTGATCAACTAACTTCAAGCTCTTGGGACTACTTTTTTCCTTGAGATTCCAGTGAGAGTTCTAGTCAATGTGACAAGTATGAGATGGACTGATGTAAAAAATAATGTTGTGTTCAGGTGTGACGGATTTTAAAGTCTTTAACTGTGAAAGTAGTCAACATACACACTATAAAATGTAAATCTACTTCCACACACGAAATACACCGGTGTGACCGCGAAACAGCGCGCAGCATCGAAAGTGAGTCGTTTGTAATGAAGTTTGGCATCACTTCCACACAAGACCATGTCCCCATATGTAACGGTACGTTGCTATCATAAACAAGGTAACGGCACCCCACAGTTTAAATTGCCCATAGTAAGTGAACGTGTGACAAAGATAACTAGAGGTCACCTGACAATTAATATCCACCGCATATCCCCATTGCTACAGTAACGTTACGTTACGTTAGGGTAACGTTTTCGTAGCAGCTACAGTTAGCAGTTAGAAGTTAGCCACACAAATAAGCCACAGCCCAAAGCCAATCGTTTTAGCTAGCGGGCCATCATTCACACTCAGTGAAGTAGCTGGTAGCTACAGGTACATTTTCATGTTGTCCCATCACATAAAGACAGATATCGGCTGTGTAGCTGACGTTATCAGATGAGAGGTGAAGGTGTCAGGTTCGTCAAGCAGCTGTACAAGTAGACCGAGTCGCAACATGTTACTACCATCTAGCTTGTGCTAGATGACGGTATCTCGGGACAAACATGACGCACAGTCAGCATGTAACTGAACATATAACTACGTGTCTAACCTTCAACCGCAGAAAGGATACAGTTTGAAGCCCTTCAAAATTTCCTTGGCCCTGTCTTCGTCTGAAGACATTGCTGAAATCGTCTGTTTTCGCTGCTTACAGAAAATCCAGGATCTGCTGAAATAATAGTGCTGCTCCTAATGTTAGCTTAACTAGTTAGCTAACTAGTCTTCCGGCTAATGTTCGCATGAAAACAGCATAAACTATGTGTACCTAACTCTATATTGTTGGACTACGGGTTAAATCTGATCCGATAATGCAATCAGCTAAATATATCCCGCTAACTACTTGACAGCTAGCCTAGCCAGTCGGCGGCACAGGGTAGCTTCTGACAGCCAATCACAGGCCGAGGATGAGAAGCAGGGGTAGGACTATAGTGGATAGAGACGCGTCACCAGGGGCAACGCCGCACACACACTGCCACTTACTTCTCAGTTGAAATGAGTGGGGACTGAAGTTGCAACACTTTCTGCTTTTCTCTCAGAAACACAGAGACTATGTGGACTAGACCATCCTTTTAATCAATGAGTTATTTATTATAAATGCGTTTAATACGTTAAACTTACATCTGATCGCTAATTATCCATTACCCAATTTACAAATTTAAAGATTGTTACATGTGACCAGAAGCAGCTTTATTGTCCAAGTGTGCATCTGAACGGTTAGGTATGGTTAGGTGAATTAGGGGGTTTCAATTCTTATTCTGGGAACCAGTGTCCATCACCATCACCATGATGCTCATATGTCTCATTGAACCGTTTTTTTTGGGGGGGGGGGGGTCTTTTCATGGGCTTTTGTCCTCTTTTATATTAACATTAACCAGGTTGCAGGCTTTTATTCTTCCGTAAAGCTGCCATAATAATGTTGTGATCACACAGCACATGAGTTCTTGTAGTAAAGTTTAAAATTTGTTTCAAGTACTCTGACAAGCTTAGCTGTGGATGCAGAATAGGTGGTAACAAACGGCAGCTTAGAGGGCATCAATATAGGTTTGGTCTTCTTGAATGTCCTCACTTTCTCAGAAAGGACCTAGAGGACCCTCTTCTGGACATCGCTGAAAACTGCATCCTGGTGGCCTGTTTAAGATCCTCTGAGAACATATTCTATGAAATCACAACAGTAAGGATTTAACTAGGCCGGCAGCTTGCTTCAGGTGGTGACTTTTTTTTGTAGTATCTGTCTCCTTAAAGGACAACTTAATGTCCAGTGTGTAGGTGTTATTGTAATGTGGTGATAACCAAAAACTCTGCAGAGGTCAAACTACCCAGGTGAGACTCGGCCCGACTGCAGCTGAGTGTTAGCTGACTTGGCTGTGTTTTCCGGTCATGCGGCCAAATGTGAGCCAGCTTTGGCCTGTGTCATTTAGCAAAATCTGGCCCAGGTTTAGCTGGTACACACAAAGGACTGCTATAGGAGAGACATGGCTGCCGGCTTAATCGGCAGCTGGCACTAACAGTTCTTGACCTGTTGATGATTGCTATATTTGGGCGTTGTAGACACGGGCCTGCTCTGGCAGAAACACAACCAACAGTAAAATCTAGTTACAGTACTAGCTTCCAACATTAATTAGCTGGTCTTGCTGGATTTAGTTAGTGGACCAGCTTGCTCAAGCTGGTTTAAAGTGATAACCTGCAGACCCACTTCTTTTTTTAATTGTCTTTTTATTGAGTTAAACAACAGTCAATACAAACTATATGATCATTCTAATAGTTCTTAATAGCTTTAACCATCCAGACCTTCTACAACTACGATTAGTTGTATAAGTAATAATAATACTGAGTTCAAAGAGGTAATACAGAAACAAATAATAACTGATTAAAAAAATAACATACAACACTTCAGAAACAGAACCAGAATGTTGGTTTGTGATACTCGGCTCAAGGATAAAGACCTTAAAAGAATGTTTACATTCTGAAAATATCATACATGATGTCAGTCCAATCATCCACTGTAGATATGTCTTTTGATTTTAGCCTCTTTTTGACCTCTTTCAGCCTATTTCCATCCAATCCAGTAGGTGGCGGTAATGCGTCATATAGCTGGTTTGCCGACTGACATTGAAACCCACAGAAGAAGAAGAGTCAGCCCTTACGTAGCCACCGAAAGTAGCAGGACGGACGCGTGGACCTGCGGCAGCAGTTGTCTTCTCTGGACATCACCTGAAACATCTCTGAAGGTTGGAAACGTTACGTTTCGCTGCAAAAGTTTGCTTTCTTCATCATCGCCGTGTCTTTGTTATTCGTGAATTGTGTGGAGCTAGTTGTTAGGATAGTTTAGGCTGAGTTAGCTGAATGTTTCACTCAGAGGGCTAACAGTTAGCTTAGCTTGGCAACACCTTTATTCATACATAATGCACACACCAATCGGCAAATAAGGTCCATGAGCAAATAATTGGATGGCCCCCCCTTTCAAAAAGTTTCTTATACATTTCTTCTTTAGAGAGTTGGGTCTTTTTCCATATTTTCATAGTAAATGATATCTGACAACTTTTATTATGTCACCAAACAAACACTAAAAGCATGCAGGATGTATCATCTCATGTCAGCAGTCCAATACCTAAATATTATAGTATAACAAGATGAGAGGAAGCAGCAAATAGGCACCTCTGAGATGCTTTTATGAGAAAGGTTTTGGATATTATTTCTTATAAATGACAAAATATTATCAATAAATTGAATGCGTAATTTTCTGTTGATGGATTAATCCACTAATCTTTGCAGCTTTGTGTTTTTAATCAAGATGTCGGTGTGAAATATTTGACAGACTGAGCGGTCAAAAGAAGCAGCTAAAACAAACTTGTTTGCACATCACAATACCTGAAGCGTTCACCTGTCTGTCTCCCTGTGTAGCAGTATGACCAATGTGGAACAGGTAGCAGCAGTGGGAGAGGTTCTGACGAACCCAGGACTAGACCTGACGCGGCGGTTCAGAGCCTTGTTCACCCTGAAGAACCTGGGAGGTAACGCATGTCCACCAAACACACACATCCACCATCATGTTGTTGTATGGAAAATAAGCAGAACAAACAAGACTGTAGTACAACTCACAGCCAGCCAAACATCCAGTATGACTTTTAGGCCTATGACTAACCAGATCAATGAAAAGGCCTTATTTATTAATTTCTTTAAAACCTGATGTTGAACAGTTCAGAGGGAGCCTGTCTCTTGGACAGCCTACATGCTTTTAAATCATTCATGACGATTTTTTAATAATGCCTTTTAAATTTTATGTCAGATACCACGATGAACAGTATGTTAAATGACAGAACATGAACATTTGTTTTCCAATTACGTTTCCGTATTCAGGATGCACACTGAAGAGGAAGTCTGTGTAATAATGAACTGATTTGTGCTGTAACCTGTGGGTCAGGTGCTGAAGCTGTAGAATGGATCGGTAAAGCCTTCACTGACGACTCCGCACTGCTGAAACATGAGCTGGCTTACTGCCTTGGACAGATGCAAGACAAACGGGCCATACCCACATTGACTACGGTTCTCAAAGATACACAGCAGGAACCGATGGTCAGGCATGAAGCAGGTAAACATGCACGCTCACGCTCACACACACTCTGAGGGTTTGAAGAGCCTGCTGACGACCAACTATGTACATCTAAATGTGTACTAGAAGTACACACACATGTGCATGCTATTGTCTCTTTACATCCTCGTGACTCTAAGAACATAACGCACAAACTCAGTATTTTAGGTAGCCAGTTGACATCTTCTCCGGGCTGTTATTTATTTATTGAAGCTCAAATCTATTTCGCAAAGACCGTCATTGCAACAATATGTCAGCATTGTGATAATCAGCCTAATCGCGAAAACTAGATGATGATGATGATGATTGCGTTGCAGTCTTGCTCTATCAACAAGCACTGAAACATTAGGACATCTGGACCACAGTCCACCAAAGCCACATTCAGACATGATCAACAGGAATTAAATATTCACTATGTTCCCCTGTAGTTGATCTCATCGCTTAACCATCATCAAATTACAGGATATGGTCTGTGATATATGCATGATCTAGGAAAACATACAGTATAAACTTGATCGTTGTTACAGCTGGAAGTTCCATAACTGTGTTTTATTTTTAAAAGGAATTTTGATGTTGAGACTCATGGTTCAAAAGTAACGGGCCAAGATGGAAAGTTTGTTGCTATAGTCAAATTGCACCACATTGGACAAAGTAGCCAGCTGGACTTCAGTGTGCACTGTTTTAATTTATAAACACCCTCAAATGACTTTCCTGACACGAGCCTGACAGCAGAACATGTTCAGTAAAAAGTGTGTAACAAAATCTCATTACACAAGACATGTATTTACTCCTCAGTGACGCACAGGATACAAAGACTGACTGTATCTGCAACAGAAACTAGAAAAATTGTACATTTGTTAGTGGTCGACCAATGAAATTGGGACGATTTTTGGCATTTTTAGATGATCGGCATCGGCCAATGCCTGCGCTCACGAGGCCAACAAACATAAATGTCTGCAGACACATCTGTAGGCAGCCTTGCGGAGCCGTCGCACAACATTCTGCTCGCCGTCGGCCCTGCCTAGCTGCCGGCCCCTCCTGCCGTCTTGTAGTATTTTAGTAAATGGAGAATCCGCTCTGCTTGCCGCAGGCCCCGCTGGTGCGCTCGGCTCGGCTCACGGCTCGGCTCACGGCTCGGCTCACGGGGCGCACAGCTCTGCTCGCAGAGCAGGGTTGGCTGTCATGGGGGCCGGCGGCGTGGCGAGCGGATGCCATTTTTTGTTATAAAAGGACCAGTCCAGTTCGACTCACACCCCAATCTGAATTGAGGTCCCACCACTGATCTGTAATAGGTCTGTAGTGTCAGTGGGTCCCGCCCCTATAGCAATTTTGTGTTATTTGTTTGTTATGTGTTTGTATTATTATTAATTAATTAATTATTTCTTTATTCATCACATGCACAGGTGAAATGCAAAGTAAAACGTAACAAAAACATGATATCGGCACTATAGATTGGCCATCGGCCGCCCTGCTCTCCAAATATCGGCATTGGCCATTGAAAAACCCATATCGGTCGACCACTAATATTTGTCCATCTCCCTCTCTGACTGTGTGTCTGTCTGCAGGGGAGGCTCTGGGAGCCATTGGTGATCCTGTGGTTCTGGACCTACTAAAAGAGTACAGCCAGGATCCTGTCATAGAGGTAGGCATGCAACACTCTACGATAAAAACACTATACCAGCTACACGGCTACTAATGTAACCAGGTACAGGTTTGTTAGTGCTGATTGTTGTCTTCCTTTTTGGAACAAACGTGTCAGAAAAGTGTAGCAGACACCAGGGTCCGGTGTCCATGAGGGCTTAGTGCTGTCCGACTGTCAAAATGCCTAAGGACTCTCTCACAGATGTTTTTGCAGAAGTCCACATTTCTGAAGAATTTGTCTGAGAGAATTACCCAGGATTCATAGCATTGTGATGTTAAATGCCTGTTATGTCTAGATATACACAGAAACATTAAAACATTTAAGATGGTTCATTAAAACACATGAAATCAGAAGAATACAATGTAGAAAAGACAGCTGCAGTTTCCTCAAACCTCCCAATGATGAATCCATCTTTTCTGTTCTCAGTTGTATTTTCACCATAATGAGTGGGACTGCACAGCCACATCCACTGACACCCCGCTAAGTACCATGACATAAAGGCTGCGTATCGTAAGGGCCTACCCGGTATCGAAAAACATTTCTGTTTCTCACAGTAGCTGCTCCATTGCCTTTAGAAGCAGAGAAAACAAGACAAACGTTCACCTGCAAGCAAGTCTGAAACATTTTAACATGTGATCCAAAGTTTGGACAGTGTTTCCTCTGTATTCATGCACCCCATGAATGGTTGTGTGTGATCTGTACAGGTGAACACTGTTTTACCCAATGTCAGCTGGAATCGGCTCCAGCCCCCCAACAAACTTTGTGGTTGCGTTGGGACTCTGCTTCAGTTCTGGTTCTCCATGTGAACAGAGACACATGGAAAATGATATATGTACTTGTCGCATGCAGGTTGCAGAGACGTGTCAGTTGGCGGTTCGTCGGTTGGAATGGCTGCAGACTGGAGGAGGGAAGCAGCTGGATGATGGAAGTACAGACACAAACCCTTACTGCTCTGTAGACCCCGCCCCCCCAGCAGTGAAGAAGAGTGTGCCAGAGCTGCGCTCTGTCCTGTTGGATGAGAGCCTGCCGCTCTTTGAACGCTACCGCGCCATGTTTGCCCTCCGTAACCTGGGCAACGAGATGGCAGTGCTGGCACTGGCAGACGGTAAGATACACCAGTTCAGCTCACCATGTCAATACTAGGGATGGGACGATTTAGGATTTATCGCAGATCGTGATAAGAAGCACGATATAATAATAAGTTGATAGTGGTGAATTTCCATTGTCAGGTTAATTGTGAATATCATCAATAGTGACTTTAAAAAGCTATAGTTCACTCTTATCGGGGGAGAAAATAATTAATTTATCCTTTATTTGTTGGAAGACTGTGATTTTTTGATCATCTTATTTAAGATTATTTAATTTTCACTGAAAAGGATGTTCACTTAAAAGACTTATCTGTGACAAAATAAACTCGATAAAAATATTAGTTTCTTTGCTAAATGTAAAGTGACTCCAGCATGTATACTTGCCATTTCAAGTGTTTTAATATTTTGTGTCAAATGTCATGCTGTTAAACTTAAGTCTTGAGGATAAACTTCAAATATTTATTTTCACCTGAATGTGTCAGTTAGCTGAACCAAAAGTAAGTCCTCACAGCGTTCAGGCTCCTCCCACTGAGGATGCACACAAAGACAAAGCAACTAATGTTATAGAGAGGTTATTTATGTGTATATGTGACCACACTCGATCATAGACAAAACTGAATTAAAGCATATGGACAAAATGTAAAAAATATACTGACTCAAAGGGAAGTCAGAGTGTTCAATGAAAGGCCTTCTGGATCCATCATCAACCGCTTATCCTGTATTCAGGGTCGAGGCAGCCTTCTGAATTTAATGGAAGGGAAACTGATGTTGCTGAGTACACCATCCTTAATGTCCCAGTGAAATGAAAAATACCAGCTGTTTACTTTTTATTTAGCTCTTGTTATATAACACATGCATCTGAAAAATCAGCATCATAGTATTTTTACATAAAATCTTTGCTGAATTAAAAATGCCGCCATTAGAACGTCCTTTATGTCGTTCTTGATCAGAGCAGTGTTTGCCTGACTGCATGAGCCTCTCTTCTTCCCCAGGCCTGGAGTGCTCCAGCGCTCTGTTCCGTCATGAGATCGGCTACGTCCTGGGTCAGGTGCAGCACCCGGCGGCGGTCCCAGCCCTGCGTGCAGCTCTGGAGCGTTCGGGTGAGAGCCCCATGGTCAGACACGAGGCCGCGGAGGCTCTCGGGTCCATCGGGAAAGAGGAGTGTCTGGCTGTGCTGCAGCAGTACTGCGGAGACGGAGAACGAGTCGTCAAGGAAAGCTGTGAGGTCGCTTTGGACATGCTGGAGTATGAAAACAGTGAGCAGTTCCAGTATGCAGATGGGCTGGTCAGGTTACAGGGTTAAAGAAGCACGTTATTACCCGATGGACCAGAGAAGGCTCTCCTTTCTTATTTATATTGTGTGGGAGCTGTATGTGATCATACAGTCTAATGTGGACAAAGACCGCACTAGCAGGACCTGGTTCTGGTCCAGGCTGCACTACATTTGATCTGGACTCAAAGGACTGACAGTTGTAGCAGGTGGACTTACTTTACTTACATGTACCACAGCAAACAGTTGAGTGTCTGTTCTACTCTCATTCTATTTCTATGATCACATCCCTCATTGGGACGGCTCTAATTTGTCTCTTGAATCCAAGTGAGTATTGTATGTCAAATTAAAATGATGCTGTTCATTTATCTCATCAGTCTTTTTTTTATATATATATATATATATATATATATATATATATATATATATATATATATATATATATATATATATATATATCTTGGCTCGAGTTCCCTGAGCAGCAATGAAGCACTGATTTACACCGATCACCTACAACATTATGACCATCTGCCTAATATTGTGTAGGTCCCCCTTTTGTTGCCAAAACAGCCCTGGCCCGTTGAGGCACGGACTCCACTAGACCTCTGAAGTTGTGCTGAGGTATCTGGCACCAAACATTAGTAGCAGAACCTTTAAGTCCTGTAAGTCGTGACATGGATCGGACTTGTTTGTCCAGCACATCCCACAGATGCTCGATTGGATTGAGATCTGGGGAATTTGGAGGCCAAGTCAACACCTTGAACTCATTGTGTTCCTTTAAACCATTCCTGAACCGTTTCTGCTTTGTGGCAGGGCGTGTAATTCTGCAGAAAGAGGCCACTGCCATCAGGGAATATTGTTTCCATGAAATGGTCAAAGTAACATCCACATGAATGGCAGGACCCAAGGTTTCCCAGCAGAACATTTCCCAAAGCATCACACTTCCTCCGCCGGCTTGCCTTCTTCCCATAGTGCATCTTGGTGCCATGTGTTCCCCAGCTAAGCGACACACGCACCCAGCAATCCATGTGATATCAAACGAAAAGTGATTCATCAGACCAGGCCACCTTTTTCCATTGCTCCATGGTCTAGTTCTCATGCTCCTGTGCCCATTGTCGGTGCTTTTGGCAGTGGACAGGGGTCAGCATGGGCACCCTGACTGGTCTGCAGCTACGCAGCCCCATCGAATCAAACTGCGATCTACTTTGTCTTCTGACACTTTTCTATCAGAACTAGCATGAACTATTTCAGCAATTTGAGCTAGAGTAGCTGGATCAATAAAGTATATATGTTATCTATCTAGTCATCACAATTTGACCCTTGTCAAAGTCGATCACATCTTATGCTTGCCCATATTTCCTGCTTCTAAGACTCATCTTTGAGGACAAGTGTTCACTGCCTCATATATCCCACCCACTGACAGGTGCTATGATAACGCAATAGTCCGTGTTATTCACTTCATCTGTCCGTGGTCAAAGTGTTATGGCTGATCGGTGTATATTCTTCTGCTTTTCTACCGGCTTAATTGCCTTGTTTTTCTGGATTAAAGTGACTTCAAATCCCAAGAGAAGCTGTCTTTTCATGTAAACAAACGTGTGGTCTGCTCAGTAACACGGTAGTGTGGTTACACTATTACTATTTATGAACGGCAACAATAATAGTCATATATCCAGGTGATCGATGTATAAAGATACCAACGTCTCTCTGGACTCGCTGTTTACTCGCGAGCATGGCAGCCATTGTTAGAGTAACCATAGCAACACGCCGCTGTTTCCCAACGCACCGTTCATGCTAGCTAAACGGGTGAAGAAAGATGGACAGCAGTGAGCAGAGAGAGCAGTCAGCGGCCTCGTTCAAGGCTTTCATGATGACAAATAGCACAGAGAGCAACATGAACCTGTAAGTAACCTGTAAATGGTAACAAGTTGACTCGTGGCTCCCGGGTCAATTTGGCTAACGTTAGCTTAGCTTGGTTGGTGATCCTCACGGATCTTAACGAACGGAATACATATAAGACACATCTAACACTTGGAGACACACCTCACTTTTATGTCAAAATGACTGCAATCAAAACATTATTACGATATTTTTCACACATTTGCATCACTCTTCGAAGCAGCTGTCTCTCTTTAATACTTTGTCTTTTAGTTTCTCCTCCATGCATTGTGAAAGACTTCTAGTTAGTACATGTACTCACATGTACTCAACACAAAAATGGTCAAATGATTCAGCAACACAGCAAAGAAGAATTAAATGAAATGATGAAATAATGAAACTGAGTCATCAGTAACACTAAGTCATCAGTAAGGGGAAAGGGAGCTTAATATCATAATACAAGCAGAATGGATCCATGGTGCCAGTCTTTAAGGAACATGACTGTTCTCCATACAGCAGTACGTTTGTCATATAATTATGCGTTTATGTGTGTGAGAATGAACGTTCTCTAAAAGGACTAAACTTCTTAAATGTTCCAGCTATGACCACCTCACCCGGCTGCTGATTAAGGTGATGGATGAGCGTCCACAGAATGCGGTGGATGTGTTTGAGTATATGAGCCAAGATGTGAAGAGAGGTTTATTTGAAGACCAGCAGAGCACCCTGGGAAACGTTCACCAGACTACAGCTGCTGAGCTGCTGGCTGAGCAGCAGCGCCAGCTGTTTTCTGGACCAGAAGAGCCTGAGCAGGATGAGGAGCTGGTATTTGACACCTACACCATACATTTGTGTCTTTGAAGGAGAGACCGCAGAGTAGCTTAGCTATGTTACATTTGCTACTGATACTATGTAAACTACTTTTACTCTTCTCATATGTGGCACATGTCAATAACTGTGATGAAGTACTGACAGCTGTCATCCAAAGTCTGGTTTCATTCCTAATCTTGTTAACTTGTCTTGATTTGGTCCAAGTTTATATTTTTAAACTGCATTTTATAATTGTGTGGTTACTTATGACAAGAAGATACAAAGAGCCCCTCAGTTCAGACACAAGCCACCTACCCCCTTATAAGTAGACCATGTAGACCCCTAAACCACTTGTGCTTAACTATAACTGTTTAGGGCTGCTGATGGATCAAATGAGCACTTAAACTTAACATTAGTGATTTTATGTCAACCTGCTATTCAAAGCTTTGGACACCTGTCCATCTCTGCAAATATATTCTGTATATCAGGCCTACACAATACATTAAAGGAAAGCTGTGGAGCAGCAATAGAAATGTTTGACAACTCAACTGTCAAACATTTCTATTGATTTATTAATTGAATGTAAACATCAGTACTATTGACTGACTCTAAAATAAAGATCCCTTTATACAGAGTCACAGACCGTTTGTTCCTGATTGTGTTTAAAACAACATTAAAGGCTTTTGACTTACTATGATGGTCATGTCTGTAATGCATAAAGCACATGAATAATAACACATTATGCATATATATGAATCATGAATCTCTTTATAATGTTTATAGTCTTGCATAACAACTCTTAAGCTCTCCCCTGTCATTGCTGCGTGTGGTTTTCACAGGAAGCTGCTTTTCTATATATTCATGTTTATCTTTTTATTCCTGATAAAACCTGCCAGGAATGGAAATGTCACCATTATCATTGTGCCTGCATGCCTCACCTGGAAGTATCTTAAACCACAATATGGGACTGATTGTACCCTGTTCTTCATCAGCTGGAAACACCTCTTCCTAACGTCAGTGAGATTGGCTTCTACCTGGAGCAGGCTGGAGTGGGTCTGGGCCGAGAGGAGATGCAGAGGGTCTTCCTGTCACTGAGGCAGGTCGTTGAGTCGCAGGCGCTGCTGCACTGCAGACTGTGGGGCAAAATCCTGGGAACAGAGAGCAACTACATAGTTGCTGAAGCTGAAGTCAGAGACGGGGAGGAAGATCACGAGAAGAGCAGTGATGAAGGAGCTGAGGAGGAGGAGAAAGAGAATGAGGTGAGGTAGTGGAACGCACTCAAGCAATGTACCAGATAATCGTCTAATTTATTTTCAAGATACTATTCTTCACAGCAAACAAAAGAATAACAAAGTAGCATGTTCAGCATGTTCAACTAGTTACTAGTGAAGCTCAGACAGGAAACAACAGGAGATGCCACAAAGGTCTGCAGTCAGAATGGACCCATGAATGTTGAGACGATGGGAAGATGGTGAAGATGTGAAGACCTACCGCTGATAATCAGAACACAGAAAGAAGATTTGTTCTGTAAAATGCCAGAATGTTTGCACTACGCAGAAATAATACTTTTGGAAAGATGACCTACATTTTCATTCTTTCCTACATATTTGATAAAGTCTAAACTCTTATGCAAACAAATGCAGTATATGCACAATTAAATACATCTTTCACTGCTAAGAATTGAATCTGCCCTTACTGTATTTTATTGAGGTATTTATTTTCTATTTCTTAAAATAATATTATATTGTACCTGCCATTAACAATACTCTGTGATGGTGAAGAAATGGACATTTGATTTGATTCATTCAGTCTTTTTCCAGAATGTTCTACAGAGTCGTTTGTCTGGTGCTTTCAGATGGATCCACTTCCTCAGTCCACCTACAAACCCCTACCAGCGGTGCCCCAGGAGGCCCCGGGAACAGGGGCCAACAAGTGTGTTTATTACGTGTGCAAAGAGCCTGGCCTTCCTTGGGTAAAGCTCCCTCCAGTCATTCCAGCACAGATCACTGCAGCTCGTCAGATCCGTAAATTCTTCACTGGGAGGCTGGACGCCCCGGTTGTAAGCTACCCGCCTTTCCCCGGGAATGAAGCCAACTATCTGAGAGCACAGATCGCTCGCATCTCTGCTGGCACGCAGGTCAGCCCCAAGGGCTTCTACCTGGCCGGGGAGGAGGAGGGAGACGAGGAAGACGAGGGCCCCCAGTCCAGCTACGAAGCCAATCCTGACTTTGAGGGCGTTCCTGTTGTTGAGATGGCCGAGTCATTGTCCACCTGGGTGCATCATGTTCAGCACATCCTGCAGCAGGTACAAGTGTGCTGGAAGCAGCTGCATGGAACAGTTCTCGGCTGGTTTATGTGCCGTTCTTTAACGTACCAATGTGGACTGCTTTAGGGCCGCTGTACCTGGGTGAACCTGGCTGTGAAACCAGGACTAGACTCTTCCGAGGACAGAGAGGCTGAGGAGATGGAAGAGGAGCCTGATGAGATTGAGCCAGAAGTTGGACCACATCTGCTCACCCCCCTCTCCCAGGATGCAGGTCAGTCAAACCAGTGATGGGTTCAAAAGGTTCTTTGCTGCATGTCACATCCCCTTCTCTCTCCCGTGTTTCCTGTCTGTCTACTGCTAAATTAAAGGCGTCTATGCCAGAAAAAAATAAAGAATAAATAAATAAAAAAAGATTTACTCACACAGGGTCCCCTAAATTTCTAAATGTTTTGTCCTTTATGGACATTTGTGCTTCTTTTCCAAGTTTTAAAGTAGAAAGTATTTCTTCTTTTAGCCTATATTAAACGTTTGACATGATCAATTATGTTTACAGCTTCCTAGTAATATATTCAGCTCTGGGATTCTTAAACGATGTAGTTCAGCAACCAATTCAGTTTCCAGGTTTTTCAGCAGTGCAGTGCAATGCTGTTTCACGTCAATACTTCTGTATCTTCAGCAATGTTTTGCAATTTATTTAAGCTTTCAGCATTCACATGCGTTCACATGCGGGGAAAGCATTTTCTAGTCAAATGTTTTTGTTTGAACATCATTGGTAGGAAAATCACAACTTTTATAATGCAAAGCCTGATAACCAGTTCAGTCATAATATATAATTTGCTTTATTGATATAAATGCATATTAATAAAACAGTATGTACAGAGTTTCTTTTTTTAGGTTGATGAATTTATGACTTCACTTCTGAAACCAAACTTTTATCCTCGAAGGCAGCTCAGTCTTTTTAATATTTGTGTCCCTCAGAAATGTTCAACATTCCTCCGTGGACGTCCAAGATGTCCTCGTCCCTCACCTCCCAGCATGCAGTAGCTGTTCTACGGTCTAACCTCTGGCCGGGGGCTTATGCATACGCTTGTGGAAAGTAGGTGAAGAGATTTCTCACAGTGTCCTGATGGCAATGTTACAGTTTCCAAACAAGCCTGTGCTGTGTGTTAATCCAGGAGGTTTGAGAACATTTATGTCGGATGGGGTCTGAAGTATACGGGGGAAAGCTACAACCCGTCTGTCCCCCCACTACCACAGACAGAATATCCCAGTGGACCAGAGATCACCGAAGTCCTGGACCCATCACTGGAGGAGGAGCATCAATGGAAAGAATCTTTAGAGGCAGAGCAAATTCCCCCGGAAGAGGACACGGAGGAAGACGAGGAGGAAGATGACGACTGAGAACACACATTTTACATTCCTACATTGTTTATATGTCATTCAATGGACAAATAAATCAGTTCAAGCAACGTGGCTCGAGAGTGTAGATTCAGGTCGATAAGTTCAGTCGTGTAAAGATGAGGCAACGGTCAGGGTCGACCCACATGTTGTGGGCGGCTGTGGCTCAGAGGTAAAGCAAGTTGTCCTCCTAGAGGGAAGGCGTTGGGTCATCGGCGTGTGAATGTGTGTGAATGTGTAGATCCTGATGTGCAGGTGGCTCCTCTGCATCAGTGTATGAATGTGTGTGTGAACGGGTAAAAGAGACTGAATGTAGTGTAAAGCGCCTAGCTAATAAGCTAGAAAAGTGCTTTATAAATGCAGGTCCATTTACCATGAAAGGTGTCTTGGGGAGGTTTTCACCACTAAAACAGTATGGAAAAAGTTTTACCTGGTTAGTTTGTTCTTGTGCACATGCACAAGGATGCACACACACGTGTGAACCTGTGAAATGACGCCATGCACCAACACAGGCAGTGAAGAAGAGGCTGCTAGCAAATAAACATAGATGTAAATAATGTGGGGCGTGTGCAGAGTCATGTTAAACTTCAGTGACATACAGAGAAACACTGACTGTAAACAGAAACTTTATTTATTTACACTGACACCAAATAATACCAATAATAACAAAGCCTTACTCTGCAGCCAGTACATCATATTCAGTATTAGGCTTTGAGACCATGTAGAGATGCTATGAGAGCAACACCAACATTACAAGTAGAAAGATCTTTAAATGACTGGTGGATTTAAAAGAACATAATGAATCATCCAACACAAGAAGCCTGTTGGGAAGAGGAGAGAAGAGAAGTGGTGTATGGAAGTAATATAAACATTAATATTTCACAATGAGTCCTCGAGCTCACAATGCTGTTTATGTACATTCATCAGTAGTAAAAACATATAGAAAATAAACACTGTCTATAGCTATGTTCACAGTTACAAAGATGCTTCAAAGAAAATTTGTATTTCATTCACAATTCTAGGTTTCATTATTACGTCAATGATAGTACAAGATTAGAGAATAATAATTAGAGTCCTGCTCCAACGCCATACCAGCTAGTGGCGCTGTTGCACCGTAACGCCATAAAATACCAGACGAAGAAGGTGGAGCATGACGTAATCAAACACCGACGGGAGTAGTTGGTCACATGCAGATGCTGTTGAAATCTCCAGATCAACATGGCGACGTGCATGAAGATGTTCGGCGCTGCCAGACTGCTGCACAGAAACTCGGCTCTAGTTGTAAAGCTCAACTGGTCCGGGGGGTTCCGGACCCACACCAGGACCGACACCTCGTACCTGAGCCGGTTCCAGCCTCCACGGTTTTTCTCCGACCTTCCTGTCAGCACAGCGATGACAGCTGGACCTCATAGGTGGATGCGGGTCGGGGTCGTTGTCCGCGGTCAGACCGATTTCCTAACGCCGGGTCGACCCTACATGATCCAGGACAGGATGTACGGGAACCGGGCCAGCGGAGCGGGCTTCTCTGGGGAGGACGGCGGAGAGAGTGCGGGTTCTGGGGGAGAGGAGTCTGGGGGAGATGGGGGAGGGCCGTACAGCGGACCCCAGATGACGGCTCTCACCCCAATGATGGTCCCAGAGGTGTTTCCCAACGTGCCGCTGATCGCAGTGAGCCGGAACCCCGTGTTCCCTCGCTTCATCAAGATCATAGAGGTGAGGGAATACGGGAGGTCACGAACACGGGATGATGCAACATCAAAGCAACACTTGTTCAGTGACATGGAGATACCGGTTTTATATTATACATGTAAACTAGCACACTGGTTAGAGGCGGTGATACATGTAAACTAACACACTGAAAGTAGAGGCGGTGATACATGTAAACTAACACACTGAAAGTAGAGGCGGTGGTACCGGTTTTAATTTATACATGTAAACTAGCACACTGGTTAGAGGCGGTGATACATGTAAACTAACACACTGGTTAGAGGCTGTCATACATGTAAACTAACACACTGGTTAGAGGCTGTCATACATGTAAACTAACACACTGGTTAGAGGCTGTCATACATGTAAACTAACACACTGGTTAGAGGCTGTCATACATGTAAACTAGCACACTTCTTAGAGGCGATGATACATGTAAACTAACACACTGGTTAGAGGCGGTGATACCGGTTTTATACATGTAAACTAACACATTGATAGTAGAGGCTTTCATACATGTAAACTAACACACTGGTTAGAGGCTGTCATACATATGAACTGACACACTGGTTAGAGGCTGTCATACATATGAACTGACACACTGGTTAGAGGCTGTCATACATATGAACTGACACACTGGTTAGAGGCTGTCATACATATGAACTGACACACTGGTTAGAGGCTGTCATACATGTAAACTAACACACTGGTTAGAGGCTTTCATACATGTAAACTAACACACTGGTTAGAGGCTGTCATACATATGAACTGACACACTGGTTAGAGGCTGTCATACATGTAAACTAGCACACTTCTTAGAGGCGATGATACATGTAAACTAACACACTGGTTAGAGGCTTTCATACATGTAAACTAACACACTGGTTAGAGGCTGTCATACATATGAACTGACACACTGGTTAGAGGCTTTCATACATGTAAACTAACACACTGGTTAGAGGCTTTCATACATGTAAACTAACACACTGGTTAGAGGCTTTCATACATGTAAACTAACACACTGGTTAGAGGCTGTCATACATATGAACTAACACACTGGTTAGAGGCTGTCATACATATGAACTAACACACTGGTTAGAGGCGGTGATACCGGTTTTATACATGTAAACTAACACACTGGTTAGAGGCTTTCATACATGTAAACTAACACACTGGTTAGAGGCTGTCATACATGTAAAATAACAGGCTGTCATACATATAAACTAACACACTGGTTAGAGGCGGTGATACCGGTTTTATACATGTAAACTAACACATTGATAGTAGAGGCTTTCATACATGTAAACTAACACACTGGTTAGAGGCTGTCATACATATGAACTGACACACTGGTTAGAGGCTGTCATACATATGAACTGACACACTGGTTAGAGGCTGTCATACATATGAACTGACACACTGGTTAGAGGCTGTCATACATATGAACTGACACACTGGTTAGAGGCTGTCATACATGTAAACTAACACACTGGTTAGAGGCTGTCATACATATGAACTGACACACTGGTTAGAGGCTTTCATACATGTAAACTAACACACTGGTTAGAGGCTTTCATACATGTAAACTAACACACTGGTTAGAGGCTTTCATACATATGAACTGACACACTGGTTAGAGGCTTTCATACATGTAAACTAACACACTGGTTAGAGGCTGTCATACATATGAACTAACACACTGGTTAGAGGCTGTCATACATATGAACTAACACACTGGTTAGAGGCTGTCATACATGTAAAATAACAGGCTGTCATACATATAAACTAACACACTGGTTAGAGGCTGTCATACATGTAAACTAACACACTGGTTAGAGGCTTTCATACATGTAAACTAACAACAACCAACCAACAACTGATCTGTCAAATAGTGGATGGCTATCTACACTGGATGTCACAGTGATGTACTTGTGGCAAATGGAGTGGAATGATTAAAAAGTCTACACATGGTTTCTTTAAAGATGTACACTAAAGATATTTAAGACAGCAGCTATAATGTGGCCGTGAATTAGGAGGACCGCCTTTCTCAGTTCTTTTATGTGGACAGGCATACTCGCCTTCAGCCTCTGCAGATGTGTAACATCTGTCACCACCACTGCACTGATAACTAATCAGTCCAGACGACAGTGGAAGGACCTTAATGTTCCCCTTCTGTAGAACCCCCCTGCAGGGAACCTTTGTTGCCGTTACCGACGTTGTCTTCAGCTGCTGAGTGTGTGTGGTGTGTGTCTGTCTTCCTGTCAGGTAAAGAACAAAGCGCTGATGGAGCTGTTGAGGAGGAAGGTTCGTCTGGCTCAGCCGTACGCTGGTGTCTTCCTGAAGAAAGATGATAGGTAAGTCTGATGGTTGGCTTCATGCAGAAGAACCCGTCACTCACCTGGTTTCTAACACCTGGTGTAACTGGGACTTCTTCTCTCCTTTAATGTGAACGCTTGTTGTTTTTAAAACCTCTCAAGCAATGGAAGACTTTTATTTTAAAGCAGCTAATCGCATCTTTGTGTCCGTACTAATCAGTGGCGTGTGCTCTATCCATGTCTGTATGCTTGGGTCTCTTGCAGTAATGAGACCGATGTGGTGGAGTCTCTAGATGCCATCTATTCTACAGGGACCTTTGTTCAGATTCATGAGATGCAGGACCTGGGAGACAAGCTGAGGATGATCGTCATGGGACACCGCAGGTTAGAACCACGACTGTTGGGAATGAAAACCTCCACGTTGTGTAGACCTCTGCTATAGACTACACTGCTGTACTCTGGTCTGTCAGGATCCGGATCACAAAACAGCTGGAGATGGAGCCTGAGGAGGCAGCTACGCCCACCGTGTGGTCAGAGCCTGAGTCAGAGTCCCAACCCAAACCTCAAACGAGACGCAAAGCCAAGCGCAGCCGCAAGGAGCAAGCGGGATCTCTGTCGGAGCAGCTTGAGGACAAGGTCTGTCACATGACCCTCACATGTCACGTCTGTAGCCTTCTACACATGCTGTCAGTATGTAGCTCTCCAGCTGTAGTCAGACTAATGCTGACCAAACACAGAGCGAACAGCGGCACGATTATATATAAAGTCAATGCAAAGACGGGAATTTGGGCCAGGCGGCGAGAATGATGGGACAAATGAATGAGGCGATATCTATGACCTTTTTTTTAAAAGGTGTCATTGGTTTAAGTGCTCAAATAAGTAACAGGGGACAGCATGGAATAAATAAATAAAACAAAGTGATAAATAAACTGAAAAAGAAGACAATAAGAGAAGGGAGAGGGGGAAAAAATCCAATTATTGTCTATTTGCACCCTAGCGATTTAGACAAGCTGAAGAGCTGTAATATGTCAGAGGACTCATATTTGCCAAAAAAGATCCTGAAATCAATATCCAATATACATAGTTTAAACTATGAATGCCAAGATTTGTTATTCATAAAATACATTCTTTTAATTCCTAAATATGTGAATTGAGTTTTTACATAAATAACCACTATAGGTGACTTTGACACAATAAAAGGATATAGATGAAGATAATTAGTATTTATCAGCCCAACACGTCCCACCACAGTGGTCATCACTAGCCATCTCAGCAGGGAAGACCGGAGGCAGCTGGGACGGAGACCTCGACGGCGTCCATCTCAGGCTCGGGTTCACTCCCATTTCAGAGAAGCCTGGCCCCAGAGCGTTGGAAGAGATTAGTTCATTAGTGGTGGCAGAAGAAGAAATATTTACCGTTTCTATTCTTTCTCACATTTAACTTAAAGTTGTTGTTGTTGGTCAGATTTCAGAAGCAGACTTGAGTCCAGAGCTCCAGCCTCTGGCCTCCTCCGACATCCTGATGGTGGAAGTGGACAACATTCAACATGAGCAGTTCACTGTCACAGAGGAGGTCAAGGTACACAACACACAGTGCATGTATGAACAGTAGGGAGGTTTTCAGGTAGATTCTGTTGCAGATGTCAGAAAACACATCAAACGTGCGTGTGTGTGTGTGTACATGTGTGTGTGTGTGTGTGCGCAGGCACTGACAGCAGAGATAGTGAAGACCATCAGGGACATCATCGCTCTGAACCCCCTGTACAGGTTAGTCCAGTACCTGTCACAATGAGTCCTGACCCTGTTTTTTGTTTCCAATGACTCTCTCTCTCTCTCTCTCTCTCCATCTTGAATTGACATCCAGCAGATAAATCATATAGTGTGTGTTATGTAAAAAGTAATCTAAAGTATTCAGATGCTGTCACTCTGAGTCATTTTCATAAAGATGACTTTAAAACACGTCTCTGTCTTCAGCTGAAAACATCACTTGTGTGTCGTTGAAGGAAACACACAAGTATGAGCTTTATCTGATAGCTTTTCTACTTCACTCCAAATTCTGAGCCCTTTCACTCCCGTTTACTACAGTACCTTCTCTTCCTCTTCTTCTCTTTAATGGAATTTAAATGCTGTGAAATGTGTTTCAGAGAGTCAGTCCTCCAGATGATGCAGGCCGGTCAGAGGGTGGTTGATAATCCCATTTACCTCAGCGACATGGGTGCAGCTCTGACGGGAGCAGAGTCACAGGAACTACAGGACGTCCTGGAGGAGACCAATGTGAGCAGACTGGACAGTCCTACAGTGATGAAGCTGTGTGCTGCTCTATAAACAGACATCCATGTGATTGTCTCTTATACTGAATCATATAATGCAGATGTATCAGCTTTATGTTTTACACCCTTGAGCCATTCCCCCAGTAATAACCCTATAAAACCCAATCAAAATAGCAAAATTAAAGTTGAAATTAAACAGAAAATGCACTTTTAGCCTTTTTAGATGACACATAGATCACTGTTTATCAATAGATGCAAACAAAAATGTATCTTTTCTTCCTGTAAAACAAAATACGTTTGCTTACATAAGCTAGCCGTCGTGGTATCCATCCAGCCATCAATGGTGTGTGTGGAGCCACAGTCTACATTCTACTTTTCAGTGGTCCAATCAGATGAGAAGGATTTGTCTGAAATCCCTCGTCACTGTACACTGCTCAAATATTCTGTTTCACTGTTTCATTGTGTTTCAGGCCGTAGGTTTGGTCACGAAGATAAAGAATAAGGACTTCTGATAAAGAATGCTCCTCCCAAAGATCATATATGTTTATATGTTGATATTTAGGTCCTTCCATTGATGAGTTGAAAGTGTCCAGGCCTTTGAAACCCATTGCTGTGTGTCTCTCCAGATCCCGAAGCGTCTCTACAAGGCTCTGTCCCTGCTGAAGAAAGAGTATGAGCTGAGTAAACTGCAGCAGCGACTGGGCCGAGAGGTCAGAGGTCAAACATGTACAAGCTGTAGCCACCGCTGTGTTCATAGCCATCCATGACTCATCTGTCTCCCTGCTCTGCTCACAGGTGGAGGAGAAGATCAAACAGACCCACAGGAAGTACCTGCTGCAGGAACAGCTGAAAATCATCAAGAAGGTAGAACAGACTGTCTGTCATTGTGTCTGTGTGTCACACCAGTGCACCTTCCAAACCAGTAATGATGATGTGTAAGTCCCCCAGGACCAGCTCCAGCAGGTCTGTGGACTTGGACCCATTAAAACAATGTACCCCTAACCCTAACCCTTTCAGGAGCTGGGTCTGGAAAAAGAGGACAAAGAAGCCATCGAGGAGAAGTTTAGAGAGCGACTCAAAGAGAGGACCGTCCCACCACACATCATGGACATCATCAACGAGGAACTCAACAAACTGGGACTGCTGGACAACCACTCCTCAGAGTTCAAGTTGGTCTTGGTCTTTTTTTCTCTTACTAGCCTGAGAGGCCTTTGAGTTATGATGTCACTTGGTTCAATTTCAATTCACTTTATTTATAAAGTGTCACATCATAACAGAAGTTTCCTCAAGACACTCTTCAGACTCTAGGAATCAGAAGTAACCCTGCATCCTGGGAGCACAGCGACTCTTCTGTACCGAGAGTGAAGGACAGAGTGAGTTCTGACACTCAAACAGATCTGTTGTATTTGAATAAACGACAACATCTGTGTGTTTCAGTGTCACCCGTAACTACCTGGACTGGCTGACCAGCATGCCCTGGGGCACCAACAGTGAAGAGAACTTATCATTGGCGAGGGCTAAAGAGGTTCTGGAAGAAGACCATTATGGGATGGATGATGTCAAGAAGCGCATATTGGTTAGCACACACACACACACACACACACACACACACAGCATTAAAAGCACAAGAAATTAAAAAGTACCATGACCTCCTTTCTTTGTGCAGGAGTTCATAGCGGTGAGCCAGCTCCGTGGCTCCACTCAGGGGAAGATCCTGTGTTTCTACGGCCCTCCAGGTGTAGGAAAGACCTCCATCGCCCGCTCCATTGCCAGAGCCCTCAACAGACAGTACTTCAGGTTCAGCGTGGGAGGCATGACCGATGTGGCTGAGATTAAAGGACACAGGTGTGGAAGTCTACACTGCCAGTATTATTGAGGAACATTATGGTCTGTCTGGTATTGAACAGGCTCTGAACAGGAAGAGACAAAGTAAACCAATGGCGACCGCTGATGTGCACCTGCTATGTGATGGGTTATAACTACTGAGGACAACTCTTCATGTTAATCTTAATGCTTAAATGCTAAACTGTTGCTTAGTCAGGCTGCAAGTAGATTAAATGTGTGGACATGATTTTTTAAATGCGATTGTATCTCCAGGAGAACTTATGTTGGAGCGATGCCGGGGAAGATCATCCAGTGCCTGAAGAAGACCAAGACTGAGAACCCTCTGGTGCTCATAGACGAGGTCAGAGTCATGTGCTGCTCCATCATCCATAACTGTTAACTCGCTCAACTGCTTTTGTCTTTTCTGATGTTTTCTCCATCCAAGTTTGTTCTGTCTTATATTTCGGCTTCAAGCTGCAGTAAACTGTATGAAAGATGCTTTACAAACAAAGAGTGATTGATTGATTACCAGGTGGATAAGATGGGACGTGGTTACCAGGGCGATCCATCCTCCGCTCTGCTGGAGCTTCTGGACCCTGAACAGAACGCCAACTTCCTCGACCACTACCTGGATGTTCCTGTAGATCTGTCAAAGGTGTGAGCTCTTTATGTCTCTTCATTTATATTACCATTCAAACATATCCAGGGAGCTCTCCTTTTTTACATGCATTCATGTGAAACGTGGCATGTATAATGCAAATGATGTAAGCCCTGCCCATCTGTCTGTCTGCTCCAATAAACAATAAAGGTTTTGTTCATCTGCACGGCCAATGTGGTTGACACCATCCCTGAGCCCCTCAGAGACCGGATGGAGATGATCAATGTGTCTGGATATGTGGCCCAGGAGAAGCTGGCTATCGCTGAGGTGGGATTCTGTTGGTTCTTTTTATTGCCTACCGTTTCATAGTTTTTCTCCTTAAAGTGTTTTGTTGTTATAATTATGTATTTGTAATCATAGTGGTGTAAGTAAATAGAGGAATATGTCTGTCTATCTGTCCAGCAATACCTGGTCCCTCAGCTCCGCTCTCATTGTGGTCTGACGGAGGAGAAGGCCTCCATCTCATCCGACGCCCTCAGTCTGCTCATCAGGCAGTACTGCAGGGAGTCTGGAGTCAGGAACCTGCAGAAACAAGTGGAAAAGGTCAGATACCGCGAAGCTTCGGTACACACATGTAGGGACGGTGATGATATACAGGACTTTATTGCAGATTGCAGTGAATTTTCCATTATTGGGCTTATCGAGGTAGAAATGTGAAACATAGAAGCAATAGGTCTCCAGGAATGATCAGAAAGAACAGACTCACACTATGTTGCTATTTTTTTAATGGTGACTTTTACGATATTCACAACAAAAATGTGTTTCTTTACAAAATGTGAGGTCAAGTAATTCCTGTTTTGTTGCCATTTTAAGAGTTTTTTTTCATTGGCAACAATTCACATCCATTGCCTACTCTCCTGTAGAACAAAGCCAGCAGCACAGTCTACTACCTTGTCCTTTAATGGGACCAGCAGGGAGTACTGGGGTGTAGTGGGAGGGAGGACAGCTCGGAAAAATAACCTATAATTCTCTTTTTTTCATTTGGAAACTGAACTGAAACAGCATTACTTCTCATTTTAATCAGTGTGTCACACCAGAGAGAAGCATATCCTCCAGACTCTTTGTTGGCTGTAATCAGTTTTCCATCCTTCAGGTTTTCCGTAAGGTGGCGTTCAGTATCGTCAGCGGCGAACAAACCTCAGTGGCCATTACGCCCGACAACCTGCAGGTCTACGTGGGTAAACCTATTTTCACAGTGGATCGAATGTACGACGTCACCCCACCAGGAGTGGTTATGGGACTGGCGTGGACCTCTATGGGTGAGAGAGACACACACACACACACACACACACACACATGTTCACAGCAGTAGCAGTAAAAGACGTTGCATGCTAAAGGTACATTTGCCATCTCTGTAGGAGGGTCGACGTTGTTCATCGAGACGTCACTGCGCCGCCCTGCTGGACGAGAGGAGCCTAAAGGGGATGGGTCTCTGGAGGTTACAGGTGAGTCAGGAAACCCTCCATCTGAGTCTGATGCCTGCGCCAGATACTGAACTGAGATGTATTAAAGGTGTTGCTGCTCTGCAGGTCAGCTGGGTGACGTCATGAAGGAAAGCGCAAAGATCGCTTCGACCTTCGCCAGAGCCTTCCTGATGACCCAGGAACCAGAAAATCACTTCCTGGTCAACTCCCATCTGCACCTGCATGTCCCTGAGGTAACCATGGCGATACAGTACAGATTACTATTGCTCAATCTCTTTCTTCCTCTTACTTATTCTTTACAAAAAATATATATATTTAATTTGCATAGTATTTAACAGCATGGAAGTGTTTAAAGCCACTATGTGTAGATGAGACACGTCCAGCTTTATTGTCCACTGGGATCGTATCAAAACCACTGTCTTGTTTGTTTCCAGGGGGCAACTCCCAAGGACGGACCAAGCGCTGGCTGCACCATTGTCACAGCACTGTTGTCCCTGGCAACGAACCGACCGGTGCGTCAAAATGTCGCCATGACGGGTGAAGTGTCACTGACGGGTAAAATACTGCCAGTAGGAGGAATCAAAGAGAAAACCATTGCTGTGAGTACAATACACAAACATGTAAATTACCCACCATTCAACTGGACTGCCGACAGGTGCAGATCAGTGTAGTAGCAGCTAACGTAGCCTGGAGCTGCTCACTGAAGCTAAGCAGGTCTGGCCAGATCACTGACTCTAAGCTCGGCTGTAACGGTACACATGCCGGGCCCTTCCTATCTCACGTTGGATTCATTAACTTCATCAAAACTAAACTGGCCTCTGTGACTGCGGAGGTTTCCTGTAGCAGCCTCCTCCTCCTCCATACACTCCTTCACACTGTATTCAAGTGTCTGATTCCTGCGCTACAGTATGAACATCACCTTACTATATATATTATATCTGCAAGTACATTCTGAACCCACTGCTGTCACTGCTGAGTCTGAATCTAATCGAATCAAATCCTCTAATTGAATTCACTTTTAAACTTGGGTCTCGAGATGTTTTGTTCATAATTGTATTCACCCTATTTCCATCACATGGTTATTTTGTAGCTCTTTTTAACGTTGTCCTATATCAAATCAAATCAAATCAAATCAAATCAAGCTTTATTTATATGGCACCTTTCATACTCTGCAGTAACACAAAGTGCCCTACAGAAAATAAGAGTGAACAAAACAAAAACAAAACAAAATGTGAACAACAAAGAAACACCATGAAACCCAAACCTCCCACCCCCACAAATATACACAGAGATACACAGAGACATACACACTCACACACACACATTGCCAAATGCACAGACATACACACCCACACACACACCCACACACATACACTATCTGTCACTGAAGAGACATGGCTGGGCACCAAGATCTGAGGTGAGGAAGAAGCTACCTTTGGGGGCCGACGCACACCGAGAGGAATCATGGTCCATGACTGCAGGGGGCGCCACCACAGGGACCACCCCAGCCTAGGCAGACAGGAGGCTCCACACCAAGGTGTAGAGCTCTTCAGCCACCCGGGCCAGGGCCGTCCACGGGACAGCACCCCCAACGGTGGACCAGAGACAGCTCCCGGTGCGGTCGGCCCCCAGGAGGAAAACACTGGAAAACCGAGGGGCTAAAACAGCAAAATAAGATAAAAAGGTAGAAGCTAAAAACTGAGGGAATAAAAACAGTAAAATGCATCAAAATCTATAAAATAGACCCAATAAATGAAACAATAAAAATAAATAAATATAATATATAAAACAGTAAAACAGGATAAGCTAAAATAAATAATGTAAAATAGAATCATAATAAAAAATGTAAGAGGCATAAAAGGAATTAGAAAGAATAAAACAAGTCAGTTAAAAGCCTGATTAAAAAGGTGGGTCTTGAGCCTCTTTTTAAAAACATCAACATTGTCTGCGGCCCTGAGGTTCTCCGGCAGGCTGTTCCACAATCGGGGGCCATAGAAACCGAACGCCGCCTCCCCGTGTGTTTTAGTTCTTACTTTTGGTATGGTTAAAAGGCCAGCACCGGAGGACCTCAGGTTCCGTGAGGGTTGATAAGGTAAAAGTGTTGCAGATAAATAAGAAGGCCCAAGACCATTAAGACATTTAAAAACTAGTAAAAGAACCTTAAAATCGATCCTGAAACGCACAGGGAGCCAATGCAGCGATTCTAAAACTGGTGTAATGTGCTCCCGCCCTCTGGTCCTCGTCAGCACGCGTGCGGCTGAATTCTGTAATAACTGTAAATTGTATATGTTCTTTTTGGGAAGACCAGAGAGCAGGGCATTACAATAATCTAAACGACAAGAGATAAAAGCATGCATCAGCACCTCTGTGCTGGCCTGAGAGAGAAAATAGTATAGTTGTTTTGACCCTGTATGTGAAGCACCTGGAGATCTGTCTTGTATTTTGAAGTGTACCATTCATTAGTCGTAGTGAATCGGTTCCCACTCATTTGTGCATTTCCTCAAGAATGTGAGCTGGTTTTTCTTGTCCCTGTCAGGCCCGTCGTGCTGGTGTGACCTGCATCATCCTCCCAAACGAGAACAGGAAGGACTTCTCTGACCTGCCGGACTACATCAGCCAGGGCCTTGAGGCCCACTTTGTGGATCACTACAGCCAGATCTACCCCATCGCCTTCCCACAGGACCAGTCTTAACCCACCTTCGACTGCAGCACTGAGACCCAGGACTTTCTCTGATGGCACTTGAAAACCCAGAACCATATGAGAGTGATGGTCATTCTGGTTGTCGCGGGAGGAAATCTGCTGTGGAAAATGATGCGACTTTACCAGTTCACCCAGAGGAGCAGCAATTACATATAATTCAGTTTCAGCCACCGCAGGATGTAGGAGGACGTCATGTTACAGCGGTGAACTGAAAGCATGCAGCCATAGATGGACAGACACAGGACAGTGATGGTGATGGACACTGGCTGGTCATCACAGGATATGATGTCATCAATGAACAGAGGTTGAAGTGGCAGCCTCTTTACCTACAGCTCTTATTGTGAAGGGCTGTGGATGGACTCTTTCTTATATTATTTTATATTATTATTGGCCAGATGAAGATGTTGAAATAAATTAAATCATAAATATATCTCTGCTTACTGCTGTTATTTTTACTAAATAGCCTGTGATTAGTGATCGTTGTCCTCAATAAAAAAACATATGTATTTAAGAAATTAAAACTAGAAGATGTCTTCATGCCATATTTACATAACACACCATCACAATCTCTTTACAGTATTTGTGGGAGTGGCGTGTTTCTGCATTTACACCTGAAACATATTGATCTAATTTATTTAGATAATTTGCAAACTCCACACAGAAGGAACCTAAACCCAAACCGGGAATTGAACCCGGGAACCTCCCGCTGTGAGGCGACGATGCTACCGACTACATCACCATGCAGCTGCTCTCAAAAGTTAAGTAAATATATTAAAATATGAAATACTCTAATGAATATTTTATACTGATCATTAAATGTTATTCGTATGAGAGTGTTTTGTGGTGCACTTAAAGGCACAATGAGGGCATTTTGGTCGTGGAGATCTTGTGGGAATCCTCTGGAGGAGCGATGGGTGGATCTGATGAACACAAGTAGCAGAGCAACAACCTTACTGGGTCTGGATCCATCAGGATTCCAGTGTGAAGCTGTTCAAAAGAGTTAGCTTCATAATTCAAAGTCAACTTTACAGCTAAGTGTTAAAGTCATCTTAGTAGCTAACTGATGGTAGTGACCTGTCAATCACAAGGAAGCCCTGCCCCTTAAGCATGCCCTGCGTTCTGCTTTATGGTCTATTTGACTCTAAATGTACCATGATTTACTAAATGAACATCAGGCTGTATTAGAGAAGACTTGAAACTACAGATTGAGACAATAAACTCATGTTTACAATGTTTACTGAGATAATAAATCAAGTGAGAAGTAGGCTCATTTTCTCAAAGACACTGCTGTAGGGGCCAGTGCTCGGTCTCTAAATGTCCCGTAGGTCACACGCACAGTGTAATCCCAATATTTCTAGTTTAACCATGTTGAGCTATACAGTCTGAATTAGTTGTAGTTGTAGTGTGAAGTTGTAGTTCTTTAATTTCACCAGCAGGGTGCGCATTTTTTTTACACTCAAACGAAACTCACGCTCACGAACATTAGAAAATTACCACAACACCGTGACCTATGCTCTTTCGCGGCAGCTGAAACACCACGAGGGTAAGCTAGCTCACGGAGATATTTGCTAATGCATCAGAGTACTCCCCGAGAAAGGAAAATAATAAAACAACACGTTCCCAGGGTCGCTTCAGTGGATCACCGGACTTTTATCTGCTTGCACAGTTCCTCCTACCAAGTGTTTTTAACACGTTTAATCACTTTAACCAATAGCACTTCAGCTAACTGAAATGAACCAATGAAATCATCTTTTCTAAAGTTTTGCTCCACAGGACCACCAACTGAATCAAAAAGACCTCTGGGATGAAATGAAATGATAAATGACATGAAGAATAAAAAAAGAAAAAAAGAATGTCGTTATGAATTAAATAATAAATGTGTGAATTAAATAAAAATAATTATCAGTGATAACTGTAACTGTCTGAGAGACATTTTTCTGTTGATATTTTATTAATATGTTGTAAGTATGTGAAAGGATAACTTTATTTTGAAATCCAGACTGTTTTGTGTAAACTGTGTAAATAATGCAGATTCAAGAGTTTGAGGGGTCACATGACCACAGTGTTGCCAGGTGTACGATAATTATCGTATTTGTACGATAATTTTGCCCTCTGTACGATGTACGATCAATAATCCCAAAAAAGACCAGAAATACGATAATTTCACCATTCCGTGAATGTGTGGTTGTAATCAGCCTGTCGCAACTGTCTGTCAGAGTTTTTTTGTGAATCTGAAGGCATCTGTTTCAGCCAATCGTGCTTTTCTAAATGTGAGCTACGAGTGACGTGTATGCGTTTGCCTCAGAACAACGGCCATGATTGGCTGAATAGTCCGCTGCGCCCGCCCCATGAGTGAGAAAAAAAAAAAAAATTAAGAAGAAGCAGAGCCAGTCTGGAAGAAGAAGCACTGAAAATGAGTGAACATGTTAGACGCTATTCAACACTAGAGTGACTACAGCGCATCAATAGACTTGTTATTTTGGTTATGACGGGTGTACGATAATTTCCCTCAAAATACGATAATTTTATGTCTCTGGTACGATAATCCTACATTTCTCACCTGGCAACACTGCATGACCAGTTTGGTTGTGTCTTTGCTTTATGGGATGTAAGCTAAGCATGGCGGCAGAGAGACCCAGCATGGCGGCAGAGAAGGAACGCATAGCCACAAACATTAAATATTCTGCACGGTTCGAGAGGCGCACACGGTAATTTTATGTTCATTGTCATTTAATTTGACTCCATATTTGTGTGAGATATTTTGTGCACTTGTACTGTATGTTTTGAAGATTCAAGAATGCCGTACTCGCATGTATCGGCCTGTGTGATAATTGACACTTGATTAAGAGACTTTGAAATGGCTGGACATATGTTGAAATGTTATTTGTGTGTCTTTGTTTTATTTTATAGTTTTCACGTTGTCTGCTAAGGAGCAGAGAGAAATAAACCTTAAAAAGACAGCTCTATGAATCGTGGCCTTTATTTCGTCGGACCGGCAGCTACAATAACCATATTTTTATCATATTTTTTTTTCTAATTTAGTAACAGTTGGGTTCCTTTTTCCAACCGGTTACACTACAAAGAAATAACAATTTATTTCTGGGTCATGTGAAGTCAAGTGTTCTGTAGGTTGTAAAACAATCAAATAGTACCAATAAATCTATACTTAATACATATACATGGGCTGCATGATTACAGTACTTATGCAAACACACACACACACATATATATATATATATATTTGCAAGATAAAGATGGTCTTGTTCTGACAATATGAGAGGGCTGATGAAGAAAGTAATGGTTTCTGTGGTTCAGGTGTTCACGGTGTTGGCAGCAGCAAGCAGTGAGGCGAACAGAGAGTCTGGTCTTTGCTTCAGCACATCTGGACAGTCTAATTCTGCCACCTGTTGGACAGAATACTTACTGTAAGTCTAGGTTTATGACCACACAAACTTTATCTGGTGTATTTGTGTATATTTGTTACCTCTCCATTGTCCATGACCAGAATCCGATGTGCATGCATCACAGTGTTGATACGATACAATTCTATTTGACTATTTTTGACCAACTCTACTTTGACTTTTTAACCTACTTAATTCTTTGACATAGAACTTGTATGACCTTTTTTGACATATACTTTGAATATAATACTCTTCATGAATTATTTCAAAATTCTATACTTAATAACTAAACTTAAACTAAATTAATAACTTAACTTTTTTTAGACATACATTTAAAAAAAGACATACATTTCTTGACAAAATATACTATGATTTTTTGTATTACTTTTATCATCATACTATACTACCACCTTTTTTTAATATGCTACACTATGACTTTTTGAGATATACTATTCGTATTTGTTTTCCCTGAATACTATACAATGTCTATTTCATGAATATTTGACATACTACAACTTGTTTTGACATACTATGTATATGAATATGCATGCATTTGTTATAGATTTTTCAATAATGCATACAAATGGTCTCCTTAATTTCTGAGCAGAGATGCAAAGAGGTTGTTCAATTAAATTCCAAAAAATGTATTTGTCCCAGAGGGCAATAACAGGCACACAGAGTAGCTGTACAATAATAAATGGTGACACAAAACAAAGCAACGCAATACTGTACAGATTGAGATGATGTATACAGATTTATACAGATATATATAAAGAAATATACTATAAATAATCATAAATCGCTTCCTGTGTGTGTGTGTGTGTGTGTGTGTGTGTGAGGAGCTTCCCAAAAACAACAAAAACTGTTGAGAAAAAAAATAAATAAATAAAATAAACGTCCTCTGTGCTGGTCGGAGCCGCCTCACCCTTTGGCTGGTGGGTGAGGTGGGTGGTGTCGGGGGATGGGCAGGGAGGTTGGAATGGCACACACTGTGTCTCGAGCTCACTAAGGTAGGGGAGTAGTCCAGGGTCTGCTGTGGTGCTGGGTCTTCATTGGTTGATGTCTTGGTTGACGTCCATTCTCAGCTGCCCAGGAGAGCCAAAACCATAGAGGAGTCCTGACCTATGAACCAGAACCACCAGAGATGAAAACCCATGAACTCAACTATACTACATTTACATGGTTGCTAGCTAGTGTTGAATATGGCCACTAATTCTGAAATTATATTATAAACAATGAAATACTATTCTAGAAGTCTCCTATAATAAATACAATACTGATGTTAACTTCATGCTGTGGTGGAAATCAGTTTATGATCACCTGATGAGAAATAAGAATACAACTCCTAACAGCGCTTTTAGTAATTTATTCTATAGAGTCCAAAACAGGCTAGCAGTCGCTACAGACAGACTGTAAACAGACAAAGTCTAATAAGTCAAAGCCCTCGCAAACAGGGTGTCCAAGCGGACCGCATCACCGACATACAGCTTCAGAGCAAACTATCTGGCCAGATAGGGGCAGACTCCTTAAAGGAGTCATCACCAGGAAATCGCAATTTCTCTTGTTAAAACATGCATATCTGTGTTTGACCTCAGTTGAAACTTGCCTGAAAGGCTGGAGTTTGAAAGTGGCGCCGTTTTTTCGCTTCTGCTCTTTTTCCGAACAGGAATAGCACACAAGGGTGTGCATTCCTAAAGCACGAGATTTTGATTCTGCGCCTACGGTGACGTCACCGTGGAGGCTACTTGCATAAGCCCACCCCTCTTTCACCACCCAACCCCGCCCCGTCCGCTACCTGAAATCGCCGAAGCGCCGCCATTAGAGAACAGCAAGATAATTCGTACATAAATGCCTGAATTCCGTAAGGTTCGTCATTTAGTGTGTGCGCCATGACAGGGGGCTGTTTATGTTTTGGAGTCTGCATGCAGGCAAGCCCCCCCGGCTCTGTCCTTCCTGCGGCGAATCAACGCGCGCCTCATTACATATTATACAATGCACATCCGGACCAGTCAAAACCTCGCACGTAATCTCGCGTGATAAAATCGCGGTACGAAAAAGGGTCAGAACAAGCTCAATGTTTGATTAAAATTTTTTTTCTTTTTCTAATAAGTTTTACGAATTGATCCAAAGCGATCCAAGGGGGGCTGGATACGTATAAAACCAGGTTATGACTCCTTTAAGAGTCTGACCAAGTCTTCAGTCTTGAGAAGGGCTTTTTATACAGTTGTTTGTGATGTCATCAGAGAAGCATTGTTCCGTTGTTTGTGTAGATGGAGAACTTTGTCCAGAATGTGGTTTTTTAACCACTCATCAGTGTCCATAGATCCATATTGACTTGCCAGCTGTGCTGGTGTCACAAGATGCATTTCACAACTCATGTAACGCATGACATGACATAAGTGCAGAATACAGGTTACCTCATGACACTTGGAATAGTATGAGTTAAAACTACTCAAACTACTAATTATACTATAATGAACTACTAAATGAAAAATTCCCATCACACATGCCATTACTGGTACTGTAGTTTTAGGAGATTACATAGATTAGTCTCTGTAGGAGATTACTCACTCAGCCCACTGGTCCTGTAGTCTGAGAAAGAGCGCTGAGAAAGAGCGCTCGGATGCCGCGGGGAGGCTGATGAGGGGCAGCCGCACCCCTAGTTCCGACGTCTATGGTCGTACCATCGTTCTACACAGAAAGATTTTTTTTTTATGGCTAAATCTGCCGATAGCACCCCGTGCTACAGGGCAGATTAATTCTTAGCACAGACATGTTTTAGTGTAGCACGTGCGACATATATGTCGCACTGTACAGCCCTGAAGAGGTCAAAAGAGATCCAAATAGCATGTTGATTATCACCAATCAATAATACTACTTCACTTTAACGGCAGGGTCCGACGTTAAGGTTTTTTCCTACTTGCCCGTCGGGCAAGTACTTTTCAAATCTACTTGCCCTGCCTAAATTCTTACTTGCCCTGCCTAAGAGGTTCTTTTTGTGGTGTTGTGCAAATTTTCTTCAAGACTTATATCTTACTAAAATCCAGTATCTGTTGACTGTAGACGACACTACACAACACTTCTTCTGTCAGAAAGCTGTTTTTATTTTTCATTTGTCATTACATTTCATATGAAACTTCTCCCTGCTCTCTTCCAACCAATGAAAGAAATGTTGTGACATTGTATCTTGACCCGACGTCCACTCCATTTGTCGTCTGGTGATTTAGAAGAGATGCATACTGCGTGAACGGCTGCTCCGTTTTGGCGACATGATAAGCTGTCGTTAGACATTTTTTTATCTGGTTGTGGCTCTCCAGGTAGAGTCTTTGGACACAACGGTCCATCGGTCCGGGAACATTTCAGTGTTTTCAGCCTGTACGCAGGCCAGGTGAGGAAGTGACTTGCTATGGCTGTCTAAATTTTGTTTGCGATAGCTGTCGTTCCCGCGGAAGTGAAACAACGTCACCGTACGTCTGCGTCGGTACGTCAGCACGTCAGCACAGAGGCTCGTACAGACACACCAACTCCGGCAGCAGACGTCAAGTCAACGGATCCCATTCATTGTCTATGTAGAGCAGGAGCTCCGCATGATGGATACGGCACGTCGAATTGACGGCCCTGTCGCCGTACGTGAATTTGCATAAAGTTCGATGGATCGAACTTTATGCAAATGCCGTCCGTCCAACGCAGTGCCGCCGGCTCCAGAAACTTCGTTCAAACTATCAAACTAGGCAGTGTTGATCAAATATGAATCCAGATTCTGTTACTGCACTACACATTTCCCGCCTCAAATGTTTTCAGAAACATGCTTTAGCGTGTAGTTTAACTGTAAAATGAGATCGTTTGTGGCCCGGCCGCCATGTTGGAAACGGCAGAGCAATACTCAAGTCCCGCCCACTTTGCAGGACGTCTATCCAATTGATCCAACTTGAACACAGAACTGCCCACTCGCCGGTGCGTTCAACGGTCCGTTGCGTCGCTGCCGGAGTTGGTGTGTCTGTACCATTAGCCAATCGAAGCACACACAAAAAAAAAAAAAAAAAAAAAAAAAAGCAGCACACTGCAACTGCCGCCTCCACAGCAGCAGACAGATGATACGAATTTGTCGGAGTTTGTGCTTGCCCGACCGGGCAAGTCTGAACAGGTTCTACCTGCCCGCCGGTTATTTTTACTTGCCCCGGGCAATCGGGCAACCGTTATTGTCGAACCCTGAACTGGATTAAATCATGCTCTCAAAAGGTTCAGTTGTACAACAAAAATCTTCAGTTCAAATATTAATCTACAGTTGTGAAACTATAAATACATTCAAAGTGCATTTTATAATTATATTCAAGTATTGTAACCACATTAATAACTGTTTCAAGACCTCAAACAGTCATAGTTACATTAGTAACACAGAAAGTATCATTTTACAAAAATATTACATAGTACCCCTTTAATTTTTGTAGAAAACTGCGTTAAATTCAGAGAAACTCATGGTAATTTAGAGGCATCAAGGCCTAATGTGCTTATATGCAGTACTTAAAAAGTACAGAAAAAAATCAGGGGGGATGGTGGATTTTAACGTTGGAGAGATCATTTGTGTTGATGACGCCGCATATGGTGGGAGAACAATGGTGTACCCTTTTGATTATTGTTTAAGCACAAAGAATTATTATATTCTATTACTCTAAAACAACATGCATGTTATGGATATATTATGTGTCAAATATGCTTGGTCCCCAGGCTGGCATGGCTACCACTGCTCCTGCATACAGTAGTTAGGGTAAATGCAGAGGACACATTTTCCCACAGGGTGCAAGACTCATGATACCTATAAGTCTATTGCGAATACATCTATTAAATGTTGAAACAAAACCGTACAAAACATTGTAAATTAACATGAATCCTCTCAAGTGTAGTTCATTTTAATTCAAGTACAAGAACAAATGAATTAAACAAATGCACCATTTACAAAATCTGAAAATAATACATATAATACAAATACATAACACCACCTGACATTTCTTAAACTTGAGGTGGCAAAACAAAAGACAAAAGAGGGGAAGTAAAATGAATAACTGACCAGTTAGGGTTACATTTCCTCCTCTTCAAAAGTGTCTATTTAGAAATCTTGATCAAACCTGTTTCTCCTCCAGCTCTAGGCTCCTCTTCTCTCAGTCCTGCTTGCATGGTAATCCTCTATATGAAGAAAACAATGACATTATGATTTTGTTAGAAGGAGCAGACAGTCAAGTGCTGTCAAGTTATGTTTTTTGGATAAAATAAGTGGGCTGTCCCCTAGCCCCATATTCAATTAGAACAATCCTTACTATTCCAGTAAGATATTCCAGGTGAAACCTTTTAACCTTTCCCCTTTCTATTTTGTGGCTATGTATGCGAGTTTATTTCACCAAAATCTTGTAATGTTCAGCCATTTCATGGTAAGTGCGCCCTCTATTGGATAGTGGTGGCTATAGCATTTCGCATTCCTCCGTCTGCATTCTCCCTGACTGAGCGAGGCTGCTTCTGAATGAAGACAGAATCCTGAACTTTTGCTCTCATTGAATTTGTCCAGAATAAAGTGCCTACCTGCTAAACGTCAGCGTCTTCAGTGCGAAGTGCAGACCATACATAAACTCTGACCTGACGTTAGCTAGCTAGATGCATGTAACGTACATTGTTAACTGTGTTGTCATCGCCTCTGTCCAGAGAGTCCACCTTTGGTGACATATCAAAAGTATTCCTGACTCCTGACTTACCTTCAGTGCTACTTTTTGCCCTCTTAAATCCGAAGTCCTGTAGATCAAGCTGTCCTTGTCGCTTGGCCATGATGCTGAAATCACCACCAGCACGGCGCTGCTATGTCGCTGACTGACGTGACGGCAATTTAAAAAAAAACTCATCCACGGTAATTTTAGCATACTCAATACGCGCAAAAAGTAAATCTTGAAATAGTGGTAATATTTCCACATTCATTGATAAAATTACGCAGGGAATGGGAAGGGGGGATGGCCGTTTCAGAAGGGGGATGATTTTGACCATATTTATTGTGTTAGAAGTAAAAATTAAATCACTATTTCTCCCCCTTCACAATATATTTTACCAAAAGGAAGGGAAAGGGAATTACACCTACTTGATGTTTATCCTCAACTCGAGTACTGCTTATATGTCTCCCCTTATACCGGTAACAGTGAGAAACTGCACCAAACATTTACCTCTGCATTTACCACAAGCACACACACATATCAATAGTCTCACCATCATCTTATTCTCTCAACATATGTAGTTGAACAACAGCTTGGAAAAATATTCTGAAGTAAACAACTATAAAACACAATAAAACAATAATTTGCATATGACACCAAATGAGCTAAGGGGCTATACACAAGTCAATGGGCCATTAGCATCACAACACACAGTCTATGGTGGCTATAGCACTGTTAGCACCGTTAGCTTTTTTTCATGGCTATCTGCGCAGACTAACTAGCTTTTAGCTGCTTTACACACAACCAAACAGGTTACACATGAATATAAGATACATTCCAAGTTAACCGAACAGGTTAAGGGGTATTTTCACTCACCGAGTGATCAAGCTAGGAGCACGGTTTCAGCATTTACCCTCGCCAGGTCGGCGGAAATCATCCGGTCTCACGGAGCTCTACAAAGTTTAAATGTTGACAGTATACCGGTCAACCAGTGCTTATCATCATCAAGAATTACTACAACTCGGTTTGGAACATTATTTTCATGTCTTACCCCATGGATGGCAACGGGTTTACTCTCGGTTTGGATCAGATAGCACATGAGGCAGTGGAGGTGAACATGACCGCAGAACCGACTGAACGTGACCCTACGGGTTTGATCACCTGAGCTCGCCGGGGTTCACTGATTGGCTCGTTCTACGTAGCCCTCTGTAGCAACTCTTTTTTCCTATCTCCCTCTATTTCTCCTTTTCTCCATTTTAACCATTTTTAACTCCGTTTTTAACAGTTGTTGGTGCATATAAATCAATTTCAATGAATTAATATATTTCAAAATAAAATGAACTATTCATGAATCATCTATTCATTTATTCCAAAAGAAAATAAACTGCTTTTAGAATTTTAATGACTTTTTTTCCATAAATTGTTTCTTTCACAAATAAAAAGGAATTATTTTAAAGGAATAGTTTCAACAGGCCCTGTGATAGACTGGCGTCCTGTCCAGGGTGTACCCTGCCTTCGCCCAATGACAGCTGGGATCGGCTCCAGCCCCCCCGCGACCCTAAATACAGGATAAGCGGTAGAAAATGGATGGATGGATGGATGGATGGATAGTTTCAACAAAATAATGTCACTTTATAGCCTGGGCTACACCATTCTCAGCAGAATCATCATCAGCATCATCTCCACAGTGGGAATTATCTTACTGCTGCTCAGGGAAGTTTCATCTGAGCATATGACGCAACATCTGATTATAATAAACAATTATCTTATCTTCATTTTCTTGTTTCATGAATGAACTATACTATGACTTTTTACTAGCATTGTTGACGTACTATTATGTGATTTTTAGTGATGTCCAAATGAAGCTTCGTGAAGCATTTTCTTTACTTTCTGAGCCCAATAGATGGCGCTCTCTGTTCAACAAAGGGGTGAAGGCCGATATATTTCCATTGCTTTCAACCCTTTGTTGAACAGAGAGCGCCATCTATTGGGCTCAGAAAATAAAGAAAATGCCTCACGAAGCTTCATTTGGACATCACTAAAAAAATAGATAAAAACAGCTGGGATCGGCTCCAGGCCCCCCGTGACCCTGAATACAGAATAAGCGGTAGACAATGGATAGATGGATGGATGGATGGATGTGGGATTACTGTTCCTTTTTTCACTTTTGATTTTGGGAATAATATTTTTTTTTCAACATTTAATAAGGCACAGCAGCTGACTGCATATTGTAATCTGTGTTGAAAAACTGCTGCTACATAAAAACGAGCACTCTTTTTATGTCACTTCGTTTAATAAACAAAGCACCTAACATCAGGCTACAGTACACTGCTGACTTGAGAGACAAATGTCTTGGATTTAATCAGTTTAATGGTAATACTATTCACATTTAACAACATACCAATAACATTCTTTCCAGTTTTTATATTAAATGTCATGACACTCATTCAGTGGCTGGCTATATAAACTTTGTTTTTCAAAATGCTCATGAATTTTGATAAACAAGATAAACCCTTCAAAGAACACATTTCAAGTCTCAATCATCTAATAACAAACAAAAATATTTCAGACCTGGTCTAAAAAGAGGATTCAGATGCAAGGCAGAATCAAAATTCGACAGGCTTTTATTCTGTAAATCTTTGAGACAGAGAGACCAATAAATGGGCTATGAAACCTGAACCTGACTGTTCTACATGACCGAGAAAACAAAGAAATCAAAATGAAAACTATGAAAACGAGAACTGATCTGTACTATCAAAAATTTAAAACAAAAATCATCACTCTATTTGAGGCATTACAGAACAAAAATCAAACATGAATATCGATACTTAACAAGGCAAGACTGCGACTAAGGGCTGGGGTGATCGACAGACGAAGGAAAGAGACGCACTGGCACAGACTATTTAACAGAGGGGAAGTAGTGTATGAGAGGGAAACAGGTGGAAACAATCAGGAATCAGGGATGACATCAGACCGGGGACACATGTCGAAGGGCAAGTGGCCTGAAACGAGAGTTTGATTTTCAAAATAAAACAGGAAGTTCACAAGACAAAAACCAAGAAAAGAAGATGAGAATGATTATTGCACTCACCACTGCTCCTTAAATCAAACATTTTGATGACAAACACTTGTTTCTTAGCTGAGTGCCTTCCCTTCCACAACAGTGAAAATGTCCTGTAAGGACTTGTGGACACACTGCAGGAATTCATGGACATTTCGAGTCGGGTAGCTTGACACAGTGCAGCCGATCCAGTCTTCATGGACACCGTAGCCAATACCAAAACCATCAGGCACAGCCGGGATGAGGGCAATGAAAAACACTGCTGGACTAGTGATGGTGCTGGTGGCGATGATGCTGTTGTACATGGCAGCGAACGCTGGATCTGTGTAAAAGCTGTGCAGAGCCTGGTTCTTTGAATTGGCCAGGTGTTGCAGGGCAAACAGGTGAAACTCAAAACCTTGACCTAGTGAGAAACAAAAGCAATGGTGAGTTCAGCAAGACCAAAGGGCGTCTGTTTGTTGTGAGACCAATTCCGAAATCCCTTATTTAAAAAAGGAAATCTTGTGCACATACACAGCAACATAGTCGTTATCTTAGGAGAACATATTGGAAGATATTAACTGGACACATGATTTCCTAAGCACCTTATAACATTACTTACGGGAGGAATATCTTACAGTAAAAGTGTAATGAAAATCCTTCAGGGCATGTTTTCAGAAATGTGTCTACAGGACAACACTTTGAATAGTTCACAAATAACACACTTGTAATTCTTCAAAAGCAAGTAGACATGTCATATACACACCCATAGAAGCTTCCTTGACGAGCTGACGATGACACTTAGAGCACTCGGTCAGCATGGCCTGTAGTTGTTCCACGCTGTGTTTGCCTGGCTGGTGAACAAAGGCGTGTGAACATCGTTGTGTGTGTATGGTGGTTGTCTGGATGGTGTCTACGCGGCCATGTCTGAACGCTGCAGTGCTACAGGCCTCATGCGAGATAACCGTCTGTCCATACTGCCTCAGGAAAGCCATTTGAAAAGCCAGCTGGACTATAGCATCTGGACTCAACTTGCTCTTCTTTAACTGTGCCTTGCCTTTCTCGAACCTCATGTTATCAATGCTGAGTTTTGATACAGTTGAGTCAAAGTTGTCCTTGGCTTTGTTGATGCCACTCTCCAACTCGCTGTCCAGGTTGAACTGCAGTCTGTGCACAGCAGACGCTGAATCCACAGCAGCAGCAGCCGAGCCCGGGTGGACCTGCGGCCGCTCCGTCATATCTTTGAAGATCTCATTCTGAAATCGAAGGATAGTTTTCCCGTCGCCCCAGGAGTGTTCAAAATTAATGGCTGCCTGTCCGTCTTTGGTCAGAATGAGACTGAAGGACTTGTCGTACCACCGGTTGCAGCCGTCGCTAAGCAGCATGTTGTGGTAGAGGTGGTTTTTGTCCCTCATGCTTTCATCATCCAGACAGAGACAGAAGAGAGCGCTGTCAACAATCCGTAAAACCTCTGCGTTTCCAGCCGCTATCAGTCTGTCTCTCAGCCCGGCCCACACATCCCTGTCCTCGCTGGTCAGGACCCCGAGAGGAAAGGCAGCTGCTGGCGTTGGGTCGGACAAAATGTACTTCAAATGGGACTGAATCTCTGCAGGCTTCACTAGATTCCCATCTCTGTCTACAACGTCAAACACGTACATGTTGCCTTTCCTCATTACGAGGAGATGTCGCGCTGTCTCCTCTGTGAAGAGCTCATCTCTCCCAATCTTAGGGATCCGAGTTGTGTTGAAGAGGCGAAAGTACTGAGACATGTCCATGGGGGAAGCATTCACCATGTAAGCTCCATACCAAGACAGAGAGGACGGGACCCAGCGGATGAACCTTTTGAAACCATCTGTGTCACTCTTTGCTGGGTTGCGGTGGAAAATCTCTGGCTCCAGAAATCCAGCTCGTAGTGTTTTCATGAAGCGGATTGCTGAACACACCACATTAGTTGCCCGAACAAGCTGGTCATTGTACTCTGTTTTAGGGTCAGGCATTGATACCAAAGGTGGGGTCTTCAACACCAAAGGGGCACGACTACAAAGGTAGAAGTCAAACCATAGTCCTGAAGAAAAAGAGTTATTTAACCAGAATCATTAGTGATTGTACAAATATGAGATGCATTCAAATTCAGGGTAGTTATCAGAATGGCAGATTCACCTGAGCTGTAGCTTGTGTGCTTATTGATTTTGTCTTGAGCTACCAGTTCCTCCTGCAGCTGCTTCCCCACACCGTTCTGGAAATCCAGTGCAAGTTTCTCTGTTGTTCTAAGGATACACAACCAAGATCGTCCAAATAAGATTTAAGTGAGAATAGATAAGCAAGTTTCAAATATGAAATTGTCAAAAAGTGATTGTCTTTTTAAAAACCTACCTGAACTGGTCATCATCCAACAGAATCTTCTGGGCAGCTAAATACCTCCTGAGAGTATCCGCCAGCTTCGGTATGGGTAGCCTTAATGTCACAGGGCAGAACAGATTATTGGTTTTTATATTTGACACTATTGATGGATTGCTGTGTTTTTACGGTTGCTGTGCTCTTACGCCGTTATTACCAACACTGGCTGTAACACAATGACGTGTTTGTAAAAGTGCCCATCATAACTGTTAATACTCCATACCTGAGCTTCACCACACCTTTCAGGGTTATTCGGGGTTGGAACGGGATGTTTGGTCAACATCGTTTCAACGACTACATGAATCTTTCTTTGATGATCCAATATGAATTCAGACATCTGTCCTCGTCAACCTCATTGATATGGAAATAAAAGTGATTCTAGCAGCTTTGTGTCGAAAGAATTTTGATCACCGTTTTTCCTACTGATCACATATCTAAACAACATTTTCAACATTTCATATCGCAGACATAATGCAGATTCTTTGCAGAGCTCTGTTTTTGCGAAAGTGAGATTTCTGAAATGTCTAAGGACATTTCTGTATTGAAATAGAAGCTTATATTTACTGTTTAATATGTGAAATATGATTAAAACCATATGCCTTAGTCTACGTATTTACGCAAAATTCTTAAGTTTAATTTTCAGGTGCAGCCACATTCTTTTTGTGCCTGGGGGGACAGAGCCGGTTCAGACCTCCATGGGGCCCTAGGCAAAATTCTGCTAAGTGGCCCTCCTAACTGAACTCCAAAAAATGTCAACAGTCGCACCTAACACCCAGTGCTTCCACTCATCCCCCCTTTAAACATATTGCCCTGTCGGCAACTGTTGGTCAAACTAAATGTGTAAACAACCAATCATACAGTCTTCAATGTTGGCTCATCTGTGCCTGTCCTACATGAAGCTGGCTCTGTCCCTCCACTGGCTGACTGGCTGGAGTCTGTGCTGCTTGTGGTGAGAAACTTAAGCATAGCACCTGTAAAATATAGATAAGGCTACTATTAATTCAGCTCCATCAAATTGGCTGCACTTGTTTTAGGTCCATACCTCCGTCATTTACACACTGTGACAACATCTGTGACATTACTTTTGAAAGAAGTAGTTAAACTAAGAAGCTGAAATAAGACGGTTTCATACGTGTCTCGATTCCTATTGGATCATCTAAGAAACATTTATGTAGTTGATGAGAAGATGTTGAACAAACGTCCCTTTCCAACCCTGAATAACCTGAATTCACACTTTACGTCTACAGAACAATAGATGTCCCATGAGCATGTATTAAACTCATCACAGATGGTAAATTACTCATTTATTGGTTTACATGTGTCAACTGTAATGTGAAAATGTGTTTGTGGCTCCTTACTTGGGTAGACTCTTCTGGTAATGCATCGATGGTACAAGACTTTGGTGCAGATACTCTGTTGAAGGCGTCCTGTCGCTGCTGTAGTTTCTCTTACTGAAGCCCAGAGCAGCGGCTCTTAAAGTCATTCTGGAGTTCCTCAGAGAGGAAACGCACTGCGTTTGAAGCAGACTGACCATGATGGCGTTGGCTGGCGATCCCAATACCCACTGTGTTCTTCTCAACGTAAAGCACACCAGCTGACACAGACCAAAAACCTGATGAGACACCTGTCGCTCCAGGGAACAAGTCAGAGAGCATTTATGCCCCCCCGCCCTCCTCCCACAAGGGGGCCGGTCAAGCTCACAATACGGGAGTTTTTTGAAGAAATTGTGGTGTGAATGCTGGATGCTGAAAAGCCAACACTACATTGTGTTGCTGGCTTTAACGTAGAAGAATACGGTGAAGGAGTAGAGTATCTGATGTAGTATTAAATGAACAACCATTAAAAGTTGAATACCTTTTGCCTTGACTCCTCTCTCCTCATGACTCTTCCTCACATCCTCCACCCTCAGGAAAGGATTCCAGGACGTCCAAACTGGAAAATGAAGAAGGCCTCTGGGCAAACAGTCATCGAGGATGCAGGTGAAGTCTCAAATATTGACTTGAGGTAAATATTTCATCTTCAACAGCACAAACTGAAGAATCTAACATCAGTGTAAGCATAACCACCATTAAATAATGAAAACATTTTTTTTTTTTTATGACACATGAACCATTTCCCAGTACATCATCCAAGTATAAAAGTTGGAGATCAGGGGTTCGACTCCCGGCCCGGCGATCTCTTTCGCGCATGTCTTCCCCCTCTATCTCCCCTTTCCACACTGTCTCTCTCTACAAAAAAACAATAAAAAGGCTTGCATGGCACTCTAGCCAAAAAAATAATCTTAAAAAAAAATAAAAAAAATAAAATAAAAAGTTGCCTCATTGAATCCAATTTAACTCCAAGGTTCACCATCATTCAAAATGCAAGCAAAAACACCCGTAATTTCACATTACATTTCCCTTACATTACATATTAACTTTTGTACAATCTACTATTTCATGACATTTGCATTACATTTTTTATCAAATGTAAATAGCCCCAAGAACCTGGTTGGCTCAGGGTTTCTGCCTAAAGGCAGTTTTTTTCCTTTCCACTGTGGCGCTGTAACACTTGCTCCTAGTGATGTTTGGATTCTCACATTCATTGACTCTGAAAATAATGAGTTCTAGTCCTGCTCGATGTATAAAGAGATAACACTGAGTTTAACTACTGATTAACTCATTTGACATATACTATTTTATGACTAGGATAGGTTCAGCCAGGAAGACTATATTTTGACATGCTTACGCTATCATTTCTCACACATCCCACCATTCACTCTACACACATGCTCATCATTTCCTTGCTATCATAGTTGGGTCTGTGAATCATGAAATCAGCCGTTCTCATCAGCTTGTCTCGTCTACCAAATAGCAATTTACCCAATGACACACCTTCATCTTCATTGTTAGTGTCTCTCCTTAAATATGTTTGTCCTATCCTTCCTTTAGTATGTTTAGCAGCCGTTAATCAGCCTCCCCAGATTTATCAGCCTCCACACCACACCATTGTAACCCTTATTACGATGTTATAACAGAGCACAGGTAAGTAATAGTCAATGCTAAGAGATGGACCAGTAACAGAAGACTATAAGCTAGTGAGAGCCCTTGTTGTTGTGTAATCAAAAAACACAGGCAATGGTTTGAGTTTTTGGTGTGGCCACTTACTATTATTGAACAATAACACAATGAAAATACAACAGTTTGTTGCAAGGCATTGAATGAAAAATAAACTAAAATAATAAAGCCGGCAAAATAAAACCCTTTTTGTGTCCCAAAGTTACCGTTGGGGCCCTTGTTTCTTCGGATCCGTGTCAAGTGTATCAATGTATATTTGTTCTGTCCTAACACACAGTCCGTGAGGAAGGGGGAATGAAGGAATCCTTCACCACTCCCAGAGTTCAGCAACAGTAGTTTGGATGCGGCTCGCCACCCAGCTCACGCTGGGAATCTACGGATCTGGGATCTGGAAACAATCTCTGGATCTCTGGAAACTTCACACGAACCAGCTGAAGCTCTCCACTAGACGGTGGGACGTGGCTTGGACCTCATCTAATGATGTCCCCGGAAAAAAAACCTGACCTACAAAGAGCAGGGCTGTACGTTAACTTTTTCAGCACATAGCACTAGTGCTACAGAGGCTGACAGTTTTTTAGCACAGGACCAGAGAGTTGTAGCACACCCTAAAAATGCAGAAGAAGCATCTTTATTACACTTTACCTCATTTTTACATAACAGGCGTTAAAACACTGCCAGTCTAAAGACTGTCTGCTTAAAATGGCTGGCCACTTCCCAGAGGGCCAGGAGGCCATTTACAAAGCAGTGGCCAGCCATTTTTACGTTATGGTGCTTTTTATTCAGAGAGACGCCAGCTCCTCTACTTTTTACTCCCTTACTAGTATTTGTTTACAGGGCTGTATGCCCGATCCAATGTAGCGCCGACGGACAATGCGGTGTCTACGGTTACACACGCAAGTGTGATGATGTAATTTGTTAAAAATCACATAAATGATATTGCGTCATTGAAATAATTACATACGTTTTAGAATTTACTTGACTACTAATAAATGGGGGAACCCTGTACATGACATATGTTTTTCTTTTGTATCCATATGAAGAGCAATTGTGCTGCACCAAGCTGCAAGACGAACAGTCATGCTGAGGCAGCTTCGTGAGGGACTGCAACTTTACGGCCTAATAGGTGTCATGGAAAGGAACAGAGCAGTTTGCCGTGACCTCTTCGTAGCTGGTGATGATGAAAAGGTATGAAAATGAAAATGTTGGTGCGCCTGTGGTTCTAAGTATAGCAGGCTTGATTGAAATCATCTTATATTTTAGATCGACAAAATGAAGCTAATACACTCATACACTCATTTTTCTTCTTCCTGAATGTGTTTTTCAGGTGGACTCGTACTACATTGTGTCGCACTTGGCCCACACAATGAGTGAAAGTGGTACCATGAAGAATGCAAGAGAGGCACAGATCCTAAATAACTTCCAGGATTTCCTGCAGGAGCTTGAAGGCAAGTGTTTATGTAGCCCGCCTCAGCTCTAACGGTCTATTGTAAAAACTGAGTGATACAGATACGTTTACTTCACCAGTGCATTAATCACCTCGTGGACAAGAAAATCAGAAGACTAGATCGCTATAGGAGAAAGGGGTATTAGCAATATGCGTTGAGTGACAGAGTAAAGAATTCACACGACCAACAGGTAAGGTTTTAACTGTGGTATATTGTTAGAAAAAATGTAAAAAAATAAATTGCATTGTCAGCAACCACATAAATTGTCTACAAGAGTTCTCAATAAAATCCCATCACAAAGTAAATCACAGTCTCTAGCTGTTTGGGTGGCTCGCCACGACCACTGAGGTTCCCCTCTACCTTTACAGAATATGAGGAATCCCAGCAGAAGAAGTCTTCATGCAGGTCTCAAACCCAGGATTCCATAGAAGGAAAAGAAAAGGACAACAAAAAAAACCCGGCCTATAAAGGCCAAAAAGAGGATTACTATAACATTCATATAAATAAAATATACTTTTAAATCTAAATAAATGCATATAAACACACATATTTATACTGTAACATTGTTTCTTAATCTGTTTAACTATACTTTATCGTACATTCAATGAACACATTTCTCAATATTAACATGAGACAAAAATGGCTTAACATTTCTTTCCGTTCATCTCCTCTTTTTTCCTTTTTTTACCCCTGCTCACTCTCAAGGAAAACACACAGAGTGAGGGTAATGTAAATAAACACCGTAATATAAAGCTATTTTTCCACAATGCACATGAAATTAATGCCTTGTTAATCCATATCAACATTAGCAGATGCACATTTCAACTCCATTTTATCAGACTAACATCAATAAAGTTACTCACCAGAGGCTCAAACATCACACACACACACATACTCCGGGTTCAAGGCAGAATACATGGCTCTCATCAGTCCAGGTTTCGCTTTTGAAGAGACAGGGACACGGGAGTTCAGTAACGTGTAACCAACAAATATAAATTTAGCAAAGTACATGTGGCTAATGGCATGAGCTAGCGCTATGGCCGCTAATAAACACTACTCACGTTCTCCTTCGTTTCCGTCACAAAACACACGGTCCGCTAATTAACCCACAACAAAAAGCGTCGCTCCCTGCGCCGATGATAAAAATAGCTCTAGCTAACTTTGGGTAATCTGGCTCTCAAACGGTAATATCCACAGCAAAAAGTTAGCATGCAGCCACCTCGACGACGATCCGGCAGAGAGAGAAAAAAAAACGACAGGTCACGTACACCCTGATGGCGTCTGATTGGTTACGCTACGTTAACACACGTGAACTCCTCATGTCACCCGAATCTTTTACACTTTGAGAAAGGCACATTCGCCACACTTGAAATAAACAAAATATTCTCTTGAAACAAATATAAATAAACGTGTATACTAATCTTTTTTTCTATTTATGGACATTTAAGATTTTAATCATAAATCATATTTATTCATCCTACGTGAGATTATTTTAAATCAAACCCTGTTTATTTATTTATCTGTCACATAAAAATATGAATTTATTAATTTATTGATCTAATAATTAACTTCTAATAAGCACCTAATAACCTGGGTTACACCCTCCCCTTCTGAAGGTGTGTATGTCCCATTACACCCACATGACTATGAATTGGCCTTGGGGTTACTGGGGGGGGTGTCTGCATAGCCATGGTTCTGAAGTGCGTTGGCAAAAGCAAGGTTGAGGCCTTGGAAAAGTGACTGGACTATAGACAGCAAGGGATTTCCCAGTTGACCATACTGTAGTCGTTCAGGTTGTTCTCGATGCCTCTGAGAACGTCTGGGAACATTGTCACTCTCACTCTCTCCCATCATGACTGGAGGGGTTCTTCTTCCAGATGTCCCAGCTGCTGTTCTCTCATTGGTCTGGTCCACTGACACGTCCTCACAAGGTTTATGGACAGAGCATCCTTCGTCCTTGCTGTCATCACTGAATGACAGGTCCGAAAAAACAGGAAGGCTTTCATCCATAATGTTTGGTTGGGAAGGAGGCTCCAACACGCTCACTTGGGTAGGTATGGTCTCATCCTCTTGTCTTGAAATGTCAGAGGGGGCGTCCTGAGAGTTTCCAAACAGGGCTCTTCTCACTCTGGGGGTATCAGTTTCTCTGTGCCCTGAGGTGACTTCAGCCTCCGGATCAACAGCTGCTGAGGTTCCTTTCCATCCAGAACAGTTTGATCTTTCATAGCCTGATTCAATTAAGGTGTCATTCCCGAAAGCTGGAGGTTTCTCTGATTTGGATGGGATGATCTCCACAGGCCTCCACTGTACTGTCCCTCTTTCAGGTGCACGCCCCGTTTCTCTGTCTTGCCTCTCCAAGATCAATGTCACTGTCTTTTCTTCCAGGTCAACAGGAGTACGGAGCCAACCAACTGAAGACAGGGTTGGTGGTTTTGTCTCTCCAAGATGTCTCTCCCTAGCAGGTACTGTCTCTGGCCGGGTCAAAAACCGTGTTTCAATAAAGTCAGTGTTCAGTGTCTCTCCAGGTAAGTAGCAATAGTAGTCACCGTCTTCTGACTCTGAATTATCTGCCACCTCAGACTCAGCTGAGACTTCCATTCTTGACTGTCTCCTTGTTCTAGGTTTGCTGATAGTCTGCTTCTGAGGTTGCTCTGACTCAGCCACAGGCAAGAACCCACACGGCAGCAAGAGGTCACGGTGTAAGGTGCGAAGTGGTCCATCTTTTCCCTCTGGTTTGACAGTATACACAGGTAGGTCACCAGCACGTTTGACTACTATGTGAACGTCTGATTCCCACTTATCGGCCAACTTGTGTTTCCCTCTTATCCGAACGTTCCTCACAAGGACACGATCTCCTGTTTCAAGAGTGGACTCAACAACTCTCCTGTCAAACCGCCGTTTGTTACGCTCAGCTGTCTTTGAGGCATTCTCTGTGGCGACTCGGTAGCTTTCCTCTAGGCGGCCCTTTAAATCATGCACATACTGGGAATGTGACTTGGGTTCACAGCTGGTAGGTAGACCAAATGCCAAATCAAGTGGAAGCCGTGGTTGTCTGCCGAACATTAGTTCGTAGGGACTGAACCCGGTCACGTCATTCCGTGTGCAGTTATAGGCGTGCACTAGAGGCTTGACAAACTCCTTCCAATGAGATTTGTCCTTGTTTTCCAGAGTACCCAACATCTGCAGGAGGGTCCTATTGAATCGCTCCACTGGGTTTCCCCTGGGATGGTAAGGAGTGGTCCTGACCTTCTGGATGCCAGCGATGGAGCACAGTTCTTTTATGGTGCGAGATTCAAAATCTGGACCCTGGTCACTCAGAAGCTTTTCCGGAAATCCATAATGCACCAGAAAGTTTTCTGCGCCTTTTGGTTTCGAGTTGGAATCGCGACTGCGTACTTAGTGAAGTGGTCTGTCAGTACCAATATATCCTTTGTGTTGCTACGATCAGGCTCCACCGATAGAAAGTCCATGCAGACCAACTCCAAGGGCCTGCAGGCCTTGATGTTACACAAAGGAGCTGCTCTCTCATTTGGAGTCTTTCGGCGCACACAACGTTCACACATTTTGATCTTCTGCTCTACATATGCTGACATTCTCGGCCAATAGAATCGTGACCTCACGAGGTCGAGGGTCCGTTCTATGCCTAGATGACCTAGATCATCATGTAAGCCTCTCAATGCTGTGGCTCTAAGTTCAGCTGGTAGAACAAGCTGATGTGTGACTTGTCCATGTTCTTGCCTTGCCCTGTATAACACTCCATCTCTCAACTCTAGACGCTTCCATTCTCTGAGCCACAGAACAAGTTCTGGAAGCTCTTGTCTCAGGGTTGGTGAGGGCATATCTCCAGACTCCTTGTGCTCGATGACCACTCTGAGATCAGGATCAGCTCATTGTTTTTCCCTTATCTCCTCTTCAGTCCAATGACCAATTACAAGGAGTCCATGATCATCTTCCTGCTGGAAACCACTGGGCAAAGCATCAGAATGGATGGCAAGAGACTCGACAAGTGTGACTGATGGACAGGTGGAGTTTTTATAAGACCACTCAACATCATGTCTCTCACATATGGCCTTCACTGCATCTGGAAGAACAATATCTGGAGTCTCCTGATCCTTCAGGTAATGTAGAGTAAACTGTTTAATCCTTTCACGCTCTTTCCTCGACACTGCATCATCCCGGAGCTCCCCATGTGGTCGTCGAGCTTGAAGTTGTATGTCGATAGAGCTGACAACCGATAGAGCTGAATAACTCGTGGCATCCAACTTCGCGGAGGTCAGGATGTAAGTTAAGGGATTACTGTCAGTGACAACAGTGAAGTCAGTACCATACAAATAATCACTAAACTTAGCAGTGACAGCCCACTTTAGAGCAAGAAATTCCAATTTATGAGCAGGGTATTTCACCTCACTCCTCGTCAATCCTCTGCTTGCGAAAGCGATAGCCCTCATCCGTCCATCTTGTTCTTGATACAAAGCCGCACCGAGCCCGGTCGCGCTTGCATCAGTGTGAAGGACATATGGGAGTTAAGGGTCTGCGAATCCTAAGACAGGTGCGGTGGTGAGCTTGTCAATGATCTCCTTGAATGCTCCTTGACATTCTGAAGTCCACCTCTTCCCAAAGGATTCCTTCAGATGGAAGTACAGGTGAGTCTTTTCCCTTCCTTGATTGTTTTTCCTGAGAGGTGGGTACCCGACTGTGAGGTCATTTAGAGGTTTAGTGATCTTTGAATAGTCCTTCACAAACCGTCTATAGTACCCAGAAAAACCCAGGAAGGAGCGCAGATGTTTGAGGTTATCGGGTACTGGCCAGGGCCCTCATTTATAAAGCTTGCGTACGCACAAAACGGGGCTGGAAACGTGCGTACGCCACTTTCCACGAAAATGTTGTGATCTATAAAAACCAAACTTGACGGGAAAGTGTGCGTACCCGTAAGCAAACTCTGAGGAATGCGTACCGGTATGCACATTCTGGAGACTGGAAGGGAATCAGCAGTAAACCTGAGAAGAACTATATATTTTTGATGACTCGCACACATTAAATTACACTCCATATCATACGTTAGATCTGCGTTATCATGATGAACTCCAGCAATGTTTTTGACGCTTTTAATGAGTGATAGTTTTTTTCATATTAACACCTTCTTTTAAAATCTGACTTGTATCTTAAATCAAAATCATTTTGAAATATTGAATCAGCGCTGTCACCGCAGGAGGAGGAGACGGCCCAATTGCATGTAATACCTTCCATTAGATCACTGCAGAACACAGCGGAAATAACTAAATATTCTCCTTATTTATGTGCATATATCATCAACACACATACATACAGCCATTAAGCCATCGTATAATTGTTACACTTTATCCTCGTTTTTAAACCACCAGAGTGCAGAGGAAATGCAGTGGCATGCTCGTGCGCGCTCAGTCGTGGAGCGTGGAGAGCGCAACTTTACCGAACTTCAGGAGGCAGAATCTACCACCCGGCAAAGGTGGTAGAGACCCCAGCATGATGAGCCACGGCCCCCTGCCCGACTGGAGGGGTATCAACAGAGATCTCCCACACATCGCTCCATCAATCGCTGAAACGTACTTGCCGCGTTGGTAACCCCCTGTGGCATTCTATTAAATTCCCAGAAGCCTAGGGGGCACACAAACGCAGTCTTCTGTTTATCAGCCTCTTCCATTTCGACTTGGTAATAGCCCGATTTCAAATCAAGGACTGAGAACCATTTAGAGCCAGTCAAGAGGGAGAACACTTCCTCTAAGTTTGGTAGGGTGTAAGCATCTTTTATGGTTTGTGAGTTGAGTTTCCTGAAGTCGATGCACAACCTCACAGAACCATTTTTCTTTCGCACAACGACAATGGAGGATGCAAAGGGGGACTCAGACTCACGTATGACGCCAGAATCTAGCAGTTCTTGAAGATGTTTCTTGACCGCTTCTACATCGTGCGGATGGATGGGCCTGGGTCGGTGCTTGAAAGGAGTGTTGTCACTCAGCTTGATGTGATGCTTTCCTTTGTTGGTATGACCAAAGTCCATATCATGCTGAGAAAAGACCTCAGGCATGTTATTGAGCAGCCTTGTGATTCGCTCTCTCCACTCTGGTGGTAAAGGGGAATCCCCAAAATCAAACTCCATCCCTTTGGTCTCAGGAGCGGTCAAATCAGCGGAGGGCTCCTTTCCCATCACCTGTTGAACGGCATGAATCTCAGCCAACACTGTCCTCGGAGGGATAGTGACATGTTGAGTCTCATTCCTCAGCAGGATTGACATTGAGCCAGGGCACTTGACAGGTATGGTGCACAGGGAGCTAGCAACCAGCAATCCGCCAGGAAGGGATGACACAGACGCGGCCTCTACAACTGCCCACTTATCCTGGTGAGCACCGCTCATGTGGACCTGCCCTTCCACGACAACTGTGCTGCCCGCTGGCACCACTTCGGGGGTGTTGTTTCGTACCTTGATCAGCCCAAGAGCTCCAGTACTTGCCTGCCTTTTCCGTACATCAAGGATTTTCAAAACCACTCTGTAGCCAGGAAGGAACGACTGAGGGCGACAATCATTCTTTTCAACATAGCTGGAATAGAGGACGTCTAATGAATTGGTGCCGATGACGATTTGAGGCACACTGTTCATATCAGGGACAACCAACACTAACGTAGGGACTTCAGTCTCTTTTCCCAAAAACTCCTCTGGAAACAAGAGGTTGAGTTCTACGTACCCAAGGTAAGGTACGGCCTCTCCATTGGCTCCTTCTATTTGCAGCTCTACATCCAAAAGATCATCCAAGGATTTCAAGGAATGATGGGACAGATGAGCCTGGAAAAATGATAGCGGGACAGTGGTCACCTGAGATCCCGTATCTAGTAGGCAGTTAACTTTGTGACCTTCAATAGTGACTTGAGCAGTGCATTTCGTTCCAACCAGCTTGGGCGGCAATATGGTGGAGGTGGTGTTAGCATTACCACACTTGTTAGCCACTTGCTTTGTTTTTCTAGGGCGTTTGGCTGATCTGTTAGCTCCCGTTTGCCCTGCAACAGGGGCTTCTAGCAGTTTAACTGCTGGTTGACGGTGCTGCCATGTTGCTGATCCCATTGTCGTTGTTTCTCTCTAAGCAGCTGTCTCTTTTCCTCGACGAGAAGGGGATTGGGTTCACTCTCACAGTTGACTGCCAGGTGAGCGTCTCCACCGCAACGGAAACAGTACCATGGACGGGGCCTACTGTTTGCTGTTGGCCCTGAACTGGACTGTCCGCTCACTCTCTTGTTGGGTGACTGGTGTTGAGCTGTCACAGAGAAGTCTCTTGAGAGTGCAGGCGATAGCATCTGATGACTCTGAGCTTGGGGTGGGCTCACCTGTGCTTGAAGAAAGGCAAGCTGATGTTTCAATGCCTTAATCTCTGTTGCTTCTAGTTGGTCGCTTTTAGCTTCATTAGTTGCTTTCTTCATATCAGCTACCTGTGCTTTAATGTCAGCAATCTGTCTTTTCAATTTGCCAATTTCAGTTGTGTCAGGACAGTTGACTTTGGCTTTACGTGGAGTTGCAGTCTGCATGACAGCAACCTGAGCTTGTATTTCGTTAAGCTGTTTCTTGAAGACGTCAGCATCAATTACTTCTTCCACAGGTGTAGCACAACTGTATGCAGCTAACTGTTGCGCTGCAGCTCTGAACCTTGGGACAGCAGGACTTGGCTTGTGTAGTCCCAGGTGCTTTTTCATACGGCTATGTTTACTTGCCTGTCCTTACATTTACACCATAAGAAAAAACTGGGAGATAAATGTTTGAGACTTATACAGTCATTTGTATGAAGAATATACAGCAAAGGACAGACAATTCTTAGAATTGAGGAGGGGGTGTGAGTGTGCTTAGCAAAGCACCTTTACACTGTAATTTACTTTTTTATTGTTGTGCCACCTTCCACTTAAATTTTGTATAGCTGCACCGGGGGTTCCTAGACCCCACTTTGGTTAAATCAGTGCTTCTCAATTTGCCTAACTACATCCAGCATATTTTTTACAGCCACTGTGCCATTACATTATTTGGTCTGCTGCTGCCAGTAATACTACTATTATTAACCTTACTAGTACAGCATTACTGCTATTACTATTGTCAACCACTACAAAATTGTTGAAGCTTCAAATGATGAAGCCAGTTAAATAAATTAATCTTTAATACTGTAGCGTGCACATAACTTACTTAATAAAACTCTTGACACCCACTGGATCGCTGCTGAGAAAATGTATCCTTTCCCAGTTTGTAAACAGGATCTTGCAATTTTGCAGACCCAAAATAGATGCTGCAAAGTAATATCATGTCTGTCTGGTTTTGTTCGATTGGATTCAGCTATTTTGACATTGTCTCATTTTGAATGTCCTCAGATGGAACTGCAGAGGATGAGGATGCACTCACTGTCCCGGACGTGATGCAGTGGTTGACAGGACAGTCACACAGACATCTACTTCTCTCAGAGAGAGAGACATTTGCTGTCACTGTCCACTTTGACCACACATGTGTGGAACGGATGCCAAACCACACAATTTGTTACCCAGTTGTTAGTGCATGCACACAGACAATCACATTTCCCACTGCACATTGTCTTGATTACTGTGATTTCAAGGCAAATATGGAAACTGCTATCAAATGCGGTGCAGGCTTTTATAGAATCTAAGGTATATTCCATTTTTTGTTCACTGTTAAAACTGAAGGGTATGTGAACTCTGTTTGATTTTAATGTGTTTTTCCAAACTTCTAAGATTTGTTTTTGATATATCTAGTTATTAACTTTTGCAACAACTTTGCATAGCCACAAACTTGATGTTTAATGCAGTTTAGTTTGTCATTTCAACTTACAGTTAGGGTCAGTTGTAACTCTATATGCCTTACATTGTACAAAAGGAAAAAAATAAAATACAAAATACAAAAACTACATGTTTTTGGGAGTTCAACTGCAGGAACATAGTCTGTGCACAAGATCAAGTGTCTGAATATAAAGCTCCCGATGACTCAATGTCGATGTCATGGGATTTATTAATCCCTGAAGGACAGCAAGGTTCAGGTCTGACAGGGGGCAGGCGATCTGTGACACTACCACTCCATCATCTGGGTCAGCATCAACACATTGATCCCTGAAAATATCCTCCATTGGCTGAAAGACAGTAAGTTATAACAAGTTAGATCAATACTGCTCAGAGAGACAAACCTAGGCCAGTAACCCTACTGGGACCGCATGTAGCCCCCTGTTTGGTCCTGATCAGGTCCCACAGTGTTACACTGTTCAACAGAGAGAAGGTGACAGTTAAGGTATTAACAAGGCAGCTCCATCAGTCTCCCCTGATTCACAGGGTAAATTATGTGATTTTTAACAAATGACATCATCACACTTGCGTGTGTAACCGTAGACACCGCATTGTCCGTCGGCGCTACATTGGATCGGGCATACAGCCCTGTAAACAAATACTAGTAAGGGAGTAAAAAGTAGAGGAGCTGGCGTCTCTCTGAATAAAAAGCACCATAACGTTTAGTATCTCAACTAATCTCACTCACTCAGTGCTTTACCTTGCCGTTATACAGCCTTTTCTGACAGGAAAGCTAAATTAAATCCCTCTTTCCTCTCCGAGACCTTGCTTTGCTTTACTTATAACTTATAACACAACAAAATGTTACTCACAGACAATATATGTATGTAATAAATACTTACATTTAATTAGTTCTTCTTCTTGTTCTTCTTGTCACTCTTGTTGTTGTTCTTCTCCTTCTCTCCGTTTGCGCGCCAGCTACCTACATTTAACTTCCGGGTCACTGAGCCTACTGATCTGTGTCAGTCAAAAACTAATCAGAGAATGGGGACGCTCTGCTCAGAAAGCCCGCCCACCCGAGAGGTTGGTGCCAAAACTGCAAACAAAAAATCAGGGAGCGCAAACGAGAGAGAGCAGCAGAGAGACCGCAAAGCCGAGTCAGCGCAAAGGTCTGAGCTTAGAGAGAGAAGCAGAGGGAACCGTAAACAAAACAATGTCAATATTTTACACTATTTGACAAATTATTTGATTGCAAGTTATATGTTTTATTTTTGAAATTAGTTTTATGTTCTCTCAAATTCCTATTTTTTGTTTGAAATTAGTTTTATGTTCTCTCAAATTCCTATTTTTTGTTAATTTCTTTTGGCACAAATCTAATCCCATAGAAAAACATCCCATACACAGGTCCGCACACAAATGAATACATGCACGTATGATGTATAAGTTAACAATCTTTATTTCTTGCAGTAAACAATTTTATTAAGTTAGCTCTAAAACATTTATATAGTTATTTTCTTTAATGTCAGACAAGATTGAACTCCAGTAGCTTCAAAGCTTGTCTATGCGACAAGAACAGCGTGACTGGTTACGCTAAGTACGCAGAGCAACGCGACTGGTTACAACTAAACAGAGCAACGCTAATTAAACAAAGCGAGGCTAATAAAACAGAGGCTAACTACCCAGAGCAAGGCTCATAAAACAGAGGCTAAATACACAGAGCAAGGCTAGTAAAAGGAGAGGCTAGGCATTAAAGGCAAACGTTTGGAGGCAAGAGTTTGGAGGCAAGACAGGGCACACAGCAGCCCAACGCCAGACAAGCTTCAAAAACCAAAGCAGCTAACCGGACAGGGGGACACACACACCCACACCATCCCGGCCCACCACGCCAACCTACAACAAAGGACCGTCAGCGCAGCATCTTATTACCTCGTCACGTCATGAGACTGCGCTATACTGCGGAAAACCGCACAGACGCCGGGATACGATGACTCGGCGGAGCTGCCAACACGCAGCACCCGCTTCGGCAGAAGAGAGAGAGAGACTAAATAACCGGGGGGTATATAAACCACCCCGCATTAGCGGCCGAGGCCACGGCGGCACTACAGGTGCCGGAAAGGGGCGTGTCACACCTGCCGCGATCGCCCTACCTGTCGCAAAACAGACAAACGAGGACATCAAAGAACCAAAATGAATAGACGCCATATATCATTCGGTTACATTCGGATTCTGATTTACATTTCGACAGTCACGTTAAATCAGTAACAAAATCAGCCTACTATCACCTAAAAAATGTAGCAAGACTTAGAGGGCTCATGTCAGCTCAAGACTTAGAAAAACTTGTACATGCCTTTGTTACTAGTAGGCTAGACTACTGTAATGGTCTCCTTGCAGGTCTTCCGAAAAAAACTGTCAGGCAGCTACAGCTTGTTCAGAACGCTGCTGCTAGAGTTCTTACAAAGACCAAAAAATTTGAGCACATTACACCAATTCTTAAATCCTTACATTGGCTCCCTGTATGTCAGAGGACTGATTTCAAAATCCTCCTGCTCACATATAAATCACTACATGGTCTAGGACCGAAGTATATCACTGATATGCTCCCACTACATAAGCCTTCTAGACCACTAAGATCTTCTGAGACCAATCTGTTAGTGATTCCCAGAGTAAACAACAATCACGGGAGAGCATCATTTAGTCACTATGCAACAAATGGCTGGAATAAACTTCCTGAAGATGTAAGACTTGCCCCAACTCTGACCACTTTTAAAACTTTAAGACTGAAAACTTTTATGTTCACCATAGCTTTCTGCTAAATCTTTTAATGTCTGCACTGTTTTTAATTATTTCAAATATGTTTTTATTCTCCTTTCTTTCTGTAATGCATTTTTAAATTTGCCTTTATTTTCTTTTAATTCTTCTATTTTTTTTTCACTTTGTTGTATGATGTGAAGCACTTTGAGTCTGCCTTGTGTATGAAATGTGCTATACAAATAAAGTTGCCTTGCCTTAACTGGATAAAATCATGCTCTCAAAAGGTTCAGTTGTACAACAAAAATCTTCAGTTCAAATATTAATCTACAGTTGTGAAACTATAAATACATTCAAAGTGCATTTTATAATTATATTCAAGTATTGTAACCACATTAATAACTGTTTCAAGACCTCAAACAGTCGTAGTTACATTAGTAACACAGAAAATATCATTTAACAAAACAAAAAAATATTGCATAGTACCCCTTTAATTTTTGTAGAAAACTGCGTTAAATTCAGAGAAACTCATGGAAATTTAGAGGCATCAAGGCCTAATGTGCTTATATGCAGTACTTAAAAAGTACAGAAAAAAATCAGGGGGGATGGTGGATTTTAACGTTGGAGAGATCATTTGTGTTGATGACGCCGTATATGGTGGAAGAACAATGGTGTACCCTTTTGATTATTGTTTAAGCACAAATAATTATTATATTCTATTACTCTAAAACAACATGCATGTTATGGATATATTATGTGTCAAATATGCTTGGTCCCCAGGCTGGCATGGCTACCACTGCTCCTACATACAGTAGTTAGGGTAAATGCAGAGGACACATTTTCCCACAGGGTGCAAGACTCATGATACCTATAAGTCTATTGGGAATACATTTATTAAATGTTGAAACAAAACCGTACAAAACATTGTAAATTAACATGAATCCTCTCAAGTGTAGTTCATTTTAATTCAAGTACAAGAACAAATGAATTAAACAAATGCACCATTTACAAAATCTGAAAATAATACATATAATACAAATACATAACACCACCTGACATTTCTTAAACTTGAGGTGGCAAAACAATAGACAAAAGAGGGGAAGTAAAATTAATAACTGACCAGTTAGGGTTACATTTCCTCCTCTTCAAAAGTGCTGTCAAGTTATGTTTTTTGGATAAAATAAGTGGGCTGTCCCCTAGCCCCATATTCAATTAGAACAATCCTTACTATTCCAGTAAGATATTCCAGGTGTAACCTTTTAACCTTTCCCCTTTCTATTTTGTGGCTATGTATGCGAGTTTATTTCACCAAAATCTTGTAATGTTCAGCCATTTCATGGTAAGTGCGCCCTCTATTGGATAGTGGTGGCTATAGCATTTCGCATTCCTCCGTCTGCATTCTCCCTGACTGAGCGAGGCTGCTTCTGAATAAAGACAGAATCCTGAACTTTTGCTCTCATTGAATTTGTCCAGAATAAAGTGCCTACCTGCTAAACGTCAGCGTCTTCAGTGCGAATTGCAGACCATACATAAACTCTGACCTGACGTTAGCTAGCTAGATGCATGTAATGTACATTGTTAACTGTGTTGTCATCGCCTCTGTCCAGAGAGTCCACCTTTGGTGACATATCAAAAGTATTCCTGACTCCTGACTTACCTTCAGTGCTACTTTTTGCCCTCTTAAATCCGAAGTCCTGTAGATCAAGCTGTCCTTGTCGCTTGGCCATGATGCTGAAATCACCACCAGCACGGCGCTGCTATGTCGCTGACTGATGTGATGGCAATTTAAAAAAAAAACTCATCCACTGTATTTTTAGCATACTCAATACGCGCAAAAAGTAAATATTGAAATAGTGGTAATATTTCCACATTCATTGATAAAATTATGCAGGGGATGGGAAGGGGGGATGGCCGTTTCAGAAGGGGGATGATTTTGACCATATTTATTCCAAGGGGGATGCCATCCCCCCGCATCCCCCCTCAACTCGAGTACTGCTTATATGTCTCCCCTTATACCGGTAACAGTGAGAAACTGCACCAAACATTTACCTCTGCATTTACCACAAGCACACACACATATCAATAGTCTCACCATCATCTTATTCTCTCAACATATGTAGTTGAACAACAGCTTGGAAAAATATTCTGAAGTAAACAACTATAAAACACAATAAAACAATAATTTGCATATGACACTATGGGCCCTAGTTTCGTGGCGCAGCGCAGGGCGGCGCAGGGTGGCGGAGCTGGCGCAATGCAAGTTTCGACCCGCGCAGCCTTGCGCACGGTCAGTTTGGCAGTTTGGTGGATCGCCTGCGCCTAGATGGGTGTGGCGGCGCAGCAGGGGGAGGCGTCACACATTTAGCGGAAGTTTCGTGGCAAAAAGCCTTGCCGAGACTGCGCTGAAAGCTCGCCAGCTCCAACCTGGTCTACTTTCGGCGCAAGGCGCAAGGTGTAAATGAAGTCCATTCATTCAATGCGAATCACAGCTGGCGGAGTGGAAGTTTGGCTGACGGCGCGCAGTGCGCACACGTCACCGAGACCTCACAGGCAGGTTTCCACAGTTCCAGGCACATTTAAATGCAAGAATTAATCACAACAAACACTATTTAATGCAACTGATTGAATCAACACGTGAATTTATATCTATATAGATTGTCCCGTCACATCTGACGTCAGATCAAAGGCGGATGGCACGCGTAACGGAAACTCTCGGACCAAAACATCTCCCTCTCTCTATCCTGTTTTTTATAATATCGGCATTGTTATTATTATGATACGCACGCACAGCGCGTGATGCGCGTTGTGGGAGCGGCGGCGCTGCTTCTGTCATCGGGTTGTCAAGTGACGGAACTTGCACTGAACCCCCACTGAACGCATTAAAGGAGAGGAGAGGAGCTCATTTGATTGGTGAAGATCTGAATCGGCTGTATTAATCCCAGTCCACGCCTCGTCTCCTCCTCGTCTCCTCCTCGTCTCCCACTCACGCCTTCTTCTCCTCCCTCTTTCCCACTTGCGCCGGTGGGCGAGACGGGAGGTGTGCCTGCGCGAGCCTGCGCGGTGCACGAAACTTGCAAAATCCAGGCGGACACACCCCGTCGGCGCGGCGCAGGTGCGCTGAAAGCTGACTGCGCCTGGTCTACGAAACTAGGGCCCCAAATGAGCTAAGGGGCTATACACAAGTCAATGGCCCATTAGCATCACAACACACAGTCTATGGTGGCTATAGCACCGTTAGCACCGTTAGCTTTTTTTCATGGCTATCTGCGCAGACTAACTAGCTTTTAGCTGCTTTACACACAACCAAACAGGTTACACATGAATATGAGATACATTCCAAGTTAACCGAACAGGTTAAGGGGTATTTTCACTCACCGAGTGATCAAGCTAGGAGCACGGTTTCAGCATTTACCCTCGCCAGGTCGGCGGAAATCATCCGGTCTCACGGAGCTCTACAAAGTTTAAATGTTGACAGTATACCGGTCAACCAGTGCTTATCATCGTCAAGAATTACTACAACTCGGTTTGGAACATTATTTTCATGTCTTACCCCATGGATGGCAACGGGTTTACTCTCGGTTTGGATCAGATAGCACATGAGGCAGCGGAGGTGAACATGACCGCAGAACCGACTGAACGTGACCCTACGGGTTTGATCACCTGAGCTCGCCGGGGTTCACTGATTGGCTCGTTCTACGTAGCCCTCTGTAGCAACTCTTTTTTCCTATTTCCCTCTATTTCTCCTTTTCTCCATTTTAACCATTTTTAACTCCGTTTTTAACAGTTGTTGGTGCATATAAATCAATTTCAATGAATTAATATATTTCAAAATAAAATGAACTATTCATGAATCATCTATTCATTTATTCCAAAAGAAAATAAACTGCTTTTAGAATTTTAATGACTTTCCCCTAAATTGTTTCTTTCACAAATAAAAAGGAATTATTTTAAAGGAATAGTTTCAACAAAATAATGTCACTTTATAGCCTGGGCTACACCATTCTCAGCAGAATCATCATCAGCATCATCTCCACAGTGGGAATTATCTTACTGCTGCTCAGGGAAGTTTCATCTGAGCATATGACGCAACATCTGATCATAATAAACAATTATCTTGTCTTAATTTTCTTGTCTCATGAATGAACTATACTATGACTTTTTACTAGCATTGTTGACGTACTATTATGTGATTTTTAGTGATGTCCAAATGAAGCTTCGTGAAGCATTTTCTTTATTTTCTGAGCCCAATAGATGGCGCTCTCTGTTCAACAAAGGGTTGAAGGCCGATATATTTCCATTGCTTTCAACCCTTTGTTGAACAGAGAGCGCCATCTATTGGGCTCAGAAAATAAAGAAAATGCTTCACGAAGCTTCATTTGGACATCACTAGTGATTTTGAAAGCTATACAGTAACTTTTTGACACATAATACTGTGACTTCATGAATTTTTCGACAAACTATACTATGACTATTTAGATAGATAGTATAATTACTTTTTTCAACATACTATGAATTGACTTACTATACTAACACTTTTTATCGTATTTTTTCGAGATAATATACTATAACATTTCTACAGTGTAATTTTTTTTAAATGCTATACTATGACGTTTTTATGAATTTGACAAACTATGCTATGACGTTTTTCGACTTGCTATATACTATGACTTTTTAATTGCTATTTTTGACATACTATGACGTTTTCATGACTTTCGACATACTATATTATGACGTTTTCATGACTTTTTCAACATAATATACTATGAGGTTTTCATGACTTTTTCAACACTTTTTTCAACATACTATGAATTGACTTACTATACTAACACTTTTTATCGTATTTTTTCGAGATAATATACTATAACATTTCTACAGTGTAATTTTTTTTAAATGCTATACTATGACGTTTTTATGAATTTGACAAACTATGCTATGACGTTTTTCGACTTGCTATATACTATGACTTTTTTATTGCTATTTTTGACATACTATGACGTTTTCATGACTTTCGACATACTATATTATGACGTTTTCATGACTTTTTCAACATAATATACTATGAGGTTTTCATGACTTTTTCAACATACTAATAGTAGTGTGTCGAAAAAAATGACAGTATAGTATGTAAAGATTTTTAAAAATCATAGTATGTAAAAAAGAATAAAAAGTCATAGTATAACATGTCAAAAAAAGTCATGTAAAAATAGTAGTGATGTCCAAATGAAGCTTCGTGAAGCATTTTCTTTACTTTCTGAGCCCAATAGATGGCGCTCTCTGTTCAACAAAGGGTTGAAGGCCGATATATTTCCATTGCTTTCAACCCTCTGTTGAACAGACATCGCCGTCTATTGGGCTCAGAAAATAAAGAAAATGTCTCACGAAGCTTCATTTGGACATCACTAAAAAAATAGATAAAAACAGCTGGGATCGGCTCCAGGCCCCGCGTGACCCTGAATACAGAATAAGCGGTAGACAATGGATGGATGGATGGATGGATGGATGTGGGATTACTGTTCCTTTTTTCACTTTTGATTTTGGGAATAATATTTTTTTTTTCAACATTTTAATAAGGCGCAGCAACTGACTGCATATTGTAATCTGTGTTGAAAAACTGCTGCTACATAAAAACGAGCACTCTTTTTATGTCACTGTGTTTAATAAACAAAGCACCTAACATCAGGCTACAGTACACTGCTGACTTGAGAGACAAATGTCTTGGATTTAATCAGTTTAATGGTAATAGTATTCACATTTAACAACATACCAATAACATTCTTTCCAGTTTTTATATTTAATGTCATGACACTCATTCAGTGGCTGGCTATATAAACTTTGTTTTTCAAAATGCTCATGAATTTTGATAAACAAGATAAACCCTTCAAAGAACACATTTCAAGTCTCAATCATCTAATAACAAACAAAAATATTTCAGACCTGGTCTAAAAAGAGGATTCAGATGCAGGGCAGAATCAAAATTCAACAGGCTTTTATTCTGTAAATCTTTGGCTATCAAGACAGAGAGACCAATAAATGGGCTATGAAACCTGAACCTGACTGTTCTACATAACCGAGAAAATGAAGAAATCAAAATCACTCCAAAAAGGGAGGAAAAGAAAACGCTAAACTGAAAACGAGAACTGATCTGTACTATCAAAAATTTAAAACAAAAATCATCACTCTATTTGAGGCATTACAGAACAAAAATCAAACATGAATATCGATACTTAACAAGGCAAGACTGCGACTAAGGGCTGGGGTGATCGACAGACGAAGGAAAGAGACGCACTGGCACAGACTATTTAACAGAGGGGAAGTAGTGTATGAGAGGGAAACAGGTGGAAACAATCAGGAATCAGGGATGACATCAGACCGGGGACACATGTCGAAGGGCAAGTGGCCTGAAACGAGAGTTTGATTTTCAAAATAAAACAAGAAGTTCACAAGACAAAAACCAAGAAAAGAAGATGAGAATGATTATTGCACTCACCACTGCTCCTTAAATCAAACATTTTGATGACAAACACTTGTTTCTTAGCTGAGTGCCTTCCCTTCCACAACAGTGAAAATGTCCTGTAAGGACTTGTGGACACACTGCAGGAATTCATGGACATTTCGAGTCGGGTAGCTTGACACAGTGCAGCCGATCCAGTCTTCATGGACACTGTAGCCAATACCAAAACCATCAGGTACCGCCGGGCCAAAGGCAATGGAAACCATTGCTGGACTAGTGATGGTGCTGGTGGCGATGATGCTGTTGTACAAGGCAGCGAACGCTGGATCTGTGTAAAAGCTGTGCAGAGCCTGGTTCTTTGAATTGGCCAGGTGTTGCAGAGCAAACAGGTGACACTCAACACCTTGACCTAGTGAGAAACAAAAGCAATGGTGAGTTCAGCAAGACCAAAGGGCGTCTGTTTGTTGTGAGACCAATTCCGAAATCCCTTATTTAAAAAAGGAAATCTTGTGCACATACACAGCAACATAGTCGTTATCTTAGGAGAACATATTGGAAGATATTAACTGGACACATGATTTCCTAAGCACCTTATAACATTACTTAGGGGAGGAATATCTTACAGTGAAAGTGTAATGAAAATCCTTCAGGGCATGTTTTCAGAAATGTGTCTACAGGACAACACTTTGAATAGTTCACAAATAACACACTTGTAATTCTTCAAAAGCAAGTAGACATGTCATATACACACCCATAGAAGCTTCCTTGATGAGCTGACGATGACACTTAGAGCACTCGGTCAGCATGGCCTGTAGTTGTTCCACGCTGTGTTTGCCTGGCTGGCGAACAAAGGCGTGTGAACATCGTTGTGTGTGTATGGTGTTTGTCTGGATGGTGTCTACGCGGCCATGTCTGAACGCTGCAGTGCTACAGGCCTCATCCGAGATAACCGTCTGTCCATACTGCCTCAGGAAAGCCATTTGAAAAGCCAGCTGGACTATAGCATCTGGACTCAACTTGCTCTTCTTTAACTGTGCCTTGCCTTTCTCGAACCTCATGTTATCAATGCTGAGTTTTGATACAGTTGAGTCAAAGTTGTCCTTGGCTTTGTTGATGCCACTCTCCAACTCGCTGTCCAGGTTGAACTGCAGTCTGTGCACAGCAGACGCTGAATCCACAGCAGCAGCAGCCGAGCCCGGGTGGACCTGCGGCCGCTCCGTCATATCTTTGAAGATCTCATTCTGAAATCGAAGCAGAGTTCTCCCATCGCCCCAGGAGTGTTCAAAATGAATGGCTGCCTGTCCGTCTTTGGTCAGAATGAGACTGAAGGACTTGTCGTACCACCGGTTGCAGCCGTCGCCATGCAGCATGTTGTGGTAGAGGTGGTTTTTGTCCCTCATGCTTTCATCATCCAGACAGAGACAGAAGAGAGCGCTGTCAACAATCCGTAAAACCTCTGCGTTTCCAGCCGCTATCAGTTTGTCTCTCAGCCCGGCCCACACATCCCTGTCCTCGCTGGTCAGGACCCCGAGAGGAAAGGCAGCTGCTGGCGTTGGGTCGGACAAAATGTACTTAAAATGGGACTGAATCTCCGCAGGCTTCACTAGATTCCCATCTCTGTCTACAACGTCAAACATGTACATGTTGCCTTTCCTCATTACGAGGAGATGTCACGCTGTCTCCTCTGTGAAGAGCTCATCTCTCCCAATCTTAGGGATCCGAGTTGTGTTGAAGAGGCGAAAGTACTGAGACATGTCCATGGGGGAAGCATTCACCATGTAAGCTCCATACCAAGACAGAGAGGACGGGACCCAGCGGATGAACCTTTTGAAACCATCTGTGTCACTCTTTGCTGGGTTGCGGTGGAAAATCTCTGGCTCCAGAAATCCAGCTCGTAGTGTTTTCATGAAGCGGACTGCTGAACACACCACATTAGTTGCCCGAACAAGCTGGTCATTGTACTCTGTTTTAGGGTCAGGCTTTAATACCAAAATGGGGTTGTTATTCAACACCAAAGGGGCACGAGTACAAAGGAAGCGGTCAAACCATAGTCCTGAAGAAAAGGAGTTATTTAACCAGAATCATTAGTGATTGTACAAATATGAGATGCATTCAAATTCAGGGTAGTTATCAGAATGGCAGATTCACCTGAGCTGTAGCTTGTGTGCTTATTGATTTTGTCTTGAGCTACCAGTTTCTCCTGCAGCTGCTTCCCCACACCGTTCTGGAAATCCAGTGCAAGTTTCTCTGTTGTTCTAAGGATACACAACCAAGATCGTCCAAATAAGATTTAAGTGAGAATAGATAAGCAAGTTTCAAATATGAAATTGTCAAAAAGTGATTGTCTTTTTAAAAACCTACCTGAACTGGTCATCATCCAACAGAATCTTCTGGGCAGCTAAATACCTCCTGAGAGTATCCGCCAGCTTCGGTATGGGTAGCCTTAATGTCACAGGGCAGAACAGATTATTGGTTTTTATATTTGACACTATTGATGGATTGCTGTGTTTTTACGGTTGCTGTGCTCTTACGCCGTTATTACCAACACTGGCTGTAACACAATGACGTGTTTGTAAAAGTGCCCATCATAACTGTTAATACTCCATACCTGAGCTTCACCACACCTTTCAGGGTTATTCGGGGTTGGAACGGGATGTTTGGTCAACATCGTTTCAACGACTACATGAATCTTTCTTTGATGATCCAATATGAATTCAGACATCTGTCCTCGTCAACCTCATTGATATGGAAATAAAAGTGATTCTAGCAGCTTTGTGTCGAAAGAATTTTGATCACCGTTTTTCCTACTGATCACATATCTAAACAACATTTTCAACATTTCATATCGCAGACATAATGCAGATTCTTTGCAGAGCTCTGTTTTTGCGAAAGTGAGATTTCTGAAATGTCTAAGGACATTTCTGTATTGAAATAGAAGCTTATATTTACTGTTTAATATGTGAAATATTATTAAAACCATATGCCTTAGTCTACGTATTTACGCAAAATTCTTATGTTTAATTTTCAGGTGCAGCCACTTTCTTTTTGTGCCTGGGGGGACAGAGCCGGTTCAGACCTCCATGGGGCCCTAGGCAAAATTCTGCTAAGTGGCCCTCCTAACTGAACTCCAAAAAATGTCAACAGTCGCACCTAACACCCAGTGCTTCCACTCATCCCCCCTTTAAACATATTGCCCTGTCGGCAACTGTTGGTCAAACTAAATGTGTAAACAACCAATCATACAGTCTTCAATGTTGGCTCATCTGTGCCTGTCCTACATGAAGCTGGCTCTGTCCCTCCACTGGCTGACTGGCTGGAGTCTGTGCTGCTTGTGGTGAGAAACTTAAGCATAGCACCTGTAAAATATAGATAAGGCTACTATTAATTCAGCTCCATCAAATTGGCTGCACTTGTTTTAGGTCCATACCTCCGTCATTTACACACTGTGACAATATCTGTGACATTACTTTTGAAAGAAGTAGTTAAACTAAGAAGCTGAAATAAGACGGTTTCATACGTGTCTCGATTCCTATTGGATCATCTAAGAAACATTTATGTAGTTGATGAGAAGATGTTGAACAAACGTCCCTTTCCAACCCTGAATAACCTGAATTCACACTTTACGTCTACAGAACAATAGATGTCCCATGAGCATGTATTAAACTTATCACAGATGGTAAATTACTCATTTACTGGTTTACATGTGTCAACTGTAATGTGAAAATGTGTTTGTGGCTCCTTACTTGGGTAGACTCTTCTGGTAATGCATCGATGGTACAAGACTTTAGTGCAGATACTCTGTTGAAGGCGTCCTGTCGCTGATGTAGTTTCTCTTACTGAAGCCCAGAGCAGCGGCTCTTAAAGTCATTCTGGAGTTCCTCAGAGAGGAAACGCACTGCGTTTGAAGCAGACTGACCATGATGGCGTTGGCTGGCGATCCCAATACCCACTGTGTTCTTCTCAACGTAAAGCACACCAGCTGACACAGACCAAAAACCTGATGAGACACCTGTCGCTCCAGGGAACAAGTCAGAGAGCATTTAGGATTCCAGGATTTCCAAACTGGAAAATGAAGAAGGCCTCTGGGCAAACAGTCATCGAGGATGCAGGTGAAGTCTCAAATATTGACTTGAGGTAAATATTTCCTCTTCAACAGCACAAACTGAAGAATCTAACATCAGTGTAAGCATAACCTAGTCTGGTTTTCACCATACTAAGGTCAATCTTTTAAGATTGAACATTAGTCTGGGGAAGCTGCGCTTTGTTTCTACTGCTCAAGAGGCGGGATCAATGGGCATCGTTCAAATGAACGATGCCCATTGTGTTTCGTCATCGTCATGTCACCGGCCAATAGCGTGCCAGGAGAGAATGGCCGTTTCTGATTGGAGCCAAAGATTCTGGCAATGTAACAGCGAAAGTAAGCCTGAGGGTGTCCAGCCTAAACTGCCGATCGAAATCCAAATTTCCCGGAAGTTCAGGCAGGGTTCACCCAGCCTAAGCATAACCACCATTAAATAATTAAAACAAATTATTTTTTTGTGACACATGAACCATTTCCCAGTACATCATCCAAGTATAAAAGTTGCCTCATTGAATCCAATTTAACTCCAAGGTTCACCATCATTCAAAATGCAAGCAAAAACACCCGTAATTTCACATTACATTTCCCTTACATTACATTTTTACTTTTGTACAATCTACTATTTCATGACATTTGCATTACATTTTTTATCAAATGGAAATGGACCCAAGAACCTGGTTGGCTCAGGGTTTCTGCCTAAAGGCAGTTTTTTTCCTTTCCACTGTGGCGCTGTAACACTTGCTCCTGGTGATGTTTGGATTCTCACATTCATTGACTCTGAAAATAATGAGTTCTAGTCCTGCTCGATGTATAAAGAGATAACACTGAGTTTAACTACTGATTAACTCATTTGACATATACTATTTTATGACTAGGATAGGTTCAGCCAGGAAGACTATATTTTGACATGCTTACGCTATCATTTCTCACACATCCCGCCATTCACTCCACACACATGCTCATCATTTCCTTGCTATCATAGTTGGGTCTGTGAATCATGAAATCAGCCGTTCTCATCAGCTTGTCTCTTCTACCAAATAGCAATTTACCCAATGACACACCTTCATCTTCATTGTTAGTGTCTCTCCTTAAATATGTTTGTCCTATCCTTCCTTTAGTATGTTTAGCAGCCGTTAATCAGCCTCCCCAGATTTATCAGCCTCCACACCACACCAGTCTCAGCAGAATCATCGTCAGCATCACAAGTAAAAGAAAATGTTATGTCAAATGAAAAATGCAAAAGATAAGATAATATTATGATGACGATTTTATCCTGTGGGTAATGGGGGCGGGACTAGATAAGCCTTGGCTTCTCCCGCTTTCCCTTTCGGCCATGTGTATTGTATTATTTGAACAAAGATGTGTGATGATGATGATTAAACTGACATGCCCGATATAAATAAATAAAAATAAATAAATCTCCACAGTGGGAATTATCTTACTGCTGCTCAGGGAAGTCTCCTCATCTGAGCATATGACGCAACATCTGATTATAATAAACAATTATCTTATCTTCATTTTCTTGTCTCATGAATGAACTATACTATGACTTTTAAATAGCGTTGTTGACGTACTATTATGTGATTTTGAAAACTATACAGTAACTTTTTGACATATTATACTGTGACTTCATGAATTTTTCGACAAACTATACTGTGACTATTTAGATGTAGTATGACTTTTTACACATACTATGAATTGACTTACTATACTAACACTTTTTTTCTCTTTTTTTTTTCAAGATAATATACTCTAACATTTTTATACTGTAATTTTTTTTAAATACTATACTATGACGTTTTTATGAATTTGACATACTATACTATGACGTTTTTCGACTTGCTATATACTATGACTTTTTTATTGCTACTTTTGACATACTATGACGTTTTCATGACTTTTGACATACTATATTATGACTGTTAGGTGCAGGGCTGCCCCTGACCAAAATGGGGCCCTAAGCGAAAAAGTATAATGAAATGCCATTGAACTTGACAACCTTTATTAGTAAGAACAAAAATATAAACCTACATTCACACTGAATGGGCTATATGCACAGCTCCATTACTTCCTGAAATAAGCCAGCTCGTTTATTTCCTGTCTTACAGTAGGCGAATTCGACTTGATGTAGCCGCCTGCAGCGCGCTACCTAACGTGATGTATTGTGGGTTGAAAGCGATGCATGATGGCTAGAATTTGTGTCCGACTTAGCAGCCGACTGCAAAGACGTCGCAGGGTCGCGACCATATCACGTGACCCAAAACATCGCGGGAACAAGTTTTTAAGAGCCGCTTCTTGCAGCGCTTGGCAGCGCGGTCTACGACGGCTGCAACCGGCTTGTCCACACCTCCGCTACAGCGGAATGGTTCTCATTGGTTAAAAGTTCAATGACGTGTGTTCAGGTCCGCACTCGGCGGCCACCTTGTAGTGAAATGATACTTTTTATTTTGGTCGCATTGATCTCATGACTTGATCTTAAGTTCCGTGCATTGTGTTGTGAGTAGGCCTATTATATGTGAGGTCTGGTTAATACAAACATAGACTGATAATACAAATATACTGGAAAAAAAGAATGCCTTCCACATGTTGCCTTGCGTGTGTGTGTGTGTGTGTGTGTGTGTGTATGTATGTATTTATGTATATATGTATGTGTGTGTGTGTGTGTAATATATATATATATATATATATAGCATATCATCTTTGGTTTGCTGCTGTGTTCTATCGCTTCAGCACCATAGTCACGTTGACTTTGTTGTTCGACTTGACGGCGTTTGGCTGCCGTCCAGACCCGGCTGCAGAAAAAAAATTAAGGGGGGGCATTACATTTTTTCAGGGGGGCAAACTTTTTCAACCTACATTTTATTTGCTTCAGGCTGAACAATGGCTCTGTGACCACTCGTGGGGAGAAGTCATTTTCCTCTTACTAAAAAGGGGCAGTTCATCCCAAAATCTAAAAAACAAACAAACAAAATAGTGTAGTGGGTTGAAGGCCGATATATTTCCGTTGCTTTCAACCCTTTGTTGAACAGAGAGCGCCATCTATTGGGCTCAGAAAATAAAGAAAATGCTTCACGAAGCTTCACGGACTTTGCACAAAGAATATGGTCTAACTAGTGACGCTTGGCTTTCTTCGTCGCTGACGAATTCGAGCCGAGGCATTTGAACTCCCGTTGTTGACGGAGGCTGAGGAATTTTCTCACGTGGGAAATACCACGTGGTAATTCTAACCAACTAGGGCAACGTTGAGGGGAGTGTCTTATGTCCACACTTATTTGAGACGCTGCACAGAAAAGCATGCGGAGGGACGTATCCTGGAGATACCGCGAGTTTTTAAAGTCATGTGACATGTCGCAAAGGGAAGTTATCACTGGGGGTGCAGTCGAATAGTCTTTTTTGCTTAGGAAGGTTCCTAACTGAAGAAGTGACCCGGAAGTAAACAAGTGGCCGCCATGATAAGAGCTGTTCGAATTCTCTAAATGCAAAGGAAAGGAGTTCCAATGCTTCCTTTCAGAGCTCCTTTAGCATAGGATGCAACGGACCTTCCTATGCGATAGGAAAGGAGATTACGCCGACCCACAATTCTTTGCGAGAGCAACATTTAAAGTGCCGCACACCTCGGCCGTTAATGAAAACAAACGATATGTGCATTTACATATTTAACAATGACTTTCAAGCAGACATATAGTAATTGGAATAGTGATAATAAATGTGTGTGGACAGTGATACTAATTGAATGGTTTTTTTTTATTTACTTCAATCATGTTACAAATGTTTGACAAAAACGAAACTAAAACCACAAATGAAAAGTAAATAAAGGAACCGGTCAAACAGGAAGGAGGAGCTGCTGGAACTGAAGCCGGTCAGTGAACCAGCTGTTGATAAAACCAACATGTGGAAAAGTGGACGATGCGCTTTTTGTAGTCCATTATTGTAGTTTATCCAGCGCAGACGCACGTCAATCACCGGTGCCGATCATCAGCTGTCAATCATCAGCGGCCGCGTTTTAATGACGTAGCTTAGTGAAAGTCCGGTCGGATTCTCTGAGCACCGCGGTAGACTTTTCCTAAATCCTTTTGAGTTCTCCTATCGCCTTTCCTTAACCCTGTGACGTTTTCCCAGAGGTCAAGGAATAGGAGATAGGAATAGGAGTTAGGCCCTTATTTTTTGACTATTCTACTGCACCCCAGCATTTGTGACGTTTTTTTCCCAGAATGCCTGGTTTTGCGAGGCAAATGCATGCATGCATGATTCGAAACGCGCCTATTATTGGACCAATTGATTAATTAATCCAGGTGTGTCTGACCTCACAACAATGGTCAGGCACACCTGGATTAATCAGTTTTACAAAGTTTTACATTTTTACTAGTGCTGGGCCGTTAACACCATTAACAGCGTTAACGGACATCAACGGCGTCGTTAATTAACGGCGTTAACGGCGCCGTTAATGTCCGTTAACACCATTAACAGCGTTACCTGCGTTAACTGAAGTTAGACCTTCGAGAGAAGCACGAGTTTCCTTTTATTTTGCTTTTTTTCCCCTCTTGCTCGCGCCTGACTCGTAGGTTGTTTTCGAAGCCATCACGTCTTCACCTGCAGCTGCTTGACAAGTGCCTGCAGCGTATGTGCATCTGACCAGTGATTGGTCAGATCGATTGCTGTCAATCATTGCAGTGACGGCGCGTGCGGTGTCAGATTACAAAAAAAAAAAAGGTCTCTTCTTCTCCTCTCTCTTCTCCTGCCTCGCGCTGACAGCTGATCAAGTAGCGCGCCCCACTGTGCATATGCGCATCCTTTGTGCAAAACGGGGCCCCTATTGGATCGCGGGGCCCTACGCACTGTACGTGTTCTGCTTGTAGGCAGGGGCGGCCCTGGTTAGGCGACTATGGTTGGAACAATAGTGGTCGCCGAGAGGCTAAGCGAGGGAAACACTTTACTTGCTGGACGCACTTCTGAATAATAAAAACTAAGCTCCGGGGGAATGTCGATTCACATATTTATTGAGCCAAAAAAACATAGGCAGTGAAGCAATCCCACATAAAGGCTAAAATTGTCCAAAAACAGTGTAAGTTAGCGGTCAGCAAAGTAGGACCTTCCCCCCTCATCCTCTCAGTTCATTCATTAACAACAGGTGAAGAACAGCTGATTTTACAACTCGTACCACCCCACCTGACTCCTCCCCGGATGTGACACACAAAAAACACTACATGGCACCTACAATAGGCGCGTTTCGAATCATGCATGCGCATTAGGCTCGTTCGGGATGGTCTTGGCTTGACTTGACTTGACTTACCACGCCGGTGAGAGCTGCAGGTGTCTGAGGGGGCGGGCTCTAAAAGAGACGGCAGGCAAACGCCGTCAAGTCGGACAACAAAGTCAACGTGACTATAGTGCTCAAGCGATAGAACACAGCAGCAAACCAAAGAGGATATGTTTTATATATATATAATGTATATATATGTATTTATGTATATATGTATGTGTGTGTGTGTGTGTGTGTGTGTGTGTGTGTGTGTGTGTGTGTGTGTGTGTAATATATATATATATATATATACACACACATACATACACACACTTTATATATAACATATCCTCTTTGGTTTGCTGCCGTGTTCTATCGCTTGAGCACCATAGTCACGTTGACTTTGCTGTCCGACTTGACGGCGTTTGGCTACGGTCTCTTTTAGAGCCCGCCCCCTCAGACACCTGCAGCTCTCGTCGGCGTGGTAAGTCAAGTCAAGTCAAGCCAAGACCATCCTGAACAAGCCTAGTGAAGTGCACCTGTGTCCGACTTGACGTGGTGAGAACTTGGCGTGTTTATGACGAGTTCCGGCGGACCTAGTAACAGCAGGGTGTCGAAAAAAATGATAGTATAGTATGTAAAAAAGATTTCTAAAAATCATAGTATTTAAAAAAGAATAAAAAAGTCATAGTATAGCATGTCGAAAGAAGTCATAGTAAAGTATGTAAAAAAAGATTTTAAAAAATCATAGTATGTAAAAATAAGAATAAGAATCAAATAAGAAGATAAAAACGTCATAGTATGTCGAAAAACTCTTAGTATAAAAACGTCATAGTATACTATGTCGAAAAAATCGTAGTGTAAAAACGTCTATAGTATCTCGAAAAAATCCTAGTACAAAAAAGTCGGAGTCAAAAAGTCATAAAAAAGTCAGTATAGTATGTCGAAAAAAGTCATTAAATCGTCATATTATAGTGTGTCGCAAATCAGTCTGTTATGTATTCAAAGTGCTGCTGAGTTGATCGATATGTTGTTTCCTGCTTCAGTTTGCCCACTTGCCGGTCTGCCTGCACGCAGGTGGAAGGAACTGGAGGTGGCTGAAGACAAAGGAAAAGTTTGAGTTTGATTGACACCTGTTGGTCAACAACAGAATTACTACTTTGTAACTGTAACAGCATAGATGTGCCATTGTTGAGTGCCATTACAGTTTAGTACCACTAGTGGTCGTCATGAGGTGGGCTGGTATAAAAGCAGCCCTCCCCCACCTCCCTTTTTCCTTTTGCGCTCCTGTCCCTGGTGTTTCACTTCCGGGGAGAAGGTCGTCTGGTCCGACAGGGGGACTATTTGTCGCTGCTTCGGGTTTCCCGTGTGCGCTGTGGGGTACGGCTCGCTTGGTAAACGCCGATGGCGGCCGGAGTCCTCTCTCCCTCCCTCCTCTTGTGTGAACGGGTGTGTTTGGGTGTCCGTGCTTGGTCGTAAACAGGACCATCTGCAATCAGCGTATCGGGGTCGCTGCTGCTTTGTTTACTGACACTTTGTCTCCACGCTACTTTGCTCGCCGCTGCTCCCCGTTGCTGCTGGCTCCACGCTGCTTGGCTTGCCGCTGCTCTGCTTGCCGCTGCTTCGTCTCGCTGCTGCTTCACGCTGTGGTTGCCTCACGTGTTTCTGCTCTGGCTGGCATATTGTAGGCTATCTATTGCCGCCGGTCCTTCGGGGCGCACACCTCCCGAGTAGGTCGGCCAGGAGCGCTCATCGCGGGTGTTTTAACCTGAGCTCTTCGTGGATGTGTGACTGAGTGTGTTAAAGTGTTTTTGATTATTTGAGTAATTTGGTAATTACTTTGGTTTGACTATTTTCGTAGTCCTCAGTTTGTTTAATTATTTGGATTATATTGTGTTTTTCTGTTTTTTTGGTTTCCATATTTTGTTATTATAAAAGTTAGTAGTGGGCAGTTATCAAGTCTATTTGCTCAATAGTCATATTTTGTTAATTTTTGAATCATTTTGTTTAATGTTGTTTTTGTCAATTGTCCACTGATTTGTTTATTTCTATTTTTAGTTGCTGGAGACCGGTGGTGGCGTGCTGGTGTCTTTGTGGTGGTGTCCCTCCTTGTCTCGTTTGCTGTGTCCTGGGAGCGGGTGTACTTCCGTGTGTGCCACATGATGATTGATGATTTCTTATTTTGGTGGAACCTCCCCCCCCCTACACTAGTCATAGTCCACTCACTCGGCTCCAAGCCCTTACTTGCTTTAAGTGTGAATGTTAACAAGTCTGTTTTTAACAAAAGATAAATTATTTAATACATTTGTATGTTATAACATTGAAACCACGTCCCATGCCTTTTTGATGAGTGACCGTACCTGTGTGCCTTGCACTGTAAACTAATTCCCTGGGTGAAATTCCGAGGGTGGCGTTGTTCTGTTTCTTTTCTGGTTTATGTAGTTTAATTTACTCTCGCCTATCGCCTCGCCACATAATAAAAAATAAATAAATATATATAATATCATGTCTCAAACTCTTAAAATAAGAGCATGCAAGCATGATTTCACACCACAATGGAGTGAATGCATTTTCATCCTGGGTCACCTTTTTTTCGAGGATGTAATGACTACAGTTGTCCAGGAGATGGAAGTGTTGTGCCGAGTATGATCTGGGAGGCTGGGAGGAACATAATATTTCCATACAATCGCAACAAGAGAAGTATCTAAATCACATCATCGTCAAGATGATGAAACCACAGTGTGGTCCATGTTATGGCCCGACTGCAGAGCGTGTCCTCCAAACAGCATTTCACTTGACTGTGACTGTATGGAAGTTACTTTTAGAGCACCGTCTGATGTTAAATCTACTATGAAATGTCTCTTTTGCAATGAATATTGTGAGACGCATATTTATATATTTCAATGAGTAATTCATTTCATATAGAACTTTTTAAAACAGTAATTAAAAGGTGTTTAAGGGAGACAACATTAGTCAGTGAAACAAGCAGGCGGCCGTGTGAGAGGCCTGGTGAAGCTGTAGGCCACTTGTGTTTAATGCTAACATCGGCAAGCGAACACTCAATTTGACAGTATTTAATGTTCATCATCTTAGTTTCATGTAAAGCACTTTCAGGGATCAAAGACCAGAAAAGAGCCATATAAATGCGCACACGCACACACGCGCGCACACGCGCACGCACGCACGCACGCACGCGCGCACACACACACACACACACACACACACACACACACACACACACACACACACACACACACACACACACACACACACACACACACACACACACACACACTCCGCTGAGGCAATGATACCTCCCACAGGTGTCTTCGACCAGCGGTTAATGGCTTTGGTGATGGTGGGAGAATCCATTTGGAAGTCATGCATCTTTCGGTTATAGACCACTTTCTCTGCAACAAGCCCCTTTTTACCAACTAGCAAGAACACACACACCTTCAGCCCCACAAGCTTAACCTCCCTGCCAAATTTCAGCATCCTAGAAGAAAATGTTTTGTGGACCAACTGACCGGCAGAGAGAGCTAAAGAGAAGTATCTCAGAGAAGTAAAACAGGAAGCCGCTAGAAAGTCAACAACATACTTGAGTAACACGTGTGTTTGAGCATGTTTTTAAGGATGTGGGTGATCTGGTTTGTGGACTCAACGTTGGGCCACTAATGAGCATCTGTGGGATCACTGACACCAGTAAGTGTTATTGGTTGTACATATGGGCACTCTGGTGTGATCCATAAAGAAGCTGACCTTCATCAGTGAAGAGCAGGCAACAAGTAAAAATAACAGCTCGGCTCTGCGTTCTGCAGCATCTGACATCCTCCACACGGAAAATACAAAGTGCACTCTGGATTTATAAACTGGCTCTGAAGCTTTTTTGGATTTTTTTTTTTTTTGTTGAGGCAATTGACTATTTTTACTCAGATCCTCAGGGAACCCAGACTAATGGAAATGTAAAAAAAGGAATGCATTCAGTATAATTCAGGTTTCATATCCTGTCATTTCCCCCCTGTGGTAATCTGATTCCTAATAAGAAATAAAACAATCATAGCTAACTGACAGGTTTCTGTTCTCTTCCCTGAAGACAAACACGCTTTCAAGAGTTTAAGAGACTGCATTCAATGGCTTGTTAAAAGAACTGTTTCTGCAGTATTGCCCCTGTGGCTTGTTTCATTCCACAGGCAGATGTACGGTTGCTTTAGTTAACAGCCTGTCTGTCTGATTGTCTGTACTTCCCGCCACTCCCATCCTGTTTGGAGAGCTTTCTTTTGACAGCTTCCTCCCATAAAGGAGGCCCTGTCTGGGCCCCGTAGATGACGGAAGGATGGGTGGATGGATGGATGTACACTGCCTCTTTTCCAAAGACTCCGTCATGGTTAGACATGAGTGAACAAAAAACAAAAGTCAAAGTCAGGCAGGATCACTTGGGCTGTGACAGACGGGAGCAATTACTGTCTGCCAGCTAGAGAGAGGCATAGGGGATGAGAGGAGCAGCAAGAGGAAGAAAAAAAGTAAAGAAGGACTTCTGACCCTGGACGTAAACGAACGGGGAACAGAGTCAGCAACACAAAAATAAACATGTAGGCAGAAAAAAAAAGCCCTTTAAACCCTCTTAGTTCACATCTCCTGGCATGTTGAGCACTTAAATAACAACATACACCATTTAAATATCACAACATGCATCAATCAATCTGGACCGTCGGCTCTTCAGAGCTGGAGAAGCTCGTGAGTTAATCCTTTCAACGATCAGATTCTGTGCTGCCTGCTTATCCTGTTTAACTCAGAAATATGTCATGACATGGAGGACTACTGTAACTTTCTGCTTATCTTATGGATGAATGGCTTATGACTGGTGGCTTCTATGCCGGGCCTGCAGTAGGTTTCATTTTGGCATTTCTTCTTCATGCACACTGGCCCATAAAACATACATACTATTAACTCTGGAACACACAGATTCATCCATGTGTTCATAAATGCTTTGTTTACGTATTGAATTGTGTGGCCTCACTAGAGTTTCCCAGTCATTGCTGAGACGACCCTGAGTCGAGTGAGTCACCAGCTTGAAATTAGCTGCTACAAATTAAGAAGTTAGAGATGTGCCAAAAAGGTCATCTGCATAGTGAGAAGGTCAGAGGATCATCTTTGAGTTCCTTCTCTTGACATAAATCTGTCTCTTCCTCTGCTTCCTCAGCTGTATTTACACTCACAGCTCACCTTCAGACAAACTGGCTGTAATCATCACACTGTCATTCCCAACTTTGCATTAGTTTGATATCCACCTCGTCATCTGGAGCTTCACCTCCGTCAGGGCAGCAGACAGGAGAGGCTGCCTCATCACATAACAGCGTGTATTAAATATACATCGCATAGAACCTATAAAACAACCTCACGCTGAATATGGGGCCTATTTTTTTTGTCACAATCTCAGTGATAATCTAATTATTCAGTTTCACGCAGCTCCAACGGCTCATCAAAGAGCTCATTTACTTCGCTTGCTGCTAGTCTGTCTGATTGCAGCGCTAAAATCCTGTCAGATCTCTCTCTCTGCTTGCTACTCATATACATATTATTATGACATACACAACAACAACAACACATCATAGAGCATAAACAAGAATGTACTTACGCCTCACAAAGTACTGCACGGGGCCGGTCCACGTGTTTCTGGGGCTTTCACACAGGGAAGGAGTCTTCAGGTCTGTTGCACCTCTGACCATGTAAACTTTTCTACCGTTCTTCTCTACGCTAAAATGGTCTCAGACTTATCTTTCGCCTCAATCAGATTACCGGGCCCATGTTGAGGAGGTCGGTTTATTTGGGGTCAGATGTAAAATTTCACACATGGTGGAAAGAAACTGTGGGAAAATAGGATATCTATATATATATATATATATTAAGGTCTCATTAAATTATGCCAATTATTTCTCAATCATGTAGCAACCTTCGGTTCTTAAAAGTGAAGCCAAGGCTGAAGTGCCTTAAACTTGCATTCTCTCTACTGGCCATTAGGGGGCAAAGCCTCTGGTTGTACAGAGAAGTCTGATTGCATGGAAGTCTATGAGAAAATGACCCTACTTCTCACTTGATATATTATGTCAGTAAACTCTGGTTTCAAGTCTTCTTCAATACAGCATGATGTTCACTTAGTAAATTATGGTCCATATCGAGTCAAATAGACCATAAAGTATGATTTAGGGCGGGGCTACTTTGTGATTGACAGATCACTACCAATGCAGCTACTAAGATGACTTTAACACATAAGGTAAAGTTGACCTTGAATTATGAAGCTTACTATGTTAACAGCTTCATATCAGAATCCAGGTGGATCCAGATCCAGTTGCCGCTCTGCTGCTTGTAGATCCACCCGTCGCTCCTCCTCAGTCCAAATATGGTCACTTCCTGCACTGGTTGCAAAAATTCCAAGGCTTCAAAACTGCAGTCTACAAACCAGTGAGTGAGTTCTTCTAGACAGTCTACGACCCGGGCCAGGGACCGAAAGTCAGGAGATTTCGACCTCTGCTGTTTTCATTTTGTCCTTTCCTTTTTTTTTTCTACATCAGTCTCTTGTAAGTCCAGAACGACATGTCCTTTTAAATTTCTGATCTTAATTCACTCTTCCTCCAAAGTTTTGCCAAATAATTAAGACCGCATATGAGTTTTGTTGAGTTTGGCTCAGTGTGATTTGAAACTGTTTAAGTGTGTTTACCGCGAAACTTAGAAATTATGTTTATGTTACTGACGAACTTCCCAAAATAAGCCAATTAACTCATATCGGTTAACGTAATACAGAAAGTTGTTTAAACAATGTTTGGCTGTGCAGACTTCACCCAGCCTGCTGAGTGCGGCCCCACACTTGATGAATTATTATGCATAGAAGCCTAGATTCCTTTGTAGACAATAAATAAATGCATCATGTGTGAATTATTAAACGGGCACAAGACCTGTGTGTCTTATGTGATTGGGTGTTTACATCACTGATGTGGAAGTTGGGCAAATAAACAGGCTCATCACGCAGTCGTGTCCACCCTAGGATTCTGTCTCTGCCTCGTTCCTGACGGGCTTCGGCTCATCTCGACACAACAACAAACAGGAGGCCGGCCACACTTGGACAGGATTTCCATGAACTGGGACAAACGAGGATGAATTAAACATCAGAGCAGCTTCTACTCCTGAATCCCCGCAACCGCCATCTCTGAGCGTTTGGTTCCCTGAAAACAGACGATCCATCAAACCGAGGCAGGACACACAAGGGCCCGTCTATACTGAAGACTGACACGGATTCAGATGGAAAAAATGACAAAATGACAAGGACATCAGCTCCCTCAAAACAGGAAGTGAACTGGCAGGGCTGAGTGGGAGGCCGGCTGCCGTCGTCGCGGGGACGAGACCAAGGAAAGACATAAAAGACAGGATATGCCCAGAATAAATGAAGACCCTTTTTCTACCCAGAGAGAGAAGAAACACGTCAGAGTAATCTTTGTAAAGATACAAAGTCACACAACACAGAGAAAAGGTCATAATTATGTCTATTTTTCCTTTAAAAAGATTACAGTCAGTACAGGAGTTATTACAGCCCCACTTTACGATAAAAAAAAACAACACATTAGGAAAAAACATATTGATTCACTTTGATTTTTTAAGCATATTCTCAATTCATCACAATAAAAAATTAAAAGACTTAATTTGCAGCAGTTTAAGGATATAAATCAAAAAGTCCCAGTTTTGCTTTAGCGGTCCATTTGTGGCTTCATGTGCAGCGTTAAACTTCCTTCATCCGTAAACAAAGAGCTGAAATCACGTCAACTGGCTTCACAAACACAAATGATTCGGCAACATAAAAAATAGGAAGCAAGCTCATTTTTTTTTCTTTTATGAAATGATTGAGGCAACTAAATGACACAAATGGACATAACTAGATTCTACGACTGGATATCAAAATAAATCACTTTCCTTCATTTGTTGGAGCCAATTTGCATATTCACAGATATCGTAAAAAAAGAAAAAAGAAGAGCGATAGAATATTTCCATAAAATGTACACCGCCGTTCCTTTACGAGAAAATACAATATAAATTTAGTTTAGTGGTTGTAAAGGATGCAGGATAACTGGATGGATGACTTGAAGATGCAAATAGATTCTTTTCTTTGCGCTCATGATTTTGCTAAAAGGAAAGAAACATTTCAGACAATCTGATGCAGCCGTTCATCTCATCTTACTGCTGAATACAAGCAGCTGTTTTAGTTGGTCTGGTCAAATCCTCTGTGAACCCTGCTTTATCCAGATTTGAGGGACTTTCTTATCACCTGGATCCTAAAAAAACAACCTGAGTGTCGCTTAAAATATACGTTCAATTCACAGACAGATTACGAGAAAGAAACACTTTTTGTTTTTTGTTTAAGGCCATGAAAACAATTTTGGTTCTTTCCAATAAAACATTTCTGTATTTTTGGTTACTCACTGGTTTTAAGTGGGCTCAGTTGAAAAAAGGCAACGTCACATATTTCTGTGCACCAACCAGGAATGAGCTATTTTTCTTGCGTACATTGCGATCACTGTCAGTGAAATGGAATCAAACCACAGCTCGAGTTTTTGAGCATTAAACTCTTAACAAATAACACATAACGGGTTTCCTTTTCAAACTTAAATCTGTGATTGTTGCACATTTAATGATTGATATTTAATGTTATGAGAAATACCAGAAGTATCAAACCAGGTTTTCAAGGGCTCAGGGTTGTTTATGTTAAATTAGCAATACGTTTTTATGTCCTATTTTTGATGATTTATTAAGTTTTGGTCAATGTTTAGGTGATAATAATGCAGTTTAGTTTCTGGCTGTATTTACTTTAATACAATTATCACACTCTTGCCCCCTGATCTTAAAGGGTCAGGTCGCCCCAACCTCAAAACACTCCTACCTCCGTGTTATCTGGCATGCTAGCTGTTTTGTTTTGGAGACTCTGCTGAGAGACATTTCATTTGTGCTCCTCGAAGCACTCAAACATTTGAGAAACTCAACAGCAGCATGTGTTTCCAAAACTGTGCCACAGACCTGACTGAATCTGAATTAAAAACATGGTGCCGATAGAAACGGTCTGAGGATCGCTCCGTACAACTCCTTTGGTTTGTGTTGTGGAGGCTGGCAGCTGTTTTGGTTCAGCTGTAAAATAAATGGGGACATTTTCAGTATGTAAGACAAAGTCAGAGAGACAGGAGACAGACTCGGAGAGACAAAGCTTCTTTTCTCTCACTGAGTTCAGCTCCACATTCCTCTCATTCTGCTGGGCACGACCTGACCGCAACTACAGCTGGCTCTGTGTCTGCCTTGGTGTCTTCTGGGAATTAGCTCTTTTTTTGAAGTCAGGAAATCCCTGCAATAACACAGAGGTCACTTCCAGAGGCCACTTGAGGATATCTCAGATAGAAAACTGATTTTTTTTTTTGAAGGTCTGGATTTGGTATGCTGGTTTTCCACGATGTTTAAAGTGGATTTGGATTCAGTCGCACAGATGCTCAGAAAATAGTGTGAAAAATATCAAGATTTTTCTTTGATTGTGCTAAAACATCCATTGCAGCTTGATCCTGCTCCTCCTGCAGGGACACAGTGATGAAGATGACGCACACCAACTGATCCATCAGCAGGTTATTTCCTGTTAATCAGCTCGCCTTTAAGCAGCTGAACACACCCGACCGAGTTAGAAAAGTCACAAGATCTAAAGTTTAAACTGCTGTGACTTTGGTTTTAACTTTTCCATTAGTAGATGAAGTGAAAATGAAGGAGAACCTTCTGTATGAATTATTGCTTCTCTTTTCACTCGGTAACAATATGTTCTGACTGAGCTGCTCAATCCTGTCTTTGGTTCTCTCACATAATGATGGGCCTGAATAAAACACACCTCTTCCATCTCTCTTAATTGACAGCTCATTATCTTCTCTGTCTTTTGCTCAAAAACAACTTTTCTCCAACCCGCCCTCCACATGCCGCCCGTCCGCCCATTCACCCTTTCATATTTAGATTTTTTGGGGGTGTAATAAGCGTCATCTTTCAGTTTAGCCAGCTCAGAATACAATCTTTGGCAGCAGAAAGGAAGACTGGAAGCCTTTCTCATGTTGGACCATGTAAAGCTTCTGAATCTGGTTCCAGAAATTGCTCAATTCTCTTTCTACTAATATTTGTATTAAACATTAGCTCATTTTCTGCTGGTGAGCAAAAATATAGTATTTGGGGTTAATATTTTAACCCACGTAATAAATAAAGCTTGATAATTAGTGATTATGATACATGTTTAACGATGAACAGGGTTTTCTGATGGAGACAGTTCTGAATATACTTCCAGCAAGATGCACATTTTTGTCATCTTTCTGCTGGAGCCCCAGAATGTATAAAAAACAAATGGTACAGTGTATTTATATATTGTTTGCTTCTATTTTTTTATATTCAAAATACATGAGAAACAAAGAAAATCAGGAGAAAAGTGACCTATCGATTGGAGTACTGAGCAATATGCTTCAATCGATAAAGGCCAGTGTGGGAAGAGATGATTTCTTGAACTCCTACTGGACCCACAAGGGGTCAGAAATGATTTAATATGAATGAAGATTTGGGCCGAAAGGCTTCCAGTCCTGACAAACTCTGGCACAAACAGCTGGGAGATATTTTATATTGGCTGAACTGAAAGTGAACCCCCTGGAAACCAGACCTTCTCCAACACGTCCACATTCCTTCAGCCTCACCCTCTCATTTCCTTCCTTTCAAAACAATATGTCCATGCTGGAAATTAATTATCCTCATTATATGACACGTAAATGACATTGCTATATATTTTGTATTAGTTGCAGGTTGTAATTCCTTTCATAGTAGCAGCTTTTGTATAATATGGACTTACAGTGTGACCATCATGAAACAAATATCCCTTTAAATGCTTTGAAAAATTGTCCAAAAAGGTTATTGAAAGGAACAGCATGGTAACCTACTAATTAAATGCTAAAAGATGTTAAGTAATAATGTTTTACCTTTTCAGGAAGAAATCTGTTATTCTTACGATTGGCAGTAATTCGTTAAGAGGATTTTACATTTTCAGCTCATTTAAGTGGATATTTCATTACATTCATTATTGCATTATATGGTGTTATTGTATTCCTAAAGCAGACTGAACATGTTATCAAACCTTGGAAGAGCTAAAACATGATAAATATACTGTGGTAAAATGATATTCTTTAATAGACGTGTGTTGTATGCACTGCACCAACATGAACACACACCTCTAACTCACGCTCTCTACTTATCCTCATCTGGTGCTGGTCAGCTCTGAGTTCCTATCGTTAGGGAGGAGCTGCTGTAGTCTCCCAGCCATGCTGGAGAGCCAGATTGTATCACTGTGACATTTAATCTCACCCACACACCTAAAAAGTTGCTTGCTAGTTAAAAAGCAACAGATCCGGTCCCCTGCTGGATTTCGAGAAGCCCTTGTTCCCTTTTCCCTCAAGCAAACCCTGGAGCAGGGAGAGTTAAATATTTAAAAGTGGCAGTGAATATTTGATCCACAGTACTTATCATCAGTCTCTCTGAATTACCTCCGGAGCCTCGCCAGTTGAAATTAAGAGAAAAAGTTCCAAACTTTCTGAGATGTACTGAAGTGGTTTCTGAAGGTTACTCGAAGGAAAGCAGGTCAGGATGGGCCTCCGAGTCATCGGCGCTCACCCCGGGGCCTTTGCTGCAGGGGGTGCCGTTCCCCAGCAGGACCTCCTCGCCCAGGCTGATGCGGTAACTTTTCCCCGAGCAGGGGGTGGAGGCCAGCCGGGAGTCTGACCCTGCAGCCTTCTGCCAGACGTCACAGGGCTTAGATCTGGGCTCCAGGGGGGGATCCTTGTTGATGAGGTCTGGCACAGAGAGCTGCAGCTGGGGCTGATGCTCCTCCTCGCCTCCTTCAGTGCTCCCGTTTTCCACTTCATCTTCTTCTCCACCTATCACTCCATCTACTCTGCCGTTGCTTCCTGCCGTCTCCCAGCAGTCAGCAGTGCTTTTCTTCTCTGGTGGGCATGGCGGCGATGGGATCTCCTCTGACCCCTCGCCCTCCTTCTCCCCCTGCTGCAGCTCCTTGCTGTTCCTCAGCTCCTCCTTGGCGATGAGGGGCGTCTTGTCAGGAGAAGAGAGGAAGGTGGAAGAGTCAGCGGGGTCCGGAGTGGAGACGACGGGGTCAGAGGAGATCATCATGTCCTGGGTGGTCTTCAGCGCCCGAGGGAGGCGCTTCTTTCCCGATGGAGGTGGTGGGTCCAGCCGGGGGAAGGAGTCGAAGGAGGAGATGTGACTGGAGGAAAAAAGGGAAGGTAGAAAGGAGGGATGGAGAAGCAAGTAAGGCAAGTAACCAAGAAGTAACCAAAAGCTTTGGCACTTGTGCTTCGTTTAAATGTTGGCGTTGTATTTGCTGTCATGGTAGAGAAGTGAAAATAAAATAAAATGTATTTATGCAGGGAGACCATGATTCATGATCCTCTTTTTAAAGATTCATGAAAAAAGGTCTGTGTCACATCTGTGACACAATAAAAATATGTATTTATTAACAAAATCTAAATGATTCCAGCATATTTCAGTGCCATTTTAAGAGTTTTAAGCACATTTTGAGGATTATTGGAATCTAATTAAGTGGCAAGTATTGGCCACTTAATTCATTTTGTAACACCTCATGGATTATATTGTTAAGCATCTCAGGTAATTGATCCATTTTTTATCAGTCTATGTATTATACAATTTATGTTTCTTTATCTTTTATACTTTACCTTCTTTTCAAATATGATTACTGATATATCATAGAGGAGATAACTTCATAAGCCATTTTGGGCTTCTAACCTCTCATGCACATATTCATGCTTATATTTTATAAATGCGTATATTTGCAAAGAAACAGACAAATCATTTTACTGCCAGCGCAATACATTTCGTCACAAGGTGTGTGGTGAAGTCAGCAATGCGACGATGGTGCCGTGCATTTTGAAGACGGCTAAGGTCAGGCAGTGTTACTGTGGTGGTCTGAAATGCCGTGCTGTGTGGATTGTTCTGATGCCTGGCAGCAGGGAGCCCATGTGACTGGAGAACGTAGTGACCTACAGTAGAAGGAGAGGAGCAGCTGACTGACCGATCTGTAGGAGCTACAGGCACACAGTGCCACTCTCTCTGAGTTACTCAGATGATTTTTGTTGCCTGCCATATTGATTTGTTTCTGAATTTCATGCAGAATTAATTGAGGATGTTCGGAATCGATGAATGCTGAATCTGTTCATAAATACAAATATAAATAATAAATCCAAAGATAAATGATTAATGAGGTGGTTTCAACGCTCCTGGGCTTGAGTGCACTGAAAATTTCATCTCACGTATTCCAACAATGGGGAGTCAGTCAGATATTAGGTAAAAAGCTCTCCTCTCCAACCTTCCGCACCAGTTAGCAGTCCGGCAAAATCTTCACAGATCAGCACTGGAAAATTAAACCAAATCTATTCACAGTCCAGCACATGGAGACAAACGGGAGCAGAGCTGATGAAAATGACTTCTGCTCGACTGATCTTCGGCTGGACGGACAACAGATCAATGCTGCTGGAACAAAGACCGACACACAGAAACAACCTGGGATGTAAACGTGTCTGCAGTTAAGCAGCTAATGAATACACAAAACGCACTTCCATTTTTGACTGTATAAGAAGTCCCCCAGTGGGTTTATCACTGAATTGAATGGATCTGGAAAGTCTTCTGAATTTTCAAATAGGATCAGGGTTAGAATGATGTTTAGACGAGGGTTAAATGGATCGTGTAGAAGTATTTCTCCACAACACAAACACAGCGGAGAGACGAGCGTGTGAACCTTTTTGCAGTGGTCTGGTCCATGCAGCTCCACACAGCATCAACGTTCTTGTTGACCTCAGTGACCCCGATGTCCCCGAGGTGAGTGGGCTCCTTTCTTCTTAACAAGTCATTGACCTGTGAGGAAGACAGACACAAAGATAGAAGAAAGGTCGAATCAACTTCACAGAAATTAAATCTACTTTCGATCCCAAATTTCAAGAGTTAAGAGAAGTGTGCTCACCTTTGCGCCAACAGCTTTTCCCAGATTTATGGCATTTTTAAGCCTCTGTTGGCCTCCTGAGGATGGAGAGTCCACGGAGCTGTACCCCAGGTTGTGATGAGGTGATGCTGCAGAGCGTCTGGCCGAGGGCTGGCCCGGCCTGGAGGTCTGAGGACTCTGCTGCTGGGCAATGGAGTTCTCAAACATACTTTGATCAACTGGGAGAAATAGAGAGAAAACAGGGGAAATACAGATAGATAGGTTAGTACAGAGCAGGACTGAACAGGAGATGAGCATCTGCTTTACACAGCACAAGTTGTTGCAAAGCTGCAGACCTTTTAAGCATTAGATAACATAATTGGGAAGTTTGCGTTCAGAATGAGATGCAAAAAAACTCTCCCTGAAGGGAAGTGAAAGGAAAACTCTTACAAAAATGCAGGAATGCCATTGACTGGTTACTCTCATGTTATTCTACAACATTGCTCAATACACAACTTCTGTCATGCTAGAACTAATGTATCTAGCAACTTTTGGTGGGTAATGATTGTTTGGAAGATACTAAACCCATTAAACAACAACAGAAAAGTGAATTACACTGCAGAAGTGGTTTGGATGGTTTATTTGTAGTGTTTTAGGTCTTAGTTGGAGCCAACTACAGCTGCTCTCCTCCACAGAGAAGCAATCTGCAAACTTTAAAAGGCATTCTCTCGAGTGTAAAGGAGAGTATTTTATACCCAAGAGGTACAATTTGAGTGGAGTATTCCTTTACATGACAACGTCATGTTCCTGACGTCGTTCTGCAGCTTTGCACCAAATAAACTGATGTTGCATCATCACATCGAGATTTAAAGGCATTTCATGAGAATGGGAAAAAAGACATGAGGGCCAGATGGCCTGTAATGATCACGGAATAATAAGTAAAACAAAACTTAAGGCAATTGCAATGACGCATGCGCACAAACAGCAATAATACTAATGCAAATGAGGCAGAAAAATGCAGGAACAGAAAGGCAAAACACAAAAGGGGAAGCCGGGTGGATGTCAATCCACTTAACACAGACGATCTTACCTCTTGGAGAGAAATGGTTCTCGGAAGGCATTTAATGAGACAGAAGCATCAGATTTCAGATCATTTTACCTCTAAAGACACAGACTATTGAGCTGTTTCTGCTTCAAATGCAGCAAATGAATGTCCCTCTTACAAGAAGACAAGGTGGGAGGTAATGGGAGACCTGCATACATGCATCTGAAAGTCCTGGTCGGGTAAATGGGAAGAAAACATTGCCAACTGAAGCCAGACAGAGTGTCAAACTAGGGCGGAGCAGCCAACCTTGACTTCACTCTGCGCATACAAACATTTCACTTGCTGTAGAAATCAAGAGATCTAACAAAGCACATCAGCCAGAGTAAATGTAATATTATGGATCAAAATGACACAGAGGGCATTTAGACAGAGAGAGAGAGGCATTTACTTTACAATATTCAGGCACTTATTCATAGAAGTCATCAAATCAGAGCAGCAGAGAGTTGCACAGTGAAACTAAAGTGCAGTTGCTATTCATGTACTAGTACTGTAGTAGATTGTGTGTCTGTGTGCAGGTGGTCACATGAAGTCTATTTAGCATTGTGTTATATAATGCACAGAACATCGCATTTGCAACCCCGTTATGACAATGCAGCTTCTTCATTTAACGCAGTACTGATGTTTATATATGAAGATGGCCTTAGTGCTGTTGTTCTCTTTGAAAATAGCACTGCTTTGAACAATGTAAAGGACTGCATTGTTGGGAGGAAAGATGAGATACGATCCACTCGGTTCAGACAGTGTAGGTAAATACATTACTGTCATACAAAAGGCACTCAATTTACATGCTTTAAGTCTTTGTTCAATGTTCTGCCTGTCTGCCAAGGTCATTCAGGGTGTACGGACTGTACGCCAAGGTCATCGAGTGATCTCCGGATCAATAGTTTCACATTGCATGGCCTACGAAACATCCGTATTGATCCCACCAGACAACAAGGCAACATATTCCTCCCACTTTAACGCCTAATGGAAAGGTAATAGATGGACCTTGTAACGTGGTACCCCTTGGAGGGCTTTCTGAAGGACACCAGAAGGGGACGATTGGATGGGATGTTTGTGCAACATGCCTAACAATGTGCTCTGGGAAATGTATCTATAATCCAAATCATTTAATCTTTGGCTGCTTTTTCTTCCACCATGTCTTCTGGCATCCCGTGCTGCTGAAAAGATGAAATCTGCTGTTTGGAAATGAGCCCAGGCGTCTCAGACTGGCTCATTTACACATATCACTATTTATGACCATTTCTCTGCTGGACCGTCCCTGAGCCAGTTCTCAAGCTCTTTGCTCCTAAGTCTTCTGTAGACTCTAAACGAATGCAAATATGGTGTTTTCTCAAAGTCCTTTGAGTGAAGCGCGAGTAACGACGTGCGTGCAAATGCTAGTCCACCCACACTGACTGGAGGTCAGGTTGTCCCCACTAAAGTGAGATGCTGTGAAGGAGGTGAGTTTGGAAAAGTTCCATTCGTGAAAGCCCCAAAACCAAAACAATTTGCCTCAATTTGATATTGATGGATTCAGATGTTACACCACAGAGTTGTAAATAACAGGTTTCCAGCCAAACTGGGGATGTTGAGGTTACATTATATGTGTTTCTGTGATTCGGCGAGCAGAAAATAAAAAAAATGAATGAATCAATCCATCATTCAACTTCAAAAATCACTCCATTGCATTTGAATAAAAAGTCATTAAATGATGTCTTTGATGGTGGTGAGGTAAACCAATGTAAATATGGCGTACATTGAAACTGATATATATTTTTTGAGGGGTGGATCTTTCTTTTAGGGTGGCTCAAATATGCTTTACCGACGTTCCCGCGGTACAGTGGTACTCTCCTTTGCTTCTGGGTGGTAACTCTCCAAGCTGGGAGTGTGACGGCCACATCTACTGTTGGTCATACGCTGACCATAGATAAGTACCTCATACAAACCCACTTCAAAACAAGCTGTCCCTCTAATCTACGTCCTCCCGAGCAGAGAGGACGGGCAGAAGCCCTCGCTGCTGCAGACGCTGTGATTCAGGCTGACGAAACAGGTGGATTTTCTTGCCTACTGAAGAAATCAAATGGAAATACTTGTTTAATCACCAGCGTGCTGGAACAGCCGAGATAATATATCAGTGAGGAGTGTTCTTAATCTAACAGTGCCTTGCATATTTTAGCTGGACTATCACACATTCAGTTTTAAATGCAGCAATCATTTGTGAATTAAATGAAATATTAAACTGATGAAAGGTTGTTAAAACCACTAAAACAGCACTGTGCCCTAGTTCCATACTATATCCCACAGACACCAACCATTTGAGAGTGCAGTGAGTTTGAATAAAAGAGGCAGACTTAAAAATAGCAACATGCATATCAAAATCAGACAATCACATTATTTAGAAGAAGATTGTTTCTTTTAGAAGAAGCTGTAATCGGAGGGAATATAAAAGACTTTCACCCAGTGATCATGTGTAGCCTGTTTGTTTGTGTAACAGCAGATTATGGGTTTTAGTCATTCTGTGTGTTATGTTGACTCTGAATTACAAACACGCCAGAAGGATTTCGCAATAATTATCATTCATTAACGCTTAAATAAGGACTTCCTTCTCCTCGTCTTTCTTCTGTGGATAATCAGCGTTGTTCTAACAGTAAGATTAGAAACACACACAGACACAGAGGACTGTAATACAAGCAGGGTTGGTAAGGCTATTTTAAGTGTGTAATCCAATGTATAATCCCTCCACACTCTCACATCTATTATTAAACTGTGATTTCTCCACATGTAATCAGTCACTTCCACAGCTTGCAGAATAATCAGGAAAAAAATAGCAAGAAGAGAAACAAAACAGTGAAAAGAGTCACTTAATTGGCACAAAACAAAATGGTTTACAAAACTAACGAGGAGCGCTCCCACTCCCACTCTCGTATCAGCCAGGCTGAATCAACTGAAATGATAACGCAATCTCCTGCAACACATAACCAAATTGGAAAATGTACCCTAGAAGGAACATTCATGTTAATCCTACAGTATAATTAGAATTCAGCCTTTCCTGTTAGTGTTGAAAGTGCACACAATCTCCAGCGAAAACTGAGTTATTTTGAGCTCTGAAATACAAAGAAACAAAACTCGTTTAGTGTAAGTGAGACTGTCTTTAAAATGTGTGTGTGTGTGTGTGTGTGTGTGTGTGTGTGTGTGTGTGTGTGTGTGTGTGTGTGTGTGTGTAAAGGACAAAGCAGAGGGCTATTAGCAGGCATACTAATGGCAGTTTGCAACAGGTGAACTAGCAGAGCTGCTGACCTTTAGACAAGTAAAAGGAAATCTACCCCACAAGAGCACTAATATCTCTCTCCACATTTGAGGGATCCACTGGATCCACAGCTACAGCTTCATTTTCTTCTGTCTTTATAAGGAATAATGATGACTCACAACGTAACTATGATTACAGTTTTCGTCATGTGGAACTGGGCAATCGGCCAAATCAGTGCGAGTGTGACTCCGGCTCCACTCTGCCAGGCAGCCAGCATGGGGTTGTAATTAGCTCCACTCGGCTTTGGCATCACCGATCAAAGTGCCAAACTCTCAGCTTTGTTCTTAGCTGAGGGTAACCCACTTCTGTCACTGAGACGGAGAACACACACTGAGCCCTGCACATGTTCTCACACACACACACACACACACACACACACACACACACACACACACACACACACACACACACACACACACACACACACACACACACACACACACACACACATTGTACAACAACTCTGAAATCTGCAAATGGAGTGAAATAGTGATTTACGGTGCAAAGTTCTAGAGCTCTCAAAGCTGGAGAGCAGAACTTTTATCAGTGTCACTGTAATTAGCATCTGGGAGGCAAAGAGACGGAGCGGCAGCCAAGTATGGTGGAAGCTTTGGACAAACCTAAGAAGCGTGCAAGAAAAGTTTTGAGAAAGTCTGCGTTTAGAGGAAGGATGACAGTAGAAAAGAACCTGCTGGCATATGTGTGCTGGTGAATTAAAAAATACAGAGAGCTTTCCCCGTGGTGATAGGCTTAATCAGCATTGTGTGAACTCATCAAGCAAGGGCTTGAATGTAATGAATGCTCATTTAAGTGCATGCCTGAAAAGTCCCAGAGGAATGTTTGAACATCTACCGTTGCATAGCAACTGGACAAAACTACAAACTTACTACTGATGAGGACGGTTGGAAGCGTCAGTGAACATTGACTTGAGGTTGCTTTGTCGAGTCAAAATGAGCCATTTCTGGCACTAATCTTCTTGTTCTTGCTGTTAGCAGAACTTACACATATTTTATGAAAAACAAGCTTTCAGGACTCATTACCAGATTGAAACTGTACCAAAATTGACCTACATGTATCAAAACTGTGAAAACTAAAATGAGGGGCGGTCAGTGGCGCAGTGGTTAGGGCAGCCGCCCCATGTACAGAGGCTCAACGTCCTCGACGCGGTGATCCCAGGTTCGACTCCCGGCCCGGGATCAGTTTCCCCAATGTCCTCTCCCCTCTCTCTCTCCCTGTTTCCACACTGTCTGTATAAAATAATAAAAGGCTTGAACGACGCTCTAGCTGAAAAAATTATCTTGAAAAAAAAAAACTAAAATGAAAAACTGCCTACAAGCCTTCTGAAAATCTTAAATGATGCCTCTGCACATTTGGCCTGAAAAGTACGTTCCAGCCTTCATAGGTTGAAAAGAAATGTTCTCTTTAAAAGGAACAACTCACAAATTGCTTTGAAAATGGATACAGATGCTTAAGAGACTGTGAAGTAAAGATCTGCCAAAGTCTTGAATGAACCCATAATTAGAATGTTGCATTATGAATTTAAATCCCTGAATTGATTGAGCCCTAGATGTTGACCATAGAAGTGCAATGATGTTCTGTTTCGCCACAGACCAGGACAAAGCTGCATCAGGGAGGCCAGAGTGGGAAATGGACCAGCATTTCTATAGCACTTCTCTAGTCTTTTCAACCACTGAAGGCGCTTTACATTCAGTCTACATTCACACACATTCAGACACTGATGGCAGAGGAGCCGCCTGTCCATCAGGATCTAATCTTATTTAACTCATTCACACACATTCACACGCCGATGGCACAGCCTTCAGGGAGATTCAGAGTTTGGTATCTTGCCCAAAGACTCCTCAGCACGTGGACTGGATTAGCTGGGAATCGAACCGCCGATATGTGAGTGACAAGGGTCACTGAGAGGCTGAATGCCCTGAAACACACTCGCAGTTTAATTAAATTAGAGCTACGCTATAGCTAGATATACATGTGTGTGTTTAAAGAAACGTATTTATGTAAGTTCTTCATGTTCATTGAGGTGCACACACACACACACACACACACACACACACACACACACACACACACACACACACACACACACACACACACACACACACACACACACACACACACACACACACACACACACACTTTTTTACCTGGGTTCATTATAACCTGAATGATTAAAGTAGGTGGGGCTCTGTCTCAGACGGATGAGGGACCGTATGCAGGACCGGATTAATGGAAGTAGCTTCTGATTTATTAGGCTGGACTCGACTGACACGCTGCCTGTCACATCATCACTTTGTGCCGGCTTTTAGTCAATTTCTACTTGGAAAGTTGGCCCCATCTGGATTTCACTTCCAATCTTATGGAGGAAGTTACATTCGTGACTTTCAGTGCACAGAAGACTATTAATATTCAAGTGTGATGTCTTTTCTGGGCTGCAACAAAAAAAATATATTTTCAAACCCGATCACATGGTGGTTTAACCTTAAATCATGTTGCTCCAAACCAAACACTTGGAGGTTTCCACATTAAGCCTTTTAGAGGATGTTCAAGGACAGGCTCAAACTAATTAGGTTTTATGATGCTGTGCTGAATTCCTCTCAAGATACAGGACTCCTTTCTCCCCACTGTGCTGTTGTCCGTTTTATTTGGCTCTGTTGCTCCATTAATTCTCTTCATGACGCAAGGTCTTCTCAGAGGACGACACGTTCAAGCTTTTCTGCTGAGACATCATGAGTAACGTTGACTTACTGACTTTCTAGTGAGCTAGCAAGCAAACATTACGTTTCATTTGGGTGATCCGCATATTGATTAAACTCCATTTAATTTCCATCTAAAGTTAGATTTACCAAATGGAGATGAGTTTGTAATTGTTCAACAGAGCCCTGCTTTATTTTAAATCTGGATTTACTCAGTTTTACTTGAGTTTTTCTAAACTCCGAGTAGAACTTTTCAATGTATGATGATGTATTGCATTTTTAGATTTCATAAGGAAAGATAACTGTACTGATTATGTATGTATTATGTATATTCCTAATGTATGCTGTACTATTTGTAGTATTTGAGAAGGGTTGGTATAGAGGTATGAGACTGTAAACAAGAGGAAGAACTGAAAACACAAACATTGGTTAAAATAAAGAATCAACAGAACACGTGTTGAAAATAAGACGTCACACTTTGATATATTTATATCCTGCATGACTATCAATGTGCAGACGTTCTGACTAGTTGCATTATCTTCAGTTCTCCGTCTCCGTCTTATTTACAGGCTATTCTCCAGGCTAATTTACCCCTAGGAAATCATTACAGCTTGATCTAATCTAATTACCCAAATTAGTGCTGTCTCCTGCACCTGCACTCTGTGGTGCATCAGCACAGAAGGAAACCCTGAACTCTGCCGAGGCTTCATCTACAAAGCTGACCTCTCCTTCCTCTCGGGTCACAACCGACCTGCCTTTCCTCTTCTTAAAGCACGACCCGAACGTAAACACAGCAGGGCAGCAAACTTCCAATCCCATCCCCAAAAACATCAGTCAGTATCTACCTAGTGGTGACAGACTGAGCCTCCTGGTCTGACCCTCAGTCTCAGAGGAAAACAAAGGCCCCATTAACAAAACCAGCTTGTCTCCTCCTCGTCTTATTCTACCTTTTCCCTCCTCTGCCTTAGATAACCTTTCCACACACTAAGCCTCTGTTTGTCCCTGTGGGATTATGTTATTGGCAGGAGCACTATTTAGGCTACATGGCAGCAAAAATGTCAAACTAATAGCCTACGAACGAATCAAGCCTCCATCATAACTAATACTAATGAAGCTCTAGAATTGAGAACATGCAATGAATGATCCCACATAATCTCCGCTGAATCCAATAGTGATTACATTTTTGTAAACAGAGTGAGATGAGTTAACCTGGCCTGACTGCTCAATAGAAGCAATTACTGCAGCAAACCTCAGCTGCAGACTTCTGCCTACAAATCACAGACAGACAAACAGAGAGGCTGCAGGGTTTGACACACAGATCTCTGCAACAAAACCATTTTATTTCTGTAGTCCTATATATCAGGTGATGAATGGCTTCTATGTCTTATAGGTGCATCACATTACTCAGCGTCAATCCAGCCGGTAGCGCATCATCCTTGCGAGGAACATAAATGTGTGTCATGGCGATTCATCAAATAATTGAGGGAGCCTATCTCCGAAAACCACAAATATTATGATGCCATGCTTTCTCATACAATGTGTGGGAACCATGGATGTCGGTACAACATTTTTTTTCCGATCCATCTGGTGAATGTTGATATTTCATTCACCTGCTGATGACACTAGATAAAAAGTCAGGGGATCAAATCATTCCATCCATCTAAAGGTTGTTGCGTTTCCCTGACTTGCAATGTGATATTCTGTCTTTTCACACTTTTCAAAACAAATGACACATGGGGTGAAATCCATCATAAAATATGCTGAGGCATGGTGGCAACTCCTCCACTTACTGTGGCCTCAACAGACCACAATGCATTGCAGCCACACAACACATGGTACGTTCTAATTAAAGGGGAAACATGTCATTTTTTCTCAGCAGGGAACGCTAGCTCTCTTTAACTTGTTCCTCCCTCTCTGCAGGCATGTAAAAACCCACAACCACAAGGATCCAGTTCACCCCAACTGCTGGAACTTGTTCACACACATTCTGGGAAATTACTGAACGAAGTAGAGGCAGTAAATTATTGAACGTCATCAGAAAATAATAATAAAAATACATCACAACTTTGAAAAACACTGTAAATCTGCTGTCAGATAGATAAAGGGAAGATAAAGATCTAAAACGTAGGTTGTATTTTTCACTCTGACAGGAAAAGGGCGTAAAAAATATGGGCTACACTGCAGGTTGTAGCCAGACATGTTTGGGTGCCTTCTGTCTCCTTCCTATCAAAGTCATCAGATCAATAATTCATTCAGCCATTTGCCACGCTGTCTGTCTGTCTGTCTGTCTGTCTGACCCCGAGCCTCCCTGGAGTGTGAGCGTCTGAGACACAGAAGGACCTGAATGAAGCTGCAAGGGAAACGAGGCAGCAGGAAAATAATGTGTCTGTGGTCGCAGACGTTCACTCTCACTCCCATCTTCTCTTTTCTGATTCTCTTTGTGTCTGTCTGTGGGGTTTTGGCCTCATATGGATGTTTGTAAAAAAGTGATGTGATGCTGCCAGCACTTCGTTCCCTATTTTTTAGGATTAGAACTTTGATTTAACGCAGCAAGGATTAGCAAAACATGAACAGTTCAGGTTAATTTTATGTGAAGGATATGGTTCACTACATCGCCCACACTACAAGTATGTGATATGTGATAATGTCATTTCAAAACAGCAACAACAGGAGGGTTGATGGTTTGAATCTGCCTTATCTTTGGGTCCTCTGGCTTCCTCCCACAGTCCAAAGACATGCAGGTTATTGATAGTGGTTGACTCTAAAATGACCCGTAGGTGTGAATGTGAGCCTGAATGGCTGTTCTGTCTCCATGTGTCAGCCCTGTGATGTGACCCACTAAAGCAGGGGTTGGCATGTCAACGTTAAGGTTAACAATACATTTAATTATGATGCCGAATCAAAATGCACATCTCTTATTTCTACCACAATCAATCAATTTCATGGATGGATGAAACCTTGGACATGTATCTGCTGCCTTCTTTCTCTGTCGGGAATTAGCTCCCATTCAGCCCACAGCGGGTTGGCTGATGAGGTCTGAGTCATGGCTGTCGTACATAGCTAACGTGCTAGATGGAGCTTAGGTCAGGAATCTGACACAAAACCGGGAAAACCTTTCCTGTATGGAGCTGGTATTGTGCATTGTCACATTGAAACGGGAACGAGACAAACACTGCTGATACAAATTTGGAGGAACATTATTGTCTAAAATGTGCTGCAACGTTAAGTTTTCCCTTCATTGGAACAAAGTTCTCTCACCTAAACTATAAAAAACAGCAAACCAATACACAGAGGATGTGTGTTTGTGTCCACATCCTTCTGGGCAGACTGCAGCGAGGCAGTTCATCAAAGGCAAGAAAGGTTTTTTCTGTGTGTTCAATACTAACTGTCAATCCGAGTTAGTTCTTAACGAGACAGAGTAAACGGGGGGAACTTCAACGTGTCTTATTCTGAGTCTGAATATGACACATCAAACACTAGAAAACTTTCAATATTACTGACTAAAAGCTGAAAGCGATCAAAGGTGTCTCTTGTCTTTCCCCTTCAGCACTTGCTTGCCTCGGTGGGATCTGTTCTCTTTATGGCTGACGCCGACACTCACTCTATTTTAAATTAAACATGTCTAGTAGTTGTCAGCTTTCTTTTGTCAGTGCGTAGACGGAACAACACAAAGGAAGCTGCGTTAAAAAAAAGGGAAGGAATGGGAAAAGAGACAGGCTGACAGACAGATGTGGCTGAGATGGGCCATCAAGACCATTTTGCTCTTTTAGACCTTTACATCTGGAGCGCCACATGTTGCAGATTAGGTACAACGCCAAGCCTAGCGTGGCCTCTAGCTCTGCATCATGGGAACATCAAAGCAGATTTCCACCGCATCCAGATGTTGACGCACAGCAGAAATCTAGTTGGGACACGAGGGCAGCTTTCCTCTGGTTTTTGATGCCTTGAAATGCGTACGCATATTTGTGAGGCAAATGCAAGAAAAGGAAGTGTAATCCGACTGCAGTGGCAGCCAGGAGGTCACAGATGAGAGGTTCCAGTTCAACCTGACGGGAAAACGTGGTCAGACATTGTTACTGTAACGCTGTAAGGGCAGCAACCAGAGTTAACAACAGCAGACTGTTCTCACACTGGAGAGGCACAGCATGAACATGGGTGGAAACTAAGCATGATTTCCATTTTCGATTCATCCGTCAATTACTTTGTGAGTAAACTATTAATTATTAGAGTCAATTAATTATCGATGTGTTGAAAAATGCTTATCACATTTTCTTGTAGCTCAAGGTGATGGCTTCAAATGACCAAAAGATTTTAAATGATTTTATATTTATATTTTATTGAACATTTACAATGATGTCTAACCCAGCAAATATTTGCTGGCAATCTTTTTTGGATAAATAACAAAAACACATTTTTCTCTCTCACATTTACACCAACATGCCTGTTGGTGTAAATGTGAGATTCATTCTCAGTGTGAATCAGTGTGAGCTGTTTGCTGGCGTCTCGTTTGGAGGCGAGAGGATTCATTGCTCAGCTTTTAAAGTCCTTCATTCCCTCTGCTCTTCTGGTGCAGACATGGTCATTAATTACAGCGCTGTGACGCTCTGCTGTGAGTGTTTGTTTATACGTGACCCGCCACCTCCTCGTCTCTGTCAGCACTACTTCACATTAACACAACAACCTCAGCCAACTCCTCACAGGCTCGGGGCAAACTTAATTAATACTTTGTCGCTGTTTGTGGATGTGTGGAGCATGTGAGTTGAACCCACATTTTGTTGGGTTTTGTCAGATGTCTCATGTCGTTAGAAGGAACACTACGTGGATTCCTGAATAAATGAATTACACTGTGATAGCTGAACGTATTTTTAAACCATGAAGCCTCGGCTCAGACTTTAGAATCGGACTGCGGGGTTCAGCCACATTAGTGTTTGTGACTGTTGGACCCCTGAAGACGGGTGTAAGGGCCGACTTGTAGTTGGAAAAGGAGACAGGGACATCCACTGACCTTGCACTCCTCTCAGGCTTCTACCTGTTGTAGTAAGTCTACCTGACAGTACCTCCCTGGGCTCATACAGTATTCCTGTTGGGATTATGCCTTGACTTAATGCCATTACCTTGTGTTGCTCAGCTAATTTGATTCCAGTCTACTGTACTCTGCCTGTGTCTAATAAATCTTTCTTTTTTAATGATCTAATTACATCCAGTATGCCACTCAAATTTCATTATATTGTTGTCTGACCCACCTCAATAGAATGACAGTAAAGCTACTAATAACCTTGATTTCCTTTTCCTGGATGAGACCTGGCTTAAACCTGGGGAGTGCTCCCCCACATGGGATAACAGGCCGTGGTAGGGGCATTGCAGCTCATTTTAAAAACCATCTTTCAAGCCTTTGTTCTTCTGTTTTAGGCCCAATCTTCTGGAATCATCTTCTCTAATCAATCCAATTTGCTGAATGTTTGGCCTGATTTAAAAAAACAACAATCATTATAAGCAAGTCTTTATGTCTCTTATGTTTGTTTTTTTTTTACTGTGAACTTTTGACTTGGGTATGAAGGAAGCTATTTGCCTTCAGTCTTAGTAGTCAGATCAAGATCAGTTGAAATGAGGTCATGTGACCAGTGAAGAACAAATCTGTTTGGGTGTAACAAGCCTTAGTTCCTTGTCTCTATGTCTAGGATCACTGTCCTGCTACATTGTCCTGTAAATATGGGAAAAGCCTGCAAGTCTCAAACTGGTCAGCTATGGATGTGAACATTCACGGTTACTTTAACCTCATTGCAGCGTTCAGATACAATTTGCTGGAGCACAGAACCAAAGAATTAAAAACACTATCACTTCTACAGAATCTCTCATAACCACGTATGTGTAGGTATGTCAGCCATTGATTGGCTAAGTCTAAGCTTGGCAAGTGTGTCTCTGCAGGTGACAGACTGAGCTTGTGTAAAGAAGCGTATTGATCTGCGCTGCTCCCTTGCTGTCCCAGTGGTTAACCCCAGTTTCAACGACGCATGCCTGTGACAGGGAAATCGATCGGTCACTAAAGCCTGCTCGGTCGGACCGGTTGGCAACGTGGCTCTCAGATGGCGACGACAAGCCCCATCAGACAATTAATTAATGCTGAGAGGAGGCAGGAAACCGCAGCATGAGAGTGAGACAAACCGAGACAGAGATAAAGATTGGTGATCAGCCTGCACTCAGCAATTCAGCAGTTTAAAGAATAGTGTCTAATACCCGAGAGTGAAGTTGAACTGAAAACACCTTTTTGACGAACATGAGATCAATTTATGGTCCAAAAAGTTTCAGTCGACATGTAAAACAAGAGCGGGCCCTTTGAGGCACTTTGTTTCTTAAATGAGGCTTGCTGGAAAGGCTCTAATTTGCAGACAGGAGCCGGTGTCGAGTGCTGTCATGTTATTTAACAAGCACCGATTGCCTGCAGCAAACAGAAAACTCATCAAACAAGCAAAAGACGTATTGGAGATACAGCAGCCAGGATGTGCTCATCCAGGCAGCAAGTGTGATGACACTGCTAGTTGCTTTGTACTGTGGGTGTCGTGATGCCACAGTATTGCTTGTTCCATGAAGTCCAGTTCAATAATGCTCAACAGAAACGAGCATTTACTGTAAATCGGCAATGACTTCAAAGTTTTCCTATCCAGACACTGGGGTAGTGTAGATGATCACAAGTAAAGCCCAACCACAAATACACTTTTTTCTTGCCATACTTCGACGGCATCCCATAAATTCATTAGAGGCTGAATCGATAACTAGTTAAAGATGGGGGACGGAGTTTAACATTTCAAACTTAACTGAAACTGTAACACAAAGAAACCCATCCCCCCTCTGCTTCTATGTTTGATCTCACTACAAGTTCACACGGAGGTAACAGACAGTCCACATGGAAACATTGTTTGTGTGTAAACGCAGAAGTCTTGCACGTTTGGGCCAACCGTCCACACGGAGTTTTTGGTGCCTGTAAACACAATTTTTTTTAAACCAGGTCCCAGGGTGTTCGTGTAGACGGCAAATATGCATACGATGATGTCATTGCCCCACCCCTCGGCCCTCTAATACCAGGGAAAAATACATTGTTTTGGTACGTTTGGTACGACGAGGCCTTAAAGACAGAGGTCTGTACTTATATTGTATTGTACGTTTGGCATTTCGGAGCGGTCGGAGGAAAAGCTGGGTTCAAGACAGGAGAGTAAGGTTAAGGTCGAACAAGTGTGAGACAAATGTAGATGATATGAAAGGGAGCATTCACCCGAAGGCCTAAATAGAGACAAGTGTCCAGAGGAGGCTGGGAACAGAGAGAAGGTGTGAAATAAAGAAATGCAAGTAAGGACATGGCAATGCCTATAACAAGTTTCAGAGTTTGTACTCTTACTTTTATTCCTAAACTTATGATAATGTTCTCCAAGGAACTGGAAAAACAGAAACAAACAAGTCCAAGCACCAAGTCCAAGAAAAAAAATTAGTAAAGTGTGACAAAAATTCCAGGTGACACGAGGATGGTGAGTTTTTTGGCAGCACATTTAAGGCAGGATTTAAATGCTTTGATTGGTTTATAGGGAGCCCTCAGCATGTTGTGATGACTCAGGAAACAAAACAAATGTGGACTAGGCAGGTTGGGGAATTATGCCAAACTCATGCTATTGACATAATCATAATCTCGTACCATCTTGTAAATTCGTGTGGTTAAAATCGGTTAAACGTAAGTCATTTTTTGCATGAACTGACATCTTGGATGAGTTCTAGGTAGTTTTGTGTGTTCAAGGTAATACGAGGGTGGTGAGTTTGGCAGCACATTAAGGCAGGATTTAAAGGCTTTAATTGCTTTGCAGGGAGCCTTCAGCATGTTGTGATGACTCAGGAAATAAAACAAAACTACATATCTTGAATTTGCAAGAAGGATGAACAGGAATTATGAAATGTACATTGAAAATGATCCATTGTGATTGGCTGGCATCCGTCACCATATTAAAAGTGCTTTTGGGTATTATTATTCGTTACGTATTAACTGCTTGGTTCCGTGTAAATATCGTAAATGATTGGTGATTTGGTGTGGAAAGGCTTTTTCAGTTGAGGTTTAAGCTTTTAGCGTTTGGACAAAATTGAATTTGAGAAGTAGATAAAGAAACACCTTGTCAAACTCCTTGTTGACATCATCTGTTGGGTACTGCATGGGCACCAACCTTCTACAATATCAGGAGCTGAATGAGTGCTGTGTAGACAGTAAAGACCTCTTTAGTCTTAAATAGTCACATTTGTGGGTCAAGGGCCAAAGAGGGAGGACTTAACTAATTTAAAAGAACGTGCTGAGAGCACCCTCACCTAATCACATAATGCCTGTTCTCCAGACACGCCCTTGTCTCCAGGCTTCCAGGGAACCTATCTCTACACAAGCCACAAATGTGATTGAGTCTGATATTAAAGTCATTTCTTACCTGATGATGGAATACATTCTTTGATTAAATGCGATGATTGAATTACGAGATGGGGGTCACCTTTTTAAATTATTGCAATATCAGTGTGGAGACGTGTTTGACTGGTGATTTATTGCAACAGGTCTGAATATGTTTTTGGTCGATTCCAAGGGCTGTTTCATTACATTTAAATGATCATATTATCTGACGTTGATTGCATCAGTTGCTGCAATGTGATTTAAATGACATTTTTATGGTTCAGGTGCCAGTTGGAGATGAAATATCTGTATATTAATATATTTTTAGCTGTGGGCTCCTTTCTTATTTTTGCTCTGATGGCGTGCTGTCTGACACGCCTGTTCCCTTCAAATGTTGTACCCTGAAAATGTGCAGAAGAAGTGTATGTCATAGATGTGTGTAATTATAATGTTATAAAAAATCGTATAAGTGAAAAAACAAGAGAAGATGATGTGGAGGAGAGGGTGTACAACAGAGAGAACACATTTTTTGTTTCAATTTGAATTTAAAAAAAGAAAAGACTGTGGACAATATAATGATGGGGCAGTTTAATGGGCTATAGGGTGCTGACCATAAACCACCATGTCCTTTGTTGGATGTCAACCTCCATCTGTCTCATTTGCTGTAAAAAAAAAAACCCATAAAGTAATAAAGACCATATTATGAACTGCCATATAGGCAATTTATTATTATTATATATATATATTTTTTTTTTAAATGTAGTCTCTTTTGGACGGTGGCTGTCCATTAATGAATTGACATCTTGCATCCCGCTGCTATCGATGTTTGTTACACGTCTGTTCATCTTGCCTGTATTTTGGATCTCTGATTGTTTTGCCTTTTTGAAAATTAAGAGAAGGTTTTCCACAGTTTCATTTCAGATCCAAAGTTTGGACCCTTAACTGACCCATGAACTATAAGTTGGCTCAAATGACCAAACTAACAATCCTTTCATACAAATGTTCAGAAAGTTTACTGGGCTCTCTCTAGATTAGTTTGATCCTATCAGGCTAAAGCTCTTTGCAAAGATAGTGAGCCCACTGAGAACTGGCTGAGTCCCCTTTAGTATCTCCCTCTGCCAAATAGTGGCCTGTGCTAACCCTGCATTGATTTGATAGGAGTGCTCTCATAAACCAGGGCAGGCAGAAAGAAAACTCTTTGGCTTTTCTCGTGAAACAAAATGAACACTTTAATACTGCATTGTGCTTGGAGGCCATACAAAGAGCTGTCTTGAAACAAACGCGGCCACTTTTGGCTGTCGTCCGCGAGCTGCTGTTCTGGCACGAGGAAGTTGTTTTGTTTACGGGATGAATAAAAGAAACAAACAGCATTCCTCGAGGTCCAACTAATCCTGGCTTTACATAAATTAAAAAGCGGGGAAATGTGTGGACAAGTGAAGAGATTGCAAACATGCTCTGACTACCAAGTCAACAAACTGTGAGGAGACAAAAGGGGGGGAAAGCCTGCACAAGTCAAGGACGGAGCGGTCCAACACTTCTGTGGGATGACGTAGAAAACAAAGTTTGTACATACAGTGCAGATACAGATTTTTGTCTAAAAAATTGTCTTGGAATTATTTATATTATTATGAGCTCAAGAAAGGTCTTCCCCTCTCTTACATAGAGGCAGTAATAAAGCTTCTCCCCTGTATTTGGTCAAAGTGTTCATCAGAAGAGACACGTTTGTCTCCAGCAAGGACAGAGCTCATCAGCCTCTCCAGTCCAGGACCCTGTTGCCGGGTTACTGCCAGCATGACTGACAGCTACGCTCCCAATCTGGACTAATTGAAAGCTCGCCCCCGAACTAACCTTAACTTTTGGTTTGATTTCACATTTACATCCCGACGTCTCCATGATAAAGACGGACTAAGTGACATTTTCAAGCCGTTGAACGAAAGGAGGAAAGACTTTTGAGATAAACTCCCTGATTTAGTGACAGAACTCACAAATGTCAAATTGAAATTCAACAACAAATAGCTGAGCTGAGTAGACTTGATTGGGAGTGTTGGATGAATGGATTTGAGGTATGTGTGTGTAGTAAAGAGAGAAGGCAAATAAATAGAAGGAAACAAGATTTAAAGAAATATGTGTGTATGTATACAGAATAGAGATTATATTCACAGTCCTATGTTGAGATGTGTATTACAGGTGTGGACAATCGGGGGAACTGAAGGTGATCCTAACAAACTCAAGTGTGTTCAGACTGAATGGGAAGCTACTTATCATCTTAACTTTCTCTACATGCATTTGACTGCTAATAAACAATGTATTTATTAGCAGCAGACAACTATAAGAGACACAAACCCTGACTTTATGCATCGGCTCTCTGAGTGGGTGATACATTTAAAATGTATCATGGACCCCAGCTGTTTCTGGTGCCTCCGTAAATTCATAGTGCACTTCTCAGCTTAGGGATCAGGATTTAACTCAAGCCGGAGCCCTATAATCCATGACAGTAGTTATAAGAGTAAATGAATAATTTGACTAATAAAATGTGTATTTTTTTATGAGAAGTATGTCAAAACAAACACCCAGGAGAGAGTAGTTTTCTAGCCATTTATCCAGTTTGATAAATAAATAAATAAAAGTTGCTAATAGCATTCGACTACTAGTGACAGTACTGAACACAGAATATCTTTCATTTAACGCTAAGGTTGCCTTCCCTCCGCTGAGTTGAAATCTTTACCCAACAACGTCTGAGTAACTGATGTGTTCAGGATCCCTGATGATAAGAGTTTTGACCAGATTGGGGCGACTCGAGCTGTCTTCACCTCAGTGAATCTACTTTTATTCATTATCTATTTGAGTCTTTCCTTTCTCTTATATGCAATTGCAACTATATTACACCAATATATTGGTGTATCCTTGTATATATAACGGTCTGACAGAGGTTAGTTTGCTACATGGTTATTCCTACAGGGTAGTTTGTGTGAATGGACAGTGTCAATGGCTGCTGATTCTTCAGGGGAGCAGGTTAGTGGGTTATACTGCTATTTCATCTCCCAGACAGTCAGGAGTTCCCTGTCTGTTGAGAACGTTAAGCAGCCTCACCGTCTCCTCGTCCCTCCCCCAGCCAAAGATCTCCATCCCCTCCTCCTCCTCCTCATCATCCTCCCCCTCGTCCTCATTCTCATCGCTGTCGTCCGTGTTCGACTCGTACTCTGAGGCGATACCCGACTCGCGAAACCTCGCTGCAAAGTCCAGGAAGCTCAGAGATTTGACGTTGTGAGACAAGGACTTTCCTGTGCCCTCCTGGCCTTTGCCCTCGGGGCTGTCAGCCTTGTGCAGCGGGGGAGGGGAGAGGAGTTGAGGAGGCGGAGGTCCCGGGAGGAAACGGAAACACTCCAGTTTGAGAAGACACTTGTCCCTACCTAGGGGGCTTCCCAGAGTGCCATTGGAAGATGAGAAGAAGTTGGTGGTCCCGTCAGTGGAGCCCAGCATCGGCAGGTTGAGGGTGGACACTTCAGGTTTCGGCGTTGTGGGGTCGCAAATCACTGGAGGTACTGTAGACCGGAAAGTGATCTCCAACAGGCTGTCCTGAGATCCCACTGGAGAGGGAAGATGAGGCAGGAAAGAAAGAATGATGAATGAGCAACGGGAGGGAGAGACAAGGAATAAAGGACAGATCAAATATTTTACTCCACATGCAAAAGTTCCACTGTGCCTCGATTTAAATTCATGTGCTTCCACCCCTCCTGTAAGATCATGACAGACAAATAATGTATGCCATACAGATATCTGCCAATTTAAGGGGAAAGCAGCTCCTTAAAACTAACAAAAATCAATCAACTCAACAAAAACTCAGTAACCAATAAATCAATGTTGCACTGGGTAAGCAAGAAAACAACAAACATGTTTCAAAGCATTTCATCATCATCAGTGCTGCTCAGTGAAACATGTTTTGCTTCCTGCTATATGGGCACAGCGAACAGCCCGTGAGCCCAAAAACCGACAGAAAGATACATTAAAGGAATATTTCATCTTTTCAAACGCTAACCCCTAGTAAGCATGAAACATGACTCACTCCTTTGGGGTGGAGGGCAGGGGCTGTTAGGTTGGATTCACAGCAGTTGCCATGTTCCCAAAAAAATCAGTAACAGAATCAAAACATCCAAAGCAACTTCTCAAACCACTGCAGTTTAATCTGCTCCCTCTCTGTGCGACATCTGGGAACAGCTTGTTTCAAATCTATGGCCATGTGTTTTATTAGACACGCATGGAGCGTGGAAGTTGATATTTAGAGAGAAAAAAGAATGAAAGGATGCATTTCAAAGTTAGTGCTGATTCAGCACAGCAGCTCTGTGTTAAAACAGCTCAGGAGGCTGCGTTGGCAGGGGCGTGTTTATTTACGTTACCGGTGAGTCAATGATATATGATCCAGGAAGTCCAGTAACAGATTAATGCGTTTGTTATGTTATGTAAGAACTTAAAACATGCATTTTCAGGGTACTCTTTTAATCCACGCCCTTCTCAGCTGTAGCAAGGCCAGGTTTCAAGCTGTTAAAACTCTGTGAAATGGATCTTTCTCATGGTGGACATTGCTCGTCGGTGTAACTGATACAATTAATGGTGTGTCTGTCTGATTCAGGTGTGTCAATAAGCTATGCTTGTGAGCCACCGTGCAAAATCACTGAAACACTCTGAAACTGAAGCAGCCATAGTCGATGTTATTAGTTGTAAACCTCCAAGAGTCAGAATGTGTCATGAAAGAGGTCTTTGGCATTAAAAATGGAAGACCATCACATTTCATTAGGTATATTTTGAGATTCCGAGGTATATTTTGCATCTATATAACTGTTTACCTAAGCTTGTGTGAAATGAGGTGCTTTTAAAATGTCCATCATTCAGAGCTGCATTTATGAAGTGTTGGCTGATAAAATAACAGATTGCTTCTTGCAGGGTGACGATTGGAGGGCAGGCTGGACTGTGATGCAGAGAAGATTGTCTCTCTCTGAATTGTCGAACAGGCTTAATAATGTGTGAAGCTGTGGGCTGAGAGACGGAGGGACAGGGGGAATCAACAGCTAGCGAAACATGTGGCGCATTAAAAACAGAGCGGCGAGGGGGATGCAGTCTCATACCGATACTCAGAGGCTTAAAGTTGGAATTTCCATAAAGAAGCCTTTCTATGTCTGCAGCTCCGTCACGCTGTGTGCTGTGTGCTGTCTGTGTGAGTGTATACAGATGTGCTGCCGGGGAAACTGGGCAGGTTACAAAGGTGAGGTCCGTCTCTCCAACTTTATCTTTAAAGTTGCTACAAGGAACTTTAAACTGGTTATGAAACAGTCTCCAATTAATACTGACACCTCTTTGACCTACAAAAGTAAACCAGACAATAGTTATTCTTAATGCCTGTGATCAGGACCTGCAGCCTGTGTTAATTTTGGCGGCTATTTTAGATTTAGTCTTAGTCTTAAGACGAAAATGCTTATTAGTTCTAGTCACATTTTAGTCATTGTTTACCTTCATAGTTTTAGTCGACAAAAAGTAAAAACATTTTAGTCAACTTTTAGTCATTACTTTTAGTCACAATTTAGCACTGCCGCCCCCATGAAACTGATGATTTATTACATCTGACCTGTGTTTTGCGTCGTGCATGAAATTCTTTTGTTTCATATGGAGTACTTTGTATCATAGGTAAGTGAGAAAGGTCGAAGGTAGCTGAGAAGTGAGACTTCTGCGGTTGCTTGTCCCGTGCAAATAAGACAAAATGAGACTGTGTCATTCTCAAAGCAGCCGCAAAGGTTGAAATGCACCCCTAACTGTGCTGCCAAGCAACCGGCATCTCGGTAATCATGTGCCATTCAAATGAGGTAATATGTGTGCTATTGGAGCAAAATGAAGGTATGCTGCTGTGCCTTCAACATGAATGTTTTCAAACAGACAATGTCTAATTATTTCACTTGCATGGTGTACATGGGCTCAATGGAAGGAAAGAGGAGTCGGACCCCAATCGGGTCTGGACCCGGCCTGAGGCTGACTCTCTCCTCACCAAACCGGAGTACTGCCTCAAAGGCATAAAAGGGAAAAAGGGTTAATTCTTCTCTTTACTTTATGGTCGTATTTACACTCTAATCCATCCACGCATCCATTATCTGTAACTACTTATCTCATAGTCAGGTCGCCAGACTACCAGAGGGCTGACACAGAGACAGACAACCATTCATACCTACCAATTTAGAGTGATCATTTAACCTAACATGCACATGTTTGGAAATATGGGATGAAGCTGGAGAACCCACGCTTACAAACCACCGGGCAGCTCTATTAATGTGATAATATTATCAGACACATCTATTATGAATCTGACCTTGAGATTGGTTGCAACTAAAGCACAATAAGCTGTGGCTGCTTATTTTTTTTGTTCACCTCTTGGAGTTTATTGAACAACTTCTCAACATGCTGCATTAGAAATAATGATTTTTGATTTTCTCAAGCACTTACTGAAATGAAAAACAGATTGCAGAGGTATCCCACAATTGTCTATAATCATGTGCACTGTGATGCCCAATGTGATCCAAAGGCAGAATAGATTTAAATTGTTAAAATAACTCTTTGAGAGGACCGTGCTGTATTGGTTAAGTCGTGCGTTTTTGGTTCAGTTCTTCGAGTTAATGGGATTTCTCTAAAACCCATTAAGATTGATTTATTGCACAAAATTAACGAAATATTATTTTAAATGAATGATTGACGGGCTGTTGATCACTTATGCATGTAGAATGTCTTTAATGGTTATCTTACTGCCAACTTGTGTGTTTACTGCCTCAAAATGATACAGGGGTGATAGAGGTGAAAACCCTGAGCCTCAACTTTTTCCCCTGGGAGGTTAGCGGGCCCCTAAGCCAAGATATATGCCCTGATCAACATAATTGTCAAGTGGGATTCAGGGGCATGCTCCCCTGGAAGAACATTTTGATAAATAGACCCTTAAATGATAGATTCTGGTGAATTTTGTGGAAATAAATGGACAACATTCAGATGTGAGATGAACAAACCCAATATAAGCCTATATAACAGTAGCATCTTTGTGTAGAGCACCAGCACTCTATGGGATCCTGGGCCTGGTAGGCCTGTTCAGTAAACCATCCCTGCTTTTAACTAGTCACTTACCGGCATACGTATTTTTTGTAGAGCATACTGAGACTACAGATACTACAGCCATACCAAGAAAGGTCAGTAGGAGGCATCCAAGGTCTCTCTCTCCAAGACCAGCACCATTTATTCTTTAATCCTAAATTTGGTGTCTTCACCTGGCTTTATAAAGTAACAGTCCATGACTTAGGCTACGTTTCGTGTTGCCAGCGTGGGAAACACATTCACAGTGTATGGGAAACACAAAACACGTTCCCATGTGGAGTGACTGCTAGAGTGAAAAGATGAGAGAGTAGAGCGAAAGCACCTCTCAAGCCGCGTCCAGGCACCTGGAACACATCTATATGTTGACTTTGTATGGAGTCGCGCCGCCCCGTCGCTTTGGGTGTGAACACGCTTTCAAATCTTGGGAAGTGTCAGATCATGCCAACGCGAACCTGATTTTTATTTTTTCCGCAGACAGGTCGTTACGCTGGAAATCAGACGGGGCGCCTGAAAGCTATCAGGCATGATGATATCAGAGTAGCTAAAGGAAATGGAAGAGATGAGGTGTTGCTTCATTTTGTATTGGCTACCAGTAGAAACCGATATGGGTCATGAACTACAACAATCATGCCATCTCACCTAAACAATTGTGTTTTTCTGAACTGAAGCTGCACATTACATGTCCGTCAGCGTGCATTCATTTCTATCAACACCTGCAATGCAGTATGTCTGTGCATGAGTCTTGTGTGTTCCACTCACTGGAGTTTGGTGCAGACATCTTGGTCTCCAGCTCCTGGATCTGTTTAACCAGCAGGGAGATGTGCTGCAGCAGGTCTTTGTTCTGCAGCAGCAGCTGGTGAACTCTGGCCTGGGCCTCCAGCCGGGCCGTGGCCTCCGCAGTCAGCTGGTCCTTCAGCAGGTGGACCTGCAGAGGAGCAGGAAAACAACACGTCAGGACAGTGCATACAAACATTTTCCCCCCCAGGTCGGTGCTTATCAAATCAGAAAGGTGCTCTATGGTGAGCAACACATTGTATTTGTAAGTCTTCTCATTTGAAGCAACTTCAAGGTAATTAATGAGATGTCGCCAAACTCTATCAAACAGAAAGTTTGTTAATTAAATGAATTGGGATCTTCTCCAAATGTCAAGTTGTTCAGCCACATTTGAATCATTACCACAGTAGGTTTCTTCGCTTTAACAATAAAACATTATCGGTAAGGGAAAAGGGCAAGATTGCAAAAGGCAGCTAGTGACCAGGAAATGAGACTTAAGGATCGGGCCAACTCAGCTCAGCAGATGGCAGTGATTGATCAATCACACTGAAGTTTGACGGCATGGGAATTCATCAACGCAATCCTGAAGAAAACAACGTGTTTTCCAGTTGGAGGCGAGCAGATAAATCAGTGACAACCCGCTGGGGATGTGTGAAGAAAACCTCCCAAGCAGAGCTGGCGACTACACATAGAGCTGACGTTTGATAATCAATAGCCAGAAACCGCCATGTATAGCAACAGGTTGAAGCAGTTTAAAGGTAGATACAGCTGATGAGATTCATCTGGAAACAGAAATTGGAAAAGGATGACAGCTGTTGTTCTGGGCTTGATCACGGAAAGCACTTAGAACATTTGTTTTTAAAAGAGCTGTACGTAAGTTTATTATTATTAAAAAATAATTAGTATAACATGAGGCTTCTCATGTGTTGAACTCTGTGGAGGTGCAGGTTGCCATTGTCTACGCACAATCATGACTAACATTCTGCGCGTATGCTTTGGTATGAATAGTATATTTGCAAGTGCATAATTTCTTATGTCTTCTTAGTGTCTTTTATGTCATGCCTGTTTTTCAAGCAGCAATAAAATCAACCCTGCACTTTATCATTTTAAATCAATGCCAAACATTTACTAGTATCTTCTTTATCTCTCTGAAGTGAGTAATTTCCGCTTTTCTCCATTTTATATCAAACAATTTGACTTGGATTTGGTTTTGGTTTTGGCTTTCCTTTATTTAATCTCTCCACGTACACTTTAAAAAATTAAAAATACACACTCAGGCAGGCTCCAAGGTACTGGAAAAATATGACAATAGATATTAGATCTTTGTCATCTCTGTAGCTTTATATCTCTCTATTACATTTTTATTACCGGGCGCAGCAGAGCTCCAGTGGCTGCTCTGATCCTCGTGCAACCTTAATGCCACACCCAAGATTAAAGCAGAGACTTCAATTCAGACTGAAAGGCTAAGACTTCCTTAACACTCTGAATCATTTATATAGGAGGGGAATGAGGGAAAGGAAAGAGACACCATTCATTCATTCATTCATTCATTCATTCATTCATTCACACACACAGACACACACAGACACACACAGACACACACAGACACACACACAGACACACACACACACACACACACACACACACACACACACACACACACACACACACACACACACACACACACACACACACACACACACACACTCACACACACACACAGCATTTGTAGGAGCAATGACTCCCCGATTTTACTTCAAAGTACTCTCCAAATCAAATGTTAGTGCCCCCCCCCCCCCCCCCACCCCTGTCAGCCATATCCTGAGCATAATTGCTTTCAACAATTTTAAAGGAGAACTTCTCAAGGTTTTAAATCACAAGAATGGTTGGAAGACGCCCAGTGTGTTGAAGCCCACTCACTAGTGACTTTTTGACAGGAGATACTTTGATGAAGCTTAACCCTGGAATTTGAACATGGCCCGGAGGATTTCAAATGTCAGCTGTTTAATAAGAAAAGAAGGAATGCCAAACATCCGATTGCACTACATGCATGTCGATGATCTCGCTGTTGATATTCATGACTTTCCCCCATTTTCTAATAGCTTCTTATCAGTAAAGCATTCCTACTCTGTTGTAAACACATAAATAGCTTATTCAGAGTGCGTCTGAACAGGTGCCCATAAATTGCCTCTGAAGGCAGCTGGTGTGAAGGGCCGACAAGAGCAGCGGAGTCATTTCAGAGCGCCATGAATCACGGTGCCTCGTGCAGAGGTACGAGTCGCTGAAACACGCAACGACTCCCTGGTTTCTCATTAGAGCTTGATGTGGTAACTGTGGTGGCTCGGTTCTCTCGGCTCTAGATATCACTGCTGACGTATGTCAAAGGAAAGACTACGGAACAAACTGCAATTGCTGTTGGAAAGACGGTAGAAATGAAAAATGTTTCACGAGCCGTCTGAAAATCAAACAATGGTGAGATTGTGGTGACCCACAATTGCTGTGTGAGACATTCACCAAGGGACTGTACCTTTAAGGTAAACAGTTCCGGTTTACGACAGTTCGTGTTTACGTCAGTTACGATTTGAACTCATGTGCGAGTAAGACTCGTTTGTTTTGATGTGGAGAGTAAAGCTGACTCGACCCATCTCCGTCTCTTGTCTCATCATTTACCCGACTCCACAATTGGTGACCCCGACGTGAGTTGGATACGACTGTAAAATGTTGCACATCGACGGTGATAACAACGCGCCCGCCGCGGCGCCGGCCGCCGCTGGCGGTGCGGCTATCGACGCGGCTAACGTCGGCGCTATCTATGCTGCCACCGTCAAGTTGCCGGACTTCTGGCAGAACAACCCACGGTCGTGGTTCCAACATATCGAAGCCCAGTTCCAGCTGAGGGGAATAACACAGGACGTGACTAAATATTTCCACGTTGTAGCAGCCTTAGATGCCTCGACGACGGCCAGGTGTATGGCGCGGTTGGAGGCTCCTCCAGCTGTCGGCAAGTACGACGCGCTCAAGGGGTTCCTCGTGAACCTTTTTGAACTGTCGGAGCTGGAGAAGGCGGACCTGAACGGCCTGGGCGACGGCAAGCCGTCTGAGTTGATGGAGAGGATGCTGGCTGTGCTGGGCTTGGCGGATCCCTCCTTCCTTTTCGCCCACATCTTCCTGCGGCAGCTTCCAGCGCCCGTGCGCACTGCTCTGGCCAGCTCACCCCTCTTTGCCTCCAAGGACTACCGGGCGGTGGCTGTAGAGGCCGACAGGATTTTCCTCGCCAACAGGCAGCAGTTTGTTCATGCGCTGTTGCCTCCCCAGCACACATCGGCCCCGTTTCCGCCGCAGGGGTACGACCCGGACACCGCAGCCGCTGTGACCGCCCGCCGACAGCATGACGACGGGTGTTGTTACTACCACGCCAGGTTCGGGGCCAAAGCCAAGCAGTGTCGCCAGCCTTGCAGTTTTGGGGCCCCGGGAAAAGCCCGGGCCAGCGCTCATTAACAGCTGTGAGCGCTGGTCGGGACTGCAGGCTGTTGTTCGTCACTGACACCTTGTCCGGCCGGCGGCTGCTGGTCGATTCTGGGGCTCAGCGCAGCATCCTGCCGGCGACGCCTGTGGACACTATGGCTGGCGGCCATGGCCCCCCGATGGACGCCGCCAACGGCACACCCATTCGTACCTACGGCACGAGGTATGTGGATGTGTGTTTCGGCGGCCGGCGTTTTGGTTGGGATTTCGTCATGGCTGCAGTGTCTACGCCACTCCTGGGGGCGGATTTCCTCTGCGCATACAGGCTGCTGGTGGATGTTACCAACTGCCGCCTGATCGACGCCCTCTCCTTTGCTTCGTTCCCCTGCACGCTGGGGGGGGTGGGGGGGCTTTGTCTTGCGAACACGTTTGCCACCGGGGACCTGTATCAACGCCTGCTGGCTGAGTTTCCTGACATCACCACGCCAACGTTTTCATCGGCTGTGGCTAAGCATGGTGTGGAGCACTACATCACCACGGTTGGCCCCCCGGTCTATGCACGGGCCCGCCGCCTGGACTCTGCCAAGCTCGCGATCGCCAGGGAGGAGTTCGCCACCATGGAGCGCCTCGGCATCGTACGCCGTTCCAAAAGTCCGTGGGCCTCCCCCCTGCACATGGTGACCAAGGCTGATGGCGGTTGGCGTCCGTGTGGTGATTTCCGTCGCTTGAATAACGCCACCACTCCCGACCGGTACCCGGTACCGCATATTCAGGATTTCACCGCCCACCTGGCTGGCGCCGCCGTCTTTTCAAAGGTGGACCTGGTACGCGGTTACCATCAGGTGCCCGTCCGCCCGCAGGATGTCCCCAAGACGGCGGTCATCACGCCCTTTGGACTTTTTGAATTCCTGAGGATGCCTTTCGGCCTCAAGGGTGCAGCGCAGACGTTCCAGCGCCTCATGGATTCTGTGCTGCGGGACATGCCGTTCCTGTTCGTCTATCTGGATGACATCCTCGTTGCCAGTGCGTCCGCGGACGACCACCTGACGCATCTACGGCAGCTGTTCGGTCGGCTCAGTGAGCATGGTCTCATTGTCAACCCGGCCAAGTGCGAGTTTGGCCGGTCATCCATCACCTTCCTCGGCCACCACGTCACTCCGCAGGGGGCGGTTCCCCTCCCGGCCAAGGTGGACGCCATCGCCAGTTTCCCACGTTCGCGCACGGTGAAGTCCCTGCAGGAGTTCCTGGGCATGGTGAACTTCTATAACCGTTTCCTTCCCCATGCGGCCCAGCTCATGCGACCCTTGTACAACGCCTTACGGGGCAGGAAGCCTGCAGACGTGTTGGATTGGTCCACGGAAATGACGGCTGCCTTCGATGCTGCCAAAACCGCGTTGGCCAACGCTGCTCTGCTGGCGCACCCGTCTCCGACCGCCCCTGTTGCTCTTACTACGGACGCCTCTGATTACGCCGTGGGGGCTGTGTGTGAGCAGTGGGTGGGAGGAGCCTGGCAACCGCTGGCCTTTTTCAGCAGGAAGCTCCGCGACAACGAGAGGAAATACAGCGCTTTTGACAGGGAACTCCTGGCTCTTTTCCTCGCCACCCGTCATTTCCGCTTCCTGCTGGAGGGCCGTCGGTTCACGGCTTTTGTGGACCACAAGCCGCTGACGTTCGCCATGGCCAAGTCTTCGGAGCCATGGTCTGGTCGACAGCAGCGTCAGCTCTCCGCCATCTCGGAGTACACCACTGACGTTCAGCATGTGGCCGGCAAAGACAATTTTGTGGCCGACTGCCTCTCTCGGGTGGTTATTGGTTCCGTCCACTTGGGCCTCGACTACGCAGCTATGGCTGGGGATCAGGCTATTGACTCTGAGGTGCAGGCCTACAGGACAGCCCCCACGGCACTCCTCATGGAGGATGTGGTGTTTGGCACGGCCAACACTGCGCTCCTCTGCGACGTCTCTACTGGCCAACCGCGCCCCATGGTGCCTGCTGGCTGGAGGCGTAAGGTTTTCGACACGATCCACAGCCTTTCCCATCCAGGGGTGAAGGCCTCTGCCAAGCTCGTGGGGGCCAAGTTCGTCTGGCCGGGCCTGCGGAAGGACGTCAGGGCCTGGGCTGCTGTCTGTGTGGCGTGCCAGCGTGCGAAGGTGACTCGGCATACCAAAGCCCCCTTGGCACTCTTCAAAGTGCCGGAGAGGCGTTTCGACCACGTGAACGTGGACCTGGTGGGCCCGCTTTCACCCTCCCGTGGTTACACCTACCTCCTCACCATGGTGGACCGGACCACCAGGTGGCCAGAGGTGGTTCCCCTGTCCTCCACTACAGCAGCTGAGGTGGCCCGGGCGTTCGTTATGGCTTGGGTGGCCCGTTTCGGCACACCGTCAGACATTTCCTCAGACCGGGGGCCGCAGTTCACGTCGGAGCTTTGGACTGCGGTCGCCGGTGTCCTGGGAGTGAAGGTCCACCGCACCACGGCCTATAACCCACAGAGCAACGGGCTTTGCGAGCGGTTTCATCGGGACATGAAGGCCGCGCTCAGGGCCAGCCTTACGGGCGGCGACTGGGCTGACCGCCTCCCGTGGGTTATGCTGGGCCTTCGCTCCGCCCCCAAGGAGGATCTTCAGGCCTCGTCGGCAGAGCTGGTGTACGGCCAGCCCCTGCGCGTCCCTGGGGAGTTTCTTCCGGACGCCACGGCCCCGTGGTCGGCTGCCTCCCATCGTGCTGCGTCCCGGGACATTGCGGACGCTTTCATTCCCGTTCCGACGTCTCGCCATGGCCTCCCCCGGTCCTACGTTCCCAGGGATTTACCGTCGGCCAAGTACGTCTTCATCCGCCACGATGGCCACCGTACCCCGCTGCGGCCCCCCTACGATGGGCCCTTCCGCGTCTTGGAGGGTGGGCCTAAGAACTTTGTGGTGGATATGGGGGGCAGGCCTGAGCGGGTGGCTATAGACCGGCTCAAGCCTGCTCATGTGGATGTTGGCGAACCGCTCCAGCTGGCTCAGCCCCCGCGACGGGGGCGCCCGCCTGCGGCAGCCTCGACCCCTGGTCCTGCGGCGGCCTCGACCCCTGCTCCTGCCTCTTGCCCTTCTCCTGTTAGGCGCAGCCGTTCTGGCCGCCTGGTCCGCCCGCCTAGGCGTTGATTTTTCTAGGGACTGTTTCGTACTAGTGTATTCTGTTTGGCGCTAGTGGGTGTCCGATGTTCTCTGTGTGTTGCCTGTTCGCTCTGGACCTGTTGGTTTGGGTGAATTCTGGGGGGGCCTGTGTGGTGACCCACAATTGCTGTGTGAGACATTCACCAAGGGACTGTACCTTTAAGGTAAACAGTTCCGGTTTACGACAGTTCGTGTTTACGTCAGTTACGATTTGAACTCATGTGCGAGTAAGACTCGTTTGTTTTGATGTGGAGAGTAAAGCTGACTCGACCCATCTCCGTCTCTTGTCTCATCATTTACCCGACTCCACAAGATGAGACTAACACCAGATGCAGTTTGGTTCGAGACATTAACTCCTACACTACGCTCCTTGCTGATTAATACTGGATCTAATGATGTAGCACAACGACTGTCTTGTGTAGTACACATTTCTAATGATATCCAACCATTGTATTGCTCGGCCTGTTGGGTGCTTCATTTTCAGTATAATCTGTCCAGGTACAGCAGATGGCCTTTGGCTAATGATGGCATATTTACAAGAGTCTTTAGAAATGTAATTGTAAAATAAAGTAGATAAAAAGTGAAATCATCAACTTGACTTTTTGCTCGTACCTTACATATAAATTGAATTCTGACTTAAGTACCTCTCCATTATATTTCTAACTGAAAGATATCATTTATTTATCCTGTTGCATGTAAAAAAAATACTGAATATGAAGAAAGGGTTATTTCATGGGGAATAACCTGTTTGATTCACAACCTTCTCTTCCTTTTTGCTTCTTCCATGTCTCTTTTGGCTCTAATGTCCCAAAGACTGTTTTCAATGCGTTTCTGAGATGAAACCTCATCATTTGCTTCCCATTCTAATAAGGAGAGCCAGAGAGGCGGAGAAGCACAAGATGGAGTCAAAATGCACCGCCTCTGTCCCAAGGCCTGCGAGGCGAGACCATCTCACATCTCATCGGCAGAAGGAAAAACAAGTGTCGTGGAAGCCAGTCATCTACTCCCATTATCCTTGCACTTAGCAACAAATAGAGGTGATTCCAGATTGTGCCATGGCCGGGCCGCCTCCGCAGAACTCATTTGTAAAGACTGACAGCCTGATGATGACTTTGGTGGTGTAATTTACAACCGGCAGGACCCAATCTGGAGCTATGAAAGAGTGCAGCTCGACGTTGCCTTAATGCTGCCCTGCTGACATCTTTAATAGCGTATCAGCTATACCTGCATGCTTCATGGCCTGGAACAATGTCACGTTTGTTCCCATGTCGTCCATGTTGAATGTCTCTGACTGAGAAGCACTGGTAAAAGGACACTGAACAGTCCCACAAACAGTAGCGGCCAAAGAAAGACTAACTAAATAGTAAGTAAAAACGTTTCTTTTAAAAGTCAGAACTTGTCACCGAGATATCTGATCGAAAAGAGCCTCATGTGATGCAGCCACACAAGGTTATATTTATTTCATTCTGCAAATGACCAGAGACATCGGTCCGACAGTGAGCTCCATTATCATTATGGTAAGGTTAGGGAAGGTTCACGGTCGTGGTTAAAACAAAATCAAATATTATTCACCCCTAATTATTAAGTTTGTTCTTCCTTAATCTTTGTTTCATGTTGTCTTGTTTAATGTACATATTCATTTCAATTTTTGTTCATTTGTGTAAGTGGATGAGCTTGTTAATCTTGCTTTGAAAAGCACTTTACAAATATAATGAATTATTTCCCTTCATACAGTATAAACTTTTGGGTCAAGGCTAAACAAAGCCGAGTACCAACACTGAATGTTTGTGTTGTGACATACACTATATCCACGCATTGCATATGATGATGATAAACATGATGGTCCCATAGTCCAGGCGACACTGTGAGACAACCATCCGTTACCCATCACAATGCACAGTTATTACCAAAACGATTATTTCTCCAGTATGTGGTAGGTACTTTGTGTTTGGAAATGTCACCCTTTCATGCTGTATTTTCCACACCATCTCATTTATTTCCTATGAAGGTGTACATCAGTGCTGCAACAGACCGGTCTCAAGAACATTTAAAGCTTACGGTGCTGATGCACAATAAGGAAGGATGAACTCAACCACAATGTGAGACAGTGTGACAAACCACTCGTATTGAAATTCCCTTGAAAACTTAAAAGAGAGAAAATCTAAAACATCTTACTGAAAGTAGAGCCCAGACAAAGAGCCAATTAAAAAGGTGCTCCACAGGCTTCACGGCGGCGGCCCCTTGGCGGTAACGTGCTGCTACCTAATGTTTTCTGCTGTCTTTATCTGAGGATTGTAAAATTGGAGGAGCTTCGAGCGACTGAAGGGACTCCTTAAAGTTCTAATTACGCAGCAGCATCTCTCTTCCTATTTATTGCTTTCTTTGTTCAAAACTGTTCACCGGAAAACAGAACGGAGCCGGAGGACGATTTGGAAGCTCCTTCTCTTACAACGTGTGACAAAACCCCCCTCTATTTAACCAATCTGAACATGCACACACACTTTCACTGTATGTTTGCTGTTTAGGGTTTAGAGGAAGTGCTGTGCAGAAACGGTTGGTTGTCACTCCCCTCTGCAAAAGCCACTGTAGCAAACGGGGACAAAAGGAGAAACTCAGGACCTTGTGGTTTACGTCCTAATCTAAAAGATTCAGATTTGATGGAATCTGGATGAAAGGCTCTGATATGAAAGCACTTCCTTTTGAGAGGAGATTGAAAAACAGTGACTCTCCCGCTGGTAACGTAAGGGGATTAGGACTGTTGGTTGTGTGTTATGACTCCACAGTGTTGGTTGCAGAGGATGTTCCCTTCAAACAGGATTACAATCAGTGAGTTCCCGGCCCACGGCGGGTCCCTTTGATTTGGAAGCGTTTGAACACTTGTTTGTCTCTATTTGCAATCTCTATTTTTGGAGGATAAAGACTGAAGGGGAAATTATGATTTTTGCTGGTGCAGTGATAAGGAAACGATTAGAAATGCACTTGTACTTATGATGTGATTGATGAAGTGAGAGAGAACCAAAAAAAAGTCCAAGCGACAGTTTGGGATTCAGGAGGGGAGAGATGATGAATGTGTAAAAAACAGACAAAAAGGAGGATGGAAGCTAGCTGTGTTTGAAATAAGAGGTGGTGGGAGAAAATGGAGACATGTTGGAGGGAGGACAGGAGGCAGAAGGAGAAAATAACAAGGTAAAAGTAATGATGAAAAGATGATGGAAGGAAGCGAAAGATGGAAGTATCGAATACATGAAAGCAGGGGCAGTATGAAAGGAGCGAAAGGGAGGGAATCGTACGGAAGGCCTGAAGGAAAGATCAGTAAGCAAACTGGAAAGAGACACAGGGCCAAACGTGATTAGTGACAGAGCAGCATTTGCACAGCGGACATCTTGAAACGGAGCGTCGTGTGCTCCCTCACTTCCCTGACTTCATTAAACGAATCCACTTCCACTCTTCCCTGAGTGAGCTGTGATTAGCGTTGGCCAGCTCACTAATTTACCTCCATTTACTCCGACCTTTGCTGAGCATCTGCAGCAAGAATACTTTCCCAGGTTCCTGGTTGGGCATTTCACCAGCTAACAGGGCAGTGGGCAAAATAATCACCAAACAATCACCACTTTGTCCCCTTTTAAGTATTCTCTTCCATAATAAGCAGCGGCAACAAAAAATGCAGCTGGTGGTGTAGTGGGTAGCACAGTTGCCTCACAGCGAGGGTTCGATTCCCGGTTTGGGTTCCTTCTGTGTGGAGTTTGCATGTTCTCCCCGTGTAAGCGTGGGTTCTCTCCGGGTTCTCCGGCTTCCTCCCACAGTCCAAAGACATGCAGGATGGGGATAGGTTCATTGATGACTCTAAATGTCCCGTAGGTGTGAATGAGTGTGAATGGTTGTTTGTCTCTACATGTTGGCCCTGTGATAGACTGGTTACCTGTCTGTCTCTACATGTTGGCCCTGTGATAGACTGGTTACCTGTCTGTCTCTACATGTCAGCCCTGTGATAGACTGGTTACCTGTCTGTCTCTACATGTTGGCCCTGTGATAGACTGGTTACCTGTCTTTCTCTACATGTTGGCCCTGTGATAGACTGGTTACCTGTCTTTCTCTACATGTTGGCCCTGTGATAGACTGGTTACCTGTCTGTCTCTACATGTTGGCCCTGTGATAGACTGGCGTCCTGACCAGGGTGTACCCTGCCTTCGCCCAATGGGATCGGCTCCAGCCCCCCGCGACCCTGAATACAGGATAAGCGGTAGACCATGGATGGAACAAAAAATGGTGCCATACTTCTGCTGAGATTCTAAAACAAAGATCTGCAATGTACAGACACGTGAAAACTGAGGCTGCAACTAAAGTTTATTACCATCATCGACTATTCTGTTGATTTTCCTCATGATTCATCTATTACTTGTTTAGTCTACAAAACATCAAGTTCCAAAATCCCAAGGCTTGACTTGTGTTATATGACCAATATTTAAAAGAAAAAAACCCAGTGGTATTAAATGTGCATCAATATTAAACAGAGAAAACCAACGTCTTCTCACACCGGGGAGCTGGAACCAAGGAGCGTTTGTTATGTTTGCTTGGAAATGACTGATCGATTCTCTAAATAGCTGCAGATTCATTTTTTTTTTATCTTAATTGTTTCAGCTTTCAGGAAAAAACAACTAAATAAATAAGTGGACGAAGATAACAGATGCAGACACAGGGATGGCTGTGTGGTGCAATGACAATAATATTGTCAATATTATTGCTTCAATATATTTCAGAAGAATTATGTTCTATATTATTCATAGTAAATGTATCATAGTATATTTTGCCACTCAAAATTAAAGGACTCCACAGTGCACCCGAGGCAAATCCATTGTAACGGCAGACTATCGATGTACATATCTGTGTTGATAGAATGTTTGAAATAAAACCAACCTTGTATTTTTAAGGATTTATGTCTCAGCAGCAGCAGCAGCATGTCATACTTCCTAGTAGGCTATGGCAGCGGCGGAGTGATATCACCTAGCACTTATAAGTTACCGGTTCTATAATAGTTTGTTTACCTGCTGTCATTGCTACAGACGCAGAGTAGCCTGCAGTGCTAGTTTCTTCAATCTCACAGAAATGGACACTTTTGGAGAATATACTGAAACGAGCGTCTGTGGAGACCGAGATAGCCCCCGCTGGAGCTGAGAACCGGGACCAAACAAACGGAGACTGGTGGTGCCAGGAGGGAATCCCCCACAACGCGTCCGAGGGTTAACGGGTCTACGGACAGAGCAGAGGTTCGGGTTCGCGGTGCGTAATTGTGGGTTCTCATGGCCGTTGGCTGCCCGGTCTTTGGGTGAGGTCCCAGGGCTTTTCACCCAGGTCTGAGGGCATGAGTCCCGACAATTCGTCCTGGTTCGATTGCCTATTAACAGTATTTCGGGCGGCGCGTCTTAGAGTTTTGAGTCCGACGGTCCGCATGTGTGGATTCGTGGAGCCGCCCGCTGCCGGTCTGCGGTCCAAGGGCTTTTCACCCAGCTCTGAGGGCACGAGGCCCGAATATTCGGCGGTGTTCATGTGTCTATTTACCGGAGGGAATCCCTGCAATGCATCCGAGGGTTTACGGTTCTCCGGACGGAGCAGTGGTCCGGGTTCGCGGTGCGTATTTGTGGCTTCGTGTGGCCGTGGGCTGCCCGGTGTTTGAGTGAGCTCCGAGGGCTTTTCAGACAGCCTTGGGGGTATAAGTGCCGACAGTTTGGCCTGGTTCGATTGCCTATTTACGGGCAGTATTTCGGGCGGCGCGTCTTAGAGTTTTGAGTCCGACGGAGCAAAGTAAAGTTCCGCTGCTGCTGAGAAACTAGTTCCTCAAAAATGGATGATTCATGCGATGCGAGGTTAGTTTTGTTTCAAATATTATTCTATCAACACAGATATGTACATTGACAGTCTAGTGTTTCAATTGATTTGCCTCGGGTGCACTGTGGAGTGGGCAAGACTGTTTTTAATGCCTGTCCAGCTAGAACCATTGACTTGCGCTAGCCATAGCACAAGCGAACTCGGCAACTAGAAGAACTGAATGAAATTTCTTGAAAACGTCTCCAGACGTCTCAAACACACCGGCTCACTTGGAAAATAGGTCTTATGTCCAAAATTCTGAACTATCCCTTTAATACTACACAATATAATTTCAGAATGCATGTATGTTGACTATGATGTATGTATGTTGACTATGATCATAATCAGGGTTTGACTTCATGAGGATCAGGAAAAAGGATTAAACATAACTTCAATGCTGCTCAATATTACTGGCAAAATGCATCCCCCTTAAAAAGCCTTTCCTTTGCTGGAAGTCTTTGTTCAGCACTGCTGTGTGTTGTTTGGTGCAACTGCTCAAAATGATTATGGCAGCGCTGAACTGAAACCTGACAGCTCTGCTAATTCAGCCGGGGCCTGCGGTTCGACGTAATCAAAGCAATATCTTCCTTTAGCATAAATTCAATGGACACTTTGGGATCCGATGAAATGTTTTCCACAAATAGTTTCACCGCTTGAAGCAAGAAAAGTGAAGACAGTTTGCCACAAAAATGCCATTTCATTTTTCAGGCAAAGAAACTCGGGGGAAAGACATTTTGTTTTGAACGGAAGTCTTAACATAAAACACACACACAAATAAAGATATATAGATGTGCACACACACACTCACTGTCTTTCCCTCTACACCTTTTATTATTATTATTATTATTATTATTATTATTACTGTTAGAAGGATCCGTGGACAAGTTTAGTCTCACCTGGGAGAAGGAGTTTGTCTGAGAAAAAAGGAGAATATAAAACAGACAGTTTCCTTCTCACTACTAATAAACACTTAAAACAATAAGTAATGTTGACTGAACCGATAACTCAGAAAGGATGTTGTCCAAAATAACGAAAGAAATACAAAAAGCAAAGACTTAAGTCAGAACTGACTGTGTTTTTCCCCATTTCCTATCACATTATTTCCTTTCATCTTGTGACTCCCACAGGTTGGGAACCCCAGATTGGTTGAAATATTATTTTTTTCTTTCAATCGACTAATCGATTAATCAACTGGCAACAGCAGCACACAGATTTAGAGAAACTATACAAACCAGCCTTGAATTAAGCAAACTGGAGAGTCAGAGGAAACTCATTTTGATGCTGAACGGGAGCAAACAGTTACAGTGACTCAGTCCAGTCGGGACCGCTGGGGGAAACTCCCTGAACTGCAATAGAGCCAAGGTCAGGTACAGGGTAGCTCATAATCACTGGAATTATTCCACATTAGATAAAAAATCTTCCTTTCATGTGCCAAAGCGGTTTTGACTCATTAAAAAAAAATCTCTGCAGGCAGGCAGTGACCTCTGGCTTCATCAAGGTATAATTAATGGCATTTATGTCTGAGCACGCTCAGTCCGAATGTGTGCACCGCCGGCTGAAGCAGCAAACTGTTGTTTAGGTCATGACAAAAAGGACCAGCTGAACTCGCTGTGAGCCGGCCGCTCAGTCACGAGGATCCCTGTATCCCTCTATGAGTCATCAGTGTTTAACAGTCAGAGACACTTATGGGCCAGCAGTCTGTGTGTGTGTGTGTGTGTGTGTGTGTGTGTGTGTGTGTGCATGAGAAAGACTGTGTTTCATTGTGGAATTGCAGTTTCAAGTCCTCAAGGCCTTTTTTAGGAGTCTGACAAACTGCATCTGTGTGTGTGTGTGTGTGTGTGTGTGTGTGTGTGTGTGTGTGTGTGTGTGTGTGTTGAGCTCACAAGCCTGAAGCCATTGCTGTCACTAGTCACTTCTCCCACTGCAGCCAGTCAAGCTGTGTGATTGATGTCTGATGCTGTGTGCACTCCATTCTAACTTTCTTTTTCAAGTCCAGATTGGATTGCCGGTGTTAAAATCCTTCACTCTGCCAATGATCCTTGAGTGTTTCCTATTGATCACAGGTTTCTTTTTCCTCGGGCAGCGTGCTCAGCGAAGGCTAATTTCCTCATTTATACAAGCTTTTAAGATGTATTTTGCTGGGACAGCTCCAGCCGCTCGCCAGGAGGCTTGGGGAGTAACAGATTAAGTGGAACTGCGTCATGTTTTAAGAATATAAATAAAAAACTGAACTCCGTTACAAAAAAAATAATCAGATTACCAACACATTTTGTAAAAACGGAGATTATTAGCAGTTACATTACTGTGATTTAATGATCTGTGGATTAGGTTACTTACTCTTATTTAATAGGTAAATAGTCATTGTGTCAGAATACCTTTTTAAAGTGACCCAGCCAACCTGGCCCTACACCCTGTACCCCGTATAGGTGGGTAGAGATTAAAGATGGAATCATGGGTACAAAAATAACCCCAATGCCGGAAATCAGCAGCGACAGTTTGTGGAATTAGACTGTGTATTGGTTTGTGTTAAGTGACACCCTGAGAGATGCAAGGTTGGTGTGTTTTCATACCTTTTATTACTAACCATCAACTTGAGAGCATCGGTTTGGATTTTGCATAACCAGGCATAATCGTTTCTTCTTTGAAATAAATGTTCTGTGTTGATAAAAAAAAGTGTACACCGAAGAAGGCAGAGCCGAAATGTCTGGATTTAAGTGCTCTGTTGCTAACACAAGAAGAAAACATAGCGAGCATGCTACTTATATATATATATATATATATATATATATTAATCTTTATGATTTGAATGTATTGTATGGTGTCTTTCATGCAAAGAAAGGCTCCTATAAATACAGTGTATTATTATGTATTATTATGTACACTGTATTATGAAATGGTATTATGTCAAGACACTCAAGATGGCCGCAGCGTGAGGGAGCGCAACGCAGGCGTGTCTGCTCTCTTAAAATAGCTCGACAAATTATCCTTTTTGTGCTATATACACCTTTGTCATATCGGAGTGTTTAAAGTCCTGCTTTTTCTCCTGCCTGTTGTTGTTTGGCACAACGTTTGGACAACACTTAAACCGCAAACAATGGCTGATCAACAAAGCCTGATCTCCCTACAAACTTTGTGGGACGGCATACAACAGATCAAGACTGAAATGCTCGCTCACCTTGATGCAAAAGTGGATCCAATACAAACAAAATTGTGCAACATCCAGGTGTCTCTGGACACTCTTGGAGAACATGTTTCCTCATTAGAGCATCGGGTCGGAGCAAACGAGGACGACATCACAAATCTCAGCACGCTTACCAAGGAGCTAACTAAGGACAATGCCTACCTGATGGACAAGATTCAGGACCTGGAGACCCGAAGCAGAGCCTCTAACCTTCGCTTTGTAAGGATTCCAGAATCCGCGGAGGGCCGTGATATTCTGGGCTTCATGTCCAAGCTAATCCCACACCTGCTCGGCCAGGAAAACTTTTCCACTCCGCCGGTCATTGAGCGGGCGCATCGCACACCTATGTTCCGCAACAATGACAGAGCAGGTCCAAGACCCATCCTGATCAAACTCCTCGACTTCCAGGATAAGGTGAAAATCCTTCGCCTTGCCAGAGAGAAGAAAGAGCTGGTGTTTCAAGGTAATCAAATACATATATATCCTGACTTCAGTGCTGAACTAGTGAAGAAACGCCGCTCCTTTGATCCTGTTAAACGGAGACTCCATGAGTTAAACTTAAAATACTCTCTCCGGTATCCGTCCACTTTGAGTGTCATTGTCAATGGGAAAGCACAGCAGTTTACCTGTCACAGAGCCGCTGAAGCTGCTTTTATGACCCTCTCAAGCTCTCCTGTGACTCCCATGAACTCTTCCTAATAAGAAAAGTTCACACCGAACCACAAGTGCTAATGCGGTAGCAGTTTCTGCAACCATTAGGCCTATATGAACAGAATCCTGCTGTAACTGCGCTTCTTTTTTTTTTTTTTTCCTCGTTGCCAGCCGTGAACGGCTGTTGTTTACATCTGGCTGTCATCCGGTGTAAAACTGAACTTTTTCTTCTTCTGTTGGATCTGTATGACGGCAGGCAGCCAGCTTGGCTGTGCGTTGTCGCCACCTACTGGACGGGAGTGTGGTAAAAATGAACAGTAGTACTAAAATGCTAGTTGTTTTCAGTTCTACTGACAGCTGAACGGCACGGAGCTATGTCACCACTTTTTTTCTTTTTTTTTTCTCCACCCCTTCTTTTTGATGCAGACTAACCTGTGTTGCAGACCATTCTTGGTCTTTGTCCCTCTCACGGAGATGCCTTGGCCTAGGATGGCTGGGGCCGCTGGGTCATCGTCTATGTTTTTTGTGTTTGTGTTTGTTTTGTGTTTTTGTGTTTTGTGTACCAGTTTTTGTGTCATATTATCACAACCCTCTATAACTTTTTTTGATCACCTTATCTGCCTAGCCCTGAACAGTGCTATTATTCATATAAACCTCAACGTTCTTACTGAATAATATTAAAGGTTTAAGAATCATTCACCTGAATATCCGAAGTCTTGTGCCAAAAATTGATTTACTTCGTGCATGGGTAGTCCAACACAATCCCAATATTATTACTTTGTCTGAAACATGGCTCAATAGCAACATCTCTGACAATGAAATAAAACTTGAAAACTATGTACTATACAGAGCTGATAGAGGCTCCAGGGGAGGTGGTGTGGCTACTTATGTTTCCTCTAATTTAGCTGCCGAGCTAATTATACCTACAGTTAAACCAATACATTTTGAATGCCTTTTTGTCAAAATCATATTTCATCACAATAAATATATTACTGTTGGTAATGTGTACAGACCACCCTCTGCCCCTGTAGAGTCTTCCAAGTGTTTGATGTCTACCTTTGATTCTATCTCTTCTAAAAATGAAATGATTATTCTAGGTGATTTTAACAAAAACTGGTTAGACAAGTCATCTGTTAAAGACAAAAATAACTTTGAAAATCGTAATTTAACACAACTCATAAAGGAACCCACTCGAATTACTCCTAAGTCTCAATCCCTGCTTGATTGGATACTTGTCACTCACCCTGAAAGATTTGTTGAAAGTGGTATTTTGTCAGACTGCTTCAGTGATCATTCAGTTATCTATTGTGTTTGGAAAATTAAAATTCCAAAAACACCACCAAAATTAATAAAAATCAGACAACATAAGAAAATGAATATTGACTTGTTTATTAATGATTTAATTTCTATCAATTGGGACAGGTACCAGTTAATACCAACTGCTCAGGATGCCTGGGACTTTCTTTACTCTGAGTTCACACAAGTAGTAGACAAACATGCACCTTGGAAAATCTCTAAGGTCAAGGGACGACATCTTCCCTGGATAAATGCCGATCTTTTAAGTCTCTTCAGACAGAGGGATAAGGCCTGGGCTAAATTTCGGCAGACAAGGGAAAATGCTGACTGGGAAACATACAGGAAACTAAGAAATATCTCCAAAACAATGACCCGTAATGCAAAATCTGATTATAAGGAATGTCTATCCAATAAGTTTAAAAATCCTAAACAATTCTGGAACAGTATAAAAACCATAATAAATACCTCTGATAAAAGCCCTATTAATAAAATATGTGATGGTAATACGATCATTCATGACCCCTCTTTAATTGCGCAAGTGTTCAGTCAGCATTTTTCCACAGTCTGTTCTGATTTAATTTCTGATTTTTCTTACAATTATTGTTCTTATAATATCCCTGCCTGTCATAAAATCACACCTCAAGAAGTTCAGAATGTTATTAAACAACTTAGTCTGAGTAGCGGCGCTGGCCTTGACGGGATGGAATCAAGATATATTAAATTGGCCTCCCATATCCTTATGTTTCCTCTTGCTGATTTGTTCAATTTGTCTTTTGCTACCTGTGAGATACCAGCAATGTGGAAATATTCACGAATTACGCCAATACATAAAGGTGGCGACATCCTTGATCCAAATAATTATAGACCAATATCAATAATTTGTACCATTGCAAAAGTATTTGAAAAATTAATTTTGAATCAAATATCAGATTATCTCAAAGTAAATTATATTCTGTCACCTTTTCAGTCTGGATTTAGACCTAACCACTCAACAACCACTGCACTTGTAAAATTGACTAATGATATATTTTCAGCATCGGACTCTGGTCATCTCACAGGAGCTATTTTTATTGATTTGAAGAAGGCCTTTGATTTGGTTGACCACTATTTACTTTTAGACAAGCTTCATGCAATTGGTTTTTCGCAAAATGTACTTCTTTGGTTTAATTCCTATTTGCACAATAGAAAGCAATGTGTTGTTTTTAAAGGATGTAAGTCTGATTTATTTGTTCAACAGAGAGGTGTACCCCAAGGTTCGACACTTGGTCCTCTTCTTTTTTCCGTTTTCATAAATGATCTTCCCTCAGTTTGTTCTAATACTTCAGCTCAGCTATATGCAGATGATACTGTCATTTATACCTCTAAATCTAATATTTTACAGATACAAAATGCCCTTCAATCAGACTTTGATGCCGTACAAACCTGGCTCTCATCTAACAGACTGCTGCTCAATAAAACAAAATCTTACTCCATGGTCTATGGTACAAAACATAACTTAAAATTGAAATCTAATAACTTAATAATAACAGGTAATGATGGTATGAATCTGCATAGAGTTGAGCAATTCAAATATTTAGGATTATGGCTTGACTCAGAACTTACTTTCAAACCTCATATTGACTTCATTCTTCGTAAAATCAACTTTGGTATCAGTGTTTTATTTCGATCCAAGAATTGTTTTACACTTAATGTTCGAAGGAAACTTGCCCTACAACTTATTCTACCTTTTTTTGATTATGCTGATGTAGTATATCTAAACGCATCTAAAACCAATCTTCTACCCCTCAACACAGCATATAATCGTCTTTGTAGATTTGCTCTTGGTTGTTCTTTCTACACTCATCACTGTATCATGTATAATGTACTCAACTGGCCCACCCTCAGCATAAGAAGACATAATCACTGGTTACAGTTTATTTTTAAATGTATACACTGCAATTATCCTGCTTATTTACAACAATTTTTGATTCCATATTCTACAACATACCATTTACGGCACTCATCCCAGTACTTCTTCCTTACCCCCACAGTGAACAAAACAATTGGTAAAAGAGCATTTATGTACAAAGCGCCCTCAGACTGGAATAATCTTCCTTTAAATTTACGCTCATTGACCTCTTTTCATAGGTTTAAATATTCTGTGTCTTCTTATTTTGAGTTAAATTGCACATGCTTCAGATGAATTATATCTTTTTTTTTTTTTTTTTTCTTTCTCCCCACTGTAATTTTTAATTTGAACATTATGATATTATTTTACATTTCTCTTAGTTTATTTAGGCTATTGCTATGGCCATTTGCGGCCATTGAGAGGTTGTGTCCATTTTTTTTTTTTTTTTGTATTCATTTCTTTTATGTCTGTGTTGATGTCTGTTGTCTTTGTTGCTGTATGTTTGTAGATTGTTGATTGTGTCTTGTCTCTTTTCGGTTTGTAATGTATATTAGGACCCCCTCGAAAACGAGAGGATTCCTCTCAAGGGGTTTATCCTATCAAATAAATTTCTGAATGAATGAATGAATGTACCATTTCTCTGTTGCTGCAACAATTTGTGAAGTCTTCTCTGATGTCCTCCAAGCTTCATACTGTTTCATTAAATTGAACGCACATAGTTCATGAGGTTTTCATATTCAAAGTAATGCATCCGGTAGATCTGGCATTAAAGGGATATTTGGATCCAAACAAAGATGGTGTTAGTTTGTCATTGCATTTGCTTATCTTTATGTCCTTGTATCATAGTTTGGATGCAGATACACGATACTTAAATAGAAAAGAGCAGCTCTGACCACAACGCCCTGCTGATTACAGCCTGCACTCTAATTGTCTATCATTTATTTATATACACATGAGTAGTAGACAATAACATCTATTCGTCTAAAACACCATCAGTGCACACATTATTCAACTAATGTAATTATGCATTTAAGTAAATCCAATATCTTCTCTGTAATCATGACTGATTTTGTTGGCGCTATGATGATTCCTACGTTTATCAACCCTTTTATTTATTTTAAGGAGTAATGCTGCTGTCTTGTTCCAGTGAATTCAAATTAAGCTGTGTATTTGCAGAGAGGAAAAATGGCAGCAACTGTGCACCAGTTCCCACGGCAACATATACTCAAGGTTGAAGTACCACTCCTTACGATAATGAGAATTCAGAATCATATTTTCCAACATGGCCATATAGGCAAGTTTTATAGCTACTACGGGAGTGTCGTAAATTAAAAAAAAAAAGTCTGTTGTTGTGTGAGAGACGCACCTGTGCCACAGCCACTTGTGTCTGCTGCTGTTGCTGCTGGAGCTGCTGTTGGAGCAGCTGGATCTGGTGGTGGACTGACAGGGGAGCAGCTGGTGGCAGCGTGCTGGATGGAGGAAGCAGCATCCTGGGGCTGGACATCAGCAAAGAGACCTCCTCCGAAGGCTGATACCAGGGGGAGAGAGCAAGTCAATATTTAGTGGCAGAGCAACTACAACATTCAACAAGTAGCCAGAAAAGACCATTTTGGACCATTTGGACCTAACACTGACTATATACACTGACTATATACATATACATATATATATATATATATATATATATATATATATATATATATATATATATATATATATATGTATATGTATATATAATATGTCTAGCTAATAAACACAGTGAAGCAATTTTCAGCTAAGAGACACATTTTTCTCTCAGGAATCGGTGGAATCCAGCCCCAGAGGCCTTTTATTCAGCAGGAAGGAGGCAGATATTTTCAAAAACTTGAATTGACAAAAAAGTTTCCAGACTGATAGAAATACACAGAAGAAGACAAGACAAGTTGCTCCTTCTGGTGAGACACACACACACACACACACACACACACACACACACACACTATATATATGAATATATGACGGTTGGCGTGTCTGAGACGGATCTTTTAGGTTAATGAGAGGACATTATCCAACTTGATATGTTTTTGGCGCCATATCAAATAATGAATAGCAAAGCAGAGTGCTGTGTGCGAAACAGAGAATTTGTTGGACACGTCGGATCACGTTAAGTGCCGCTGTCTTTTCACGGAAGAGGCTCGGCTGCTTTAGCTTTGACACAGCAAGTGTTGTCAGGCAAACAGGGAGGGTTCGATGACTGAAAGATGATTCAGCAGTCAAACCAGCAGTGAGGGTGGTGGTGTCGGTGACACGGTTGGCTTTCAAGCCCCGTGGAGGAAGATACTTTTCTCGATTGTAGAGAAACAGAATAGGAAGACACAATTCAACTGACTGTCAGCTGCAGAATGAGATACAACACAGATGGAAAATAAATTCCCATTCTTAAATACATTTGGGCAGTCGCCTACAACATTATCCCATAAAACATCCCATATTTTACCTCTCTCCCTTCAGTTCTTATATGTTAGTTTAACCAATAACTATTTCCATAAAAGTAAAATATCCGCGTTTACTGTCGCAAACATCCACTGTCGTCATCCACAGAATATACGAGGAAAACGGTTGGATGGATTTTTCTTGGTAGTGCAGTGAGCAGCGAATACAGAGAGAAAGAGAGACAGAGGCAATTTAACATTACAACAAATGACTGCTTTCAATGTGAAAGTGTCCCTCAGGGCCTGTTGTCAAACCATGTCGATAACCAAAAGTGCGTATAGTTGTCAAAACAGGCACAGCGGAAGGTGAAGAGAAAAGCCAGTTCAAATAAGCGGATACTTTCTGACAGTCTCTCCTGGAAGGCATCCAGGTGTTCATGTGAAAAGTAACAGAAATAACTGCGAGAGCTGCGATGTGCTGAAGGTGTGTGGGGGAAGGGAAGCTATTCGACCGTCCAACAAGCAGTTCTGGAGAAGCTTTCAGAATAACAGCGTTGAACCAAGATCAGCAGCTTTTAGCCTCTTTTAGCCCATCCATTGGATCATGCACTGCATGATTAAGTCTCACTGCTCTCATCAACCCCCTACATCGTTAGCAGCTGTTTTCAGGCAAAAACGTTCATGCAAGCTGAGTGTATGTCACCTGCCCATCACCAACCAAAGAGCGTGGGATGAGAAAAATCCCAGCATCTGCAGCTAAAGACCAAGAGTTTTCTTTTCTCTCTCTTCATTTCAATCATTGAACACATCATTAAGGTCTGGAGGCAGGCATGTTAAACCTAACTGAATATTGAGCTTTAAGAAAACAAAACAACATTTTTTCCCTGAAACCTTTCCTTGTTTTGAGTTTGTATTATTGCATCCCCATCAGCCACTACAATTATAAAAAAATAAAAGCCCAAATAGCTATGAAGATTGCATGGTTAATTACTTTTACTAGATAAGAGATGTGTAACAGGGCAATTCATGTTAGAGGTATTCAGTGGATGAAGATGATTGAGAAAAACACATTTGTCATTATGTAATGCATGACTTGTGGGAAAATGAAAAGTCCATTCATAAAAAAACTACAAATGATAATATCTCATAAATATGAATGATATGAATCATCTCTTAAAGCTGGTGAACCTGGAGATTAATTATAGGACAGATGACTGAGTGAAGTAACAGTAGCACTGATCCACGGTGACCAAAAATTTTATTTTGAGAGACGAGCACTGAATCCAATATGAATGCTTATGCAGAAATTTGAATATGCAAGTAAACAGATATGCCCACACACACACACACACACACACACACACACACACACACACACACACACACACACACACACACACACACACACACACACACACACACACACACACACACACACACACACACACACACACACACACACACACACACACACACACACACACAGAAAGCAGTTTGTTGAGCAAAGAACTAAGTATTCAAACACTGTTGTAGCCTAAACTTGTTTGCCGTAGTCAAACCCAATTACAGGAGACAGCAGTCGAATATTCAAGCTGTGCGGGGGAGTCAGAGAGGAGGGAGGAAAACGGCAAACCAGCGAAATTCCTCATGATAACTCCTCGAGTCCGGCCTGCCAGAGGGAAACTCTCTATTACCATCTAATTCTCACACATGCACTTGCTAATACAGACTCTTAGCGGGCGTCTGGACTCCGAGACTGAGGGTTAAAACAGGTGAAATTGAGACGGTAAGGAAACTGAAGATGGATGACACGGGATAAAGGACGTCTTCATTTCTCCTGCTCCAGCTGTGATTACGCTAGCTGCTTTCTATCTGTCAAACAGACTGTCCCCTCCCACACACACACAGACAGACAGACAGACAGACAGACAGACACGCAGGCAATAAAGCACCGAGAGGTTAGACAGGGTCTGGCTTCCTTCACTGCTGTCAGCCTCCGCTACAGATTTACAACTTTACCGAGGGAGAAAAAAGCCTGGGTGATCACTCTGCAACGTCAGACCCTACCACTAACTGTAACAATCATTATATTGCCGTAAAGGTAGTGGAGAGGATCTGGTGAATAAGTTCACATTAAGCTTTGACACTGTTAAGTATCTGGTTTCTATGATTAAATTAGCTAATAGAATGCTTGACTTGTTGCTAATTTGACATCCATGGTGACAAATTCTGCACATAACTTATGATGTTTAACATGGAAGAAAGTCTGGCACGTTGGGAAAGTTTTCCAAGTCATTGCAGGAAGATTTAAATGCATCGAAATAAAACCACCTTACTAAAAGCTATAATCAATATTTCGCTATGAGCAATGGATCAGTTGGCTATTTGTTTTCAAAGGGAGATCATTGTAGAGATGAACGCACTGAGAATCATCACAATTTCTCCTCAGCTCTACAAAGCGTTATAGCATTCATCACCGTAATGTTCTGTTTTTCTCATCGTGTCCCTTCGGCTGCAGCAGGTAGGTGTTTTCAGTGAAACAGCTCTACAAAGACACTGTACGCTATGTGCCCTGCACTAAATGGCAGATGGACAAAGTTAGTAGCTGATAAACAGAGTTAAACATTTGTCAGCTTAAGAGACACATTTTTCTCTCAGGAATTGGTGGAATCCAGAATCCTCAGAGGTCGGCCTTTTATTGTATGCTGCAGATGTGGCTCTGTGTTTCCTGTGTGTGTAAGGAGTCAATGGTTTTCTGACAAGTTTCTCACCATACTGACTGGAAGGTAAAAGGGGGTTAAAGATTACAACAGCTCAGAACCTCTGGGACAAAAGTCTGCCGGAGCAAAACTGAAGAACATGTTGTGGCTGCACTGCATGTCGGCTTCCTGAGGGTACTGCTAGTGGTAACCTTGCTATCATGCCATCACTTGCTTTCACATCTTTGTCTAGTTATTTGTGGGGAATAACTAAAATAATTGCAATACAGTATAAATACATGATAGAAGAAAATACATGAACAGAAAAGCAAAGCAGTGTGAACAGACTTTCTGTCTAAAGTAAGATAAAACAAATTGTGAAATAGAATAGATTTTGTTTTTTGTGACCTCTCAGATAAGGCTTTCCATTTCCTTTTTTGAAAATGCACAGCCTCAAAGCGAGACTCACGGAGCTTGTTAATAAATACCTGCACCTGTGCGACAAATTTAAGGATTTCTGTGTCTTTATATCAACTTGACTGCCAGTGTTGCTCTTTCACCACACCCAAGTTATTCTAAATGCCATTCTTGTTTTTGTTTTTAATGATGCTATAAAGTCACACAAGTACCAGCATTTCTTTGCATGTCCATTTAACGAGAGCTGTGGTTATAGTGGTTGTCCTCAGCGTTGGCTCTGCTGGTTTTGGTCACCCCTAAGGCCTCCACACCTAAACCCTCAGGGACTTAACCGATCTGGTCGCCTGGTAAATAGTTGCGTGTGAGATGCTACAACCTTGATGACACCAAATCCTGTTATGCAATTCTGGGTTTTTATTTTACAGTTTTTATTGCCTGATTGTAAAGTCTTCCGGGCTGCTTGCCTTACGAGACGAGGGTAATTGGCAAATTATGTATTTACTGATTTTGTCAAAACAGCTTCAAAAAGCAAAATGAAAAGAAATGGCTGATGAATGAAGCAGTGTGTAATTTAGCCCATGTTTAGATCCTCCGATTCCATAATTCTTAAGTACCATCTTAAATCTTTAACGGTAATGTTTCTGTGTCACTTTAATGTCAGGCTAAACCTCTTTGTGTTTAACCTTTTATTTTACACCACCGGGTGTGCAGCTGGATAGGTTTGAAGGACAAACTTTAAAGAAACTTACGCACTGAATGCTCACAAAATATATTGAATGTCAGCGAAGAATGCGGGCTAATTTAGTGAAAAGTAGAGTGATAGAGCCATTGAAAGGAAAGGTGAGAGGGGAGAAATAAAGAAAGAAATAAAAGTGTGGAACTTAAAGTGTGACAATCATTTGAGGTGTGTGGATAACCCTTTTAACTGTTGCTGTGACCATTTGGGCTGACGTTCATGAAAACAATGACTGTGCTGATCAAAAAACCGCACTAAGCTCTGCTTAAGGGGAAAAGGTGGCTGTTTGAACACACTAAGATTACCAGACATGTGTGTGTGAAAAAAGATGTAGATGGACCCACTCAAAGATGAGCAATGCTCAAATGTTACGGTCTGTACTAAAATGCTACGGGTCGTACAATGGCGGGATTCTTTTGGCGACTGACCTTGTGATTCCCTCCCTCCTGATCACAACTTTACAAGTACACACACACACACACACACACACACACACACACACACACACACACACACACACACACACACACACACACACACACACACACACACACACACACACACACACACACACACACACACACACACACACACACACACACACACACACACACACACACACACACACGCTGTTCAAATGAAATAATTTAACTGCAGAAAAATAAAGAGAAGTGAGCCAAGCAGGGAAAAACTTTGCCAACATACAGTTTACAGTCAATGAAAAGTTGAGAGGCTGTGGTGTGTGTCTTTGTCCTACAAGGTTGCTGAGAAGACAAACAGAGAAAAGAACGTGCGTGTGTGTGTGTGTGAGAGAGAACTGTAAATCTGTCAAAAAAGGAGCTTTGTGGAAAGTCCAGTGGCTCCGGTGTAGATGCACTGGAGCACAAATTAAATTCTCTCATGACATTTATTAATCTTAATCTTCCTGGCACCACAGACACGGCTTCATAATGTGTATCAAAGCATCCATTTCCCTCTCACACAAACAGTAACACTGACTTCTTCACGTAGAGTGAACCTCCATCCTCCCTCCTGCATCCTCCCTCCTCCATTGTCCCTCCTCCCTCCTCCTCCCTCCTGCATTCTCCCTCCTCCATCCTCCCTCCTCCTCCTTCCTGCATTCTCCCTCCTGCATTCTCCCTCCTCCATCCTCCCTCCTCCTCCTTCCTGCATTCTCCCTCCTGCATTCTCCCTCCTCCATCCTCCCTCCTCCTCCTTCCTGCATTCTCCCTCCTGCATTCTCCCTCCTCCATCCTCCCTCCTCCATCCTCCCTCCTCCATCCTCCCTCCTCCCTCCTGCATTCTCCCTCCTCCATCCTCCCTCCTACAAAAGTCCTTCATGTCAACATCAAAGGCCAGGTGAGTAATCGTACATGTGAAGGCGGCATTCAGGATTATTAGAATGGATAAAAGCAACAACTAGCTAAGCTTCAACAGAGAAGTGCAGACATACTAATGCTCTTGGTGCTCATGTTTGGATGCAGTCGACCCTAGAATTCTAAGTGGTGGGTTTTCTGTTTGACTATTAGTACCATTCACATTAATAAGATAATATTATGATGACGATTTTATCCTGTGGGTAATGGGGGCGGGACTAGATAAGCCTTGGCTTCTCCCGCTTTCCCTTTCGGCCATGTGTATTGTATTATTTGAACAAAGTGTGATGATGATGATTTAACTGACATGCCCGAAATAAATAAATAAATAATCCAATTAAGTACATTGTTTATTGGAAAGAGAACATTACATTTACAAGTAACAAAACAACTGACAAAAAAATGTCAGAAACACAATCGAATGCAGCAGCACGAAAAGACCATCACTGATGCGTCTTTTCAGCAGTGACTGAATACTAAAAACATGCAGTCAGGATCAGTTTTGAGATAAGAATAACACTGATATAATGTGATATAAACACATTCTTCAACATAATGACCCCCATAATACAACAGTTTGGATGGAACAAACAACAACTATTGGATTAGACTATTGGATTGGACTAAAATGATGGACGGACTGAATGAGCAAACAACCAATGACACCTGGACCACATCAACTAGTTATGAGACAACGACCCAGATGTGTAAAAGGACCCCCACCCTCCTACATGTGTGCCTGTGGCACCAAGGACACACACACACACATATACACGCGCACGCGCGCGCACGCACACACACACACACACACACACACACACACACGAGCACACGTGCACACACACACACACAAGCGTGCTCTGTGACTCCGTGATGCCAGTCAGTCGGCCGATGTTTGCAAAACAATGATCAATGATCAAAAAGCTGCAATAAACCAAGAAAAGGACAGGAAATAAACTAAAAGACATTTACAACACAAAACAGTAAAACTGGATTCTATTGCCTAGAAATGTAGCAGCAAAGCTCAACGGGGTAAAAGGGAAAGTGCCACATATCAGGCCATGCTTCAAAAACTGGGAAATGGGTGTCAGGCTGACATGTCTACTATAAACTATAAGACCCAAAACATTCAGTCACCATCTTTCTGAGCATAACGGCCTGTAACTATGGAGACGACCTCTGAATTGAAAATCATACCATCTGGATTTCTAAATACACTGGTATACTGAAATACCGGCCAAGCCAACTGCTGACCCCAGCTTTAAGAGTCTGATGAAAACCAGGAGCAAAGAAGACCATCAGGTCATCCATTCATATATTATCTGTAATCACTCAACCCTTTTGGGCAAAGGCAGGGTAAACCCCAGACAGGTTGCCCGTCTTCTAGGGTTGGAAATGTCTTGGCACCTCATGGTTCGATTACGATTCAGAGGTCAACGATTCGATTAGAAACCGATTATCAATGCTTCTCTATGCAACAATTTCTTTTGTGTACATTCCCATGTATGATTTAAAAAAATAAAAGTGAGTTTGCTACTCAGAGTGTAGCGGTCTGTGATCTCCCGGCGCCGTGGGATAGTATCCCACGTTTCATACAGAGACCAAACAAACTAGGAGTAAAACCAGAGACTGTCCGTAGAACAAACAAAAAGGTCGCTGCCGTATTTATGCCGAGACGACGTTATGGTCAGTGTTTACGTAGCCGCTACGGCCTCGCTTAGTTCTGAGCGAGCAGAACGCCAAAACAAGCATTTTAAAGTTGGTTGCATATCGTCTTAACGGACTAAACAAACCATGACTTCGGACTACTACTACTACTACTACTAATCGTCTTTACTTCGGCATACTCTTTATCCGTATATTGTAAATAAATCACAACGTGGCTTTTTGATAGCGACCGCTGCTGTTAATACAGCTCTATGAGATTCACCGATCCCCCTCCAGGTAAAGGTATAAACTCAGACGGTGGCGATTAGTTCCCCGAGAGTGTCTGGGACTTCCACAACATGTACAAAGCAGTAATAGTGTTTTTTCGGCCATGAATGATGAAACATTATCGGTGTAAATGCAGTGGGTGCCGGTGGGATTCCTCTCTCAGCCGTGTCTCTGTTATGTGCAACGCCACAGACTGTCCGGGCGCTGCATTTCAGAGTTCCGCCTTTTGCGTTCCGAAAGAAATACAGATTTAAAAAAGGTTGATATTTGTGAATGGATTCAGAATCGTCCACATCGCGATGCATTCAAGCATCATATCCCCCCCACAGTCTACAATCAGGGTGTTCTTTCTTTCTGTGACTTGCCAACAAAAAATGTGAATAGTCACTTCAAAGAGAGGACCCCTGACACCTTGGGGCCCGAGCCCTGTACCCAGACAGGCCTGCTCAGTCATCCATCCATGTTAGGTCATGATAGTCTAAAACAACTGATGCACAGTAATGATGGGAAGGGAGAAAAAACAAGAGAGTGAGTTCTGTCGGTGGAGTGCTGCCTATAGCGCTACACTCATGGATCACAGTGTTTACAACTGCCTGACAGCTCCTGAAAGTAGGCCACAGGCTAAACCTCTATCAAAGCGCTTTTTTTGGTACAGCCTAACTTTAATGCACACGTGCCCACGTGGACACACGCACTTTCTCCTTCGCTCTCGCTGTCTAATTTTCAAACAAAAACAGCTCATCCTTGAAACAAAAAACAAGCCTCAGCAGCCTCATAAAATGTGTAAAATGCAGTGATCTCTCAACTGACTTTTGCCTTTCCAATTTGCCTTGTAGTAACTCTCTGATCTCATCTCATCCCAGAGGCAAGCCCTTTTAAAAGTAAACGTCCCGATTCAACCTCGTGGACACAAAGCCCAAGGTAGGATTGATGTGTGCTCTCCGAGTCCTGCGGGATCGTTTGAACGCCAGGCACCCAGGGATTTGTCAGTCTAACGGGAGCTGACAGGAAGAGAATGAACTTTAACACTCACAGGCTGCTTTCCCTTTCATGAGCATCCAGGGAAACCCTATAGTGAATCAAATCCCTCCTCTCAGGGAAAACTCACACTTGGTTGTGTATGAAACATGCATACACACCGCCGCTAACGGCACAGAGATCCACTGTCTCAGATGTTACCTTCCCACACTTCTTTCTCCCCGCATATTCCCATTTCATCCGTCATGCCCTTTTTATGTGTCTGATTAAAAATACTGAAAAGAATACATGGAGTTCATGTACGTGCAAAGGTAGCTACACCCCCCCTTACACACACACACACACACTCTTCCTCCAATGACCTGAGAATAGAGGTCGTTGCTGAGAGCTGGTTGTTTCAGTGATTTCACGCCGCGTTGCTTTCAATCAGGAGCTGTAATGAAAGGTCATATAACTCAAACGTTAATGGGGACCCAAGGACTGTTAAACAGCTGAAAAGCGTGGTTTTGTAACTCTGAGTTAGGACCCGAGATGGCTCTCTAGTGCTGGCTCTGCTCCATGTCTCCATGTGGTGACATACCTAACCTTCTCATAGGTCCTGATGCAAAGTTTATTAAACCCTGGAGTGTTGCCCATGGTAACAGCATGCCGGTTAATTATTGACCGTCAACTGAGACTGCCTAAGGAACTACCTAATTACCTTGATTTAACTACAGATCAGGGATTTTGCAGCAAATGGGAATATTTGACATTTTAGTAGAAAGGTTATATAGAAAATGAAGATTATATAAATATAATAAAAACGTTTTGGCGCATCTGACCAGCAGAGTTTAATATGGCAATTCTGTATTGGGTAGCAGAAACAAACCACAACATTGTGCTGTTTGTGCTGGCAGCTATGTCCACAGCTCTGGAAATGATTATTCATGCATTTATCTCTGTCTGTCCTGACAACTGCAATTCTCTTTCCACTTGCCTGAGCAACACTCAGGTAAATGGTCCAAAATGCTTTGACCCAGTCCTCTGAAAGGTCTAATGTTACTTCCATTTCTTTCCTTTACACTGGCTTCCCATCAACTTTAGAGAACTCCAGTTCAAAATTTCTGTGATCATGTGTAAAGCCACCTGCCTACATTATGAAGCTTTTGCAGTCCTGCATCAGCAGCAGGTCTCTGAAGTCCTCTGCTCAAGTTGTTTTTTAGTGTCTTCTGCTTCAGACTTTATTGTCCCCCAAGCAGGAAATGTGTTTCCACAGCACCGTACTTGATGTCTGCATTTCATGTTTGTTGTTTTCTCTTTTACTTGCTTTTTTGTCTTTTTTTGTGTGACCCACTTTGTGATGTCTGCTCTTTAAACTTGCCATATACCATCCATCGTCTACCGCTTATCCTGTATTCAGGGTCTCAGGGGGCAGCTTGGAGCCGATCCAAGCTGAGATTGGGTGAAGGCAGGGTTCACCCTGGACAGGACGCCAGTCTATCACAGGGCTGACATGTAGAGACAGACAACCATTCACACTCACATTCACACCTACGGGCAATTTAGAGTCATCAATGAACCTATCCCCATCCTGCATGTCTTTGGACTGTGGGAGGAATCAAACCTGGGACCCTCTCGCTGTGAGGCGACAGTGCTACCCACTACACCACCGTGCAGCCCACAACTTGCCATATACATAAAATAAAATGAAGACCAGCTTTAATAAAACGCAGTGCATCTTTGCAAATAATGGATGATGTCATCTCGTCTTCCGACCCATCTCCTACAAAATATGTTCATACACTACTGATTTTTTATTCCTTGTGTATTATGGAAGAAGCTAAAATTGCTGTACAATTGCCGTTTTGTCGTCATTTTAAGAAAGGTGTACAAATTGTTTGATGCAGCCCCCTGGTTCCATTGTCACAATTGGTTTTCAGACACTGAGACAATCCAACAAGCATGCTTGACTGATTGGATACGCACACTTTGTTAAGGTAAGGGAAGACTAGTGGATACATATTTAAAAGCCAGTGTTCCGACTTGTGCTTCACCGAAGACCATGCTATCTGTCTATATAACGCTTTAGTTGCTAGGAGCAGCTACCTAAGGGAAAATAATGCCACACACTGACAATGACAGTGAATGTTGTGTTGATAGTGTCTCCAATTGGATTGTAAATGGAAGAAAATGTTGCAGTATAATCCATACACAAGGATTAAGATGAAAACATTATGTTGTAGGACGTAAAACAAGAAGTCAGCCCCGGCCCTCCCTCTATCCTTGTCCACTACCTCACGAAGCGAAGCCAGGTGATGGGATTTAAGACAGAAAAACAAAATAAAAATAATTATTATACACCATTGTTGCCAACTTGACACAGAGTGCAAGTCTCAAAACAAAGTAGTGTAATAAGTATTACGCCACACCCACTCTCTGCCATCATCATGCAGTGTTATCCTCCCTATGCTGCCTTCATCAAAAACACAATTTTACCCCTGGCCTGCATAGTAACCCATCCCAGTAAACAACAGCTACTAGGCTGCTTCGCCAGCTGAGCCAGACAGCCACGTTCACACACCTCCAGGGAGGACGAAGAGCATTCGTCTGGTAGCAGACAGACTGCTGGTGGTGGCTTTCCACACACAGGAGAGAAGTCCGACTGAGCCGCACCAAACCTCTAACACATCACAAACATAGACATATGAACTGGATTGACTAGCAGAGTATTGTTGGAGCTCAGCTCTAGTGGAAATATTTCTATAGCCATATGTAAACACAGACTTGATTCCACCGTTGGTTGACACAGGCACGTACGTTTAAAAGTGAAGAAAGCCTCAAAGAAATAAAACTAGAAGATGTAAAAAGCTTGTGTAAACTTTGGATATCCTCTGTTACACTCGGGAGGTCAGTCTGACCTGAAGTGATTGAACAGATATTTGATTTCCTGCCAGATTTCCGACCCTTAACGTGAACCGACTCCAGATTTTGACACACAGACATTTTAATAGCCGTCCTTGTGTGGACCTTTCTTTCCTTAACCATTTAATTTTTACGTTCTTGTTTGGTGACGTTGACTGCAATATGTGGCATAGAGAAGTCAGGCTTAAAATGTTAAAATAATACTTTAATCAATGAATTTACTCCTCAGTCAATCCATTTAACCTCCTACGGTATGTATTATTATCAAAAATCAAGTCCTTTGATTAATACTTATGTCAACAGAAAACAATATGGAGCGTGTAAGAAAGACGCATAGTTGCTAATAAAGGACTTTTAACTACGTGTTGACACATATTGTAAACTGTAATATTTCTAGTGTGATGACGTCAGAAGACATCATCACACTAGAAATATTACTAATCAAAATCATTGCCTTCTTAAAGGTACAGTAGTAACCATAGCTCTCACCATCACCAAACATGAGGGATACTGAAAAAATACAGAAATGTAAAACAAACATGTTAAACAGACGCATGGTCATGATTATTCAGCTCAATGGTGCTATGAAAACAAGAATTTGCCGGAAAGTTCCTGGGCGACAGACAGAGAGCGCGCATGTAACCGTAGTAACTCACTGTCTCTCTTGCATGCTCGTGCACGGTTTAAGAGAAGAGGAAGAGACACTGACGGAGATTACTCTGATCAGCATGCATGGGAATGAATTATAAAATAATAGATTTCTATACATTTCTCACTTTTACCCTGCGGGTCTGAATAACTTGCTGCTGCTCAGTGCTGCTCTGCTTCCTCGGTCCGTGTCATACTGTTAGATCATAGATCATTCCACACGGCAAAGTTATCAGCATTTGTTTCTCACTGCACGAGAAAATTAAGGATTTATTGTTGTTTCCCTTTTGGTTTTAAATGTTATTTATTTGTAAACAGAACTGATTGTCCTGCCCTATATACACTGCTTTATTGTCTATTTGACTCTAAATGGACCATCATTTACTAAATGAACATCATGCTGTGTTGAAGAAGACATGAAACTAGAGATTGAGACCATGAACTCATGTTTACTGTGATAATAAATCAAGTGAAAGTAGAGTCATTTTTTCATAGACTTCCATTCAGCCAGACTTCTTTTTGCAACCAGAAGAGTCGCCCCCTGATGGCCAGCAGAGACAATGCAAGTTTAAGGCATTTCTGCTTTGCCTTCAATTTTCATAAGCGGAGGTTGCTGCGCGCGCACACACACACACACACACACACACACACACACACACACACACACACACACACACACACACACACACACACACACACACACACACACAGTATGATTTACCTGGGTCTCTGTGTGGTTCAGGTCGGGTGTCTTGGCTGTGGCGTCTAGATCGGTCACCCCTCTATTGAGGGTTAACTCCTCTGCTGCCGACACCTGGCTCGCCTCCTCCGCATCGATATCCGTCTCCTCGGAGACGGTCGGCGTCTTCTCCGCGCCTGTAAGCTCCCGGGCTGAGCCGAGGAAAGTACACACACATACAGGTGGATAAGCACGCACGCCTGCATACACACATGTAGGCATGAGCAATGGCCACACACACACATGGGCGGACACACATAAAAACACTCCGGTGAGAAATATTATCCAGAAACCACAGTATGCATGACTATGAATAAGATTCAGATAATTGTCATAATCCAATGCATATACACATATAACACAGGGAGCTTCCATTTTCCATTTTGAGATTTTAAACAGTGCTCTCATTCCTGTAAATACATTTATAATTGGACAGATTGGGCTGAAGCAAATATCATTAAACAATATTGCCAGTCTATGAGGCAATTGACAAAACAGTTTGAGGATTTATTTTAAATTCAGCTCACTGGTAAATGCTGTAGTGTGCAATATATTGAAACACTTGAATAAGAGTGTCTCTGTAGGAGAACACACATTTTGTGTATAAATACAGTTATCCTACTTTTCTTTTTAATATTAAAAAAGGTCACATTGCTGGAAAAGTCCCATGTCGATTTCACTAAATGGATACAGAAAACCTTCTCAGAATCTTAAGAAGGTCTTTGCCTCCAGCAGTCTAAATGTTTTACTATTTCATTTTGATTTGCCTCACCAGGCAAATCAAAGAAAACAACTCCAGCACTGAGTGTCACAGTTGGAACACTTCTTCCTTTGACAACAAAGCCTGAGGTTGTCTATCACAGCTTCTCTCATTTTAAAGTGAATTGTACAACAGGGTAATGTAGGTGCCAGTGGTCTGGTTATGATACATTTTATATGTAAGCAGAGTTATTGATAGTGGCCCACAAGAAATGCATTTGCTTCCTGGCAATTTGACTGCACTAGAACTACATGATTGCTCCTGGAGCCACTGGGACCGCACTCACAACAATATTGGAATAGACTGCAGTTGTTGGTGTTCACATACAGCAAGTTTAAGTAAAAAAAAAAAGCAATTATTTTGAAAACATAAAAACTACTCAAAAGAAGAAGGGATCTCAGTGGGTAATGACTGATGCACACTAGAGAATTTTTAAAACCTTCCCTTATTTTAAAAATGTGCGAGACAACAGACATAACAGCATTAACAATATTTCATTTATTTATTCAATATTTAAATCATAAGAACGCACACCCCCGATGATTAAGTCAAGATGCAGGATGTCACAGAAACTCACGTGACTTCTGAAGAAATATTTAAAACGTTAATGGCGGGGCATAAAAACATTGTGAAGAGTTTGACATTAGGAAATATCCTTATCTCTCTTGGCCGAAGTTAAAGGAGAATATCAAGACTACTCTACCGTCTGCTTGATATGCTTTGCAAAACATTTCAACTGACTTTATCACATATTAACTCACTCACTCCAGATCTGATAAAAAAATCTGCTACTTGCTTCCTACGTGTCCTCTTTCTCTCCCGTCTTTCCTGTTTTATTGCTACTCCTACTGCAGTGTCCTCTTCATCCTCGCCTTCAACCACTTACCTCCACCGTCCATCCTACATCCACCTTCATCCATTCCTGACTCACCTCTGCTTCCAATTTAACTCCCCTTCTTCCTTCTAGCACCTGGCTATTAGAGCTGTCCTCCCCCTCCACCCTCGACATAAACCTCACACTTGATAACCTGCTGCCAGCACTACCCTAGCCTCCTTCTCCATCACCTCTCCTCTTCCTCCACATTTCTACCCAGTTATCTGCGCTGTTCCGCCCTTCCTCCTGCCCTCTGTTGTGCACATGTTTTCCTCCTGTTGTCTCTCTGACCCTCCTCCCCTTCCCTCTCCTCTCCAACTTCACCTCTTCTCTGCCCTCACTTGCATTCTCAGCATAAAGTTGTCAATTCTTAAATGGTCAGAAGAAAAACTTGGTTCAAACACAAAGTTAATTCAAGCTGGCGTTTTTTAAGAGGACATATTTTACTCATTTTCAAGTTCATACTTGTATTGTGGGTTTCTACAAGAACACTTGTCTGTCTGAATGTACCTGTATCTGAAATGGTCTGCTCAGTCTGCTCTGAATCACTTGCAAGAGACAGTTGGGGGGTCAGTATATTCTGATGAGCTCATGCCACTGTGGTGCAGCCCGTGAATAGCCTAATGTTAGCATTTTACTTCTGCCAATTGCAGCCATGCTTCCAAAATTAGAAATTGCTTGCTGAGTACAAGTCGTGTCATAAACTTATTACGAGCTAATTTTAAAAATGTCAACCCTGCAGCACTCTATCGACACCTCACTAAGCCTTGCCGCTACGCCGTCAAGCAGTCAGAGCTACCATGGAGCCCACTGTCACTAACTAACTGGCTCCCTGCACAGAGCCATGTCAGAGACAAGCAGCATTATGCTTATTCAGACATAATACATCCAGAATGTCTGGAATTCAGCTGCTAAAACCCAGTAAAAAAAATAAAGATACGTTGCAGATCACAGTGAGCCACCACAACACATCAGTTGGTGATTGAAACAGAAGACACTAAAATGATCCTTCCTACCCTTCCAGGTAACGAGTGTAACGTTGAACCATGTCTCGCTTCGAATGTCTGTGGAGCAGATGCTACACTATGATTGGCCAGTCTGTGTTCAAAGACGGGGCTGAATAAATGGGGTGTTGACTTCTACATTGCAACTTTTTCCCTTTCGTCCTCCATCATGCTAAGCTCCTTTTCCCCCCCTAAAATCTCTTCTTCCTCCCCCTCCCCTAGCCATGCTTTCTTCCAGCTTTCTGTTTGTCTAATCCCCTATCTTCCACTCTTCTATCCCTTCTCCATTCATTGCCATGATAATTAGGTCTCCAGATAAGCTCATTGGCTGTGCATGACGGCTGTTGTGTTGCTTAACACACCATGACAGCGAGTGTGTGTGCATGCGTCTGAGTTTGCATGCTTGTGGGGTCCTTCCATTATGTGTGGATGTACGGTTATAGTGTGTGGGTGATCTTTGGGCTCATCAGCATGTGAAAGAGAGCTCGTCTCTGGAGAGCCAGAGGGGGATGCGGAGATAACGTAGCCCAGCCTGGTGCTTTCAGATCATGGTGGGGAAGGGTGACCAGCACTGGCTGCTGTAATAACTGGAACGAGGGCGTGAAAGAACTCTGATCGTGGAGTCTTCCAAAGGCTGAATCCCCATGTGGGTCCTCTCAGACCCCCCTCAGAGCCACGTGTCCCTGGGCTGCCGTGAAGGCCATCCCGTCCAGGCACGAGGCAGCAGATAAAAGCAGCTCAGCCCACCAGTGTTTCTGTGTGGTGCCTTCTTTCTTTAGGTTGACTCATCCGTGACATTCACTTCAGCATCACCCTCTCCTGCTCGCCAAATCGGGCACAATGCAGGCAGGAACGAGTCTGTATGTCTGTGTGGAGTGTGTGTCCAATCCAAACTGTTTGTGCCATCGGAGGACGTATGGCTGTGTGAGAAGGCTAGATATTTCTTTAGTTTTATTCCATGACCTAAGAACCTCCCTGGTTTGTGTATCTCGTCTTTCTAAAGGGTTGAGGGACACTGTGCACTACTGCAGGGCGGCTGTGAATGGATTCTGGCTTCACCTTCCTTCTCATGCACTCCATCTGCCTTTTTTCTTACGAAAGCCAAAACCCTACAACAAATACAACAGCATAGTAAAACTTGTTTTTTGTTTTGTAGCTCCGGGCAAAATCACTTCTATCTGTAGTAACACAAAACCGATGCTGCGGTATTGAAGCCTGGTGACGTTGCTAAACATAAATTCACTGGGGCAACCAAAACGCGCCATCAGACCAAAAGGTGGTCAGGCCAAACATTTGATAAGACGACTGATGCTATATTGACCGCTAGAAAGGATGTGTTACAATCTAGGATTCAGCTCAGCAGGTGACAGTAGTTGATTCATCACCTCCAGAGGCAATTTAACATGGGATGATGATGACAGTTTGAAAAACATGGGCAATTACTCAGCAATTAATTTGTAACCTACAATGTTATCACAACAGACGGATCAAGCTTAGAGATCCTTGCTGGATAATGAGGGAGGCCCAACAGGAAAACGGTTTGTAATAAAAAGGCAACAAGTGTAATATTAAAGGGACAATAAACTCCTAAATCAAGCATGTTTTTCCTCTTACCCGTATAGTGCTGTTTATCAGTCTAGATTGTTTTGGTGTGAGTTGCCTAGCTTTGCAGATATCGGTGAGTAGTTCCAGGTTCAACTATGGTTGAAAGAAAATAGTTCCTATGTAAATGCTCAACAGGATACGTGGATTATCGTGAGTAACTAGGCCCTGATTTCTGGAAAGAGACATTGCTGTTGAGTTATTTCAAATGTATTGTTTTGCACTTTGAGCACCACAAGCCGAGTGCCATTATTCACATAATATTCGAGGAAGGCAGTCGTGTCTGTAGCTGATAGCTCTAAAACTAGGCAACTCATGCCAAAACAATATAGACTCATAAATAAATCTACGGGTACGAGGAAGTATTTCATAACAAACTACTACATTATTATGTTGTATTTATTATGTTTAAGTTCCAGGTCTGCCTTGTAAAAGAGATGTTTGATCTTAATGGCACTTCCTGGTTAAATAAAGGTCCATCCATCCATCGTCTATTTCTTAGCCTGTATTCAGGGTTGTGGGGGGCTGGAGCCGATGGTTAAATAAAGTTGACAGTAAAGATCACAGGAAAGTAATGGATGGACGTTGCATCGTCAACCTGCCTATGTATTTTCTCTATTGCTGGTTGCTGTTCTAAAAAAAGCCTGCATGTTCTATTGTTTTTACATCTGTTGAAGCAACTGTTGTTACGTATAAGTAATTGTGATGCAGTTTACACAATATAAAACATCATATTTGGCCTCAGAAATATTACTTGACCATCCCCTTCTGAAATTACTACCGGTAAAGGCATTGAAAATAAGCGAAAAAACATCAGTATTTACTAGTCCTTGAGCACAGAGCAACAGGGTTACAGATTTACACAGTAAGAATGGGATGCTGACTGGGTGGCAGGTGCATGTCCTACTGTGAGTTTGTGTACCTGTAATAGAGGAGTCGTTGCCGTTCTTTTCGCTGTGGCAGTCCTCCTGTCCATCTGCGCTCTGATGCGTGTGCTGCAGACTCAGTTTATGACAAACCTCGAACGCCTGGCCGACCGTCCGAACGATACGCATGGCCTGACTCTGGGCAGGGGAGAAAGACAAACAAAAAACACGCAAATTCAGTTGGTCTCAAATCATAATTTGAACCACTTTTGTTGCCATTTCTTTGCCTTGTTTTTAAACCAGAGTTCAAATCTTTTTTATTTTATAAATTTGACAGGGACAGTGCAGAGCTTCTTAGCTGTAGCAGAGAATGACATATCTGTTAAGAACAGTAAAACTGTAGTATAGAAAACAATTTATAAAACAATAAATACATGGAATCAGCAACAAAACCACATGATTTCACATGTTAAGTGTTTGTATTCATGTGTGATGCCCACATGATTGGGTTGAATTCAACAATCAGAATGGCTACAGCACTCTCTTATATAACTTGGCACTGAACTGATAGAAAAGGCTGATCTGCCAAACTCGGTTGATGGTCACCTTTGTTGGTCGCCCTAGTCATCCTCCCCTGAGTGCAGTGATAGGAACTCTCTTAATGGTGGAGGAGCCAGGACATTGATCACGTTGTCCATTTTTCCTTGATTACATTTTAAAAGTGAAAATATTTCATTTTAAAGCACCACTCATCCTCAGCTGAATGAGCAGAACAGATGTAGTCTGGTCTAAAAGCCAGAACAGAATGAAGATCCTGCCAAAGGACATCCAATCCTTCCTTGTCCCAGTTATCAGCTCTGGACCAGCCTGAAGTCTCAGCATTCAGTGCGGCTCAGTATCAGAATCCGAACATTGTGTGACCCCGGGAAGAGTATCACATGAGAAATGTAATGCATTCGGCACATCTGGGTGTTACATTAAATACTTGAAATGGTTTTGGCAGAGTGTGAGGTTCTGGGACTCGGCTTCTACTGATGTTTTTTTGGGGGTCAAACAAAAGGAAAAGGGTTCAGATGCAGTCTCAGTGTGCTCAGTGTTATTCATTATTATTTTATTTTTCATGTCAAACATGCAGCTTCAGCTCCATTTAGTGCTGATGTTGTTTCCATAGTGACTCGCCAGCAGCTGCTTGTATCAGCAGAAACAATTTATGCCCTGATCGTAAAAACGTGCCTCATATCTACTGACCCTAAGATCAACAGCTACTACCAACATGGACTGAGCCGACTTTGTGGTCTCCACATTATTGTGTTTAGTCACCTCACGAAAAGCTGTATGGGGTCAAAATTTTAAGTTTTGCTCATCAAACTTCCCAAACTACTTATGTTTCATTAGACTGTTCTAAGACTGAGTCTAAGAAGGGAATAATAATGAGGCGACATGTCCGGGTGTTAAATTCAACTGATTGGCGAAAATAAGCATCAGTTGCAGCCATGGCAATCTGTTCAGTCAATCTGGCAGTCTGCTCTGTCTCTCCCTCTTGTGTCTGGTATTCTTTCCCTTCCTTGCGTCTTTGGTCTGTTCTTCCCTGTCTGCCTCCCAGTGGCCTGCTTCAGGGCTTTTTTATTACACCAACTCTCCTGTGTCTGAGTCTTGGGTTTGGGTCCAGGTTCAGTGTTTAATCACAAAACAATCAGCCTCATTTTAGTGCTAAGAACTGATTGTTTACTGCCACACACAGTAATCAATGTGTCCATTAACGCAAATTCAGACCATCTAAGCTGCAATCTCTAACCTTACAACTCATTAAAAAAACGAATTACAGAATGGAAACAGGAACACAATTAGTATGAGGAATACTACAAGTATGAGGAATGTCTACAAAATACTTCATAAAAAGGTATCACAGATTTCAGCCCGAGCCATCTCTAGCTGTGTCCGTCTCTCTTTTCTAATTTTCTGCTGAGTATTAATATCCTGAAACAGACAAGACAGGTGGCTCAACCAACACCGAGAAAAGATAAGATAGATAAATCACTTTAATAGAAATTCCCTTTAACAGCAGCAAAAGTGAGTGAACATGAAGACATCAAACAACATAAAAGTACACAGAACACTGTTTGACCTCATAGTGTTGAGTGATCAGAGATGCCCACATGCAAATACACTGTTCATATCCTTTACTCTCGCTGCTCCCTTGCTCCTTCCCTACTCAGACCCACTGTTCAGTCTGCTGGGCTGTTCTCTTCTTCTCCATCTCCTCCATCCTTCTTTTGACCCCCGTCTCCTCCTCCTTCTCCTTCTCCTCCTCCTCTATGGACCCTCTATTCATGTCTTTCCAACCCACACTGGCCTCTAGTGTGACAGTAAACAAATGTGTTCCCTTTGAAGACATTTCCGCAGGCGCTTAAACAGGGGATGATGACAGTTGCTGGTGTTATTGTGCAGTGAACCCACCAAAGGCTCAAGGTCCCCTTACTCACCCACTCACTGATATCAAAATGCACAGGCAAACACAACGGTGTGCATTGTCTCTTCTTCAGTGTGTCGATTTAAAGGGTTGACTGTCCAAATACCTAGCTTAAACTTGGTTATAACACCAAAGAAGATAGCTTGACATCTCAGAAATGTAGCGATTTACAACGTGTTCAACAGCATCTACGGTACGACGATACTAGAATTTGAAAATCAATATCGACACCCAGGAAAATATTCAATTTCATTTTCGATACCAAAGGGAGCAAATTAATAAAAATTAAGAGGCAGAATTTTTAATAATGTTTATAATAATAATGTATATGATATGTGTCCAGTTACAGTCCTGTTTATTTCCTGTGTTGCTGGTGACTTGGCACCATATTTCCATAGCTGATCAAATAGAGTTGGTAGAGCAGGCTGCATCTGCATCTAAATCCGTCATTACATTACTGTTTTTTATTAGCTGTTAGCCGCTAACATAATGATAACTCAACAGACTTAACCGTTAAATACTTCAATGTTTTTGAAACGGGAGCTTTACTGATTCTCTAAGTTCCCCATAAAGACCGGTCGGTCTTTGAGATGCTTCACCACGTTAGTTGTGCTACTCAACTCTGTGCTGCTACTTTAGCATTGCTAGCATATCAACTTGTTTCCCCGGTCGTTAGCCTCGTATGCTAAATACTTCCAAACGGCACATTTGCTTTATAATTTTCGACTTGTAGCAAAGGCCCTCTGGCAGCAGCGCTAGCTGTGTTCACCCAGCTCAGTGTTGTTAATGTGAACGTGTTCAGCTGCAGAGAGAGACGGAGCTGTAGCTGTCTGTCTGCAGAAAAGTATCAATACTTTTGCAAGTTAGTATTGAATCCGATACTCATTTTTAGTTTTAGATTATTTATCGAGGATCTATTTTTTGACAACCCTAACAGCACCCGTCTCGTCAGTGTTTCTTGTAGCACACAAAAGATGATGTTCCCATTCATAATCAGACCAGCAAACCACATTGGCTTGACTAAGACCCAGAGGAAGTGGGCAAAAACTAGTTAATCTTTGCTACTGGAGCTGTGGATCTGACACTGTAGAGGTCAGGGACATAACATTGGAGCACATCAACTACACAGTCAAGTGTAAGTATATATACATATATTACCAGGAGCTTAACAATCTATCCTCCATATATCTGGAAGCCCTCGCAGGGACTTAAGGACAGCAGTGCTTTGAGCTCAGTTTTAAGTTCCAGTTACACTGTGCCAGCAAGCTCTGCAAGCTCAAATTGTTTTATAGACTTTTTGGGGCCACTGGAGAGCAATGTATTACAGTAGTTAAGCCTAATTGTAATAAAACTGAGCACATGCTGCTTCACTGGAAGAAAGAAAAGCTTTGACCTCTACAATGGTCTTTGAATTACAACGGACTGCTTCCGTTCCGTTCTTTATGCGACTGAACACCAAATCGGTCAATGATAAGAAAATACATTTACTTTCCTGCAATGAAATCTGTTCAAGAGCTGGAAAAAGACCAATGTTTCCAATCTTACAACTATTTCAACCCCTTATTGCCATGAGAGTAACCCCGACCCTTTGGTGTCACAAAAGCTCTTAGGTTGCCTTCAGACACACAATTGCATTGCTTGAAAAAAAAGTGCAGCCCTTTCATTTATCTGAAGTGGACTACTACGTTGGCAAGGCGTTGATGAAAGAAATGAAATACTCCCAGAAGCACTCTATTGATGGATTATCTTGTGGAATATCAGGCTTTACCTGGTGATCATCACAAAGACAAATAGAAGGACTGCCGCTGTGAGTTGTTGCCAGAGCTTTGAAATCCTACATTCTAATATAAAACACTGCTGTGTTTGATCTCTTACTTAAATTGGATTTTGTGCATCATATGTCATTGTCGTGCCACCACCAATGTGCAGCCCCTTTTGTTGGTTTGAGCCTCCACTGAAAAAGAAGGCAACTTTGGCATGTGGTTCATGTCCCACCTAACACTGGAGTCTTTTTAATCTGAACCAGGACCAGGATATCCCTTAAACAATAACAACGTAGTTTTAGTTGGCTCAACATGACCTTTTCTTCATCACACAGTGGGTGGATCACAAAACGCTAAGTTGATTTTGGAACAGGTTATTCTTGAAGATTGGTCATTCTTGGTTGTTTGCTATAAGACTTATTGGCATATGTTTATCTTTCATAAATGAGCCTCGACAAGAGTCTTCGTGGTATATATTTTTTGAACCAGCAACAACACATTGTTCTATCTCAGTTAACTCTTTTTGATCAGGAAATTTCTCCAGTATCTTAACATTAGGGACCCAGAGACAATTCTCCAACGCAACTCAAATTTTGGCAGCTGACAAAACTTCTCAGATGGTTGTCACTCAAATACAAAGCCTGCATATCCTGCTGTAAAGACACGGACAGTTCTTAAGTTGGATATCTGTCACCATCTCTGTTTCTCAGTCTCTATCGCCCTCCCGATCACTTCGCCTCTGTCAATTCAACTGAGTAAATGTGCTTTCTGTCAATCTCTCTCTCTCATCATGCTGGCAGGGAGCTGGATCCCTGGCAGCAGAATAGTCTCTCTTAGCATCTATAGGATCAGGCCTAATCAAAAGAGTGATGTATTATTTATGCCTGATTACCCACAGAGGTTCAGCGATGCTTTTGCTGTCCCCTTGGAAGACCAGGCACAAGCAAAGAAAACATACAAAAAGGAACATAAGGAGCAATCAAGGCAAAAGCAGGTTCAACAATGAGAGGCTAGTTACTTCTAATAAAAGCCTTTCCCAACTCTTTCTCCTCTGTTGATGAACGCATTCATTCTCTTTTCATCCAGCGTTTATATATGAACCGCATCCATCAGAAGCTCACAAATCCATCACGCCATGCACACCGGGTATTTATAGTGTGCAATAGCAGAGATTGCCTGTGATGTATTCTGCTTCCTCTTATTAACCATCTAATCTGGACTTCCTGATCACCACCTAACTACTCTAATCATCTGGGGCACAGACTAGCCTGATGTTTATCTAACACTTTCTTTTTATTTCCTGAAGGAAATTAGTGGCACAACTGGGAGGAATAACACTGAGTGTACCGAGGGCACTGGAGACGGACATTATCGGAACAAAACAAGTAGTAATCAATAAGCAGGTTTGAGAGTGACTGTGAGTGTGTCTGAGAGCATGAAGTGAGTGGAGTGTGATGAAATTAAGTCATGATGCCTCAGTGACTCTTCAGCACCATTAGCTCGCTTTCCAGGCTGCGCACAAAGCGAGGGTACATCATACAAGCACACACACATCCATACTACAACTACAACTCCATGCTAGAGACGGGTATCACACTTCAGTGTGGTTTTTCCTAAAGATGGAAATGTGTCTGTGTCATTCAATATCAAGAGTTAACTTTAGTTTCTTGTTTCCTTCACTTTCTTTGATAATTGAGAGAGATAACACCTTGTTGTCACTTTTATCAAGGACTCAAGTCTGCAGTTTAGTTGCTGTAGAATTACAAAGAATCTGCTGAATACTTACCAATAAAAGTTAGCTTCAAGTTCTGTCTTTTTCCTTTGTCCTTTTCAGAATTCAATTGAATGACATTTCAACATAATGAATCCGCCGCCTGGCTGAGCCTTTTTGTTTCGACTTTGCATGGCCATCCCACGGCTGCTTGGGTTTCTTCCAGATCCTTCAGTGTCTTGCCACCATCCAAATCCACACACTTAGTTGGATTAAAATACAGATACTGAAAGTGACCATGAATGTGGTACTGTATGTCCATTAATCCTGCAACTGAGTGGTGAAACTACTAGGTTTTGAAAATGACTGTGGATGGTTATCATCTATTGTTGTCATAGAAAGGGTTCAGGTGTAGCTTCACAGATGACTGGGTAGACAGCAGGTTAAATTGTGTCACAGTTCAGATGTCGGATAAGGATGCAGTTTACAAAAGGTGTGTCCTGCAGTAGCCCTGAATGACTGGATCTGCTCCATCTCCTCACATTAAACGGTCCAGAGGCAGAGAAGCCAAAACTGATGGTGCTTTTGGGGGCTTTATTTAAATCAGGCATTTGCCTTTTAACAACCAACAAAGTGTCAAGTCAAGTCAGTCAAGTTTCTTGAGATCAGTTCACAGTATGATTTGTAAATAGAGACACAGCAAGCGACCGAGAGACTGGTGGACAAGATGGACAATAGTGAAACACAGCTAGTGGTGTATTTGCTGTAAACTAAAACTGCATCTTGTTTCGGCTAAAAATACACACTGACCAATGAAACGGGAAACATATTGACCTCATTGTGTTTACATCTCAGGATCAATATGCTCTACCGTTGATATGGAGTTCCTGGAAAGAAGTAATCTGAAGCAAACACATAACAGACACAAAGACTTATTTCTGCCTCCGCTGTAAAAGCATCGCAGCCTTGGCAGAAAGTAAAAAAAAGAGAGAGGAAGGAATAAAAGTTCTAGCGAGAAGATTAATTTCACTGAGATATGGATATTCAATGAAAAGTGCTGAAAGGCTACTAAATCCAATTATCTTAACCAAGCTGTGTCAAGGATTATGAGTCCTTATCGATGAAAATCCAAGCCCACTATAATTAAACGCTGCCCATGTTAAGATATAAATCCACCACAGCTAAAACCTCCTTTAGTCGACATAAGTCTGTGAGTGAGTGAGTGAGTGAGTGAGTGAGTGAGTGAGTGAGTGTGTGTGAGTGAGTGAGTGAGTGAGTGAGTGAGTGAGTGAGTGAGTGAGTGAGTGAGTGAGTGTGTGTGAGTGAGTGAGTGAGTGAGTGAGTTGTATCCACTCAATCACACAACACAGCAGTGGTGGTTTCAGTGTTAATGTGTGACAATGTTCTGCATGACGGAACGTTTCAGTTCTGATAAGTTTCAGAAAAGTTTGCTCTCAATCAAAGCTTTAGATGGACCAACTATTAACATCAACATATTGATTTTACAATCAGGAGTTATTTTGAGCCTCCAGACAAATAACGGTAATTGCACCAAAAGATGGAGGAATTCAGAACAAGGAAGGTGACCATAAGCACAAAAAGTTGTCTTAAAATATAGTAAATTATCAATCAATTGTCTGGCCGGGAACATCATATTGAGCCCTGCAATGAGAGAGTTATGTGAATGTGAGTGTGGCACAGTGTGGTATTATTTTGGCTGAATGATTTTCCTGAAATAATTCACTTGATGAGACCAAATTTCTTATCAAGCCACTTAAAGAGTGGTATCACTGTACATGTTGGCAGATATGCCAGAGGATGCCTTAGTATTCCTCACAACTCAACACTTGAGAGATCCTCTTCATAAATGTTTATGTAATGTATGGTATGACTTTAAATGTGATCACCATCTTTACTTAGTACAGTTAAGGATGATTGGAATAGTATACATATTTTGCAGACTTTTGGTCACACACCAAAGTATTATACAAATTATGAATTCTAACCTGATGATGTAGCAAGATTAAGAGTCACTAAAGTTATTACAGTTCATCCTCTGGGCACCATGAATGTCTGGACCCAGTTCCGTAGCATTCCATCCACCAACTGGTCAGTGGATCACAGACAATTTCCATCTCTGAAACAACATTTCCGTTCGCTTGGTTACTCCTCACCTAAAGCTGCCTCTTCTAATCAGACAAAATGCACTAGAATACAATCATTGCAGAGGATTATAAACACACACAAACACACACACACCTCTCAGCATTCGTTATTCTTGTGAACGCTCCCTGGTATCTGCTATCACTCTCACTCCATTTCTATATAATAGAGGCCAGGTCATTCATTAGCCTCCTTTAAACTGTCAGTCAGAGGAAGAAGAGCGAGAGACTATGAGTAAGAGTGTGAGAGAGAGAGAGACACACAGCCTGTCTCAGTGTTAGAACTGATTGGCCACTAAAGTCCTTTTTCAGCCACTGTAATCTAAAGCACAGCCATTCTTTCACTGCTGGTAGTTAAGAAGGAAATAAAGTGTGCTTAATCTTCTACTTCCTCTTACATTTGTAACCTTCCACACAAAAACCACACGCTGCTTCAGATGACATTTTTATTGCACGTTTGATATGTATACGCCGATTCCTTTTTCATTATGGCAGTAGAGTGTTTCATTCTTTTTGTCTTGTTTAATCTTCTACATCTTTCTCTCTTCGCTTTCTTTGTGTAACCTTTTTATATAAATAACCGTTGGGAAGTTTCTGCTGCCGTAAAAGCTTGATTGGCTAGAGTCAGACGACTGCAGAACTGCTATGTTATTTTGAATGTTTTTTCATGCTTTTAGGTTATAGAAAGTCATCTTCACGAATCTGTTTTTATCTGAGGTGCAATAACAAAGTCATGTTTTGTACATGGAGAACAAAACACCGCACAGTGTGTTAACTAGACAACTGAAAGGGCATTTTAATCATTTAATTCTTCTTCATTTGGAACAAGACACACTGTTTAAATGTAAATAATGCATTTGGGGTCTGATCTATACACCTTTTTATATCTCAACCATTATTGAGGAAAGAAGAACCAGATCAATATAACAGGCGATTCCAAACTGTTTCTTCTCCTTCTACTCCTGTCTTCCTCTATGGTCAGAGGAATACTACAAAATATTAATGAAGCACAATAAACTTGTGTTTACATTATTAACTTTATTTCGCTGTGCCTGTATTAGTAATTTATAGTGCAGGGTGCTCTGCCTGCTGTCATACATCCACATGGAGAAAATGTCTCCACCAAGAAATAAATAATTCTATATTTCTACAAATCACTGTAAGTAACCATAGCAGGTTCCTAATAAACTGTGTATCTTACCATATCTAACTATAGCAAACAAGTCAATCTTAAGGCAGTATTAAAAGAGAATTATCTGTAAAACATTATGGTGTTCTCCATTAAAAAAAAAAAACAATCTTGCAGATAGTCCAGGCCTCATGGCCATAGTTGCCCCAGAGAATGTTGCTTCACTTTCCATTTTGTGTGTGTGTGTGTGTGTGTGTGTGTGTGTGTGTGAGAGAGTGAGTGAGTGAGTGGGAGAAGATGTTTGTGTTCTCCATCGTGTGTCCACGATGTCTGGCCTTCCTGACAGAGATAATGAGGCAGTGTGTGTTTCACCCAGCTAACCCCGGGACTTAATCATCCGTGGAATTTCTAACTCACTTTGTCACATTGCTGGACTGTGTTTTGACTTTCCTCAGCTCTTCAGCAACATGTCCACCCCAAGTGGGTTTCCAACTTGTACCTGAAACCTCAACAATGACAAGCCTCCGATACCAGGAGGAATTATTGCTGCTCGACCGCCGTGCGTCCTTATATTCAGGGTTGTGGGGATGTGACGTGATTTAAGAGAGGACGAGGACGTGCTTTAAGCTGTACGCGACTAACAAGTTGTGAAAACATTGGAAATATCCCACTTAGCAGCTGGCTTTTTCCATTTTCCAATTATAGAGAGAAAAAAACATGGTTTGATGAGTTGATTATTGCATGAAAAAACACAAATTCCTTCACTAATACAATATGAAATCAAAACAAACACAAAGGTCAAGTGTTTTTCTACTAACAACTCGAGCACTGTGTTTACTCTCATCTTTGGTGCATCAGTACATTTGGAAAATCTAAGACTGTTGTTTTAATTCGATTTTTTAATAATTAGATTTTTTATATAAATAGATGCCTTGCTCAAGGACACTTCAATAATGACAGGGTCAGGCCACATCCCACTCTAACTTGATAACTCAGGGTGAGCTTTGATCTCCATTCAGGCTGTTTGTATGCAACATTTCAGAGGTATTTCATGGCTCCGGAGGTGAAAGCTTTGAAACTTTTTTCTTACCTTCTTCTTGGACTTGAAGACGTTGCAGCGGAAGACGTTACTCTGTCCGTCTCTGGCGATGTAGCTGAAAATCTTCAGATCCTGTGAGTCATGAGACACGTAGAATATCCTGAAAGATAAGAATAAAATAGGTCGCATGTTAAAAAAAAAGAATATGAAGCTGAACAGAGTCGGAGCCTGGCAGCGTTTCTAAATGCATCTTAAGACGCACATCAGGCACTCGGCCCGTTTCTCTGGGGTGTCAATGTGACGGAAATAAACACTATTTTCAGTTTGTTTTAATCCGAAGGCTTGAGACCGAACACAGGCACAAAAAGGGGGTGAAGAAAGTTGTGATTGGATTAAGGGGGAGGAAGGGCTATTTAAATCAAATTAACTGGCGGTCAGGCATCCTCTATTATTTCAATGGGATTTTTAAGCAGGAAGTTCAGTGACAGTTAATTAAAGTTTTTAAAACCTCAAGTGACAACGGCGATACATTCCAGTGTGCAGAGGAGACAGAGAAGGCAATACTATCACAACAAAAATATCCTGTGTGAGAGCGGAACTGAGTTTGAAACGACAATAGAGCTCTCCTGGCGGGGAGTGCAGTATCCTGCAGAGGAGGTAGACAGGATGAAATCAGTTTGGGAGCAAATGGGAGAGCAAAAAGAGATAATACACAATAACCCGCAGGAGAAACAACACAGGAGGTGTTCAGCTCTACACTGGATCTAATTGATGATGAGAAAAGAACACTTCTGGAGAAATAAAGCATTGCAATATGGTGACGAGACTGTAACCAACAAGCTGGCGACTTTCTTCAATAATTCAATCGAATACAGGCATCTGTTTGTTTTTTTTCTTTAATAAAATCTCAATGACATTCATATCTGGGAGTTTGTTTTATTGGTTCATGCATTTGTAATAAATGTCAGGCCTGCTTCGGACAATGTTTTGTTCCACGAGAGGAGAAGGTGAAATGTTTTCTGAACCCAACTGCTTCCACATCGGACCCCCGGGTTCAAGCCCCCTCTTGTGTTTCCAGTGTAAGTTCACTTCTTCAATATTTAAACAATCTTTCCTGTCATGACTACAGCCATGTCACAGACACTCAGCGGCTTGCCTGCTTGCCCGGGGCAAGTAAAACATCGTTTTCTCTGGATCTGGTGATAGACGTTGCTATGGTAATATTGTTTTGCCACTGTACAGCACTTTGGTAAACCTTTATTGTTTTTAAATGTGCTCTATAAATAAACTAAACTTGAGCCACCTCGCTTCTTTCTCATCTCACACAGTGTAAGCAATTATCCTGGAAACTGGGTGGCGTGAGAGAGGATGGAGGCCTCTGTCCAGCCTGCACACCTGCTCCAAGCAGCACACATGCAATCTATCTTCTCTGCAGTATACATCAACCCTGGTCCTTCATCCATTCATCACCAGATGGTTGTTTCAGGCAAAGTGCATCGCTGCCTGCCTACCAGCTCGCTGCTCATATCCAGCCATCTCCCTTGCTCCGCCACACTCCACGAGCCACGAGCCCCCCTTATCAGGACGTTCCCCCTCATTCACCTTCATCCACTGGAGCCACTCGATAAACCTTTTCTTATCCGTTCTGTTCTCAGTGTCTTTGTCCTGTCTTTGTCCTGCCTTTGCCCCCCCCCCCCCCCCCCCAAACTCTTAACTATTATTGTTGGAGACAAGGTTGAAAATGTGTCATCAAACAATATAAATGATCATCCATATCTTTAAGACATCCGTCTCCCTGTGCATAGCCTCATCGTTCTTTGCTGTTCTTCAGCACATCTAACGACCCCCAGCATCAATCCAAAAGGGCAGCAGAGAAGTGTTTGTACGAGTCTAATACATATTTAAAGGGCTTCACAGCCGTCTTAGTTGCACACAGATCTCTTTGCCCATGCACATTTCCCAGTCGCCCCACTGGGAGATTCAACCTTCAACATAAGCCGTCACTACACTTGTAATGAACTCGCACATACAATGCTGTGATCAAGTATTTGCCCCCTTCCTGATTTCTTCTTTTTTTGCATATTATCGCACTTAAACGTTTCAGACCATAATTTGAATATTAGACAAGACAACGTGAGTGAACACAAAATACAGTTTTTATATGATTATTCCATTTGTTGAAGGTAAAGAATTATTCCAAACCTATATCAGCCATGTGGACAAGTAATTGCCTCCCTAAACCTAATAGCTGGTTGCACCATCCTTGGCAGCCAAAACTGCAAACAAACGTTTGCAATAACAGACATGAGTCTTTTAACTGTGGAGGAATTTTGGTCCATTCTTCTTTGCAAAATGTGTTTAATTCAGGATTTAATTCATTGGAGGGTTTCTGAGTATGAACTGCCCGTTTAAGGTCATGCCACATCATCTCAGTGGTATTTAAGTCAGAACTTTGACTAGGCCACTCTAATACCTTCATTTTGGCTTTTTGAGCCATTCAGATGTGGACTTGCTTGTGTGCTTTCAATCATTATCCTGCTGCAGAACCCAACTGCACTTGAGCTTCAGGTCACAAAGTGATGGGCCCATATTTTCTGGTAGGGAGCAGAATTATGTTTCCATCAATAATCAGTTGTCCAGGTCCTGAAGCAGCAAAGCAGTACACTAAAACCACCATGTTTGGTCCAGGTCCTGAAGCAGCAAAGCAGCACACTAAAACCACCATGTTTGGTCCAGGTCCCGAAGCAGCCACAGACCATCACAGTAAAAATCAAGCGTAGCGTTAGTTCTGGCAGGCCACGACGTCAAGCCTAAATCAGCAGCAACAGCATAGCTGTCAAAACCAAGGAGATCAGCTGACGGCTCAGCTGACTCCCCGTGCTCTTCCTATTGGGAAATTGCATTCAGAGCGCGCTATTTAAACTGCTCTAGCCTGACCTCCCTCGTTGCTTCCTCTGCTGGCGTCTTCAACCCACCTCCACCCCAGCTCCTCCCGTCATCTGTTATGTACCTTACCATTGTTCTTGTTGGTTGCTCTGCTCTGTCTGGGGGTTTTCTTTGCTGCTACGCTCCCTGCTTATGCCGTTCATGATGGCTCATGAAGGGCAGGAAGGTGCTCTTCCTGCCTCAGGCTTTCCACGCAAGCGCGTGGAAGAGCAGGGAGTCCCAGAACAGTACCATACCGCCAAATGAAACTTGTGCAAATAAATAAAGATTCTTTTTGACAAAGTGGTCCTGACTGAACCACGATGTATGGTCCAGGTCCTGGAGCAGCAAAGCAGCCCCAGACCATCACAGCAAGTGAGGCCTGCAGTCCTTTAGATGTTGTTCTGGGCTCTTTTGGGACCTCCTGGATTAGTTGCCAATGTGGTCTTGGTGAAGTTTTCGTGGCCAGTTCTAGGAAGGTTCACCACTGTTCCATGTTCTCTCCATTTGTTAATAATGTCTCTCACTGTGGTTCGCTGGAGTCCCAAAGCCTTAGAAATGTCTTAGTAACCCTTTCCAGACTGATAAATGGCAATGATTTGTACTTTTGATCGCAGCATCACGACTACTTTTTGAGACCTTTTAGCGTCACATTGGCAGACAGGTTCTATTTAGGAGTTCAGATTGAACAGGTCTGGCAGTAATCATTCCTGGGTGTGAAATAAAACAAAATTATGAGTTAAATTTGATAATTTTGTTGATTGAGTAACCAAGGGGGCAATTATTTTTGGGGCCGGTTTTGAAAGGTTGATGAGTCATCAGTGTTGAAATCAACTGGTGGGAAGCAGTACCAGAAACCTCAGGGGACGGCTCCCTAATTGGGCACTTAGTGCCATATCACATTGAGACATCGGACAACCTGGCAAGAGCAAGAAATTAGGTGACAATTATGCAAATGTCTGCGGAAATGTGTGTCAGTGCATGCTGGTCTTGTACGTAAGCGTGTATTTTGTGTGTACTAGCAATCAGGGGTCTCATCTTCATAGTCAGTGACTTTTCTGCTGCGTTTGTCTTGGCCTTTTCCGTGAGAGCCAGACTGGCTGAGGTCTTGTGGTGAAGATGGTGTCTTTGTCAACACTGATTACCAGTTATACACACACACACACACACACACACACACACACACACACACACACACACACACACACACACACACACACACACACACACACACACAGGTCCAAGAAGTAAGCTTATCATGGATTCAATCTGGTTTCATTTCCCAGGGATGCTTAAGTGATTGTGTTAGCAACGGTTTGTCTTACTCACAGTCAGTTGAAATATTTACAATGCCTGTTAGGAAATGCCAGCTATCAGTTCCAGAGAAGAGAAATTATGCATGAGGGATTTTCAAAGGGCAGAAACTGATTTCAAACAATACGAGGAGAATGATGATGAGATGGCAGGTACGGATTTTAATGTGATTTATATTATTGTGTGGAGCAATGAAATAGGAATATAGAAATACCCATAGTTTGACTCACCTGCCTGATTGTCTGACTGCTTTTTGTTGCCCATCTTTTGCTCTATCGCTGTGTTTCCCAGAGCTCGGGGATTACTTTGTGAGTGGAACCTCATAATTGAAAGGCTCAATGAGCACAGCTTCAAAAATAGAAACCAAGTTGTAATAAACCGTAGTTTTCCTTTGAGGGGTCTTATAACTTTGATTTGTTCCATAGAACAACTTGACATGAAACACTTAAAGCTGGATACTTTTGAAAAGCTGTTTCAGCCCGACTTAAATGAGAGTAGCAGGAACATTTCTATTCATGTCTTGGTCAACAAAAACAGGGTCTTTATTATCAAGCTGTGTCATCTACTGGAAGCAAACCGACCGCTCCCTTCCGGCTGCACTTTGCAGAAACCTTTAAGTTGTCTCCCCTTTCATGGCCTCCCCCCCCCCAGTCGTTGTGATAAAAATCAATGTCCCGACAGATTTCCCTCTTTGAAATCTCAAGCAAGGGAAAAGGTCTTATGTTCTGCCAATTGTTGCCTCCAGAGAACCGAATCTTATTCAAAACATGAATGCAATGATAAAAGAGACACGTAACATGCTGCCAGACTAGTGAAGCTCAGCCAGGAGTGAGTAAAAGTGAGCTAAGCTGACTGGCTTATCTGACAAATCCCCGAGCAGGGCGAAGATGACGGTATGGATACACTTCTATCAAGTGTCTCTAAGAGGAACAGCTGCCAAACATCCAGGAGATAGATCAGATCTCAGAATTAGAGGCTTGACATGAAAGCTGCCGAAGATGGTTAAAGGCCAGAAAATCAGACTAGAAATACTAGAAACGGAAACACTTCTCATCTTGTATTTCATGGGGGGGATTGTTTTATCCACAACAGTGTTCACACTGTCACTCAGCGGATCATCTGAGTGTGTTCATTCCTCAAAACCAGCTGTTAGCTATGCCAAAGCAGCTAATCTGATATTGTAGATAAGCCATAAAAACAAAGATGGATCATTAATAGTGGAAGGAGTCAAACATCAGGCAAAATAAAAAAATATGTATGCACTCTGGGGCACCGGTGATCGATATTAATCCATTTTAATTTTAGATCATCTAGATAATCGGAGACATTTGAGGGCAGATCTAAACATTAGATAAAAATTAAATCAACACTTCAACAGTGATTGATTTAACATCAGTGCCTCAGGATCAAAATGTGTCTGTTTCGCAGTCATACAGGAAATCAGGTGCACAGACTACGTTTCTGAACCAGCAGCAGACCCCACACACACACACACACACACACACACACACACACACACACACACACACACACACACACACACACACACACACACACACACACACACACACACACACACACACACACACACACACACAGAATGTGGAACAGTTCTTATTGCTGTTGTATAGAGATTCTTTCAATCAGATCCTGTAAAAATCAAATGTAGATCGTATAGAGTATAGAGGAGTATAGTGTTTAGTGCCTGAGGCAGAAACAGAAACAGGAAAGTGCTGTGTTTGAAAGCCCAGAGGGGGAGTGAAACGGAGAGACGGACACTAAAGTAAGTGAGAGGCGGTAAAGTGAGTGTGTGGACGATCATGAGTGAATATCTAGATGGAGAGAGGGAGAGACAAATGGGCGAGACAGTGGAGCAAAGTGATTGACTAATGACTCATCCAGTGAGTTTAAGCTTGCCTGTGCATCAAGAGCTGAAGAAAAACTCTCTCGCCCCCCGTACGTCTAACCTTATGCAGTCACACAGGTCACATGTCAGACATACATGAAAGGCTGCGGTTTATTCTAATCTCTCACACACACACACACTCCCTCACAGCTATTAAGTCCTTCTTTTAACAGGCTGAGTCTATCATGCAGGCTGATGTTTGAGTAATGAAGTGGGCTTGTTTTAAGAAGGCCTCTGTCATTTTTTTCTTTGATCAATCGCTGCCTGTGAAACGCAGCCGCTATAAATCAAAGGCTAAGAGGCAATGCACCACACACAGCATCGGCAATCACACACTTACAGCAAAATCAATACTATATCACCTGTGCCAGATCAGGCTGTGTGTGTGTGTGTGTGTGTGTGTGTGTGTGTGTGCGTGTCTATTTGTGCATACTTTAGCAGGAGCTTCATGATCGGGAACAAAAGCCAAATGCTTCTGCACAATCTCCCGACATTTAGCATCCTGGTTATTGGATATGTATAAACGCTCCAGTATGATCTTGGTAACATGAAACATATGGGATACATGCAGTGTGTCATCCAGAAAACCCTGTCTCAATGAGGACTCCTGAAATGCACCACTTACAGCCTGTTTATGTCCACAAGTGAGTTAGGTTTTACACCGCAAATTAATCATGAACAAAATCCATAATCCCCTCAACTGTAGTCAAACTGTAGGCAGCTGTGTTAACGGCTTAATTATGTCCTCTCTGTTTAATGTAGCCGAATAAGCTGAAAGAAAAGGTGGATTTGATGTGTCAGTTATATTTATGGTGTGTTAAAACGGTAATAGTCAATTAGGCTGACCTAATAATGCTAATTAGCACCATTTATAAAAAATGTCTAGGTTTCAGTGACAGGTTTAGTGTCAATCAGCTGCACAATGTGGAAGGTAAAGCCATTAAAAGATGGACCTCTCGACCAGTAATTACATCATTCTCTGGCCATTAGTGTAAATGGTGAGAGTGGTATAATATGAGCGTACAGAGCCAGAATGTGCTTCGTTTAAATTCCACTTTTTCAACTTTTTTTTGCGGAGGCAGTGTGTCAACGTCTTAAACTTTTTAATAAGGGTCCAAAATGGGAAGCAAATCTTAACTTGATATTTTACAGCTTAACTTATTGTCGTGACACTTACATAGCTGACTCTGTGAGCTGGCTAAATGCACTGTATTTGTATGTAGGAAGCTGTTAGAAACTGAAGATTGTTTTACACGATTTCAGAATTGTATTGTATTGTAATCAGGCCATCCTCTGCAATGAGAAAACACCTAATTGTGTTTCTATCATGTTGCTGTGTGGTCCTCATCTCTCCTTTCACCATCGCAAGCAAATATAGCTTTTCCTTTCATTGTATTTTTCTCTTTTTCCGCATGGATTGCGAGGGGAAATTGGTAAGGGGAAACATTATGATGATGTCCTTTCCCGTTTCAGCTCAGGGGCCCACCAGAATTGTCGTTGTTGCGGGAGTTTGGTGGTTGCCATGTGACGCAACTAAAATCCTACCTATTCGGTGTGTTGACTCTGTATTGATTCAGTTCAGTCTGTGGAAGTGTTATGTGTGGTGGTGAAAGTCTTCTGATCTGTCCCCAGCTCACATGACAAAAACACACTATTGGAAAGCAACATTTGACCTTTGACCTAAAAGCCAACACGTCTTCGGAATCATTTGAACAACGAGTTGCAGATTGAGGACATTATTTGTTTTTTGCTGTTTTAATTTTGAGGAGCAACTCACTCCTGACAGTCTTTTAGATCCAGCGTTTTTCTTGCAGCAGGAAACTGAGCAGCCTGTCAGTAAGACGTCAATGTGCATATTGTGATTACTGCGCTTGTGACAGTTATATTAGAAAACACTTTCATTCACTGCTGCTTCTCAGTTAAATGTGTCGCGGCTCATAACTGCAACAGACTTCAGCTGCAGGCATAAAGTGGAGAATCACCTTAATCATGGAAGGAGGTTACATAAAGCCTTTTGACCGTATCACACTAAAACAATTAGGCAGATGGAGAAACACTGCTCTGCTTTACAATAACAAGCCCTGATCATTTTTTCCTGCGTATTTGATGACACACACACGGGCTTCCTGCGACTGCTGTGACCTAAAATCTTTTCCAGAACAGATCTGGCAACTCCAGGATACACTAGACCCAATTACACAGCACACTGATCAGGCATTATGTTGATTGAAAGTGGCTATAAAAGGCAGGGTGAAAAGGTAGAGCTTCATTATCAGAAAAGCTGCTGTGTCAGCTCAACATCTGCATGCCGACTTAAAGAAAACCACTGGAATTATGCAGTGTGGACTTGGCAATTTGGAAAGTAAGTAGATGGCCTTAATCATCAAGCAAATAGGTAATTTTCTCTGGTTCTGGCCAAGGTGCAGATATAAACTCAGTCTAATATCAATTCTTTGATGAATTATTAAAATGTTTAATAAGAAGGTGCCCCGGGTTGTGCATGTATATGAACATATACTGGGGTCATGTGACCATAGTATAGGTGGCCTGCAATAATGTTAGCTCAGCTGAGACAGCAGATCAAAGTTTCTCTCACATGAACACAAACCTCAAAAACAATTCAAGGCCGATGGAATATTTATGTGGTATTCTGCCTCAGGGGCGTGGACCTCTGGGAAATATTTGTTTTTGGTCACATGTGCACGTTGGAGCGTGGGAATGCAAAATAATGTATCAGGATTCTCCAATCCGACCTCCCATATACGCTGCTGATATTGGATCTGAAACTTTTACCCAGGCTTTCTGGCAATACAGATTCCCCAACCAATGCAAGTGCTCTCTTTATGTCACTGTGTGGCATTCATCATACTCATTTTATTAAAAAACAACATGAGGCCCAGGATTGGTGTGGCACTAAAAAAAAAGATGATGCATTTCTTAACTGGCACCTATGATGCCGTTTAAAGCCACCAAGTATCTCTGGCAGTATTTCCTTGCAAGCTGTGAAATGAGAATTTAAGGGACTGTCATTCCACAGCTTGTTTGTTGAGCTTGCTGAGCTTTTATCTGCAACGTTTCTCACTCGATACTTCTTCTCCCTGTTTTAGTTTGATTCCATTTATACGTCTGCCCTCCCTCAAGAGGCCAATTGATGTCCTTGTTGCTAAAATAAAAAATAAATAAAAAAAAAACACATTCACTTCAATTCAACAGAACAAAAACATCAAAAGAGCTCCTGAGCTCATACATACTGTATAACACATATGCACACAAGCTGCAACATTGAAATAAGAAAGTGACGCATTATGCATCAACAGCACCTTGCAAGGTGACTCAATGGAACAAATGTGTGAAGGCAGTTTTCTCAATACCAGCAGATGGAGCAGCCTTCTAGTCTGTTTTGAGTCACCAGAGAATGACAGAAAGAGGAGATGGATGAGAGGGAGGAAGAAAACTTTACTAATAAAACATAATTCACAATAGTGAAGGAGGTAGAAAGCGCACACAGCTCATACATATGAGATAACAGACCGAGGGAGAGATGGAGAAACTGTTCTTATTCTGACTTCATCTAACTACAGAGTACTGAGGATAACATCTTCTGTTGTAGTCAGTGCAAAGCATTAAAAAGCATGCGTGTCTTTGCATAATCACTACACAGCACACAGACCATAATAAGTCTACAGATGCATATAACCCATAGGATTATTTGACTCAGAGATATGTGTCAATGACAACTTGGCTGAGTCAGTCAAGGATGACACAGAACAATAAAATGAAAGAGTGGATATGAGTGGAAATAATTCAAAAGTCAGAAAGACTACAGAAAGCTTTTTTAAAAAGTCCCTGTCCCTGGCACTACAAAGTAAATACATGTGATGGAGTTGAAATGACATTTTCTCATTAATCTATCTATCTATCTATCTATCTATCTATCTATCTATCTATCTATCTATCTATCTATCTATCTATCTATCTATCTATCTATCTATCTATCTATCTATCTATCTATTAGTGGTGGGCATAGATACATTTTTTTAATCTAGATTAATCTCACTGTAATTTTGGAATTAATCTAGATTAATCTAGATTAAAATGGCTCAATCGAATTCTGCCGAAGGCATTCATAATATGTGTGTGCTACCCAAATAATGACTAACTAATTCCGCATTGCAAACAACCTTAGTCTGTGTGTGTCTTGTCGCAGTTTCAATGGAAACCGCGACAAGACACACACACACACACACACACACACACACACACACACACACACACACACACACACACACACACACACACACACACACACACACACACACACACACACACACACACACACACACACACACACACACACACACACACACAGACACACACACAGTAGTGCAGTGAAGCTTTAGGGGTATTTATGATGGTTTAAGCAACATTCCCAAGTAGACAGGTAAAGATACAATTACTTTTGAGAAAAATATACTACATAATACCTGTCTAAATACAATTTGTGCCTGAAAAATATCTCAAGAAAACGTTGAAATTAGAATGGATGTGGCAAATTAATCTTAGCTCAATGGTCCATTTAGTAGAGCTTTTGACCTGATAGAGTTAATGCTAAATCAATGCTTATGAATATGTACGTACATGTAAACATTAAGGCACTCATACCAATACTGATATCGGCCTGATACCGTGAAGTGAAGTGTAGTCAATGAACTGCAGCATGTAAGAGCCCGCTATGGCTACGACGACACGACTCCTGAAGCCCCGCCCCCACTGCTGCTTTAGTCAAAGTTTATTCATATTGAAGAGCCAGCCCTTGGGTTCCAAGCAACGCTCAAGTATGGAATAGATCAGATGGACGGTTCTAGAGACATATGACGGACATACCCACACAGACAGCGATTATTTGATTTATAGTTATTGCGGCTCCAACTTTGTCATGCTCACTCAGCAATCATATGTCAAATGTCCTCCAAATGTGATTATCAGGAGATATGACATTATTGTTATCTAAGCCCTGAAATGGACACAATTCAAAATTCCAAACTTTGAAACTGTACACACACACACTTCAACACAGCACTATCCTCGAGTCCCCATTAATATAACTGTCAAGTGTGAAGTAGATCAGATGAACTGTATGTGAAAGACACGTACTGCCATATACGCATCAGAGATTCCTTGATTTACAGTTAGATTGAACTTCAGGGAATACATGTTAAATGTGTCAGATGTAACAAGTTATCTATTCCCCAGCGTCCATCTGTGAATAAACACCGACGAGCATGTGTGGCTCTTAAAGTTGACTTTAAAGATGAGTGTTTATGAAAACCAATCATTCAGCTGAGTGGGAGGATAACTTTACAAGCATAGTCAGGTCTTTACAACACACGCCTTGTGTAAGCAAACAGCACAGATGTGTGAAAAGGCTACCACACAGAAAAGCTGTAGTCTGACTGCAGGCCACCAAGGAAATAGTAGTTTCACAGTGTAAAAACTTTTGAGTGCACGTATAGTATGAGAATCACTATAGCGCTGTGCAACAATACTCAAAGGTACAATTAAGGCAGGTAAAATCAGACCGGAGAAATCAATAATAAAGTACAAATAAATAATACATAAATCTTGCAGCAGACGATGGAAGACCTTCTGGTGTCTTGGAGCATAAAATCAGTGGGAAAAAAAATCAGTTTAAAGGGACCAAACCCTCTTTAAAATGCATGGTATTCATGGTGTTCAGTGAAAAATTGTTAAGAAATTAAGGCAGTGAAGCACGATTTAAATACAACGGTATGTATAAGGTGGAGAAGGACGGTGTAAAAATGAGGACAAACAGAAAGAGGCAGAATGGACAACAACAAGCCATCACCCCTAAAGACAAATCACCTTTTCTCATTCTGTATACGGTGTGTGTGGGTCATAGCCTGCCACTGCACCCACACCTACCCAGCAGAATGTGGTCTTCTTATACAGACAAACCAGCATCATGTTAACAAACCTAAAAACACACAATGTCCAGAGGAAAGCACTGAGTGGGCATAAGGAAAGAAAACAAGAACTACACCATCTTCTTATCCTCATTTGCATTCATTTGAGAAAGGGTTATAACAAGCAGCCGCAGTGTTGGAGGGCTGAATCAGAGGAATAAATGAATGCAGACACACAAAGTGAATGAAGCGCTTGCTGTACATCAGAAAATGCAATCTCTTTAAGTGTTAGCACACTAATAATGGTATACCATCAGAGTGCCTTTAATCCAGATGATCAATAAACTGAATGAGTCCAAAGATATACTGGCTTGCTTCCTCGTATGAGAAAAGCTATAAACAAAAGAAGATCAAATGAACCGTATTATAAGAGAATAGGAGGCGGGGGAAAAGACCTGCGACACCTTCCCAAATAATTCAGCTTCATTCGGAATCAAGAGGATAGTAAATCCAATAACAGTGGCAGTTGTACGGGCATTATAATAAATAATAATAATAATAGATTGTATTTGTAGTGCACTTTTCATTTTCTCCCATTGCTGTTTTCTCTGAACTGCATGGTATTAAACTATGAAAGGTCATTTTCAGACACAATTGCAGGCCTGTAGAAGTAATATGCGCCAATTTTGCTGCCACTTTTCTGTTTTCAAACAACTAATTTAGTGGCACAGTTCCAATTTGGGGTGTTTAATGTTACCAAAGAAAAAGTAAACTGTTGAGCGTGTAGACTCGTGTCCCCCCAAGCATCTCTGTTCTCACGTTTTGTTATTTTCAGGCCCTCTGGGGACCTCAGAAAAATAATTCTAAAACTAAAAAGCATGTATAGAGCAGGGGTGTAACAATTCATAGATCTACAACAATATATCGATAAACGATCCTATGTCATCGGTGCAAAGGTGAAGACATCAAGCGATATATCGACCCGAGCGCTTTTATTCTGAAATAACCATGGCACGTCCGTCTATCCTTCCGGAACAAAACACTGTGAACGGGTAGTGTTAACGGGCAGTGTTAGCGGGTAGTGTTAGCGGGAAGTGTTAGCGGGAAGTGTTAGCGGCTAGCTAGTGCCCGGCAGATGGCAGCCAGTCAAGAAAATGACAATGAAGAACTATATTCCCCTCTTAGGAATAAATCAGCAGTGAGGAAATATTCTGGATTTCAACAGATGAAGGTCATGCCATACGCAACACCGGAGATAAAATACATAACAAACCTGACTGGGCACCTTAAAAAGAAAACACAGCATTGCCTCTCATGCATGCAATGATGCCGCCTGCACGCAAGATTTCACCAGCTTTTTCCCCGGAAAAACTCAACCACAATTTGTTTGAGTATTTCATTGTACAATATGCACTAAGAAAAACATGTTGAATTACTTACATTTGCTTAGTTCTGCAATCTAAAATGTCTTGTTTTGATGTGGATTAGAAATGCATATGTAGTGGATCACTATGATGCAGGAAGACTATTGCATTTGGTTATTATTACTACAATTGTAAGTTCTAACTAACTAAATTAATTAATGGTAAAGTATTGTTTGACATTTCGATTTCAAAACCTCTAATCCACTGAGCAGCACAGCAATAAGCCTTTGAAAATCCAGGTGAATGAGTATAGATGTGCATGGTTTATGTTCATCATTGAAAGGTCATCATGAGCTCTTTTAGTTCATTGATGAAGAAATATTTGCACTCAGACATGAGATATATTGCACTTTATAGTGAAGAACATCAGCAAATATCGTATCCTTGTCCAAATAATCAATAAAATATTGGAGCGTGATGAAAATTGATTTACACCCCTAGTATAGGGGTGAAGGAAACCGGATTTAAGACAGAATTTCAACTGTTTTGGTTCCTTGAATTGTAAGAAAGTATAAAGTCAGACATTTAAAACCATCATTATTTTGGTAATAAAAGCAACAGGTTTCCGGTCATTTAAGCGGGCGACATTGGTTTCCTCGGGAGAGTCAGTCAGGTGTTTCGCTTTTTCTTGTAACCACATTCAAAAACAAGTCAGTGACAGCTGCAGAGGAATAGCCTGGTGCTGTGTAGATGTTTTATTTGAAAGGTGCTTCTTTTTTTATCTTCTCGTTTATGAACCACACCGGGAGGAGCAGCTGTGAAGGACACTGTTTGTCTGGTTCATGTTGTTTTCTCAGTATTTTGGAGGGAGCCCAGCACTGTAATAATGCAGGGAACCACAGGGTCCCTCTGATCTGGGTGTGGGAAGAGACCCGACTAGCTAGAGGATCCAGATAACTAAAGATGAAATCCTGGTTTTAGGTGGAACAAAATGCCAGATCATGAAGAGTTTAACTACATTTGAACATTGACATAGGCCATTTTGGAAATGGCTCCATCTTCACCTCTGGTGCTGGGTAATTTAATTGATTTAATCTGATTGTGACCTATATCCTATGGAGCCATTGAATTCAAAACTTTTTTTGCCAGGAAAAAGAAGAAAAAACAAACAACAGGCAGCTCTGGAGACAGGCCTTCCTTTAGCGGCTCTAGCAACTGGTAATGGAAACAGCAAAATGGTTGCTGATCCCAGACCGCCCCAAGTCCCAGTCAGATCAGGAAACGGCAACCACAATACAACAGAGATCAATGTATTTGTGCTTGCAGTGCTGCCGTTGAGTTTCTCAAACTTATATATTGTAAGCTTTGAGGAGGATAAATTTAAGTTCCTTCACTTCAAGGCAGCTACCTCAAAACCAACAGCATGACCACTTCTTTTGCCATTTGAGTGAAATGTCCCTTTAAAAGTTAGTATATTTCGGGAGTTTCTGAAGAAAATTGTTCTTTCCATTTCCTTTTTCTTTTCTGAGTTCTTCCCCTTCGGGGGAGTGAACATTATCAAATTTGACTGGACAGTCCATTAGCTCAGAGCTCAGAGGAATAGGATGCTGCTGAGACAGAGATTGTATAGGACTGAATGAGGTTGTGAGGAACTTTATGGGCTTTCATGTGTGGGTTCACTGTATGCGTGCAAAATAAGCGTGCAGTGTGTAATCAGTGTGGCACCAGTAAAGTGAAATATCAAAACAAAGTGTGCGGAGAATGTGTGGTACGCTCCATATCAGTGCTGGTTTTCCATATCAGATAATCAGGGTGTTTCTAGAGCACACAAACGCAAGATTGACATTAATTGGGCGGGTGTGAACTTCTCACTGGAAAGGTTAAAGGTGGGAGTGATGGGGGAAGGCAAATACACTTCTCATGCAGACTGGAGGCGGAATCCAGCGAGGGTGGCCTCCTTCTCAGAGGATGACAGCAATTACCATGGTTGAAAATTAGAGAAGTTGGAAGTAATCCAAGACAGATACGCTATGATTACACTCTCGCTGCTTTCCAATATCTCTCTCTAGAAAATACAGTTCTGCAGTCACATGAAACTGTTTGGTGCAGTCATGTTTAGGCTTACCAATAAACCAATAAACCGACAACCAGAGGCAGCATGTTGGCTAACTGACATTATTGCAAAAAACTAATGCTAAAACAATGAGCGATATTGAGGTCTGTGAAAATGTCCATATACCGTAAAATAAGTTGATAGTGTCAAAATTATTGACTCAATGTCCATTAATCGTACAATAAGTCGATAACTTCTAAATATTGAGGTCATGTCCATACATCATAAGATAGGTAAATAACTTAAAAATGACGGAGATCACGGTCATAATCAGCTGACCTGTAAACTGATGGTTATGTTTATATTTAACAGATTTATGTAAAAATAAAAGTAAATCTTGAATGTGTATTGCTGTATAGTCATTCAGATGTCATAACATAGACCTGTTGATATCCACAGCCCTTAGGTGGAAATGTCCAGACAGAAATGTGTCACTTCCACAGTTCAGTACATTTTATGTGAATGTAATTCTTCTTTTAGAGGAGAGAATACTCAACGAGTGTAACTGCCCTATGGCTAATTATTTAAAGCAAGTTTTAATAGTTTGTGCTAGTATGCAAGGATCTGTTGTGATCTGCTGTAAAATGGTTAAAAGGTAGGTAATACATTGCCTTTCAGGAGACCTTAAAATGCAGGAGTTTAAGTTTGAAAACATTTGTGTAACTCACATCACAAACATCCAGACAACTCAGACCTGTCAGTTTGATCAGTTTGTTGTCAATAAAGTTGTATTCTAGACCTCCAACATATCTCCGGACTAAGTGAGTTATGAAATACAGAGGGAGAGGCATTTTCAAAAGTTTAGCAGATTCACTCACCAAGTGAATCCATAGAGGCTGATTTATATGTGACTCTACACTAAAAAAGGACTATGGGGAACCTGTGATTTACTGTAGCTTTTGACTAAAGGTGGACTAAGTGAATTTTGGGACTCTAAATGCAATATCGTCACTTTACACTGACATTAATTTCAGAGACCCTGCCAACCCTGACAGATTACAGGGACACTGAAACTGTTTTAAAAGAAATTACTTGATAGCTGCCATAAGAACAGATCTTACAAAATGTCTGAAAGTATTGATCAGATCTATAAGTATAAAGGAATTACAATATGCATTCCTAAGTTTATCACCTTTATATTAGAAAAACGTGTGAGGATCTGGCCTGTTTTCACAAAGCAGAGATCAGACAAAAGTAGATGTGCACATTTGGTTTCCATATGTAGACTTTATGATGTAAAAGACAAACTGCCCAGACTAATCACCTGAGGAAGCCTCAACCCCCCGTTTCCTATCTTCAAAGCAAATATCATACCCCCGCTATGTCCCTATGATCAGTTGCGGATGACATAACTATCTTCGAAGGTCTTCAAGCTACAGATTAATCAAGTAAATGAGTCAGCTTAAGGCCAGACAGAATACTTAGAATGAGAAAAACACCACATGTCTTCTCAAGAAAAGAACTTCTGAAATAAGAATAATTGTCCTGATATTGTCAGCATTTTTCTGTACTTTTGATAATTACATAATACATACATAAATTAAACAGCTTGTGAAATGTATGCATTATGTAGAGTGCCGTTATTTAGTACTCTGGACATGGCTGTGGTGTGGTTTTACCCCTACAAGGTCTCTCTCCCAGATGGCGATGTTTTTTTTGTTTTTAGTTTTGATGTCTTGTGTATATATGGATGGTACTGTTTGCCTAGAATTCCGGAGCTTAACTAAAAAAAAGGTTGGGGCTGCCAGTTTGAGTTTGTGTGGGTTGGTATGTGTTCTTCATCTGAACTCGCAACTGAGTTGGCCTCCTGCTTTTTGCCCCGAGGCTGCAGCTCTGTGGCAGGTGTGATTGAAAACACACATGCACACACTGTCTGCGTGTTTCCAAAGATGGAGCAGACATATCTACACCTGTAAATATTAAGTTGAGACCGCCACAGCAACAGGACTAACCTACCATCTCTGTCCTCCTGCTGTTGATGTAGTACATGACAGTGTTTACAGTAACTCTCCCACCAGCAGCAGCACAATGTTAGCAATGATTTACCTCGCCTGTGTGCAGTGGGGATGCAACAATACAGTTAGACCACGGTTCAATATGTACCTCAGTTCTTGGGTTACGGTTTCGGTTCTGTACACATTTTGTGCACAAGGAGAAAAAAAAATTGCTATTTATATATTCTTTTTACATTTAGACACATTCAAGTGTATTGTATATTAAAATAAATAAATATGTAAACAAAAAATGTCACACTTTCAAATGCAAAAGTGCCCCTTAACCTTGACGACGGGTATAGGATAAAAGGGGGTAAAACAATTTAAATGTAAATGTAGATATTTTGAAATAAATATAAAGTCACCGTTTTCGATAAAAATACCATTAAACATGATGTCACCGTTTTAAATAAAAAATATCTGTACTTCAGTAGCCTATATATGACTTTCATACAGAGGATGGGTTTGGTTTATGTTGGAAGGCATCAGCAAGAGACAACTGTTTTTAACTGCTGGTGTTACCTGCTCAGCCGTCCTGCTTCCAGGACATTGGACTCGGCAGGGAGGCGTTTCCAAATTTTGCGTTCAAGTGCTCCTCTAAAGCTCCGACATAGCCAATTCAGAGAGAAATACAAGGATGAAAACGTGAAATTACGTGAAATTGTATTGCAAAACCGAAAATACCTCAATTCACTTGTGCGTATTGCATGGCGTACCATATGGTTCAATATTATATTGAGAACCGTTGCATCCTTACTATGCAACGGTTCTGGAGAAGCTCATTATTCTGAAATATTCATCTATTTCAACTTAAAATATTAGGATAGACTCAGTCGCAGTATTTGGTCACTGAAACAAATGTGGTACTTGTTATTCTGTTTTGACGGTGTCATATCTGTGAGATATTAAAGTCACAAAAGTCACTAACACAAGGAGTCCACAGGTAAAACGTGGAGAGTTGAAAGGTATGGCCCTGGGCAGATGTGTATGTTTGTGTGGGAGGAGAATGAAACACAACAGAAAAATAAACCTCACAGGGAACTTTGAAAGAAAAACAACATCCTCCCTCCTTCAGTATGGACACAGGAACTTCTGAGAATGTTGTTCCATTGAAGGACTTCCTAATTGGACGGCATTGTGGCTCAATTAGTTAAACATGTCTCTCCAGTTAGTCACACTGACTCAGAGGCCCTCAGGGGAAACATTTCACATCACGGCAAATTCACCTGACTGCGCTAAAGACTACTTATTGTGCAATATCCATTACAGGTTATGAAAGAAAAACTAATAGATGTCAAGACCTGATTTAAATATCCATTTCATAAATATTCCTGCATCTGATGACAATAAGTGTTTCTTTAGATGTATGGGGGAATAAGAAGAAGCAGGTGGCGGGTGCAGGCTAGGACACATTCCCTCCGACGTCGAACTGAATCTCATCTCTGATTCACATTATGGCAGCGTGAACCATCTCTATAGCAGATGTGGTCTTAAATTGCTAGAGATCATTTTGCTCACTTTAATGGAAACTATACAAAGGGAACAGTGCATAAGGGTGTACTTCATCATCCCGGTTAGCCGTGCTGCTCAGTAAGCGTGAGTCAAGCTTCAAGTCTATTGAAAAAAAAACTTTTTCTAGGGCATTTCCAATGACAAAGAGACGAGTACTATGTTTCTTCTGTGGCTGTCTGATTTAAAAGAAAAAGGATGAGACTAAGCTTTAGAAATTGTGGTCCAATAAGGCAGAATCACAGACACCGGTGTGATTCAGTTCATAATTTCTTACTGCAGCATCCCTGTTTTTCCTCTTTCTTCATCCGTCTTTTTCAATGGTTCTATATCGATTTATTTTTTCAGCAGCAGTTACAAAAAACTGGATGCATTTGCGAGCTACTGCTGCATCAGTAGAGACGTGTTGAGTGCAAAGTACAGCTTAAAATAGTTCTGTGCATGAAGGTCGAAATAATGTTCTTGATATTTATACTCATACTCACAATGACTGTTTCTGAGGACAACAGTGATGATTTAAGCAGATTTAAGCAGATTGCTGTAATTGTGCACCACCATGTCCACCTCTCACAGGTTGCATGTGGCTGCAACATGACCTAATTTACCCGTCCATATCCGAACAAAAGGACACATGATGCTCCTGTTGGAGGCAGAGAGCAGCTGTGAGCACCACTGACAACAACAAACAGGCCAGAGTGTTACATCCTCGTCATTGGAATAATAAAGATGCGTAGTTACTTTGATTTGTGTGTTAAATACACACTTTTCACATGGGAAACAAAAGGAGGCAGAGCGGTAATTTTCATTTATTTAAGTATTTGTTTTTATGATATAAGAAGAACTTTTTACCTCTCCAACACTCGAAAAGTCTGTCAAATTAAACAACCAGAGCAAGCAAATTGACTCTTTGGTTGAAATGGTCATAACTCATATCCACTTGGGGAGTTTAAAGCGTCACAAGGCAAAACGACTGGAAACCACTGATTTAGAGGAACATTTTAATATTGACATTGCAGTCTGTGGATCAAGATTAAACCCTGGAGTGCACAAAACATTCCACATCCTGTCTGAGATGATCACTTCATCACAGGATCCATACTTAGTCATCATCTACAGCCCTGCTTTAGACGTGATCTGTACAAATGCTTTGATTACACAGTAGTTTGACGTCTCTGGCAGCTGAAAGCAGTTGTGAATGAACTAGTCACCTTCGCTGGAGCACAATGTAAGCACGCAGGAGACAATGGAACCTGATGACAAGGGCAATCAACTCTGACTGGATACAGTACAACAATAGTGAAGCCTAACAGCTCAAAAATAGAGCCTCACTTTAACTGCTTGTCATCAGCCCAGAACATAACAGTGTTGCCTTCAGGGCCATCTAGGCTCCACAGTTCTTCTTCCTCTTTGAAATGTCTCCATGTAGTCGTGGTATTCAAACGGGAGCAGGATAGGTGCATCGTGTGCAGCTACAGCATCCATGGACCTGCCTTCTCTGACATCGTAGGAGCAGGTGGTGGCGAAAATATCAATGTTTTCTTTATTCATGTCTGTGTGGCTTGTTTAATAGGACAGTACATAAATCATTCAAGTGTGTGTGAACCCTCGTGACTGAGTGAGAAACACAGCTTTAGATGTGATATTTTGTCGAGTGTCTCTTTGCATGACGGCAAACATTGGATTTACGGATAAAAAAAGTTAGTGGAATTTTTACATAAGTGTCCTCAGACGTGTTTACAATCGAATGTGCAAATGCGATTTGAGTGTGACCCCCTGCCAGCACGGCTGATGCTGCATGCCAGGCGGCGGACAGCCTCAGCGGCCGTGAGCCAGCAGCTCCAGCTACAAAGACGCTGAAGATGAAAAAGGAATGCACAAGAAATGCAAAGTGTTCAGCTAAATCCCCCACCCAAACGATTTAGCCACGCAGAGTCCAGCCACTGTGAATCTGAAACCCCCCCAAACAGGAGCATTTAAAACAGTTGAATGTGCAGTTTACTCCCTGCATTTGAAAAGCTAGATGGGAATATGCATCACTGACGGAGCGCATTAGTTCAAACGCATCACCAAAAGAGTGCTCTGACACCATATTTTCCTCACACGGGGATTTCCAGTGGCCGAGGGAAGCCTTCTAATTTACACTTCAGTGATATGAGGCTGACACACATCAAGCTAAATCTTTCCCCACACTTACAGGCAAATCTCTCTTCTCCTCCATAACTAGACAGCATACGGCATGGAGTCACTTTTGAAATCAAATGTGGATACAAGATGTTCAAGCTGACAGACATAAAGTACACTCCTTGCATACTGATGACAGATGACCTTCCAGTGTAACAGAACGTTGAAAGAAGCCAAGGACATCGATATCACAGTAATGTCCCAACTGCCGTGACCCTTTGGAACATACACAGCTAAAATGTAACATATTCAAATAATGTGAATATGATTATTAATTGAATTTTTATTGTATAAGGCCACCAGAGGATACATTGACTGATAATAGCAGAAGGTCAAGAGACTGACTGCTACTTTCCTCTGTTATCTAGGACTGCTATGGTTTTCACAGCAGAAGTGAGAACTGAATCAACACCTGCTCCTGGTGGAGGTGGCTTTTGAGACTGTAGTGGATCGGGGCCAGGAGGACACATCCCTCTGCTGCAGCTCAGCAGGGAAACACTGTCTGCAACTGCAACCAATGGCTCTCTTAACATACATATGGCATGTGGCTGCTGAACCTGTTCTTTAAATGACGTGCGTTGATTTGTGTTGATTTATTACTCACATTTCCATACATGTTAATTTATTTTAAAGTAGCAGACAACAGCAGATGCCTAATACTGTGGTTAAAGCTTTAAAAACAACATCAAATTTGACTTAAATCCAAAGGTCAACGTATGCAAAATGCAAAGTAGCTATGATGCTAACTAGCTATTGAACAGGGAAACTACTCATAGCATGTCTCTCTCCTCCCCGGTTCGTTTGGCAGGTTGGCCTATGCGACAGGTTTGTGAAAGTGGCAGTCCGTATCATTTTCATCTATTTAATTGTCTTTTAAGTTACTATCTATCAAAGAGTGAGTTAAAACAATGGTGATTGATCATATGACCCACGAATGAAAGTGCTTGGACTTGCTGCTTTGCCCAGAAATAGGATCTCCGTGTCTGTGGCATTCCCACACTTTTTACGTCAGTCAGCAGGTTGGTCTTCCCAGGTGGAGCTACTCACGGAAGCGTATGCTGCTTTTCATTGTAATCGCAAATCGGTAACTTCCAACTGCTGAGTCAGGCTCCCTCTAGTCTAAAGTGTTTGAGGATCAACAGCAACGTATCTCCAATCTTACGGACTGCCACTTTAATGGAAAGCAGGCGACAGTGGGGTCAGAGTCATCAATCAACCCTTCTTAAAGACTCGTGGTGCACTCTTAACTGAAAACAACAAGATGGAATTATTCCATCACAAAGCAGCAATAGGACGTGTTGTGTTTGATATCACAGCAGCTTAACTTTACAGACTTTATTAAAAAGCAGGCAACATTAACAGAAGTGGCAAACCAACTGTTAACTCATCTGCTTTGCTTCCAGCTGGGAAGAAGACTGGTGGAGGTACGGGAGGGGAATGCATCAGAATCTGGAATATCTCATCATGTGTGGCCATTTAGCAGCCTGGAGGTCATACTAAAGGTCATGTTTTGTTTAGTCTGTTGATTTTTTCGTTCTCAAATAATAACATAGAATATCAACTGATTTGAGCCCATTTCTGATCCCGTTTTTCAGCCAGAACAACTAATTTTAGAGTCGGACGTAGATTACGGTGGCGTGTATGGGAGGAAGGAAGGATCCATCAACTGTGCCCAACCAGTGATGAGCGATGCCATGTGGACTGAATATATGGAGGCCACATTGGTTGAGCTGTGGCAACAGCATATGCCACTTTGATGTTTCTCCTCCTTCTACCTTGACCAATCACCAATTCATATTTACCCTTCAGGTAAACAGAGGTACTTTCTCACACAGCAGACCAAATATTGAATGAGTGACACTACTGTTCGGACCATCATGTTGGAAGGGAGATGTCTCAGCCCAGCAGACAGTGACTGATTGATGGCGCCCATCGTACTCGGCTCAACGGCCCCCATCCCCCCCGGCCTGCTCCTGTGTGGTAACTCTGTGACTCTAATATTAAAACACTTGGCACACGTCTCAGATGAGCAGGACAAGCCAAAGTATCTCAAACCAAACAAAATCTTTCTAAGCTCAGAGATGCTTACACAAACACCGCGGCAAAATCCATCTTTCTGACAGAATCATTTTCAAAGCCTGAAGCTCCAACTGGGCTCCTGGATGCACTTCTGAGATATGCCCGCCTGGGGTGTGTGTGTGTGTGTGTGTGTGTGTGGCTACCTAGAAAGAGAGGATAAAGTATGAGTCATTCACTGCAGAATATGAACTTGTGTGGCTAAAGCAGTCCTCAACTTTCTTTCATGGAATATGAGTGTTTTTTGTTTTTGTTTGTGACTCCATGCAAGAGTGTGTCTCGAGAGAGATTAATGGTGCAGACATCTTAAAGTATTTCTTAACGAAGCCGTTGCCCAAGCTGCCTCGCAGCACCGTCTATCTGTGCGTGCGTGCGTCGCATGTCTGTACTAACAATAACAGACTGTGGTAGAAGTTCAAATCAAAGGATTATACCCTGCGGCGATTGGACTGAATGGACTGGACCTTTATGGTGATAACCCTGTGAGGTGGAACAGAGTGTAGGGATGTCACTCTGGATCTCACTTACATACTTTCACTCAAACACAAACACACACACATACTTGTAATTCTGTGCCCATGAGGTCTCTCCATTGATTTACATTCCCTCTGTTTTTAGTGTCTCCAACTTTTGAAGGCTATTTACAATGTAGCATTACATTTTTCAGGCTTATAATATAATATATACAATATCATTGCCTTCTTGTAATCCATTTTGGCCATCCTACAAGTATAATTAGTTAAACACAGAGAAAATACCATCCATATTAGAATAAATCATGCATGGAATTTTGCAACACAAAAGGTGTCCTGATGAAGGTGAGCACAGTCAAAGTAGTCTAAGTCAAAGTAATAAATAGCGGGGAAGGGATGGGTCATGATTTTCACATTTTCAAACAGTCGTGAACGCAATGAATGTTATTGCAGTGTGTGATTTATTTCATGAATAGTTACGTAGCTGGATTATTTTGAAGAGGGAATGCCAACTTGCTTCGTTAATTCAAGTAAGAGTTGAAGGATTTGTCGGCCCGCCCAAAGAGCTGATATTGTTGCGTTATATGTTCACACTGAAAACCGGTCGATACGAACACCTTCTCACTCCAATACGTCAAATAATGCTTGGCCAGTGTTTCAAAGCTTCCATCTATAGTATGTCTATATACACACTTGTTACATTCATGTCAGGTTTAGGAGTGGAGCATGGGTTGATGTTAACTTCTGTTGTTCCGCCTGTAATGCAGTAAGTGTGTGCGTCACATTAACACCCTCACGCTCTAAATGAAGGGTGTCAGGCGCCAGGGAGCACCGACTGAGCTGCACTATTTGACGCCTTGGCGGCGAGAACGGGTTGAATGCAACTTGTCTGTTTGCTGCAAAGTCAGCTGCTCACAGGGACCGCAGAGGTTTAGCCCACATTCTCTAACGCAAAGTATCTTTGGTAGTGGAGAATTGATTTCCGAGTATCTCTGATGTAGTCTACATTGAAAAATGCAATTCAAAATCGTTCATGCATTTATGGCTCGGGCGCGTTGTCCCTCAGCAATTAATTCCTCAGCCGGCTTTTTCAGATGTATTGGAGAAACACAAACTCAGAAACGAGGACGGACCCAGACATTTAGAGGTCATTATAATCCAAAATGGTTCGAGGCATTAAAACTGAAAATGTTGTGTCAATATTGTGATGGTTACGATAACCATTGTTTTTAATATTGCTTCGCTCATTTGTTATCGTAAAAATACATTTTTAAAATTGCTTTTATTGCAGCTTCTGCTAAATAGCTTTTTCTCAAAATGAAATATTAAAAAGGGTTTAATGGATTGTTTGGCCATAAGTAAAACCCATCTCCGGCTGTCACATGGCTGAACTCCATGTTTTCAGCGGCCCTCTACTCTCCTTAGACCATGTTTATGCAGAAACATTTCCTGATTACTCATCTGTTTTTCTGAAATCTTTCTACAGCCCTGTCCTGGAGCCACAAGCTACAATATCCTTCTTCCTCAAAAATGTCAACACATGCACTATCAGACGCAAAGTATTCTTGTATCCTGTGTCACCACAGTGAATTTAATTAAGTTTGGATTAAAATGTGTTTGGAGGAGGCCCAATTGATCATAAGGACGGAAATCGTTAGAATAAGAATTAAAAGCAAAATAAATTAGCATTTTAAGTCAAGCTAGGGACATGAAATGTTATGTACCAAATAAACATCATGGTGAGCTTACCTGTAGATGGGATCCTGCATCACCATCATCTTGCTCTCATCCCATGTCCACTCCTTCTTCTATGGAAACAAAAACAAAACTGTAAGTTCACACTAGACTTAAGCAGAAACGAAAAGAAATACATACATTTATGTCTCTCTTGACTGAGAGTGAACTGCATCAGACAATCTATTGGTGTAGATATTATAAAATCTCCATCTTTGTGTACGTTTCACTTTTCCTTTTGTCTTTTTGTTCATCTAAATTTACCTGTCACAATCAAAAACATCAAAACATGAGCACATTGGAATTATTCATGTTGATTTCTATCTCCACAGAGCTATGTTGACTCGATCAGTCAATCACTTCCATCTCTGGTCCCTCTTTGCCTCTGATGCACATTCTAAATATATCGCTGAGCATCACACTTGACATTTCAGCTTTCCGGCCAGGGATCCAAACAAGACGTGAAAACAGGTGGAGGGAAAACATCCTTCTATCGATCGGCCTTTGATTCCAGCACACCAGTTAATCAGACACTGAGCCCTCGATGGTGGTGATCTATTTTTAAAAGACTCCATCTGAAAGGGACCCAAGAACAATCAGAGCTGATCTCAATAAGACGGATAATTGAGGTGAATGGCTTTCCCCACTGAATATTGCAATTTCATCTTTTTCTTTAATGATAACATCAACAAATCAGTGTGATGTTTCAGATGACTGATGGCCAAAACAACAATTCCCCTTAGCTGACATTAGCCATCAGATACACAAATATAGAGGAATGGTATGGGGTCATAGTAATATTCCACATACTGAATGGTGTATAATCCACACACATTACTGCCTACAAACAAAAAAAGGCACGTACTTACATAACTGATCATTAATATTGGTGTAATGAATAGGCTTCTCCTTAGAGGACCACGTAGACTCAATTAAACCTCCTTTTAATGAGACACTAATGTATTTCTGCCTATAATTACAAGTCAAGGTTAATACATCTCCCTTTACATACATGCAATAGAGCAATCCTAAGTATCCAAATTGTTCATGCCTGTTTGGGAATGTCAAACCTTTTACAACAGATGTCCCTCTTTAAGCCGCGTGACGGAAATATTAATTATTTAGTCCATCAATTTCAAGAGATGCTTATTAAAATGTCAAGATCAATCAATTTCAATTCATGACATTTGAAAAAGTGGAAACAGGTGGCACATTTTTAACAAAAGCAGCAGCTTTGTATTGAATTTAGAGGATTATCTGAATCCACACTCAATGCTAGAAGATCAACAAGTCAATGGGAGTCTATTCATTTCACATTGTGAAACCAAGGAAATGTGTTATAATGTCGGCTAACAAATTATTAATCATCATCAGATTTTTTTTAACTGCAGGCTGTAAAAAAAGAACACATCTGATCTGTCTGAGCTGCACGGTGGTGTAGTGGTTAGCACTGTCGCCTCACAGCAAGAGGGTCCTGGGTTTGATTCCTGGGTCCTTGTGTGTGGAGTTTGCATGTTCTCCCCGTGTCAGCGTGGGTTCTCTCCGGGTTCTCCGGCTTCCTCCCACAGTCCAAAGACATGCAGGATGGGGATAGGTTCATTGGTGACTCTAGATGTCCCGTAGGTGTGAATGTGAGAGTGAATGGTTGTTTGTCTCTACATGTTGGCCCTGCGATGGACTGGCGACCTGTCCAGGGTAAACCCCGCAACCCTGAATACAGGATAAAGCGGTAGACAATGGATGAGACTGGCAACCTGTCCAGGGTGTACCCTGCCTTTGCCCAATGACAGCTGGGATCGGCTCCAGCCCCCCCACGACCCTGAATACAGGATAAGCGATAGACAATGGATGGATGGATGGATGGATGGATGGATGGATGGATGGATGATCTGTCTAAACGGAGCAACAGTTTAAACACCGTCATTTCTGTTGTATTCAATATTAAATACATTCTAGAGGACTCCAGGGGAGCAGCCTGGACCCTTGAAAAACAGAAAATGGTTTCATGTCCAGGTCGATAAATGGAGATGAAAACGAAAATGCATTTCTGGTGAGGAGAATCGACAGCACAAAGTGACTTCCCTTTCCATTCACCTGTCAGAATCTCTGGGATTCTCGGCAGGTGACGTGGACTCCAGTCTGTCTCCGTGGATTACAGCCGTCAACATATCTGGAAACACAGATCCGCCTCCAGTCTCAGCACTCCCTCCCTCAGTTTCCTCAGTTTGCTCTTCTCCTCCCAACTCTTTACTTTTGAATATCTGCCCCTCTTTTCTTCTACATCTTCCCCCACATTCACAATTCCCCTCAGGCCCCGTCAAAATGTCTCCATCCTCACTTCTGTCTGCCGTCGACACGGAGACGAGGATCGATCACCGCCTCCTGCCACATACAGGAAATGGCTCTGCACTGGTTCTTTAAAGTGCCTGTTTTAGCACCAAAGAAAAACCCACAGCATGATTGAAACACAATATGTCTTAGGGCTATGTGTGCAAAACAGTTGAGTACTCATTCTAAAAATAAGTTGCAAGGCTGTCACGGCTTTCTGCATATGTTAAAAATGCGTCCGGGTATGGTACAGAAGCCTCACTATCAGTGATGGGAATAACGGCGTTGAAATAAACGGCGTTACTAACGCCGTTACTTTTTTCAGTAACGAGTAATCTAACTAATTACTTTGACTGTCACTATAACGCCGTTATCATTGCCGACACCCCGTTACTGCACGTTACTCAAGTCGCACAATGAACTTTTTTTTAACTTCATGATAGGACTCGTGCGCGTGTTGTCATGAGAGAAGGGAGGATGAGATAACCTCTCAGCAATTATTGGCTGATGTATAGTAAGATTACGTCTTCAGGTCGTGCCTGGTCTCGGCAGCCTGTTGTCCGTGGAGAAACGTGCAAACTTGCCGCGAGCTGGAGCCGGAGTTGGGGCTGCTGCTGGTCTGAGCGGCGCGCGAGGGCCACGCGGGCCCCGGTGTCCCGCCGTTCTGGTGTTGGACGGGAATCCGGTATAGCTGTGGAGCGCGGATGGTGAAGACGGTGGTGATGATGATGATGATGAACGGCGCAGCGGCTCGAGGCACCGGGGTCATTATGTCTACTGCTGTGCGCTCTGACCCTGTTTTGTGATATATGACAGACACAGCGTCTCCCACTGTATAATTTCTCCTCAAGTTTTAATTATTCCCGCATGCGAGGTGCGGAGAATGTGATCTCAATTATTATACACAAGACAACACGCTACGCGACTATAGGAGTAGACTACAAGACTACAGTTTGCCATCTCATTACAAGAAAAATCCAAATTATTTGACATAAAGCAACTTTTTTTTTTTACAGTAACGCAAATAGTTACTTTCCCTGGTAACTAGTTACTTTTATTATAAAGTAATTCAGTTACTAACTCAGTTACTTTTTGGAACAAGTAGTGAGTAACTATAACTAATTACTTTTTTAAAGTAACATTCCCAACACTGCTCACTATAGAAGAGTACGGACATCAAATAGTTCCAGCTCACAGGGAGCAGAAACTGAAAGCCTGCTCACCAATTTATCTTCTCCTGCCGTTTGTGCTTCTTGACATTAGCTGGATATCTGCGGGCGGCTAATGAGCTGCATGGCAGGGACAAACCAAACAATGTAGGATCGTGCACTGTTGACTAGACTACAGCAGCTTCATCTCTTGTTACTCGGGATAATAGCTCATCTACAAACACCCACCAAGAGCACAGATCAGTATGCAACATCTTACGTCTCATTTCCTCCCTTTATGGATACAAAACCACACAGCCAGAGTTACCACACTGTCCCGTAAACTGTGCTTGGTGTCGTTATTCAAGACAGCTAATGCATTTTTACCTAGCATTTTATGTATTCAAATTAATTCACTGCATCACCCAGCCATACCAGCTTAATGATCATTGGCTCCTGGACGTAATCATACAGCAGGGTATTGCAAAATAAAGCAAATCGCTTCACATCATATTCCTGTTCTAACAAGATACTTTCTTGTTAGACTATATTTATTTTTAAGGATCTCTTTGGCATGTTTGCCTTTAATTGACTGTGTAGAGACAGAGACTGAAAATAGGGGGAGGAAGACGGGTCTGACAAGCAACAAAAGTCCCCGGACAGGAAGTGAAGCTGGGACATTGTGGTGATGTGGCATCAACTCATTACGTTTTAAAACAAACACATTTCATGGTAACAACAAATCAGCTTATTAAATCTAAGGAAGTTTAAATGTTAGAATAAGAAACGTTAATAAAAAGACACTGAGGTCTATACTGAAAATTAATTTATAAACATTCAGATTTTTCTACTTGGCATCATGCCCTTCTACAGACAAAGATCTCCTGCTTTTGATTTGAAATTACACTAACAAAACACATACAATGCACCCAAGCAGGGTGTCCTTGAACACAGAAGAGAAATAAAAAAAAGGTCACTCACTTTTTTCTTTTTCCTCAAGGCGACTTTCACACCGTCTACAGACACCACGATGTTGACTTTCTTCTTCTTGATGTTTTTCACCTTGAACTCATACTGCAGAGAGAAGAAAGACAGAAAGTAAATGTATTAATACTTGGGGGGGATTAAGGTTGACAGAGACACTGTTACAGCCTCTCAAATATTTGAAGATGGGTGAGGCGACCGAAGAAAGAAACATTGGAATATGATGAAAAGAAATGTTCATTTACACATTTGTTTGTTGATATTCGCTGGGTCAAAGGGGATTTTACACCAATCGAGGGACAATGCAATATTTTCTTTCGGTTCCCATAAGAAAGTGAGCTCTAAGCTAGAAATAGATTGAAAAACATGGACAACCTTCAAGAACCTTCAAGACAAAGAATTTATGGCGATGTATAAGGCCAAGTTAAATACTTAAATGTGTCTTAATATCTGGAGAAGAAGGCAATAATTTATTAACTCAGATTAATTCAGTAATTCTTCTTTATGGTAAATACATTGTACTGGTTTTATTCGTTAATCCATCCATATATTTGCAAGAGAAAATGTAATATTATTCTGGACTTGGCTTAATGTTGTGGGTTCTTTCACAACTCATGGCCTTCAACAGTCATCTACACTGCCGACAGCATTTCACCCTACGACCTTCACAATAGACATTTTAAACTATTACATGCCGAGCATTATCTGCCTGCTTTCTGTACTGGACCATTCACATTCACTACAACTTCATAATGTGGTCTGTATTCAAAAGTACTGATTTGACACCTACTGTTGGAAGGTGAGAATTGATCAAGTTTGCTGGAAAGTCTGAATGGCCCTAAAATTCCTTTGATCAAAACACTTAACCTCGACCACATGCTCCAGCGAGGCTGCTTTGTGGCTCTCAGTTAAGGAAAAACTCCAAATTATGTAAAGAAACTAGGGGTGAAACGATTCATCAACCATATTGATGTATCAATATTTATTCCTACGGTCCAACTAGATCTATAGGTGCTCGGCAAGTTGTCCTTAACTGGAGACAAATATCGATATAAAATCGATTTGCAACCTAATAATCGATTGGATCGATATTAACCAGGGCTCCAGAGTGCGACCATTTTGGATGCACATTTGACCAAAAATCAGTGAAGTGCGACTTAATATGTTCCTTGGTCGCAATATAAAAAGGCATATAATAAAGCATATTATTTTCAAATAAAAAGAGAATTTATTAGCGATTAATCGTTATTTTACCCCTGCTGATTCCCTGAGAAGAAATACTATTCGTAATCTTCACCTACACGGTCCAGTATACATTTGGGTATTTTTTTCCACAGTAACACTGGTTGAATGTTTGACAAAAAAAAAAGTTACTGTATCGATTTCAATTCATTGAATCGTATCCAAACCATAGAAAATTAAATGTATCATTTTAAAATCGTATCGTTACACCCCTAAAAGAAACATCGCGTGAGTGAGTTCAGCGTCTTTCATATGTTGCCACCTTGGAATCAGAATAATACTGCAGCCACTCCCATCCCATTCAAATCAATGTTTCAAACTAATGATGAATGGATTCGTTACAGAAACAGTGAATGCACATGGCATGGTAGGCAGACCCCGTCGATTTACACATCAAAGATCAGACGGAGGCGGCCTCCATCATCTCCACTGCCTCTGATGGAGCCGTGAGCATTCTGTAAACATCGGCACTGCAGCAGGCAGTCGATACAGTATTCAAAGTGATTGCTTATCAGATACATAGTTAAAAGTGGCTTTTATGTCATTGTGGGAATCCTGTGTTGCATTCAGCTAGGTGACTGCTTGCTCCCACAATCCCTTGCATGTTGATGGTATTCTGAATGAGCGGGATATAATTGACTTGTATAGAACCACCTGTCATGGCAGGCTGGAGAGACATTAGCTTCAAGTAGCGTATGGCTTTTTCTGTGTATTCGCGCTCTCAGTGAGCTGGCTGCTAAGTGCGTCCTGCTGGGTGATTCATCATCGGGCTTCTGAAAGCGGACGCTCATCGTTGCTTCACCAGACAGCAATGTTTATGCAGAAAAGCAACTCCGTTATGAGACAAGAATAGGAGATGCTGCTCGTGTCACCCAGTCTGTTCAAATTCAATCCTGGTCCCAGGTATTGATGCTCATGGGAAATCTGCTCAGTGCAAGGAAGTGAGAAATCGAAACTTAAAGAGACAGCAATGACAACGGCAACGGTAGAGAGACAGTGCTCTATTGAGGCAGGCTGACAAGATGACTTACTTCACTAACTCCAACACACACAAACACACACACTATTTTAACTTTCAAAAGTGACCTTGCATTACCACTTGGAGCTGCCAAAATTCTAAATTTCTGGCAGCTCTGGTAGCACAAAATCTGCACCGTCATGCACTGCTGCTACACAGAAAACATCTGACAGTGATTATGATTTGCTGTGTTTGCACCGAATTGCCCCTAAATCAAATTGTTTTATGTTGTTCGTCATATTTTCCCACCTGCTTGCTGTCACTCAATCTGCCAATATTCCTGCTATTTTAGCTGTCAGTTGACTTCACTGTCAGTCGATCATCCGTTGCTGTGTTCTCTGTCTTAACTCAATATTCTACTTAAAAAAGTAGAATATTGACTCTTCAATTGATAACAAAAAAAGTTGTTTTTTTTTACTTTATCCATTTGAGTATGAACACAATTAGGGATGTCCCGATCCAGCTTTTTGCACTTCCGATCCGATACCGATATTGTAGCTTTTAGTATCGGCCGATACCGATACCGGCCGATCCAAGCATGTATTAAAGATTAAAGATATTTACTTAATTTGTTGTCAGACTCATGTTGAAAAGGGTTTTACTCTTAAGAACAACTAGCCAACTTAATTACGTTAGTTTGAATAATCCACAATGGTTGGTAATGAGAAGCTGACCTGTTTATTCTTATCAGGGTTTAATAAACACAAAATAGACTAAATAATAAATAGTCAATCTTACAGCTTTACCACCACGCTTGACTTTATTGTGGCAAGTATTGCACTCCGCATTTTCGTCTTTTAGGGTAAAATAATCCCACACAGCTGACATTTTTATCAATAACTTTAAATTCTTAGTGGGACATCAGTGTTTCCCCTAGAATTTTTTTCAGGCCCGGTGGTACCCACCGAAAAAACCCTAAACAGACGAGACGCGTGGGATGGTGTATTGGTGCAGTTGGATTAAGTCAGGTGGCACAGCAAGCAGTCTGCAATTCTGCAATTATTATATTTGCATTCAACATTTTTGTTCAACCAGAGTGTATTCAAGGTTTTCAAGGATTCAAGGAGAGAGTGACTTATTAAGGGGCTGGAAAAATATGGCTGGAAAATGATGAGCATCACATTAATAGCTACAGATACTTTTATACGTTATAAAACATTATAACGACATATGAGTGTATATATTGTCTTATTTTATCAAGTAAAATATAAGTTATTTACTCAACAGCCTAATAGTTCATAGAAATTCAGGTAGAAATAGGTTAACTCAGAGTTCCACAGCTTATCAAAAACAATCCTCCCCCACAGACGTCATCACGTCCTAATACTACACACACAATATGGCTTGATGCTGTTTTGAAGGAGTGCATATATTTATCGACAACACTCGGCCTGCATCAGCGCATGTGCGCACGAGCGGATCTGTGCGAGCAGGCAGCGCGGAAGCCGGTCCGGTTCCGGTACCGGTCCGGTTCCGCTCACACAACGAGTCTGAAGAGTGCAACAGCTTATCAAAATACAGTGTCAACTCCGTGTTTTCAAAGTAGAAAGCGACATCGTGGTGGTTTAACGAGGCAGAGCTGCATCAGAACAACATCAAGCGCGTAAAATACACCAAGAAGAACGTAGCGGGAGCGTGCGAGGATTGTTGCGGCCGAGCGTATTACGGAGCAAGTCTACTGTGCTGCGCGGAGGCGCTCCTAATGGACAGGTCGCGAGGTGTGCGCTAGGTGTGCTGGAAAACGCGGACCGGACTTTGGGGAAAAACGGAAAAAAACTGGAATGGATTACCTACGTCGGTGCGCTGGAAAACACGGACCGGAGTTTTGAAAAAAAAAACTGGATCGGGAGTCCGGATCGGGATTTTCCCGTGCAGGCCGATCCGATATCGATATGCATTTTTTGCTAATATCGGCGGCCGATCCGATCCAAATATCGGATCGGGACATCCCTAAACACAATACACCACATACTGTAAATGACAGGTCGTCCCAGTGACCAGTCCAAATGGTCTCATGCAAACAGGTCTGTGATCCTGTGTTTTTAGCCACTCTAGTTTACAGTAAACAGGATTTGCTAACGTGCAGCAGTTTGGAGTGGGACCACCTCAATTGAGACAAACAGTGACAGGATATTAGCATACGGGTAAACAAAAGGAAATGAAATGAATACTGGGGTCCAGGAATAGGCTCATTCATCATGCAAATACGTCAGTCTAACATTTGCAGTCACTTTTTCCTGCTAAACAGGCCGTTGTCTGCTAAAAGGTCCTTTCCTCCTGTTTCCAGTATAATCCATCATTTTGGCAACAAAGGCGCCCACGCACAATGGTGTCCTCAGTCAGCGATGCCATTTACACTCACAAATATCAATCAGGGGCAAGGAGAGCGCTATAAAAGCCTGCTTTTCTGTTGATGACCACAGTCATCACTGAGCGAGGCTGTATGTAAGGGGAGCCAAATAAAAGAAATCAAATTCACTGGCACAGTACACCGCTGAGGTCGGCAGTCGTTCAATGATCTCAGCGGGGCGACAGAGTGACTCTTTGCTGAGGTGAAGGCCGCCTGCTGAGCTGAAAAACATGCTATTTATTTAACTCATCGACAATGCTTTTCTGAGATGATTACAGAGTTGTCCATCTTTAATACAGTCAACACACTTTCTGCTGACGCGGCGTCGAGCTCTGCAAAGTCAACGAGGCGTCCACTGTCTGCACATGCACAATCAGACTCGGAACACAAGAGGCACGTTCCTCTCGGCTCAATCAGCTTTGCTGCTGCATTTCAACCTGAAAACTTAATGTGTTGTGCTTGTCGTTTGTTTTATTTTCCGTTGGCTTTGCAGAAGTTTATTGCTCTGCTAGTTTCATCAAGTCATGATTAAGGGTGCTCTGGTCGATCGGCCACTCGCTGTTATCAGCTAATATTCCTTCTGAGTGTTTGATCGATGGTCTCTATAGTATAGTATAAGTAATTCAATACTCATATTTGCCTTTTTTTACTCGCCTGCTCTTTAATCTGAGCCACACAGCTGGACAACACTCCACTTAGTTAACATGGGCACAGAAAGAAAGCGTATCTGCCTTTAATTAACCTTAAGTCCATAAATCAACACATAGACCGACATGCATACCTGGCCAACATGTTCTTATAATACTAATGCCTGAAAATCAGAAGCAACGATGCTGTCAGGTTTGTGGCCATCGCAACTATAAGCAGGCCGGATGGCATTGGTCCAGGGCTTCAGATATCTACGCCTTGTTATCGCTCACCACTTGTCATAAGATTTTTTTTAAATCAAATTGAAAAAAAAATGTCTCTTGTAGACCATCCCTGAAGAAACTTGTAAAATGAAATACAATAAATAATAATATGTAGCCTTGGTGTAGAAAGCAGGGATTCAAATAAATGAGTTCCTAAATAAGTGTAGTAATAAATCCGTAAAATAGCTAAACTAAAAGTTATATGGTTTAATAAAGAGTAAAATGGTTAACTCAGATTAAGACAAATTAATCATAAATGAGTAAATGATTGTAAATGTTTGTAACTGTAAGGTAAACTGTGGAAAAATAGAGACTGTGCCTTCATTCTTGTTTGTGTAATTTGATTCACTGCATGTATCTGTCAGTGTCACCTGTTGTGATTGGCCATGGGTCAGGAAGAGCCCGGAGGGGCGGGGCTTAAGGAGGAGGGACGGGAAGACGCGAGAGGGAAGACAGAGGAGAGATAGGATAGCGCCAAGGAGCAGTAAACGGAGATTGCAAACTTTTGGAAGTATTCTCGTTAGTTGGTATAGGGACGTTTTGAGTTCATGGACATTTTTATGGTCCGTCTGTCGGGCGTGCGGTGAATGTGATTCTATGTGGACGACTTTTGCACGTGTTCTGGAAAGTGAGAGAGTCAGCTACTACGGAGTTCCTAATAGCAAAACAAATCTGCGAAGTCTAGAACTGCGTTTAAATCGCGATTTTGTGTTTCAGCCATTTTCACAAACCGTAGGAAAGTAAAAATGCAAATGAATCAATTAAATCGAGAAAAATCGCCCAGCCCTAAAGCCAATTATGTGAAGTTAATGAAGGAGATGAGGCAGATATGCTCAGATGGGAGATTCTCCCATCATCTCTCTCTCCCTCATTCTAGAATTCAAATGGTCCAAATTAATGTTTTGCCCAGAAGGCATTTTGTACTTTAATCTCTGCCGGTAGAGTCCCGATGGTAGTATTTAAAACTCTTGACAAATTGATATCAAGATTTGTAAGGCAAAATAAAAAATGCCACCTCAATTTAAATTAAACATTAAACCTGCTAATGGGCAGCCCAGCTGAAGGCCCTGAGAGCATGGATAACAGAGGACAGGATAGCATAGAGCAGAGTTCATGCCCCAGGATTTAATTGCTTCATTTCCTCAGTCAAGAACAAATGGAATAGATTTATTTATAGATATTTTTTTTAGATGGATTAACTTCACAAATAACAATTCTATATCCGGAGCATTAAAAATAGCAGTTATAAAATAGATATTGGCTTCACAAAATGGGCAGATAAAATGTTTTTGTAGGGAAACTTTAATATCATATGACCATCTTCAGAAAGAATTTGGGGTAGATTTCTTGAGATTCAAGTCTTAAGGAGTTAAGTTTGTAATGTGATCTATTTATTATGTTTGTATCTTCACTCATATGACTGCATATGTAAAAAAAAAAATGCAAAAAAGGGAAGAAAACTAAATTGCATCCCTTATGAGCACAGATCTCAATGCCATATCTCATCTACAGCGATGGAAAAATAATACTGAGCGATGCAAAGTATTTAAAATTCTAAAGGTGAGACGAGGAATGAGAAGGAGAGACGGGGAGGGACAAGCAATGATTTTGTGAAATCATTGAGATCATTAAGTTCATAATTACACAAATTGAAAGTCAAAGTCTCTTAAATGTGCAAACTATCATATTGTCATTAGGTGCTTGATGAACTGAAATGCATGTGGGTTTAACCTTCACAGAGGGCCTGAAGTTAATATTCATAATTAGAATGAGTTCTTTGGCTGCATTCAAACCAAATCAGGTGTTGCGGCGGCACATCTGCATCCTCTTCTCCTCTTCTCTCTACGTTACCTCATCAGTCATTCAGCAGGCATCCACTCACTGAACTCCCAATAATCAGTTGTCATTTTACAACATTAGATGCAGACCAGTAGGAGGATCTCTGAAAGAGCTAATAGTCTGTTACTAACATTAACATATCTCATGTGGCCACAGTGTTATTGAAGGGTTCATTGCACTGGTTCTCTTGTAAAACAAAGTGGGTACTACTGAAGTACATCATTTACTGATCTATACTTTTTCTATTTATTTTATTATTTTATTACAGCAACTACAACACTAGTTTGGAGGTGTGCAAAGATCAGTCATTTACTGATCTGTACCTACTATATTCTTGTCATTGCTGCAATGTCCCATGCTTGTTCTGGCTGAATTTATGACATTGTAATCCCAGGAAATTTGTAGAAATGATTATTTGAAACAAGAATCCTACAAATGACATGTACTGTATCATAGACTAGCATTCAAATGATAAATAAAAGTAGCACCTCCAAAGATGATCCTCAAATTAATTATCACCGATAACAATAACGAAAGCTAAGAAATATGGGTGAGTTTGTAATATTCCACTTCAAAATAGCAGGCGCAAAAAAAAGCACCACCGCTGTGAAGCACTGACCTTCTGATTAGACCTCAGTTCCCATGTGAGACGCCATCTTTCTCGCTTTCTTTCACCACCACACACTTCTGCTAACCACAAAGCTTTCATCACTTTCTCTCTCCTGTACATCACCCCACCTTGAAATACTTTGAACCGCTCGTCTTAAGCATATTATGTTACTGCTGGTCATTGAAGTGGATATAATGTGAATGTTCGTCCCCCCCCTCTCTCATCACTGTCACTTTTTATTCTCATTCCCACAGCCATATTCGTAGGGCATCGGGCTCCTTTCGGCTCTCACTCTCTCATATTCTTTTTTCTCTATTGCACTCACTTTCTCCACACACCGTCTCCCCCACTTTTACATTTTCTTTCCACATTACCCCCAGCGTCCCCCTCCCCTCCCCCCCTTCCGTTGTCTCCACAAACTGGTGGCTGATACAATCTCCAGCCATGTTGTTTATGAAAAGGCATTTCATTTTCTAAAATAATTTGTGTTTAAGACGCCACAGGGTCCATCATGTTTCATCATGTTTCTGCGATGCAGGACTGTCTTTGAAAAAGACAAATGGGGCCAAATGTTAAGAGTCTACCAAGAAAACCCATATATCATAATATTATTCAAATCATAGTGCATTCTCTTTTTAGCATTGCCTTCCATACAGGGAGCCATGAAAAGAGAAAAAGAGTCCATGAATCGTTGAAGATGAGCTGAGAAGATGCTGAGGAGGATCTTGTGATTTGATGAACAGCTCTAGTCCTTAAGGTGATATTCTTTTTAACTGCCATTTCTCAGGTCAACAATGAACTTCATTCTCAAAGTTTCATGTTAGAGGCTAGACTGTAATAATAACTTAAATTTATATAGTGCCTTTCACAGAACCCCAAGGACACTATCCTGGGTCTCACCATACACAGTGTGAATGTTCATTTATAGCAGAGATTGGGTTTTCTCTGGGTTCTCCAGTTGCCTCCCATAGTTTAGGTAACAAATAATAATAATAACAATTATTATTATTATCATTATTATTATTATTATTTAACTACACTAAAAACAACAACATGGAGGCCTTAAAGGGCCCATGTACAACTCTCCTACACTTCACTCCTTTCTTCCATTTCTTCTCCATTCCCTCTTTCCCTCATTTCATTGGTTTTCAGGACACCATTGGGGGTGAGCACTGATGTAAATAACTGTAGCTGTACACCTAAACACCCCCATTCCAATCCTGCCACATGGTCCTGCCCTGAACGTTAATCTCTGTGTGCGACACAAGCGGGACAGGTACGTTTTTACACAAGCTTTTAAATATAGTGCAAAATATCGATACCCCTGTGTGCCATTATTAATGTGCATAGTTAAGTTATTTGTACACCGTGAATATAATATCCAGCCCCAGTTACCCTATTTACATGCACATAGCCGTCAGTCCCTGGTAACGAAGGGCCCTTCACATGTATGGGCTGATATTTAAAAGCACGTAGTGGCACTTTTGTGCTCGGGGCCCTAATAACTTCCAGAAAAACAATAGGTTCTTCACACTTTCTGCACTTTTCAGTGGCCGACCTCACTAATGCTTTTGTGGCTGGATGGGAGAAAATGCCTTTACAGAAGAGTGGAGGCTGTAATATCCCCAGATTAATGCCCATTATTTTTGGAATTAAATGTTATTTTATTGGGGTGCTGTACACTTTGATCCGTTGTCCATGAACTTTAAGCAACACAGTAAACATCTTGTGTACAGTAGTGTGTGTGTGTGTGTGTGTGTGTGTGTGTGTGTGAGGGGGGGTGCTATAAACTACAGCTCCCTAGCTGTAGTTTAAAAGCAAGTTTCTGGATGCTGTATTTCACCACCAACACCTGTTCACTAAATGCATGCATACATTTTGTTGCATAAAAAAAAAGATTGGAAGATTGGACACTTTTCTCTTCCACATGCATCACTAAAATATAAAAAGCAACATTCAGGACCATTTAAGAAGATGTTTCAACATCTGGACCGCGTCCAATGTTAAAAGGAAAAAGGGAAGAAAGGAGGTTTAGTCTTGATGAATGAGAGTCTCCGAGACCGTTGGCACAGTTTTCTGTTGGGTCCTATAGGCAAGAAGGCAAATCCATTTCATCTGTCACACTGTCGATAGACAGACCTTACACTGTGTCACTGTCTCCCCTTCTCACTTTCTAGAGTTTGACCGATCTGTTCCTCGCTGAGGTCATACATCCACACCCTTGATGGATGGAGCCGTACACAAAGAAATGTCAAAGATGCTTATCACAACATCTAAAGAATCAGATCAAAAATATATCTTTTTCACTTCAGAGTGGGGTGATTCCCATCAGCCTGATCAATACTTCCTGCCAGAAGCATGTAGCAGACGATGTATCTCGTTAGCTCGTCTGTCTTCTACCTTTGCTACAAAAAGGATGTAGTTCAGTCCAGTGAGAAATAAATCAACACTCTGCTCGTTTGTGGGAAGCTGGATTGAAACTGCAACATCCTCCAGACAGATGTATTATGATGAAATGTGTGTGTTGATGGATTCCAGAAGACTGGCAATGGCATAGATGAAAGTAAGCCGCTAATGTCATTATAGCCCTTTCTTTCAATATTTCTGACCAGCTTCTACCTTTTCACTATCGGTTTTCCTCCACCTTCAGTCTTGAGAGCCAGGGGGAGATGAGTTACAGAGGCTTTTCTTTGCCCGTATTGAACCATGTCAGAGGAGAAATCCCTCGCTTCCCCAAAAGGACACGGAAACAAACTCAATTTCCAGGCAGTTGGTGTATCGACAAATTACTTCCAACCCGCTGTCATCTTCAGTGCTGTATAAAAGCTGAAGTGGCTAATGGCCCCCATTGGTTAGAGAGATTACAGCCTTTTTATTTCAGAATGGATTTTTATTTGATGATAAACACGTCAAATGAAAGTGGAACCACTGATTATGTCAAAACGAGACCATCCGTTTTATTGTGCACTTCTTTATAGGATGGCAGCACAGCAGGCTAGAAATTTAACTCTGATCACAGCCCTGACCTCCCTTTTGCTATAGCTGCTTCTTGAACAATGGATCTTTGATTTCAGACAGTTAATTGAAAACTGTCTCTCTCCTATGACCCCTTTTAAGGTGGCAACCCTGTGAAAGGGTCTTAAATACAGTGCAAATTATAATACACTAAAAGACTAAGATTAAAGCTGTATGTCCCATGTCAAGTAAGCTCTTGCTCGATCTCACTCTGCTGATGAGAGACTGCAGTCTGCACACGCTACTCCCAATAGTGCTATCAACACAATTAGCCTACTGAGACTGCGCGAGATTTGTCACAAAGGCTAAGCAATCTTACTATGTACTTGCACTGTCATATGGACATGACGGCACTGCTCGATAGAAAGAAGTTTGTCACTGTACTGGCTTGAAAACAGCTCCAGAGTGAGGAGGTCAGACGGGAACTTGCGCGAGACTTGCATTGTTTTGGCTACGGGCTGCTGTTTAGCTGTAAGCAATCATTGCTATGTTGTAACAGTCATACATGGACATAACGGCTTCATGGATTTATTACGGACATGATGACTGCACTGCTCGATCGTTTCTTTATGGATCCAAAATCAAAACTACGAGGGAAACTTTTTTTCGTTTCTGTGCCCGGCTATCTACTGCTAATGTCTACGGGGTGATTTGAGGTGAGTAAATCCATGCGAAAACACATATTTATGTTGTTTCGCCACACTATTCGAGTTTAATGAGCGCTGTCATGTCTCAAACGGACCCAACCTGTGTTGCATAGGTCTTGGAATTATTTTCTGAGGCCCAGAAAAGCAGGTAAAAATTGCCCCTATGAGTTAGTATTGGAGCGAGTCTAGAAGGCTTCCAGACAGACACATCTCGGGCTAGGTCAAGTCAATTTTTGTCGGGTTTTTGCTTCTGAAGTCGGGATGACCCTGGGGACAACGACAATGGGGTCAAAAATGACAAGTTTCTCCTTTAATCCCATGCAGACTGCTTCAGCATGTAGAGAAATCTTAAGCTTCACACACCTGCAGTGCCTACTTACAGTTGCTATGGTATAATTGAATGGTCACTGTTCAGGGGAAAGGTCAGTAATGGATAGATAGATGAGACCGTGGTGATTTTAGATATTCTGACCCTGACTAATATACAGTATATAATATATATTTCATATTATATATCAATATAACATTGAAACTAGGACAGTACTTCTGTTGCAAAGTCACATTAACACGCCACATTAGAAAAGTGGAAGGCAAAACTGCATTGCAGCAAAACAAAGTCAGGTTGTTTTGTCCTCCTTTTCCCCATAAAGAGATTCTAATTGGAGGATGAGGTGACACTTGAGTGCCCACATCAGTGTTAATGCAACATGTTGAAGACAGCAGGATGAAAAGCCTGAAGGGCCAGAAAATGGGTTATGGAAACCTGTTTCTTTTTCCTACAATCGTTTGAGACACACACACAGCGTGACATCAAGAGGAACTGAAAACAGATTCTCTCTGCATTTAATTGCCTGTGCTATTTCTGTCTGTAAATGTGTCAAATCTGAAATAAACATTATTTATTTGTACTTTTTTGGGGGGTGGGAGTAGCCACATCAAAAATAGCATTTGGCAGCAAAAGTTTTGATGTCTACAGAGACTGATGGTACCACTTATGACACTATAATACAGCATAAACTTCAAAAAGTGATGAAAAGCAAGAAAGCAAAGGACACTGCATCATTTCGTTGTAGTCTGTATTGCTGCTAAAGTGGCAGCTTGTAATTTGAAATACCAATCTATGTAAACCAAACAGCACTGAGCCAAATGTGCATGACTATACACTGCAATTAGGTCTGATGGTCATGATTCAAACTGTCCCCTTATCTAAACTAACCTTTTGTATAAAGAATTCCTGTCAGTGAACGCCTGGCCCGATGAGAGAAACACTCATTACCATGTCAAAGGCTGCCAGTCAGTCCTAAATGACAGCTGCCAAATGACAGTGTGGATACAGTAGACATAATGTGGGGTGGCTGCTGTTCTCAGGGATTTTCGTTTTTTCGTGATTTATTTTTTCATTTTTGTCTGCAGAATGGAAAGGAGGTGTGATTCTTACACAATGCAACTTCTACAGGCCTTTTATTCCAGCACTGGGACCATTTATTACCCAAACGCTGATGGACTCAAGGCACTGTCTCTGGTGCGAATACATTAGAAAGGCAGACAAAGCTAAAGAGAGGAAGAAATAGAAATGACAGAAAAGGATGCAGACTGAGACGGGTCTAAAAGAATACATATACACAGTATTTTAACATTTTGTTGCATATCGGTCTATAAGCTTTTAAATCTAAAGTACACTTTACAACTGCAGTATCATTATTTTGAGTATAGACAGTGGGAAAGAGGCTGTTATTCTCAACTCCAGGGTTCAGAACTGGAGGCAGACAAAAGGCCCTTTCACAGCCAGTATTGGGTGTATTTTTTTTTCACACCTCTATAAATAGAAATACCTTGTAAAAATTCTTTGTGGCACCTTGGAGGGCTCGTTAGTAGCTACTTACTGAAAGGGTTATTAAAAGAAGAAGCACTGAAGAAAACCAAACAATCATTTCTCGCACCATTATTTTACCGTTTGGACTTTTAGGTTGAGAATGAAGTCTCTTTCCCTCTCTTGTGTGTCATCATCTGAGCTTTTCCTTGCTTTGTTAACAAAGCCAGGCAGGCTGTACTTGTGCTCAGTGCATATACGTGCATGTGAGCGTGCACCGCTGGTTAATTTACAGCTGCAGCTCTGCACTGCTCCGATACAGCGGTTACAGCTGATAATGCTTCCCCCACCAACAGGGTCATCGGGGAAGCATAGCACCTTTTGAGAAAGGACTGTTTGGTTAGAGGAAGCCAGGATGTAACCAGCAAGAGGTCAAAGCACAAATTCCGAGGTCACGTTTGAACAAATGGCCAATGCTGCCTGCAGTCTCCAGGATAACAAAGGTTTTCGAGTCTGTCTGAATTTGGTTCAGGAAGTTATGGCATCCAGTGCAAGCTACCCACTGTCACAGAGCCAAGTTGTCAGGCTCCATATCCCCCGTTGCTTACATTCCTCCATATCTCAGCGTTGCACCCCACACTGGAAACCTGAACAAATAACCCAGCCAAGAGCTGGGCCATTTTCACATCTCCATAACACCAGAGAATCTGTGTTACCAAGGCTCCCACTGCAGCTTTAATCTCCTCACCTCAGCATGAAACACATATGTAGAGCCACACAATCGCCAACAGGAGGCGAAAAACTAACACCATCAAACAAGCAATTACATGTCGGATCCTCTGTTGTCGACAAGGTGGTCTTGGCTGGAATGAAATTACAGCGTGGACCGAGCTGTTACTGGCCGTCATGATAAAGCACTTCAGCAGACGAAGAAACGGATTATAGGCTCTTACAGATTTAATTGGCAGTTTAATGAAGTCGCCCACAATGTAGCCGTCAGGCACTAAAGGCAGACATCCTGTTTGTACACATCAAATACACCTCAGGGTGAAATATTAGTTAGTGAGAGGACGGCAAAGGCTTTCAGTAGTAGAGATCACAAATAATAAATCACTCGAGTGGACCATATTAAATGTGTCATGTTCCTGCTTTACATTATTGGGAAGACGTGATTTACAAGGGCAATTAGCTTTGAGGAAGCGTCTACTTCCACTTTTGCTGACAAAGGCTAAATATACATGACAATATCAAGTATTACAATGGAAGTATTAGTTGGGGATTATAAACGTGGCACCTGCCAACAAGTGAGGTCTGAAATGTAACCCGAGGCATATTCATCGCATCTTAATAAGAAGATAGTACACTGTGATAGTCCATTCGGCCTTAGGGGCATATAAAGGGATTTCATCACACAACCACATAATCACAATTTGTGAAACAGTACTGAAAGCGAGGATGAAGTACTGAAAGAGAGGATGAAGTACTCAATCTCCCAAGTCAATATTTCCAGGTAGGGTATTTCTACAGCTCCAGTGTGGATGTGTCTGGATCAGCTTGGATTTAGGGATTTTTACACATTCCCAGTTGCGGATTTGTTCGAGCTGTGAGCTGATAGCTGATATCTTTGAGTCATTACACATTTCCCGGACAGTTGGTTAGGGTCATTATATCCTGTTGGGACAAACTAAATTCTACTGCCACACTGAACATGCTTTTAGTTGTTTGTTTAAAAGGGATACACTCCAATTTGGGATGATTTGTAGCTCGCGGTGTGTGTGCTCTAACGTTTGACTGCAGTTAATGGAAGTCGCTTTGGACACCAATGTCTGCCAAATAAATGTAATGTAATTTAATGTAAAAGTTAATTTGCATTATGCGGTAGGGCTCCTGAGGAATTTGCCTGCTCCTGGCTTCATTTATTGCTGCTGTATCCTCATAAGTAAGTGCTGCTGAACCAGTAGGATCAGCATTTTTACACTGACTCCTGTTGATAAACATGCTCGGGCAGCTTGGGTCGCCATGTGCACCTCAGACACTTTTAATTGCATTGCTGCTTCCAACTTAAAAAAACATAATTGGAATCTTACATGTTTCCTCTTTTGTTGCCCTGGGCAACACAACCAGCCATTCCACACCCTACAAAACAAATTGGCCTGTTGTTGTTCAAACAGAGGTGAAATCAAATTGTTACTGGGCAACATGGATGTATGAAGAGAACCGGATACAGCATTGAAGGCTGGGCCCCATTCATTACCAGAAGAACAAAAAAAAGTTTGAACTATAAAATCCATTTACAGCTGAAAATGCATGGTAATGCTGAAAGCTGAAATTAATTGCTGATTATGCAGAAATGCCTGAAGAATGTTGAAGCCTAAAAGCATTAAATGGCAATGGCCGCTAAAAATGTAAAACTGGCAGAGTTGGAAGCTGAACTGCATTATCTAAAGAGGCTAAGAGCTGAAAGAAATTGCTGTAAAAGCTGCAGCTAAACCTGTATACTGTCAAAGTAGTAGTTGGAGTAGTAATAGGAGGAGTAGCAGAAGTAGCAGTAGTAGTAGTAGTAGCAGCAGCAACAACAGCAGCAGCAGAGTAGGTAGTAGTAATGGTAGTAGTAACAGTAGAAGAAGTTCTAGCAGTAGCAGTCACAGTAGTACTAGAAGTAGTAGTACTGGTTGCCATGGCCATTGGGGCACTGTGAAGGAGGAACAGACGCTATTTTGACAAACTTGGGAATCTGCATGGTTACCTTTTCGCCTGTAATGTTTTTAAATTTCAATGAAGTACAAGTGAACGGTCCTTAAGGGAGAAGTTCAACAGCTTTAGCCTTCCTCTGCAGCCACTGTACAACACTTGCATGCATGTTTCACCAGCAAGGAGTCACTCACTCACTCGCTCACTCACTCACTCACCCAGCAAGCAAGCCAGACCCTGAGATGGATGTAAAAACATTTTCAAAAACCTTAATATTTGAAAAAATATATCTAAGAGGTAGAAATGAGAAGTCACAGCACCCAGGTCTATAAAGAGCAGGGGCTTGCTTACGCACAAATCGGGGCTAGAAATGTGCGTACACAACTTTCAACGCAAAGGTTGTGATCTATAAAAACTAAACCCAAACTTGACAGGAAGGTGTGCGTACCTGTAAGCAAACTGAGCCATGCGTACACACATTCTGTAGACTGGAGGGGAATCTGTGGTGAACTGAAGTCAGATTGTAGAAATCTAAATGTGAAAATCCATATCCTACGTTAGATCCGCGTTATCATGATGATGAATTCCAGCAGTGTTATTTGCGCAAGTGATAATTAATTCATAGACACCTTTTAAAATCCAACTTGTATCTTAAATTAAAATGATTTCTAAATATGTAATCAGCGCTTTGTCGCTGCAGGAGGAGAAGGCCCGACTGCATGTAATACAGGATAGCAACAAATTCCCTCCAATTAGATCACTGCAGAACACAGCGGGAATAATTAAATATCGTCCTTAATTACTGTCCATGTATCATCAACACAAATATAAATACAGCCATTAAGATATTGCATAATTGTTACACGTTATCCTCATTATCAGTCCTAACTGTAATGCTGTTCATAACAAACTGTTGAGTTTTGCCACGGTCCGCTCTGTCCCACCGACTGTCCCACTTTTTTTGTTCATTATCCCGCTGCTGATGACAATTTGGCCCCATATAAATAAAACCAACAATAACCATCAACAGCCATCACCCTAAAGACCTTAACGAGGCGTTGTCATGATGTATGGGAAGTTAGATAGCATAAATGCCGGTGGTTTTCCTCCCCAACAAGTGTCTCAATCTCATTTTCCAAGAAGTTACGCTTTTTTGCCCTTTTCTGGCCTGTCACCATGATTAACCGCACCGAGAGCAATTGCATGCCAGCTCATTAATATAGGGCTCAGGATGCACAATGTGCTTTGCATTGATTGGTGCATGTACAGGGCGCACACTTGTAGGTGATCAGTGATTTAGAAAGGGAACATTGCAGTCAATGGTACAGCAGGCAACTAATCAGAATATAATGATAACAATCAGTAACAGTTAGTACAAAACACATATCTTACAACTGGTGGACCCTAGTTTAGTGCTACGCCCCTTCCTACGCCGAGCTTGCAGAGGAGAGAACACAGGAAGGACAAATTGAAGCATTTATTATTTGTCCTGGCAAAGACCAGTTGCTCATTATCAGCCGTTAGGGTTGTCTGTATGCGTCACTGCTTTTTCGCTCCAGACCCACAACTTTAAAAATGTGAAAACGCTTGTTACGTAACAGGTTCCTCCCCGCTAGTGTCTTCCAGCTTTGCGGTATCATCTGCTATGATTCACCAGCAGTGCTGGAGCTTACTGGGCAGAGCCAGGATTTAGCTATTTATTCCCACGGGGGGCCATTTTTACTAGAAATGTTATTGAACCAGGGTAATATAAGTCACTTTGGATGAGAGCCTTCGCCAAGTGGTTACACGTCTAGAATTTAATAGAAACCAAGCATGAACACCAATCTTCTCCCAGACTCTCAAAAATGTCTCTCTTTGCACACTAGTCATCAGAGTCACTTGCCATCTTCCGCAAAAAACTCACGACTCACCTGTTAAGATTTCACCTCGACTCTGCAAAGCATGACTCACTTCCACCCCACACACCAAAAAATTTTCTTACCTATACCGCTTTGATCATAGTTATACTTAAGTTATGCTTAATGAACAGCTACTAGTTTACTCAGATGAGGACCTAACAATTGTTGCTATTTTTTCGCTCTTTATCAGCAATATGTTGTGGTTACTTTCTTTCGACAAATGTACTTATTGTAAGTCGCTTTGGACAAAAGATCTGCTAAATGCCCTTAATGTAAATGTGAGCCATCCCCATCACTACAATACTGCCACAGACTTAGGCCTTAAATTTGCCTTGTGGCTAGCGGACTTTCCCGTTCTCATAGCTCTTCTACTCCGACTTTTTTTCAGTCTAACATTATTCAAACAGAGCACCTTATACTGGTAGCCACTGAGGACAACAAGTTAGGTGACTACTGATAGTTTGAATGCATCTCTGCTCTCTCATCTGAGCAGAACACAGCAGAGGAGAGAAACTAGCTTCAATGAGCTGAAATAAAAAGAGTGCACATATATAAGGCAAAACAAGTTCTGTTTATTTCCTATCCTTCAAGCAACGGTAGGGGAAACACTGAATCTATTGATATCTGAATTATTTTACTCCACCCACAGAAATCCCATATCTGTCAGGGTCTATTTTATCCCCCACCATCCACAGCTCAAGAAGACGGCGGTAGCTGGCCACACAGGCCACTACTTCTGCTCCGTCTATAAAGGCGAACAGTATCGTGGGCTTGAGACCACAGCATTCCTGTTCCCTGCAGAGTCAAGGAAATACTCTTTTCATTGTCTTGGACTGCCACTGCTGCTCAAAGATCAATTCACATACAGAAACATAAACCCCAGCAGTTTAAACTCTGTCTCTGGGATATTTACACACAATCATCAGGGATAACAACTGTGTACCATACACACTAGAAAGAACACGTTTTCTCAAAGGCAAATGTGTCTGCTCACAGAAAAGAAATGACACATACCTGCCAAGAGAGGATGCTCCAGGATACACTTTTCCCAGGAGGTGTTCCTCTTCCATTGAGATTATTCCATCCAAAAAGGCAAACAAAGCCCAACAACCTGACAGGGGAGGAACCTCACAGAGAGCCGTGGGGGGGCTGTGGTATCTGGTACTGTGCCGGCTTGTGTCTCCTCTGCTACTGATATTCAAGACAGCGGAGCAGAACAGAGGAACTCTTCTGCCTCTACTATCTTATCTCATAGCATTGCTGTTATAGGAAACACCACCAGCCTGCACTAGCCTTCATGTACACAGCAAGCAAGGAGGAGCTGTGTGATTACTGAAGATGTGGTGAGCTCTGGCCAGGGGCGCCATGTTCGACAATCTTATCAGCTGTGCCGCTGATTTCCCAGCAGAGAATACAGAGGAGAAGAAAGCTCCGGTGCAGTGAGAGAGGTATTTTTCTGTTCTGTCATCACCATCAAATATGAATGACAAATAAATAAAATCTTAGTGCAGTCTGCTTGTGAAGATTAAAGAATTCACAATGATATAAAACAAAAAGAAAAGCAGTAAATCATCCCATTTCAGCTAAAGTTTGGCATTTGGCATGACTTTGTTTTCTATCCACCAACCAATCAAGTAAATGTTTCATCCAGTGGTATGTTTTGGAGATATTTATCTACATTTAAAGTTTCAACTTTGCCATTTTCATTTAGTGTCTCATCAACCGAGTAAAAGACCTAATGAAAGCGCCAAACAGCAGTGAGTGACTAGCTGATAAACACAGTGAAACATTTAGCTGCTAAAGGGCCCCATAAAGTATTTCCCTCAGACGTTAGTGGAGAGCACAACAGAGCTTAAGGAGAGTGAATATCACTTATGGTAATCACTTAAGTGATTGCTGTGTTTACAGCTCATGTCCATGGCCAGAAAAATCAATTAATGCTGATTTGTGTTGTTTGGTTTCTATGACACTTCCCTATTGCAGGTCAGTGTAACTTTCTTGTTATATGTGATGTTAATACAACACAGTTCTAACTCTCTCGAACACAAAGAGTAAAAAACAACTTCCTGTTTCAGATAATCACCCCCAACAAAGATGCACCATATCCAGCTTTTAGTACAGATGAATACAGTTGAATCCATCTGAACAAACAGTGTCAGTCATTACTGTGTTGTGATCCATGCATTCCCCAGTGTTGTAAGCCACAGTCTGCCTACTCCCGCTTCCCAAACATGCCTCATATTAGTGCAGCCCATTCCAATGGATTTGCCTCCACCCAAAAATAATCAGGAAATGCAGCTCAAAGTGCAGAATGAAAGATCTAGCTTGAGAATGGAATGCAGCCGCAATCTTGTGGTCACCTGAATGGTAACCCCTATATCGGGGAGATGGATAGGCCTTATTTACCCATCTTGATCACGGAGCTCACAGATCACTGATAACTGGAATCCCACTAACAGAGGACCACCATGAGCATTTCTACTTTCACAGCACATTGCCATTAGCCAATTTCAACAAATTTGACTGCAGCCACTGATGTTGGCTGTTATTTCCTTTTCTTATTCCCTCCAACCTATAGCCATCAGGAACATTTCTGCTTTCAAAATGCTTTCAAACCTGACCTACAGTCGCTCTCCAACTCACTTCTGAGCTCATTTCATTCTGGGAAGCAGCTTTTACTGGACTGAAAGCTTTTTCCGAGGGTCAGTAAAAAATAACGAGAACCTTTTCACTTACGTAATATCTCGCTCATAATGTGTGCCTCACCTCCTTGCCATTTGATGATTCATTTTTAGTGGAATATTATTTCGGCAATTTCTCCTTTCACAGCAATTTTTTTGTGAATGCTTCATTTGCATGCCACCGCGGCAGCTGTTCAATATCCAGATCAGTAAAGCATCAGAGGAGTTGTGGGCATCGTTTCCCACACACAACAAGCCATTTCAGTCCATGCAAATGCTCCTCTTGCTCCTCTGTTCTTCCACTGGGGGCCACAATTGGATTTCCCTTAAAAGCACTTGCTGGTGAATATGAATGGGTTAAGAGAGGTGGGGGCGCAACAATGAAAAGACCCACACTCAGTAGTGGGATTCTGAATTGCTGGAGGTGTGTGGAGCTGGTAGGAAAGAAAGGAGACAATCTGCTGCCTCATTCAGCTGATGTGGGGTCACTAACTGTCTACTGTCACTAACTAACTAAGTTTTAAATCCTATATAGCTTGTTTCTACAAAGCAAAAGGGATTTGAGTTTGATGCGGAAGGAAACCCAAAACAGCAAATCTGAAAGACTAGCACAGAAAAAAGCTAGCGCTGTCTCTTCTTGTCAGTCTTGCATCTTTGCCACAGACAGGTAATATTGGATAAGGAGAATATTGCATTAGCAATGGTGATACTCCATTAGAGCAGAAGCCAGCTATAGATTAAGCTTTCTCAGCAGGATTCAGACATCATACAGGAAAACGAAAGTTAAAGCAAGTAGAGATGAAGAGAAGATTCCCAACTCTGCATATCGCTTGCCTCAATCTTGAAAGCAGATTCTGATTTACTTCAGCCGTGCTTTCTTCAGAATATTCCCCTATTGCGCAATCTGGTTATCATTTTCCTCACAAGCAAACATTCAATAGAGGCATTTCCATTAGCAAAGGGCATCATTAATTTCCTCCACCGATGTTCCTCCTGATAAAAAAAGGCTATGATTAAGGGAGATATGTGAAAACGCCTCTGTGCAAATTAAAAATTCCTTCATTGGAACATTATTATTCAACTGCTCTACATAGAGGGGAGTAATCTAATTTTCACTTATTCCAAAGGGTGTTTGGAGATAAAAACATGTCTCCCAGCTTTATCACAGGGATTCAAACAAATCCGTTTGCATCTGGTGACGCCAACGGACAACGGACAGCGACTGGTGCGTGAGATTTGGGGTGTTAGGTCAGCTTGCAGTGAAGCAGTTGGCTTGTGGATGCAAAGGTCCAGGTTTGATTTTAGCCATCCTGTTTGTCCTACCGAATGGTTGATTGCTCTGCAAACAACACCTTTATTTGCAAATGAAATTAAATAAACTTTTGTACCCACTGTCTTGGCAACACAAGCACAGTTTGTATTGTGAGGTACCAGATTACCATTTGTGCAAAGCACATTTAGTTTCCAAAATAAAGTGAGTAGGGGGAAAGGACTTTAAAAAGTAATTTTGTGCACTTGACCTGGATGGGGACTTTCAAAAGATAAAGGTTTAAATAAAAAGAGGCACCCCTATTCCAGTGTTCTGTCCCTATAGACTCTGACCAGCTGCAAACGCTGCCACAGTCTTACAACGGTTGTTGTGGGCACTTTGACGTGGGGCCCACCTGGACTCATGTGTGCTCAGCAGACCACGGAACAAGCAGCAGAGAGAAGCGGAGGCTGACTGGCAGCTTGCTTTGCTCCTGACGTGTTTTGACGTAGAGGAGTAAAAGTGGGATGAAATGAAAAGACTGGGGCGCCTCAGCGAAGAGGAGCAGGGGAACGCTGCCAGCCTGAAGCCTGAACGCTGTCCAGGCTGGCTCCAAACACCGACATGTGACTTACTGATGCTGCAGCCACTGCACATCCAGGTGTGTCAATCATCAGAGAAGCTCTTCAGAGGAAACAAATCCAAGTTGAAATGGTTAAGAGGAGAGCTAGAGCTAGAAAAATTAGTTTTGGGCAAAGGTTAATTACAACGTTATCACGATGTGTTCAAATTTAATCTCAAACTTGAATAAATACAGTTGTTTGAAGGAGGTTTTTACAGAAAAATAAAATAGTTATTAGAGTTGGAATTATGATTTCTTATTAAACGTTAACACTAGCTCTAAGGAGCTTATGATATTATAAGTTGCAAGCGTAAATTTAAAACAAATCTTGGTTTAGTTTTAATCATATATATTAAAACTAAGCCAAGATGTATTTTAAATTGAAAGCAGCTATTTAAATAAAAAACAATTAATCATTTGAATTGTGTGTTTTTAATTCAAATAACTATCTATACAGGTTTACACAGGCTCTGGGCAGTTTGGATTTATTTTGAGACTGTTCGGGGACGGGGGAGAGAAAATAATTGCATGTACTCTTTTTTCCACCCAACAATTTATCAAGAATCAAAAAGGGCATCGATAAAGAACCATATTGAGAGGAAGAATCGTGAATGGAAGCGTTATCGATAAAATGTAATCAACTCCCATCCCTCATCTAAATGCATTTCTCCTCTTTTAAACCAGGCCACCTCCCTCTCCCATCCATTCTTCCTGCCAATGATAAGAACTCACTCAAACAGTCTAAAACACCCCCACAGCTAGATCAGGCCTCGCTCAGACATTTTCATTCAAGCGTGCGCTCAAACAGGTACAACCACTCAGACAGCTGACTTACACGGAGCGTAAAACAGGGCGGGCTGGAAGGCTTACGCACCGCTACATTCTTTGCTTTGCCATGCGAAGTTACTGTAATTGGAGTGTCTTCCAACGTCTCAGCCTCTCCTGGAGGAAAGGTATCAAAGCTGACAGCGTTGGTTGGATTTCTCTTTGCCGAGCTCATGGGCCAACACTCCGCTCTAAGCTACGCCACTACCGAACACTGAAAGTGTTTTTTCTTTACCTCCAGCCTTTCTTAAATTGAGCCAGACAGAGCAGCTAGCGAGACTGAGTTGTAAAGAGACTGACAATATTAAGGAAGACAGCTGAAATACCACAGTGGAACACGTGCATGCATTTCATATATGCATGTGCTGGAAAAGTATACATTTCAAGCAAAATATTGATTCAGGCTCATCATCCTTCCACTGTAGTTTCTTCTCGTCATTGTGTTTTGTGTCCTCAGTGCCTCCAGACTTGAATGGATGTTTCAAAGGAAAACTTCTGGTGTCTCACTTTCAACTATAAACAAGGTTGTTGAAACTGTATTATATTCAAAAGATGAGCACGTACAAGTCAGATCAAAGTTATGGAATAAAGGCATTAACTTCTCATTATATGGAAATTTAAAGCAACATAAAACTACATAAGTCTAGCCTAGGTCAATTTATTGAAGAAAGACTGAAAGTAATGTTCATTCGCATCCTGACAAACAAGCCCTAACTCTTCATCACTGACCAAACAACACTATTACGTATAATCTAAACTCATGTTTCTGAGAACGTCTGAATCGAGGCCGAACCGCGGCCAAACCGCTGGTGGCTCGCCACATGACAGGACTGCTAATATGACTTAATGAGCGCAGGTCAGGACCAGCTTCCTTGGTCCAACAAGTTGAGGAATTCACTGAATGCACAAATAGGTCAGCATGAGTTACTTCACCTTTTTCCCTTCTTTTAACTCTGGTCTACTAAATAATTTGATTGATGTTACCAATTATAAATCAGTGCTGCGCTGTGTGTGGGGCAACGAGCCTCAGTACACAGTGTCCTCCCAATTGGAGCCAGAGAACAAAATGGGGTTTGTCCCCCATGTTAACTTTCATTTAGCAAGCTCATGAATGAATTATGGAAAAGTGGACCTTTTGCAGGATGTTTCATCTTTTCACCAGTGCATGCAGAACACCTGTTTAAAGAGCTCAGAAACAGGTACTTAGATGGACTCCATTTACTATACATTTAAAAGCTTTTCAAACTTGCTTTTCAGATGATTCCATCACAGAGCACAGCAGTGATGGTGCGCAGGAAATTACTCTACGTTTTCTTTATTAACCCAAATCAAACACAAGACAAGTGATATCATCTATTTGATATCAGGCAAGTGATATCAAATAGATGATGATGATGATCACTTGCCTCTCATCATCTGTGTGTCTATCTCCCTTCCCGTTCTTCAATTACTACCCTCCTACAGCTCCAGCTGTTACTGCTAAGCGACTAAGCATGGTAGCTATGGCAACGCACACCACCATACCGGACTTTTACCATCATCCCCCACATTATCGTCACAACCACCATTGTGGATATTGCGAGACGTCTCCCAATCATCTGATCCTGGCCTGATTTGCATATTGTGAAGAATGGTGCTGATGCTGAGCAGAGACAAGCCGGCTGGGATTCATGTTCCACTGAAAAATGATCGGCAGATGTGAATCTTATTAATTGAAAAAAGAAAAATGACCACTGGAAAGTGAGAGCATGTGTGTGGGTGCATGCAAGTGTGTCTTGATGGGCCCCGGGAGTTTTCCCATCTCCCCCTGACTACCAGCTTTGAAACATACATTTTTTTTCATGTTCGCTTGTTGGTAGTGTGTGTATGTGAGTGTGTGTGTGTGTGTGTGTGTGTGTGTGTGTGTGTGTGTTTGCCCTGGATGACCTAAAGACGTTTTCCCTCTTCCCTTCCACCTTCACGCTTCACCGTCTCCCATGGCGCTGTTATTGGCAACCGGAGTCAAAGGGAACAGTTGGGCTTGTAAGGAACAATGCACACCAAGTCATATGTTTCAAATCTTAAGGCTAAGATTGGAGAGGTTAGCCTATATTGCCCGAGGGACACATCTTTTTTTATTTATCCTTCATTCAATCAGCTCACTATGATTGATATGGCTTTTTTTTTTTTCGCAGCTGAAAAACCTCCAATGGGCAAACATTAAATGTATGCACATTAATTGTGACAGGGAAAAAATCCAGGAAAAAAAAACAGCCTTCTCAATTGTCCCCTTGGAGCCAACGATTTATCATGCATGGTACTTAGTAGAAGCCTGGGATTGCATGAGGAAATGCTTGGCATGCTGCTCTATATACAGCAGATGTGATCCAGCCTAAATGTGATCCTACACGTACTGTAAATAGACTATATTCCATAGCTTGCATAATAAATATAGCTATGGCTTCTATACATGCTGTTTACCTTAGTGTCAATTGGTATAATGTTAGATTTTAGTGTCATAATGTTTAGACAGCTGAGAGTGACCTTCTTCCTCCTTGGTTCAGTACCAATCGAAAGACATATGGTATTTATATGATGATATCTTTGGGGTAGGAATGCGTGTCATTACCTAATGTTCTCACCGTTTTCTTCTTGTTCTCCGCATCTTGTATCAGTATATCTGTATTGCTGGTATGAGGTCACCCAACACCCACTAGGTGTTACTGTGTATTATCGGTACTGTTGGGTAACAAGCTATGGTCTGACATCTCTATGAATTAATTCTACAGGTATCAAAAGGGAAATAACTGGTTCAGTGTAACCTAAAACTGATTACAACAAAAATAAAAACCAAAGCTGACAAATCTTTCCTGAATCTAAACGTAAGAAACTGGTTAGAAATATAAAAAGGGACAGTATAATAAAAAAGGTGGGGAAAATGTTTTGTTGGGTGGAAGAATGAGCACTTCAAATACTGTGGATTTATGACTGCATCCAGCTACTACTGCTAGCTTCTACATGCCCTCCTGACACCCTGCACTTTCCAGTACATCATAGTTCAACTCAAAGTTGGGTGAGTTCACAGGTTAACCCTTCTCGATATAGGCAAAAGTTTCGAGTTATCCCTTTCATCCCATAGAGGTCAGTGCAGCAACACATTACCTCCGCAACAACAAATCTGGTGTGGAGATTTGTAGCTACTGAGGGCAAGGCTGCACGCCCCACATTTTGTGTAAGTGAAGAATGATCTCTTCTTTTTAGGGGCGGAGTAAATGTGCACTTAATGTCAATTTAGCTATTCGTTTTCAGGATGCGTTTGTTACACAAAGCAAATTGCCAGATAGCAGCTACCACACTTGACATAAAAAAGATGCTACTTCAGACGGTGTGCTGCCAAATGTCCATCATCAGTACAAGTACATTCAGTCCGAGTCGATACCTGTGGAAAACCACATCTCAGTAGAGTGTCCGGACACTTAGAAAAGTAATATCTGCTTGACATCACAAAATCACTGGGCTCTTTGTTCCTTTATCATTTCACCTGGATTTGAACCACAGAAGCTCCTCACATGTTGTTTCAGAGGCCTTTCCAATGTGGCACGGAACATTTCCTGGGGCAGGGGGTTTCCTTTATCCGTGTGTGATATTGACCACGTACATCTCTCTTTCTTACTTTTTCCCCTCGACATTTAACCTCATTTACTCAACTCTAAAACTCTTTCCCATTCCATCTCTGTACCTTCCCAGGTCTTTTTCCCTCACGTATAAACGCCATCCCATGCATTTGAAGTGCCTATGCGAAGAACTTTGAAACAACCTGACCTCTAATTAACACCCATGTGGAAACCCCTCCTCACGCACCTTACTTTTCCCATTAGTGCATTGCAGTTATCTTGATCATTAGCTACCTATGGTATGCAGAGTACCTCCCGATTGTCCCAGAGGTGCTTCTCTGTCAAACCAACCCTCAGTTCCTGCAGTATGGGTGATGTATGAAGCCCGTTAATACCCCAACTTGTGAAGAGCATTATGGCCATCCCATTCTAAAGAGCACATTATTTCCGATACGACTGCCTGGCTTGCCCTGATGAGGCTTGTGCTGATGGATGGACTCGCATAGACTTTAAGTTTTGGCAATGAGACAGGTGGCGGGGAACTGAATTAACTGTGGACAACTTTGTCATTAATGTTCACAGTACAGTTCAATACAAATTAGCTCTTTCAAGGCAGAATTCAGGCAGAATGCAAAATGAATATTTCTCAATTAAGGCGACAACTCCTACCAACACATTTTCAGAAATGTTTTAATCTGTATATAAAGATGGACGACATGACAGCTCCCCAAGCGTAAAACAAAAACATGAACGCCCACTGGTGTACTTTAGTACACAAACCGCCCCCTCCATGTTTGCAGATGGAACATGGGCCAAACAAAAGGAAAAAATTGCACATTTTTCCAAAGATGGTTTCTGTCATTTAAGGTAGTTCTTGTCATGCTGCTGTATGTTGAAGTGTTCATTTTTTCTGGTATGTTTGGTTTTAACTAGATCCTTTAAAAGGGGGGGTGATGTCATGATTGACAAGAGTTAAGAATTGGACCTGGAACAGGAATATGCAGAAGAGATGTAACCTTCATAACCATGATCATCCATTTCAAACAAACTGTATAGGGACAGAACATGCGTACAATGATGTATTTAGAGATATTAAGGTTAGCTGTGTGTCATTAACTTCCAACAGGTAGGTGGTGCTAACGTAACAGCTAGTGGTTCTCACACCAAAAATCTGGGATATTTTGGCTTCACTTTTGTACAGTGGAAGGAAGTAAAGATCTATATACAGTCTATGGTTTTAAAAAAGAATGTTGATATTCAACATCAGGAGTAAAACGAGCCCTGAATCTACATATTTATGACTGATAGCTGGTGTGTCCAATGTCGACCTGCAGAATCGATACCGCCATGTTTTTTTCCCCACAAATTATTTCGGCTGTTAAAACCCAGTTCCTCAAACACTTTACCTCAATTATTCAATGAATTCCCCCTCTAACAGCCAATTTACCAACTGTGCAGACAATAGCCATAAGCTAGCTAGCAATGAACGCACCGACTGACAAAGCTGAAACATGCAAATCATGCAGATGCATCTTTGTGAAAATGTGCATTTCATTTCTTTCCATTTACTGTGAAATAAACCAATTGCATCACAGTGCTAGTTCATTGACTTAGCTCAAGTGAATCCATGCTTTCGGGTGTTTTAATCTGTCCACAGAATTAAAACAGAATTACAATGAATCACAATGTCATGCACTACTAAATTCATTTTTACGAGAAGATGAAACAAATTTTACAACAGCCTGCAGATTGAACGGTGTTCAACTAGCAACACCAAGTGCTCAGCGGCTTAGTGGCATGTCAGTTCTGACCCACCAGCGACCAGGTCTAGTTAATTCCACTTTTAGTTTTCATGTCATTATGCAGACAGAGAGTCGGAGTGCTAAAACCACAAAACAAGCAACCGTGCTTGCCTTCTAAGCCAACAGTTTAACACACTGTTGGCTCCTTGCCCGACAACAGGTCAACATCCACACAGTACATCTACAATCCTGCAGTATGTAATGAGCACAGCTGCACACACACTCAAACAGAGACCTTTGTTTTTCAACACAAACTCCACCTCAAGTTCAAACATGTGAATAATGTCACTTTTATTTACTCAGCAATGTTTGCCAACCTTGGATGGTCTCTTTGCCTCAATACAGGTCTAGTATACAGGTCAGCAATACACTTCAGATATGACGGCGCTCATATAAACACAGTCTTCTCCTGCTGGCCAGGAGAGTAGCTGAAGGATGTTTCATTCAAGAATACCACTATGATTTCATCTCACTTTCCCCACAGAGATCAGTGTTTCCTCTAGGATTTCTCCTTACTCATCTCTCTCGCTGCCTCTCCTCTGCAAAATAATTTGGAAATGTAATTGCGACTTCATGACATTTCATAAAATTTGTGGCGTAAAAAAACCCCTGGAGATTTTTGTTTCCCAGCGATATGAACCAGGAAACTATATCCATAGTGAAAACACTTCTCCAACCTGTAGGCTTGAAATGATTGCCACTCATGTTCATCCGAGGCTCAGCTCACTTTCACTTTCTTTCTACAGCTGGCCCGAGCCTGTGGGCACATTTAACATTTCATTCCGACAAAATTAGCAATGCAAATAGATTCACGTCTTCAATCTATTACCCGTGGTGTGATAAACACAAGAGACGAAACGGATTTGGGGATGAAAAAAAGTCTAATTTTAAGTTTAATTTCAAAACCTCTCGATTCTTTCAGCATCAGTGAGGATATCTACTTTAATTAGCATGATCAGGAGCTGTATCAAGTACTCGGGAAGAGGGGGGTGTAAATGAGACAATTTTCTCCTCCCTCAACTAGTATCTCTTGAATTGTGAAATAATGACAGAAGAGAGGAGTTGGATGGAGAATGTGCAACAAATGCAGGAGAGAATCAAAGAAAAGAAGAAGATAATTAATGAAGTGGAATTGAAGTTGAATGATTGGAGCGAGGTGGAGAGATATAGCTGCTATTATTATAGCTTATAAAGCACTTACAAGCCACTTAACTGAATCTGTCTTTTCTGTCTCTGAAATGAAAAAGCCTTCATCCAGCGATAATGTTATACTTCTGTCCTTGAGGATTAGACAAGCAGCCTATGTCACTGCCATCAGTACAAGGCGGGCTAGACAGATTCATCCTAATCAAGTGTTCAGCCTGCTGTTGATCAGCTCCACATGACATTCGTCCGGGTAACAAGACAGCCCAGACGGGACACTTAGTTCCACTCCTCTGATTGGATGTCATTTTAGCCTCATGTTGCGAAAACGCAGGGCTGCAATGAGCGAGGAGAGGCTCTGCCATATATGAGAAATCATATTAAAAACATCCCAAGATTAGAGACTGGTATGTAAAAAAATAAACAAAGAAAACAAATATATCTCATTCATTGTGCATGAGCATACTTATAACCTACAACATCTGACAATGTCATCCCCTACGTCTTTGGAGGAGGCACAGAGAAGATTTGGTCCTGTGTCTGGCTGATACGTAGCTCTGTTGCCCCAACAGTAGCGTGTGCTTTCTTAGATTCCTGTCTCGTGAAGTGATAAAACAAGTTCTCAGCTGGCAGATTCTAATTGTGTCCCTGACTATGACAGTATGCCTTGCTAGGCCAGTGACAAAAGAAGAAGAGGACACACAACTTCCCTTCAAACCAATATAACTTCCCTTGTTAGTATGGAAAGAGGAACATCATTTTATGGGCAAATACATTTTTCTAAAAATACTGGAAACAATAGAATCATGAAATCATCATCAATAATGGAATCATTGCCCTGTCGTCTGGGTAAAAAATTTAACATTTCATCACCTAAGCTATCAGCACTGCTTCAGATGTAGCCCATCCATACAGTTATAGCTGCATAAAAGTTGCATATTTAATGCAGTTATCGACATATTTTATGGTTTTAATAACATCTGGGTTTCATCCTTGGAGCTCATTGGTGCATGGGCACTGTTGCCTTTATGGGCCCCTTTCTAATAGCGAATAAAAAGAATCAAATTAACTGATACATAATGATGAAAATAGTTCGAGATTTCAAAGTAATGCAGACGGCGATGGCATCTGAAGCAAGTGAAGGAAGAAAGAGAATCTAAGGCGAAGGGAGTATCCGAGGCAACAAAAGGAATGGGAATCATGAGCGTGATTTTGAGAAGAAGAAGAAATAATACACTAATGTTTTGATGCATTGAAGCAAAGATGACTTACCTATTCATGTGCAAAAATGTTCAGCCAAACCAAACTGGAGTGAGTATCAGAGCTGTAATTATGTCTGGTGGGGGTTTTACGGTTTTATTCAAGCTGGTCATTAGCTAGACAGCACAATTCAGCCTTAGGTTTACACTCTGTAAGTGTTAACATGGGATACTCATTAAAAATGTGATTGCTATTTGATATTGAGTATTATGATATATTTTATCCACCCGTTCATTATCTGTAATCACGATTCAGGGGCGTGGGGGGGTTGAACCGAACCCAGCTGATGGCAGGGAACACCCTGGACAGCTTGCCAGGCCTTCACATGGCTGACACATTCAAGCCCACATCGCCTTTTCCTTGTCGAATTATTGCTCCTTATTTCTGCAACGCCGTTCATGTAAAAAAAAGGCCCCTCTGACACACTCTCTAAGGTGACCTTATTAGCTTTTATAAGTACCTATTTTTATTAAGACTATACTAATTCTAAGAACAGGAGGTGTTTGTATTCCTACTTGGGATTTTGTTCGAGTAGAAAAAAGATAAACAAACAAATGTGAATGAAAGATAGCTCAATGTCAAACACTACGCCACCCTCATAATGATTGCAGTGTGCACCTAAGACCAGCAGCTCTGATTGTGTTACAAGTCTTACATATACATCAATCATGTCAAGGCAAGTCTGAGTGGCTTGACATGTGAACAAAGAAGATCACCGAAAGACTTTTAAAAAGCTATTAAATTACAAATGAGGAAACTGTAACATCCACTCCCACGATCCCATGCATTTGACCAGCTGCACTGCATGACCCTGAAGGAAAACTAATTTCCGTCTTTGCTTGTCATTGATGAGCGAAAGGATGCAGGTGAGCTGTGGTGAATAATTATGCGAATAAACGAAGCTATCAGAGCTCACTGTGTGAGGCAATTTATCATTTTTAGGGGGATGGAGAGGGAGGAGGAGGGTAAGTGGGCCGTATCCCATCCCCCTTATTAGCACGCGATCAATGTTTAATAGAATGGATAAAGAAGTATAGCAAGGAAGGGGCTGCACCATGAGCACAGTCATTATACATTTGGTAAGACAATACTGCTGAGAGGGCCAGGAACAAACAGTTAGGATGTCTACTGAAGGACTCTTGCATCAAAATAAAAATTGCTACTGTTGTTTTGAGGGTGTGTCAGAATCACACCATTGTTTCTAGCGGTTGGCTCTGGTCATTTTCCTGTTAAGCAGGAGGGGGATTCTGTTGCGTGCGAGTGTCTACTTATTCAAAAAGTAGTGCTCTGAATCAACATTTTCCATCCTGGTCAAGCTGCTCTGTTCAGAGCTTTTGCCAAATAATCGAACTCCTTGAGAGTGCAGTGACATCATCCGGGACATCAGGTCCCCCACCTCCAGAGTATTCACCGAGATTCGGGGAATATGAAAACCCGTTGTAAGGTTTCAAACAGGAACAGGATATTCAGCATGTTTTAAACAGCAGCCCCCTTTCTTCATAGAAAATTCTGCCACAGGTGCCGGCACACTTCAAAGCGCTCTGATATTGGAGCTTATGAATATTTTAGTACCAGGCTACAATGTTCAGCTCCGAGGATGCGCTATCAAACTTCAAAACTGTACAACACCTAGGACCCCCTAATGAATACAATGCAGCAAAATGAACAGCGACAGCATGGTGCAACTGAAGCGATTACATGCAACTAATAGAACTATAACCACCAGCTGAGCGATTTTATGGCTTTTCAATTTATATGATTTCAGTTACATCAAGGTTTTATGCTTTGGAGCGTTTTCATGAGTTGTACACTTCCTGACTTCTTTGTTCAAAGAAAACCCATTCTTACAAATGGAGCTTTTGTAGTATTTTGCGATAATAAATGTTTGAGCAATGCTGTTATCATCGTGTTCTATTACATGATCTAAGAACATAGTTTCACTGTGTAAAATTGCTGTTACATTACACACTTCCCATTAAATGCTTTGTTACAGTTATTAAAACTAGTTTATAATTCCTTACAGAGATCAATCAATGATCCAGTCATCTGTTAATGTATTCATCCAGAGATGTGTCTGTGAAAAGTTAATTATGGAGTCGACACCAGGACTCACAGCTTAACAGTTCAAGTGAATTAAAGAAAGGCATAAGGTTGCCAAATTCAGTTAATGTACCCAAGTCAAGGATTAAAAAAATGTAAGCACAGAAATGCCTGCAGAAATTCCAACAATCATCTGTGCATCTGGCCTAATTTACATCCACACAGTCAAACACACTCACCCCAACATTTAAACCAAATATTAGTTTCATGTCTTTGGACTGGGGAGAGATAACAATCTTGCTGAGAGTGAACAGTGGTTAAATACAAAAATGAATATTCTTACACGAAAAAAACACATTTAAAAACAAAATGTTATAAAAATCAGGTATCATATCATATACATCTATTCTCATATGTTGTGTCACGCTCAAAATACATAATGGTTTTAAATAAAGTAGTAAATACTGAGATTAAAAAGGGGACGCATTGATTCAGAATTTTCAAATGGGTCAATTTTTCATTCCAGGCATTTTTTTTTTTATTTATTTTTTTTTTTTTGCTGATGTTGTTGGTATGGCACCTGAGGAAAATGTGCTGTCAGCATGAAACGGGACCCTCACCATCACTCACCTTCCTCTGCATGCTGATTAACTTCTTGGTGTAAATATATGCAAAACAATGTAAATATATCAATAACCCTGCAGTACAAGCTGTTTGTAGACAGCACCTCGTTAGCTTATAATTTTCACTTCAGAAATGTGCATTAGCGTATCCAGGCCAGATCAGACCAAAGGCTTTCACATGCATCTATTGTAGGGAAACACTGAGATATCAGTCAGCGTCTTTGCGCTACTAACTAACTAAAAGTCGGTTCTCCACATCGCCAGTGGCATTTAACCAATAACTCCACTCGTACAATTGGTTATTTTAACATTCAACAATTGACTTTTCATGTCTGTTTTCGACACAAAACAATTAAGATGTTGCAAATTGGGTTGAGCTCTACAAGGAAGCAATGCTGATTAGGCTTTAATGCAACATCAATTCAACTCTGAATCATTGCCTACAGGAAAAGAAGAGAATATAAGTGGACATTGAATTGGAGTATAAGCGTGTACTACTCTGCACATGTAAAAAGAAGAAATAATACAAAGCATATAGCATATCTTGCAACGTTCTGCTCAGTGCAATCCCAAGCAATCCGTGTACAAATCCACTCATCACTTAGTCAACTAAACCAGCCGTCCTTGCTTTTCCAGCCAGCCAGTCAAGAGTTCACTCGCAGATCTGTGACATCGAGGGTCACGAAATACGGCCATTTTGTCCGGCTGATCTGAAGTATGCAGTAGCCGAAGATAATCCCTCATTGGGACTAATTATCCTGAGTCTCTGGTGAGATGGCAAATTAGACCAGCTCCAAGGAGCACTCAGGCCACGACAGTAGACACGACCGGCATTCCAGCAGCTCACTTCTACGACAGCTCTGCACCACGGGAAGTTAAAAAGGGATGTTTTCAAAGATTTGGAGAACAGGAAACATCCCAGGAGGAAGCCTGAATTACAGAAGTAGTGAAAAAATAAATAGAAAAAAAACATTCATAAAACAAATGTGACTTAATTGTTCAAAGGGAGTACATTGTTTGCGTTCCTGTCAGTATCTAAGTTATATTTGGTCTCAGAGCTCTTCATCCACTTCCTCCTCGGCTTCCTTTCTTTCTCCCAGTTGTGTCCCTTTCTTTAATTGGAAGTAGAGAGATTGAAGCACTGCAAGAAATGGTGAGCTTTGCAAGGTATCTAATCTTCTATGTTGAACCTCCATCAGATTCCCACTGACTACCATGGTTGATAAGCTGAGGTCAAAAGGACACATCCAGTTTTGGAGGGAATGTTTGGTATATAGACTTGAGATTTCCATGAGTGTGTCATGGAAATAAATAGAAGTGGCTAAGGACAACAGTGCCTTGTTTTTCGCAGTGCAGTCAGCAAGCTCACTGCCCCACTGACCAGACTGCTGATCTCAGACCAGAGGTATTGTTCTCCCATTTCCCCTCTATAAAATCCCCTTCCTGTAACCAACATATTCTTCCAGCAAACACGCAAGCGCACACACACACGCAAGCACACACACACGCAAGCACACACACACGCAAGCACACACACACGCAAGCACACACACACACAAGCAAACACACACAAGCAAACGCGCGCACACACACACACACACACACACACACACACACACACACACACACACACACACACACACACACACACACACACACACACACACACACACACACACACACACACACACACACACACACACACACACACACACACACACCCAGAATGCAACAGAGAATGGAGGACGGGTGGAAATGTTGACATTACACACATCCTGAGCATTAGAAAAGCAAGTACCTGCACTCCTGTACCCACAACAGACCCCAACCACAACACACACACACACACACACACACACACACAGGCACAGACACATACACACACACACACACACACTCTCTCTCTCTCTCCCACAGGATCTTGTTATGTGTACAGTGTGTCCTGCCATGTGCTGGTATTTGCTCAGCGTCTTGTGAGAGTATAACTTGTCGAAATCTTGTTTTATTCATGCAGCATAAATACCACATAACATAGGTCTATTGATCTCTGTTGATTTATGGTAATACTCTGACATGCGGTTATGCTGGCGTTGTTTTCCCATCTGTTTATATGGGACTTGTCTCGGTGTAAATACAACTCCAATGTGTGTGCCGAAATGGAACGATAAAGTTTGTGTCTGTGTACCTCTCCCTGACCTAATTCTCCATAAGTGGTGTAGAAAAAGACGTGTTAAAGTGTTAAAAATGTGCAAAGGCTTGCACATCTGAGAGTTCCCCTATATATCGAGTAAGTGGCTGTTGGCCACTGGGAGATGCCCAGTATAACCAGTATGCTATTAGGTGGCCACTGAGCAGCTTTACTGGTGCAAATGTTGTAAAACATCTTCCCATAGGTCTCTTTAGTTAAGGTATAGGGAAACGTATGCGAGTAAGAGATTACAACTAAATAAATGCACTTTTTATTTGGGATTTGAGGTATTATTTTAAAAATATTGCTGAAACAATTTGCAGATTAATCTGTTTGTAGTCTGAAAGCTAAACAACAACAATTTTGCAAGCTGACATGACATTATCTGGTGGCAGCTTCTCAAAAAGGTTCCTACTTTTCTGTTTTTATCGTATTAAAAATTGAACATTTGAGTTTTGGGACTATTTTTCAGACAGTAAACAGAATCACAATTCATTACTCTCTGGGTACTATCAAGATAATTTATTTTGAACAAATTTATTCTGAAAAATGTTATTGGAATTAAAAATATTATCATATTTTAGTGGCAGCCTTATTCAGGAATAATGATCTTTCAGAGAATGGGCAACTACTGATTATTTTTATTGACAATTATTTTCTTGATTATTTGGTAAGTGATTTGGAAGTGGAGTTGAGTTAGAATCAGAGACTTTTTAGTGCTTGCCATCATGGTAGACAAGAGAAAAATAGAGCCTGATTTCAAAACAAATTGACACTAAAATATATATTATTTGATCTATGTATCCTTTATTTATGCAGTGGGACCTTTATGATTCATAATCATGGTATTTAAGATTATTTCATATCGTCCCACGCCTACTTGGGCACATACCATTAAAAAAAATAACTGGCACTACGGTATTATTGCTTAATCCTCATCTGTTCACCTTCTCCTTCCTTCCCCGGTTGCGGGCTTGAAGCCATGATTTGCCTTCTAACCGGCTCTACTTTGCACAACAAGCCAGGGCAATTTTTCTATTTAATTGATTAATTTGCATTTTTACTTCCCTACAGTTTGTGAAATGGCTGAACCACAAAAATCGCGATTTAAACACAGTTCTAGGCTCCGCAGATTTGTTCTGCTTTAAGGGACTCCGTAGTTTTTACTCTTTATCAAACCAAATAAATTTTAGTTTAGCTATCTTACGGATGTATTACTGCACTGATTTAGGAACTAATTTATTTGAATCCCTGCTTTCTACACCCGGGCTACATATTAGTTATTGTATGTAATTTAAAGTTTCTTCAGGGATGGCCACATTTTTGTCCAATTTGATTTAAAAAGAAATCTTTGCACAATAATGACAGCCAAGTGGTGCTGTTCTTTTTATTCTTGAACAACTGATTTGTTCGCGTATGCCTAGACTACTTGGTAATCCCATTTATTTTTATTGTGTTAATAAAAAAATATGTATTTCATTTTTGGTCTTTTTAGTTTGTTTAGAGAAAAACAGAAAAAAATGAGGTTTAAATCGAAAATTGTCCATTAGTTTGAAAAAAAAAAAAAAAAAAAAGATTATATTTTTAGGCCAAATCACCCAGCCCTACATACAACAAGCTAATGAGATCAAAATCCCACATAACTGAAACAAGCAGTGTTGATCAGTGCAAGCAAAGCAGACACACATACACAGCAATCGTACAACTAATGCGATGTCTGCTCTCTGATGCTGCCTTATTAACACAGCGGCTCGTCTCAGAATCCACAGCACAACTCTCGCTTCATTAGACTAAGTTTTGGAAACTTTGCTGAGGGGAACTGAGTTCAGACGGGGCCCCTGGAGTTATTCTGGTTCCATGTCAGAAAGCAGGAGGCGAGAGAAATCCTGATGAAATGTTATCATACTGATCTGCATGGGAAACGTGTGTCAAGTTGACTTGGACGAGCCAAAGCACAACTAGAACATGACGAAGACGACCACTCAAGACGAAGAGTTTGTCTTTTGAAAACCCTGTGGGCTTACAGTTTCACACCTGCACTTCAGTGTCTGTTGACTTTGTCTGTTTCTGTTCTCAGCCTCAGCAGGTTTGTTAAATAATTTGAGATGGAAAATGTCCTGCATTCGTTATATTTGTTTGCTTGAGCTCAATAATACAGACTGCGTAATGATTACTAACCTTTCTGTTTACGTCCCGTGATTTACGAGCACGGGGAGTCCTGGACATGCAGGGAAAGTTCAAATGAAATATTTAAAAACCCGCAGCACTACGCATGTGGATGATTCGTGGGAATGTCAACCCACAATGCCAGACGGGAGCTTGTTAGCAGGAAATAAATCTGACCTCCTCAACCCACGGGGGGTTTTTCCTGACTCAAAATGAGGTAGCATCCTGACCATGTGTGCACAGGTGCACGTGTGCTGTAGCAGCGCGTCTTCAAATGGCTCAAGCTAAAATACAATTTTAATTACATGGATAGTCTATGTTGTCTATTTATTTTCACCCGTTAAAATTTGGGGATTTTCGTCTGAAGTGAAGCTCCAGGGACAAAGGATGTCATGTTCTACAGATTGTAAAGCATCTGAGGATATATGCTATTTTGATATATAAAAAATTATTATATAATTGAACGTGAATTCCTGGATATTAACTGTTCATTTTCATTTTCCTGTTGTTATGTTCCCTGTGGTGGTAATATCTGTTCTGTGTACTGAAGAAGCATATCCTTTGATATGGTTGTTGAGACCGTGGATACTAATATACCAAACGGATTGTAAAAACAAATAATTCTGCTGGCAAAATAGTATCGACACAAAAGGTAGATATACTGTTTGTGAAGCATTAAGCTATAATTAAAATAATAGGTGAAATAATACAGTATTCCCCTTTCACAAGCCTATCCTTTTAAATATACTGTAATATGTTTTGATTATGTTAGTTCCTGATTTACATTAGTTGCTTTTATCTGTAATATATGTGGCTGACACACACACACACACACACACACACACACACACACACACACACACACACACACACACACACACACACACACACACACACACACACACACACACACACACACACACACACACACACACACACACACACACACACACACACACACACATTGCATGGCAGAGAGAAGAGAGATGTTTTCTTTTGAAAAGAGTTTGTTTCCTTTCATGACTTTATTGGGGTTTTTTTGCTGTGGTGATGTTACCAGCGTGACCTACCCTGCCCTCTTTGCTGCGGTCCAGCTGCTCCAGAAAAAATAGACAACTCTTTTCTTCCTCTTGTAGCAGCATCTATCCCGCTGCACTGTGCTGATTACGACAGTGCCACCATATCATAACATCTTTTTGTAACGACGAAGTCATTACAAAAAGTGTTTTCCATGGAGAAACCCAATGACATTTTGCTGGAGGCGTTTAATTCTCTATGCAGGAAAAAACGTGTGTAATGCTTTACGTTGCAGCCTTGTAGCAGAAAAGGTATATTCAAGTATCCAGGTGGAGACACAAAAGTCAGGGAGAATGGTAATCACCTACTGCAAATGAATTCAAGTTATGAAAATTTACAAGCTGAATAAGCGCCTACGGCTCAGGTTCAGTGGCGACGGTAAGAAGGAAATTGTATCGTTTAATGGAACTTACGTAGAAGAGGTCAATGCCTTCTAATAGCAGATTTCTTTCCTGGAAATTTCAATTACATTGCCATGCTAAGCCTCTGCGTTTTCTCTCAAAGTATATTAACCTACATTATCATAAAAAAACATCAGTGATTATCAAAACAGAGCTTTGCCAACCATTTTTTGCATTAATGTGAGATAATAAATGCTGGCAGTCATTCTGAGACTGCAGTTTTAAAAATGTGATCAGTCTGAAGTTCACTTTAAGTGCCAAATCGACCCCTCTACAGTAAACGACTATTCAGCAAACTGTGCGACCATGGAACCTAATGCTGATGGAACCAATCATTACTAGAACACTGAGAGGCCGCTCACATGGAGGCGTAGGCAGCTGAATCTCATCAGACGGGGGTTTGTGGCTTTTTGTCAGAATGTCTGACATGAAAACACTGAATAAATCCTACAGTTACATGAAGGTCAAACACCAACGGCATATTTTTAAAAGTCGTTTACTGGGTTTCTCATTTAGGTATCGAGAACAGAAACCAAATGTGGCGCTTCCAAGCCAATCCTTCTCAATAGAAAGAAGGCACTGTGACATATTCACATCATTAGTAATGATCATTAAGCCACCAATGAAGCAAATGTACACGTTTACTCTTTTATTTCAACATACACATACACATGTTTTTGCAGGGCACATAGGTGGTCGTTATATCAATGACCTTTGCCAAAAGAAAGTTGTCCTCTACATAAAGTTATGCAGCAAATACTTCAATGTCTAATCTTATGCGTTCTATTAGCAGTGAGTTTTCACTATTGTCATTCAATCTGTTGAATCCATAATTTATTCAAGGACCCGCCCCAATAGATTTTTCTTCACCCAAAGACAGCCCTTTTCCAAATGTGCATGAATTATTTTATATTGTGATGAGTGCAAAAGACTCCTTTTGCAGCCAATTATTTCTTTAAGCAGTTGGCGTGTTTTCAATCCATGTCAGACAACATGATCTTTAGTTTCCCATCACTTCTTGACTAGCGGGTGCAGGATTGTATCAACACACATGATGCATGACGAATTAACAAAAGAAAAATGTCTGGGTTGTTGTTTCCTAAATATAGGTGAAACTCAACTCGTTTGACACTCTTATTTGGCTAATGAGTTTATTTGCTGTGCAAACTCACACGAATGAATCTCATTCCAAATTAAAATTATGTCGCTTTTTTTCGCCACATATTTGCGTTCTGTGTAAAAGAGTAAAATTGACATGCAAACAGCCACCACTTTGTAGACATTCATAGTGAAGGAGCACACAAAGAGGACAGCACAAAATCCCTGCCGTGGTGCTGCCAGCAGGATTCCAACCTCATTTCTCACAGCGGAGGAAGTGACAGCACTCAGTCATTCTCTGCAGCTCACATCCTTGACTCCGAATGACACGGACTGAAGATGCTGCTTAGTAAATTTACACCATGCAGACTGGAGTCCTGTAAAATCTGATAATATAATGTAAGGCTGGCATGGCCGCTGCCCGCACATACTCCACGTTTCAATCTCTAAATGATGAAGCTTCTTATGAGCGATTCTCCAAGACTCAGCAGAGTCAGCAGGAAAAAAGTCAACCTCAAAAATTACAAATGATTCAGATGTTATCAGCACACCAACTAAACCCATTTGGGAGGAAATAAGGAGGCAACATAGCAGCCTAGCTGCATAGACAGACAGCAAGCTGAACCACCGTGATGAGGCGAAAGTTATAATTGGGTGTTCAAGAATGGGCAAAATACACAATCCAGCACAGTGAAACAGAGAGAAGAAGTGGTGGACAGAGCAGAGTGCAGCTGTCTCAGGCGTGTAGAAAAGAATATTACAGTAGGCCAGAACAGCTTTAATACAGAAATGCCCAAAAGCTATCAAAAATATAGCAGACAGAAATGAGAAGAAATCACTTTCTAATAATTGTGGTTTATTTGTTTAACGTCTGTTTATCCAGTGGAGAGAGAAAAAAAACAGACAATTTAATGCTCATTAAAATGAAAACCAGAAAAAGGTCAAGACCTTTCAGGATTTATTTACATGATTTAATCCCCCACATGCTGTATTCCCTGTGAGGGTCGAATACGATCAGCTACTGGCTATCGGCTGCAGGAATATACATAACTTAACAGCATCACTGCCAAACTCAGTCAAGCGTCTCAAATGTACTACATCATTGTTTGATTATATGTGAAGGGCTGTTGTTTTAGCACTCGATATCCCTCATTGTCTCGAGACCGGTCTTAAGGCCTTTTTGCTGTCCAAGAACAAAGAGGACTCTGGATTTTATTTCAAGACCAGTCAAGACCACAAATGCGGGGATATAACTGTATTCCTGGTGCATTGTTTGATTTATTTGTAACAATCTCTGTGATTGCTGATTTAAAAAAAAAAAATAAAGACAATTCCCACACATAAAATTCACCTCTGCAATGCCTATTAATTGTTCACTTGTTTCACAAATACAGAATAAGAGGTGAATGAAGAGGAATCTTCATTTGTTTTGTGTTTTTAAGATTCAGATCAGTTTGAGGAGTACGCGTATGGTTTACAGGTTCCCCCGTTTTAACGTAATAATAATAATAATAATAATAATAACAATGGATTGGATTTGTATGATCGTAAGCTTGTCATGCAGTCGGACTCGTGCATGGTATCGACTCGTCTCAACCCCTCAAAGTCTTGGTCATGACTTGGTCTCGGTTAAGATGGTCTTGACTACAACACTAGGCTGTAGGCTAACATAACATGGAATTCCAGCCAAACAGCTATTTAAAGAGAGAGAGGAGAGTGTGTTTAAAATGCAGACAAACTGTGGGAAGAGATGAGACACTGAGTTAGTGTTTTTCAACTCTAAACTCTGAGCCTGTACTTGTGTTTTCCATCTTTTCTACCTTCAGCACCAGGGTGATGGATGATCATGACAGTGATGCATGGCATCCTTGCTACTTTATTCCCACCAGACTAAACTACAATCAATTAAGTGGTGTGCTCTCCCCTGAGCTGTAAATGAGACAATCAGCGAGATATACATCATCACCTCCCTGTTCCCCCTCTGACACTGCGTACAGCAGGGAAAATGACAGGGTGTCAGCCAGGCCGGGTGGGGGGCGGTTGGGGGCTGGGTGGGGGGCGGAGCACAGCGAAGGGAAGACAGCGAGAACACCGCGTTACAGAGGCAAGTAGGTGAGCCTATACCAAGATTGATATCAAACCATGTGATCACTGCTGTCCATCACTACAACAGGGATAGTGCTGCAAGGGACACTTAGTTTTATCTGTTAATCTGACTGTTCCTTTCTCTCTTTTAATCAATCGATTAAGAGTTTAATTGATGAAATGTCAGAAAGTAGTAAAAAAAGGCTCAGCATACTTTCACAGATCCCAAAGTTAGGACTTCAGATAGCTTGTTTTAATCCAGCCAACAGTCCAGTAGTCCAACAATATTCAATCTACAATAACAATACACTTTAATAATATAATATAAAACTGAGAAAATGTGCAAATTGTCGAGATCTAGGAGCTTAAGCTAGCAAAATTTGGCTCCTTTGGTTTGATAAATGATATAAACCGTTGATCAATTATTAAAATGTTTGCCAAGTAATTAATCAAGTTTTAGTTTGAGCACTAACTGGATACAATATATGATTTTAAACCATACAAGAATCGCAATATGTTAAATTTAAAAGCTGTTGATTTTTTCGTACAGACAGGAGAAAAAATTTAAATGTTCAAGGGAATGGCACCCAGGGATGGGTAGAAAAGCAGAAAACAAATGAGACAAAGGACAGAAAGAAATAATAATGGAATGAAGAATGTCTGTGGGTTCGGGGCTTTCTGAGGAGGAGTTTATCCACACGGTGGCTGTGGGTAAAGAAGGACTGACAGCAGCAGCCTGCAGCTCTAATGAAAGTGTCTGTGGAGGGGCAAGGGTTTCATTAAAACCATATTGGAGGGTAACATAATTTCATCCTTCCAGCCCACACACACACGCACGCAAACACACACACAGACAGCCAACAATCTCTGTAACCCCACCATCATTTCCTTGACTCTCTTTCATCTGTGCTGATCTAAAAGCCAGGGGAATCATTGGAGCAAAGCTAGGCGGATGTGCTCCGATACGCTCCTCGGTGTGTTCAATTTTTGGTGCATTAAGAATGACAGCCCGTGTGATGGCAGTTACAGCCAGAGGAAACCGTCACAGGAACAGAATGCGTAAGGAATACAACACAGCTGTATCACATTTGATATGATTATTGTGCCGTGGACGTACGGGACATGATGGTTTTAACACTTCCATTAACCTCGCTGTCAAACATTGTTTCCTAAACTTCCTGAGGCAAAGTGATGCCTGGATCAAAAACATCGGTGACATTATAAAAGGATTAATGGAGGTGGGGATCATTATTTGGCAGACCTGAATTTGACTAGGTGAAAAGAAAAGGGAGCGGAGGAGGTTAGTTGGATCACAGATTTAACAAAAAGGATGGGGGTGGGGGGTGGGGGCATCTTAATAGATCCGAGGTTAGGAAAGGTGTTTGGGTAGGCTGCTGGCAGCATTAAGATACAGCAGAGGGAAGCAGATAAGGACAGGAGGGCCGACTGCAGGATTGAGACGCAGCCGGAGAGAGCAGATAGGATGGTTAGGGATGGTTGCAGTGGTGAGATAACGGCGAGGCCCAGAGCTGATAGATGAGGGCAGCTCCAAGGTCAGCCTGGGAGCGTGCATAGCATTATCACCCAGCACTGAGTGTTTGCTTTCATTTCCATCCATACCTGTGAGTGTACAGGAATGAATGGCCGCTATGAATCTGGAAGCAAGGATTGTATGCAACGGTTTTTGTATCATTTGCAGGCATTTTCCCACAAAAGTCCTGTTGTGAAAAAGCCGCAAAAAGGCCTCAACTCAAGAGAAGAGGGAAGAGCAACTGCAAACCAACAACCGTGGCTAGAAGCGGCTCCAGAGACCAAAGCCTGACCATGAAATGAATCCAAAAAACAAGCAGTGTAATCCAAGTGTTCTGAGGCCAAGCATGTGCATTGTGGGTAGACCTCACATTTTTATCTACACTGTACAGTTTTTCTTCAGCAATTGTTCTGCAACATTTGTTGGACTCAAAGTGTAATCACTTGGTCTTCACAATAACTTGGAATTGTATTTTTAACCTCTTATTTAAGAACCAGTTTTAGGCCGGCTAGCCTTGAATATGGAGTTTACTTCTGAAGGGGCACATTATCAGCGTAGGTCCTAAAAACATCCTCATACTTGCAACTTCAGACATTTACCAATCAATATGAGATTTAACCGATTATGATAAAACAGTTCAGACTCTCTTAAAACTGCACAATGACAATTTCTCACCATTTCCTGAGAGGGCTTTTCAATCTTTACAGAGAATGCCATCCTCTGACCCTTCCATCAACTAAGGAAAATATATTGACTCCGAGAATCATGAGCATTGTCATGTCCTGTTCTATGTGTAAAGTGTCTTTCGCTAATGTTTGGTGTGATATGACACTATAAATAAAACTGAACTGAAAAACTCCTTGAATACCCTTTGTGACAAACATAAAAAATGCTATGTTCATAAAAAAGAGAAACAAAATGCCCACACATTTCTCAAGTGAAATGGTTCCATTCTTGGTATCTAGACTGCTGTTACAACTGCTGAAACAAATAGTCAACAGAAACTAAGGCGACACAAAATACATCAAACCTGTGATGACAATGTACTGTTTTTTCTCTCTCTCTTAACTGTGAACCTGTAACTGCCTTTTGGACTGTAATTCAGATTAGCAACCAATGTGAAAATACCCCCTTGGGATCCTAAAGCAATTAATTCATGCCCAACTTATTATTGGGTAAATTAGTTCGCTAATGAGCACCTTAAGTTAACACAGAAATAAGCACATGCTCTGTGTGCTCAGAGGGGAATAGTCACCGTCACTCAGAGCTGAGCTATGACAAACATGCTAACTATGCAGGGAAGGCATGCTGTTCAACAATGACTGAATCTACGCTAGGGGGGGAGGGAGTAGGGGAGGAAGAGGAGCATAATGAAGAGAAAAGAAGGGTAAGATGAAGATATGGAGGGGGAGGAATGACGAAGGAGAAAAATCTGAAGGAGAATGAAGAGGAGAGGGACAGGAACAAGAAGCAAAGCCAGAAGAATACAAAGAGGAGGAGTGAAGGGGGAAGGGGAAGAGAAAGGGGAAAAGATGGGGGGGCAGGGGGGATTAGGGTGAAAAGCAAAAGTAAAAGGAGGCGGAAGAAGAGATGGAAATCTGAACGGCAGCAGGTAGGCAGCAGTAGAGGAAGAGAAATCTGGGGAGGTACGGGAAGTCAAAGATAAGAAGTAAGAATGAGAGGATGCTAAGGAGGTGGAGGACGAGTAGATAAATGGCCCAGAGGGGGAACTTTGTTCCTGTAAATCACTTGATGTCTTGATTTTCAACCTGTTCCTACAGGCGTTCGTAAAAAGCCCATTTTCAACTGTAAAGTAGATGCTGTGCAGATAATAAAGAGGCCAATGAAAGTGGAGGGGAGTAGACCATGGAGGGGAAATGAGGCTGAAAAGCAGGAGCAACGAGTGTGTGTGTGTGTGCGTGCGTGCGTGCGTGCGTGCGTGCGTGCGTGCGTGCGTGAGTGTGAGGTCTGCTGGTGAGCAGTTTGTAATCCTGTCTAATGGTTGCTGGAAGTGTTAAAACTTCATTGTAATCTCCGTCTGACTGCTTGTTTTCCTTCAATCATGCCTTCTTAGGTCCCGTCCACACGTACCAAAACAAACTCTTTTTCTCCGTTTTTCCTTTATGTCGTTTCAAGAAAATCTGCATCCACATGAATCCACTGAAAATGACTCAGTGTGCTGTAGTACATATTCCAGGCCCTTATGTGGCACTGTTTCTGCTACAAATATACACCAAAAACACTGAAGAAGAGACAGAGAGCATGGGGAAGTAAACACGTTGCTTGACCGGATGTTTGCCGTTGCTATGGCAACAAGTGAAATCCACGGCTACTATCCACCCGACCACCCGATCAATAAACATCCATAAGGTGACTATTTGGCCCGTATAAATAAAACCAACAATAATCATAAACAGCTGCCGACCCTAAGGAGCTTAACGAGGTGTCACGCGTTGTGATGGATTAATTAGAAAAATAAATGTCTTGGTTGTTTGTTAGCATCGTAAAAAGGTAGCAAATCTGCAACTTTTTTTCACGGAATAGTGCCCCCCTCTCTCGGCTCCGTTTTTTTCATAAAGTGGCCCTAATACACCGTCATACAGAGAAGCAGAATATCTGCTGCAGCACGTTCACGAGCACGTAGACCGCTGTTGTTGTTGTTACGAGACGCCGAGGGGAAGAAGTCAGGCTAGAGGGTCGATGAGCGGGGCAATGACGTCAGCCTATGCGTTTTTGCCGGGTACATGAAAACGAACACGATACCGAAAATGCCGGATCCGTGTGGATGGCCGGCCGAAACGCACAAGACTTGTGCGTTTACACACAAAAAAACGTTTCCGTGTAGACGGGCCCTTAGACTACCTACACTTTAGAGGAATGGGCAAACGTGTGCCGAAGAGCCACTGAAGAAGAGCCTGCATGAAAGTGCTGCAGTTTTCTTTTTCTTTTTTTTCCATAGCAAGTTGCTTCTCACCCTCACCTGGTGTGGTGAGGTGTCTTACATCCTGTTGAGTGGACCTAATTCATGAAAGCGAAAACTGTCACTGACGGCTTGAATGTCAGTCAGGATGAACACATTTTTCCTGCGTCGTGTCCATCCTGCAGTGTCTGCCGGGGGCGACTCAACTTGTCTGACAAGTAACGTTAAATGATCTTAGCTGGCTAACATTATCGACCTTGTAATTTACTGCGACCGTGGCGGAAATCAACTCGGCCGCTCCATGACAAGTCGTGTGCCAATGCCGTGTGTGGTCTGCAACCGGACTGTGGTCAAATGAGCCACTGTTTGGTCTAAGCATATTTAAAATTACAATAGGTCTGCTGCTTCATCCCTCTCATTGCATGTATTAACAACTTCATCCTTTTTGTATTACAGCAAAGCCGGTCCCAATCAATATCCAGCGACTACTAAACTGTCCCTGGTGATATTTTGATCAGCATCAACAGAGCAATAACATAATTCTCAGCATTTTGTTTTTCTTATGTAAAAATATTAATAATATTCTGACTTTATTCAGGTAATATTATGACTTTTTCCTGAGAATATTACAACTTTATTCTCAACTATTTTCAGGACACATATGGGACATGTTTTGATGCATAGAAGGTATGCACCAACAGAAATAGGCACCACATGTATACTTAAAGAGTTTAATTCCCCAAACAAAAGACTCGAAAGAAGAGGCAAGAGTAAATCATCCCTATGTGTTGAATCAACAGAAATAACATTAAAGTTGATCTACAGGAGAATAAATATTTTAAAGCCATTCAGGATGCTGGAGAGCCTGACTATATATATGATATATGTGTATTTCTTTATACTGTCAGCACCTGAATTTGTGACTCTATATTGGAGTAATCTAATAAAACATTGGAAGTGCAAGAGCAACACCCCCAAAGAGACAGTCACACCAACTGTGTCCAGACAGCAGTATAACACCAGCCATCAAACGCCTGCACCCTCACACCTCAGCATGGACACCTCGGGCTCCTCTGGTCTGCACACAGACTCACACTCTGACTCACAGCAGCTCTTCAGACCACCACGCTGACTGACAGGAAAGTTCCAGGACAAACTCCCCACAGTGACTGAACTGCACTGGTGATTGCTTCCATTATTCAATTCAATTCAATTCAATTCCATTCAAAAAACTTTATTAGTCCCCGGGGGGCAATTATGGGCACACAGAGTAGCTGTACAAGAATGAAAGTACAAGAATAAAATGGTGACTCAAAAACTGTATAGATTAGTATGAAAGAAAAAACAGTAAGTGCAAGCAACAGCATTTTGATGAAGTGCATGTTAATAGTGAGGTATAAGTCCATCATGAGGTAGCAGAAGTACTTATAGCAGCGTGCTTTCAGCGAGTGTCTGACAGACAGGGGAGATAATAGTTTGCCCTTCTCCTCGGAGTCCTGCAGCCTGGACAGCGGAGGCGTTGTTCTGGGTACAGGGTTTGTGACGGGTCCTGTATGTTCTTACTCACTGCCCTTGGTATTTGCTGCTCACACATGGTGGAGAGTGCTCTGACAGGGAGTCCAATGATTGTGGTGCACGCTTTGACTGTCCTCTGTAGTCGGTTTCTGTTTTGCAGTCTGATGGAGTGGACACTCTCAATGAAGGAGTGGTAGAAGGTGGTGAGGATGTCCTTGTTGACCCCTTCTGTGTGGAGTTTGCATGTTCTCTCCTGTGTAAGCGTGGGTTCTCTCCGCGTTCTCCGGCTTCCTCCCACAGTCCAAAGACATGCAGGATGGGGATAGGTTGATTGGTGACTCTAAATTGCCCGTAGGTGTGAATGTGAGAGTGAATGGTTGTTTGTCTCTACATGTTGGCCCTGTGATAGACTGGCGACCTGTCCAGGGTGAACCCTGCCTTCGCCCAATGACAGCTGGGATTAACTCCTGTGACCCTGAATACAGGATAAGCGGTAGATGGAGTTCCAGGCAGGAGGTTGCCACCTGAATAGTCTTGTGAGTGGATGTTCACGGCAGCCCTATAAAGCTTAGTTAGCCAAGCTTGCATGAATTTTTCCTCCACTTTTTTTTCCTATTTCAGTTTGCCAGTTTTTATGACATGCTAGACCTCTCTGTTGACCTCCTTCTATTCTGTTTAACAGCCAGAGAAGAAGATCCTTTTATGCTTGTTAATGATTTCTTTGAGTTCTTTAGCTATCCATGGTCCGTTGTTGGGAAGATTGTGACTGTGGGGCTATGAGGTTATTCCATTCAGTTGATTCAAAGCATCCCTGTAGCATTGCAATGCTGTCACTAGTCCACTGATGTTTTTACACAATCTTCTCTGTCCCCCAAATGACCGGGATGTAGGCTGGTGCTAGCAGAATGTTGTCGTCAAGAGGGGGAACAGGGCAACAGATTTATATGCATCTGCAACAGCATTTATCCAGGGTCTTCCCCAGGCGGGTGATGTGACATATTGCTGAAATCCCTTCAGTGATTTGTCAGCTGAATAGCTGGGGATATTAGTTCAAGCAGTTTAATGTTTTTTGATGTGCTCTATTGGTGTGGATGCATTAGCTCTCGGGGTGGATGTAAACCAGAATGAGGAAAAGCTGTAGGAACCCTCTGGAGGAGGTAGAAAGGGTGATGGGAGACAGGACAGAAGCTCAATGTCTGTGGTGCACAGTTCCACCTTGACGACCACTGTCGCACCAGCGTGTTTGCAAAGAGACACACGCCTCCACCATGTTGTTTGCCAGTGTACTCGTTATCTCGGTCGAGTCTTGGGGGGAGCCATCTATGTGCAGTGAGTCATCGTCATCGTTCTTATTTAACCACATTTCAGTGAATGGAGGCAGTCCTGAATTCAAACGTGGTTAAAATTGGTTCAATGTACGGCAATCTTGCTACACAAGGAGCATACGTTAGCCAGGATGACTGAGGGAAGTGCATTTTTTACCCTTCCTGGTTAACCTTCTGTTTATTGTGTGTGCTGGATCTTTGTTTGTGAGAGTGATCGCGTAGTATTTCCTCAGGAAAGGAGTCCGTCGTGATGACTCTGGGAGACTGGAGTGAAGTGACACGCTGGCCGTCGGGGAGATTATATATAAATAACACAAAACAGCTACTCGCCAACCGGTCGTCCGCAGGAGCAGCGGCCCGGGAGAGACCTAACAAAAAACAGCATTCAATGTTTGCATTATGTTTATCATGAACCGATTGTTTATTAAATCAAGTCTGCAGCGTGGTTTTCAAAATATTGGTTCTGTCCAATCTAAAATCCATTACAAAACAGTGAAAAGCATCAAATCCCACTATTTGATAAGATGGAACCAGAACATATTAGGTATTTTTGCTTGATACAATATCCACATTAAAATGATTTCTGTTAAAATAATTTTTCCGTAAACGAATAAATTCACCCAAGGAGGAGATGGGAGACATAAGTAAAGTCGACGTCTGACTTTAATCTTGTACAAGAGGAGCAGTTACAATGCAACAACGTGTGAGGATGCTACAGAGGAAGTGCTCAAATCATTGTTGTGACTTGAGTCTTTTAAAAAGGCACAGGAGATAACGCGTCATTGAAAACATATAATACAAGACATCATGTGCACAGGGCCCCTGATAACGGTTAGCTGTTCTGCAGGATAGCTTTAGGCCGTGTTTAGGTCATCAGTGGAAATACTAAAGGCATTAAAACACTAAAATCGTGTAGTTATACAAAATTCAGAATTCAAAACAGTTTCTTGTCTGATTGAGAAGCTCAACACTTGTGAACTGGGATTGCAGTGTATCCTGTACAAAATAGTGCTAAATGACTGATTCACTTTCTTGGAAAATTATTTCTTTGCATTTCTTGCTCCCTCTTTGGACAAATGCATGCTGGGGGGGTTATAGAAAAAGTGGTAACATTTGGCGTGCTATGGACTGAATAGTCCACTTTAACAACTGAACCATTAAAAACAACATCATGACACAAATTGTGTATTTTGCCTTTGACAGCTGATGGATAACACAGTGATCCCCCTCTGGAGTTGACCTTTACTTTACTCCTGTGAGTTCTCCTCTCTGCCAGATGTGGCATCATTTTCACCGCAACATCCCATGTTGATGCTGCGGGGCAACCATGTCAAAGTTGCAACATCGACCTCCAAATCTCCAAGATCACCACCGTCTCGCCGCCTGGCTCAGGGCACAACCCAGACTCATACCCCAGTTTATTGCTGACATTTACAGGAGGGGGCAGAAAGTCAGGTGGTCACTTGTATTGTCTGTGCGGCGTGGGGAAGAAAAGAAATGAAAAGCTGGGAGGGAATCCTGCAGCAACTCTGCTATTACATTATATTATCTTGTCAGAGAAAGTGGATGAGCAAGCGATGCATTGGCTTGAACAGCGGCATCGGAGCGTTGGGGAAGCACACGCAAAAACGGAAAGATGCAGGGAGAGATCAAAGGAGGTAAAGATGGAATTGGAGTGCCGTTAATACTGCTGACAACTCAGTTTGAGGCTGTTTGCCTAGTTTGTCATTGCCAGCTTGGAGGCTGTGTGTGTGTGTGTGTGTGTGTGTGTGTGTGTTACCCTCAAACAGGAGGATATCTTCATCATGTGCAAACTTTACAACTCACTTGTTAAAAGAATGTTTCCGTAAACGAATAAATTCACCCAAGGAGGAGATCGGAGACATAAGTAAAGTCGACGTCTGACTTTAATCTTGTACAAGAGGAGCAGTTACAGTGCAACAACGTGTGAGGATGCTACAGAGGAAGTGCTAGTGCACAGTGCAAACCACTGTTGTGACTTGAGTCTTTTAAAGGCACAGGAGATAACGCGTCATTGACAGTTAACCTTCATGCAGAACTAGACATCATGACTACCAGGCCTCTGATAACATTTAGTTCAGCAATGGGGAGACTAAAGTAATAAACAGTTCAACACATAAAGCTGTAACCTGAACTAAGAAAACTTTAAGACATGAGGTTATACAAAATTCTTATAACATCACTGGATCAGGATAAATTCCCAGACTAAACCAGCAGGAACTATAGAGTAGGGCTGAACGATATATCGTTATCGTATCTATATCTAGATATGAACATTCAAGATATTAATATCGAAAAAGCAACGATATAAACGATATAGATTTCCCCCGCGCTCGCCCTGCATGTAAAGCTCTGGCAGTCACGATAAACTTCATTTTTACGTTTGCCCTTGAACGCACCGCTATGGCCAGCCAACCACAACTTATTTCATGCTTGCTGTGGATCGACAGCTGAAGCCAACCAATGACGAACATACGAGGGCGGGACTCCCGCCGCGGGAGTGAGGGAGAGAGACGGAGACGAGACGCAGACGCGACATACGCAGCGCGGAAATCAAAAAGAAAGAAAGAAAAGTGAGACGAGTGCGGAAGATAATGCGGCCGGTGGCGGTGCCGAATCTGATTTGGTGCCAAAACATAAATCATCCTCCATTATTTGGAGGTATTTTGGATTTAATAACGATGATGTCAACCAGAGCGAGGTGTTGTGCAGGTCGTGTTTGGCGAAAATTGCACCGAGTGTATTGCAAGAGTTCAGTAGCGTTACACCGTATGAGTCGGCGTCCACCAGACATATTACAGACGCTATAACATACCACATTGCAAAAGACATAGTACCCGTGTACACAGTCTAAAATGTTAGATTTTTTATTTATTGATTGGTGACTTAATGTTAATGTTGATGACTGGCAGTGAGGTATCATCAATAAAACTGTTTCCACATTCTTTTGTATTATGATGTTTTTATTTTTCTGAAAAAAAATTGGTTTTCACCGAACCCGTAGTCGTATCGTATCGATATCGAGATATCTGGCATGAATATCGAGATATGAAATTTTGTCCATATCGTTCAGCCCTACTATAGTATATCTATACAGATACAAGATGGGCTCTCAAACGCTGTGGTAAAAAAAGTTTATTTGCAGTCATTTGAAGGTTGAAACAACAAAGTTGAAATAAAAATTTAAAAAGAATATGTCTCACTCACAATTTATTAAGCAATTTTACGACCACAGCCACATTATCAGCAGCACAAATCTATGACCAGGAGCAAATAGGAGGACACGGTTCTTGGATATCTATCTCCAGGTTATTTAATGCTCATGATTAAAATGTTAATACAAATTCTGCGGGATGAGATATGTTTCGGTGGCACGGAGGACGTTAATTATGCAAACCGAAGGATCCATTAGTTACAGCCTAGACTGACAAACGCTCCCCCCTTTTGGGAGTAAAGAACCCGTGAATCAGCCAAAGTTTCACTCGGCCTCTGATAAAGGGCAGGACAGTGTGAAGGGCTTAACAGATTGTTCAGGGGAAAAGGACAGCACAGCCAGCACCGTTGACCACTGCAGAAAGGGGGATCAAATAAAAAAAGACGATGGAAGGGGACCAAAAAGACAGATAGAGGGCAAGACGAAGAGAATTTGCAAAGAGAAGAAAAAAAAACCCATAAAGCTGTGGTAGAGTGAGAAGGACTGGTCAAGGGCTAAATTTATGGATGCTTAATTTATAGTTCTGAGCTTCATCAGGGAAACCAGGTATGAGGTGCGTGTCTGTGTATATATACACAGTATGTGTGTATAAGTAACAAATATAGAATGGGTTTAGAGAATAAACACAAATCCTTTAGAGTGAGGGTAGGCTGATATTCAAACTGAATTGCCACTTTGTTTCTCTGACAATTCGGTGTAAATTTTAATCAACCCTGAGGCTGTTAGCCAGCATACGTTCATGTCCATAACAACATGGGTGTTGGAGATGCGGGAACTGCGCCTGAAGGTGAATTTCCAGGTCGATCTACATTAGGGATGCACCGTTCCGACTTTATTAGCCCCGATACTGGCAGCGATACTGTGTGGAATGAGATCACAGATGCAAGGCATCTGGATCCTTAAAAAAGGTAGGATGAGGAGCGCGGACATCCAGAGAGAGCTCAGAGTACAACCACCAATCCTTCATGTTGAAAGGAGTCAGTTTAAGGTAGCTTAGGATCCGAGTCTCCTAGATCTCCCTCTGGAGGTTTTCCAGCCAGGTACAACAGGGCCAAGACCCCAGGGCAGAACACAGCGGAGGGATTATTTACATCCAATTGAGTCTGAGAAGACCTTGGGTTCCCCCAGAGAAGCTGAAAGACATCGCTGGGTAACTGTGTTTATTCTACTGCTACAACAACTCAAATAAACAATAAAATGGATGGATGCAATATGTTCATGAGAAAAGACAATATCCTGATTAAAATACAACCACGGCCACAAAAAGGACATTATCAAATAACATTGTCAATAGTTAAAGGTAACAAAAGGTATGTGTGTGCAGTTACTACAGGTAAATATTAATGTCATGGCTCCTTTTCAGTTCATCCGGTTTTCAAATACACTCTGTCTTTCAGATCTGTTGGCGTGGAAGGTTGTCTCCAGCGGTATCCAGCTGAATAAATTATTATCCTCTTCACAATGAAGTTACTTAATGTGGTTTTTTTAATAAGCCATGTGCCTTTACTTATGAGTGATTTCCAAAATGCATCAAGCAGGGCGCAGCAGATTCACAGGAAACTAAATAATGCGCTCAAGTTTTTAGTTTAAGGTTCTCCCTTTGACTCTCTCAGGTTGTGAATAGTCGGCAGCTCATCAGCCCATTCACTCTCTAGTTAAGCATTAGTCACGTTTTAAATACCCTCAGCCTATGTGGCTTTTACAGCCTGCCTTTAAAGCAATTTACTGACAGCCACTCTGTACAAAGCAGCAATTGTGTAGATAAATGTGACACTGAGCAGGTGCTGAAAAACAAATGAACATCAGCTACACATATATCCATCAGGCTCGATTGATCCACCAATCCAATGACCGCCAGTGCAGAAAATCTTAAGTTGAGGAGGAGCAGGAGTAAAGAAAGGGAGGAAGGGGTAATGAACCATGCGTGGGTCATTAGAAAGCTCACTTTTTGACCTTTCAACTCTGGCCTTGAAGGAAAAAGGCTCTGAACTATATCTCTGAGCTCTGGGCAGAAAAGAGAAAGGGCTTGAAGAATGCAAAGCGATGCTTTAAAATGTTCTTCAAATACATTAACAACATTAACCCACTACAAAACAGCAGGGAGGAGGACAAACATAATATATTCTTCAAATCTCAGAGCGTCTTGCCTCAGACATACCCCTCCATAACCATTTCCTGAATGCTTCAAGGTGGTTTCATTTGCGAAGCATTTCCATATTACGCACAGGTGCTCCACAAGCAGGACCCTTCCTCTGCCGGAGACAGCAGGATTTTCAATAGGCCCCCGGTCATTATCTGTCTGAAAAATGTGGTAATAATAACCTTTATAGGCTAGCAGATGCTCCTGCTCTCTAGTTTCCACTGTGAGGTGCATTGCAAGACTGTTTTAAAAGAGGCGTTTTAAAACTGAATGAGCAGCGATGCCTCACAAGTGAAAGCAGAGGACAGTAAATACAGCACACCTGCCATCAAAGGAAAGGAGGGGAGAACAGGCAGAGAAACCCTGTCTAATTTCTAACGTTTCCAACATCTAACCAATTTTCTGAGCGAAAAACTGCCTTTCGGTACAAATATCTTATATGCTGATATCAAAAAACATCTGTTGTTGTTCTCCTTCAGTGGCATTCGGTGGCTGTGAATTAGGGCAGCTATCAAAACTTTTTGTAATCGAGTAATCTACCGATTATTTTATCGATTAATCGGATAAAAAAAATTTACATTGTATATAGTTCCCATATACACTGTTAATTCCTTAACACATTCAGTCACTATAAACGGGAATAAATATTAGAAAAAAAGAAAGGGGGAATAAAAGCTCAAACTAAATGAGAATTTTTTTCTTTATTTAAATCTCAACACAAACAAGAAATCAAAATAACCTAAATAGTTTAAAAATAAACTTAACATGCTCGTCTTTGGTGATAATATGAGCACTGTTAAATGTTAATATTATTTCTGACTCCTCACTGCTTCGGTTTACGGCTGCCTGACGCTGTGGGGAGGGGGGCTGCTCGGCGAATCGGAGACCGAATCAAACGACCAGTTCTTAAAACTACGCCCGACCGGACCGCCTGGTTCCTAAAACTACGCCCAACCAGACTGCCTGGTTCACGACACCGGCTCGGACGGAGTTGCGTGAGACAGGACCGGTATCTTACAGCGCGAGGGGAGACAGGCGTTACGGGCACAGCAACTTTCTGTAAAAAAAAAAAACTGATTTTGACGCTCAAGTCAAGAAGAGGAGCCAGAGATAGGCTCAGACCGCGGTGATTCATCTCTTGCTGGTGTGAAGAAAAAACATTACGCTCCACACATAAACAGACCCGCTGAATGTTAGGAGCATCGGTGCGACCAAGGAACATATTTAGCTGCACTTCACTGATTTTTGGTTGCATGTGCGCTCAATATGGTTGCACTCTGGAGCCCTGGCTCCCTCAAAAACGGTCTGTGAGGAACAATGACCCCTGCGCTGAGCAGGCCGCATAATGCGCCAGAGGAATTTAACGAAGCTTCAAGGCAGAGTTTTTGCCTAAAGCATTTTTTGTAATGCTAATGCTGAGTAATCATTTCAGCCCTACTGCGAATACTCAACAAAATGATGCTGTTACCAATTTCTAATCTAAATGTGAGCAATATGAGGCACCTAATGACAAATGACACAGAACCACTGCTGGACGGGTCAGCTGACAGGATTTAATTTGGGGAATTAAGAACTTCTCTAGTTTTGACTGAAGGGCACCTTCATTCAAAGTAACACCCAGTTAAAATGGCAGAGAGCTACATTAGTCAAGAACAAGAACAAAATATGATATTATGAGTGCAATTGAAAAAGCTCCCCCAAAGTTTCGGGAGCTTGGCACTCCTGTACCAGCAGACACTTCATCTGTGGTTAATAATGTGATTCCGTAAAAAGGACTAGTGTGAGGCAGGTGACAGATACAGAAAGGAGCAGAAGTAGAGCGTACTTCCTCTGACCTGGCATGACGGTGTGATTTAGCCTCGTCTGCTCCTCAGATGTGTTTAGCAGACAGGCCTGTTGCTGTGGTGAGTGGGGCTCGTACACAGGCATGTATGGAGAACGTCAGCCAAGTTGCCAAGCTCTTAATGAACTCCGGTTGGCTGCGTTTCCATTTGGGTTTTGGTTTTGTTTCACAGTGAGTCTTTGTTCTTCAACGACCATTTATTTCTGCGGTGACTTTTCAGTGAGTAAATTATTTACCATGAAACACACGAAAAATAAAATTAACCCCCATTATCTAAAAATATATAACCTGCATGATGACAGAACGGTGCTGATGAAATGCATTTATCATCAAGTAAAGGAATACAAAGGGCTGCATTGAACAGCAGCCGACAATAGGAGGGTTGAGAGGTATTCCATAATGCAAGGCATCTCTGTGGAGAAGCCTTTATTAACTTGGACAGCATCTATATATCTTGTTAATCCCAATCAAACTATGATCAACTATAATCATCATATTTTTTTTAATCTTTTTGTTATCATTCTCTCCTATGACTCACTGGTTCTATATTAAAACAACCTCATGAGGACCTATAAATAAATAAAGTACAAAATTACAAATGGGGGAAGAGTGGAAATATGCTGAGGCAGTTCTTATTACAAGTGTAAATAGACTTTATGTGTGCATTTTCCTGTGCAAGGCAGATGGAGTACAATATGCAAAGTCTAAGTCAAAGGCTATAACAACCATATAATTACTTCACTGAGTCATCAAGCTCCGCTTTCACAGGTAGTAGTACCGTCTCTCTACAATTATTCCCACTTGTTCATGTTAATGTGATACTGCACAATTTGACAAGATGGATGAAATTCCAGAATGTTTTCAGTGTAAAAATGTAATTCTTGTCATGATGATGTATACGCACACATTGCTGAAACGATTACTCTGTACATCGATCCATTAACAAAAGAATTTGGTGCTGACGATTATGAATTTTAATTAGTGATTAATCACTCCGGTGGTTTATCTAATTAAAACACCTTTTAGAAAAAGTGACGATACTGTTTGCCTTTTTTTTTTTTACATCCCTATAAATCAATTACCTTTGGAGAGTTGGCTCCAACAGTCAGATCACTTTTCATATAGCTCAAGCAAATTAAGAGACATATTATAGACGTACGAATTTGGATTTATAGGAATGACTGCCGTGATTAAGTACGAATTCATTCAATCACCAAAACGACATGTTCAGTTAGTTATTTTATGTATTATATAATTTCCAGATAATTTTCTATTTCAAGATGTATGTCAATGTCGTGATAAGACCTTTTCTGCACTCCAGATCTAACAGCACTGTAAATCTCCACAAAAGCGTTACGACGGAACATTAAAGTGAACACTGAAACCCAGATTGATGAACTTCCACACCAGTTAGTTTGTGTTAAACAGTTGCTCGTTAGCTGCAGGGTGAACACACAAAAGGTCCTGGTTCACACTATTCAGCCTGGCTGCTGGAGGGATGAACACAGCACCCCCCCACCCCCACCACCGCTGGGCTCTTTCAGCCTCCTCAGACACATCCATAATCTCCTCATCCCATGCTGCTCAATCTTCCTTCAGTCAGTTAACCCAGCAAAGACGGATTCATGAGAAATTAATCCTTTTAATTCACTGTAAAGGTCTCCTCTCTTTAACCAGATAAGCTGCTACCAGACTTAGTCAGATAATGATAAGACATTTAATTTATGAGGACCTTTATATTACACAGCAGGTTCATCTCAGTGTGGACTTCAGCTGACAGCGAGATAAGACAACTTTGTAGCGTAAGTTCTCTCTATCTGAAAGCATTCATTCCACACCAGATGGTTTCTATTCTTTCGTTGGCAAAACATGGAGAACAACAGAACTGGAACTGAATGATTAGTCCATCAATTGTTTAGTTTGTAGACAGAAAGCCAATCAACATTGTTTGTAATTCAATTCAACTTCAAAGTCATTTATCAAGCACAAATTCCACGAAACACCACCTTTCAGCTTCAACAATCCATTTGAAAATGTGATTTGCATCTTCTACTTTGCTCTGACATTTTATAGACTAAACTATTAATTGCTTCATCAAATGATCGCCAAAAAAAGAGCACACAAAACAAACAAACAAGACTATCAATAATGAAAATATTACTCTGAGTTGCAGCTCTAAGCAGAAAATGACTTGATGAATGCAACTTTTTAAGCACTTTTTTTCTGCTGGCAGGAGTAGTAGATTAAGTAGAATAAAGTGCAAAACACAAAGTAAGTGTGTGTGTGTGTGTGTGTGTGTGTGTGTGTGTGTGTGTGTCTGTGTATTTACATACGAGTTGGACACCAGCTGTCAGTGGCTTTTCCATATCATCACTTTGTTATCAGCTACTGGCCGACTCGTACACACAATGACACCATGCATCAACTGTTAGCATGGCAACCAGCAACTTACTGTGCAGAAAAAGAAGCCTGATAGAAATCTTGACCAGACAATGTGGGAACCTCAACCTACCAAACCTTCATTTCAGAAACTCCACAGGACATCAAACGTTACATGAAAGTGCAAAGTAGAGACTAGACGAGTACTACTATTCACCATCACAGGGTCAGAAAAAGACTGAATAAAAAATGGTCATGTTTGCCTGTATATAATATGATTTACTATTTTGGTGTACCTGCATATTCCTGTTCATTAAACTGTGTTCTTTGCTTTGTCAGCTAACACAGCACTTTCTGGAGCTGCTTCATGGTAAAAAAAAAACATATGAGCAAACACAATAATGCCTCTGAGTAAAACCTCAGAGGCAACTCAAATGGGACGACACATCATGGGAATTCTAGAAAAATGTAATGATGAAATCCCTGTGAGACGGCACGATAGTGGAGCGATGTCACAGTGAATATGTGCACTTCTCATATGCAATCTTGTGTGAAATCAACGATGATAGAGAAAATGATCAAGCCGAGTCGAAAAAGCTACAACTCAACGGTCAGACATTTGTGGATGGTGTAAGCATTTATTAAATCGATATAAAAGCAGTCTGATGTAAAACAGCTACTATTATTCTTGTCAAAGAAGTCAATCACTGTTTGTTTGCCATAACAAGTCTGTGCAAGTGGTTACGATTTTTTTTTTTCCTTAGATCAATATTCAGTTAAGGTTGCTTCGGCTTACTTACTACCCAAGTAAAAGAAATGCTTTCAGTGCTCCTCCAGTAGTCCCATACTTTCCATTGTGACCTCTCTTCCAAGCTAGATACCTGTGGTTTCCCTCCATTGTGTTGTCAAGCCAGTGTCGAACCGTTTTCACACCGGAGGAGCCAAACCAAAGCCTGTTTTCCTGCCAACAACAACAGCTGCCATGGCAGCACACCGGGAGGTCCACTTTATAGGAGCGGGTCACTACTCTGAAAAGGCCAATAAGAACATTTTGCACCTTATGCTCAACTGTGAACACACATATCTGAGAGTGGGTGTCCTGCGGGAATTAACATCCGCATGTAACACTAGATAGAGACTGCACTCCAACTGGCACTGGCGTTGTCACTAACCTGTGGTGAATTTAATCGGAAATAGCAGTTATTTGAAATAAAATGTCATGAAAATTGAACTGACGGTGCATCAATGACATGTAACCCTTATTTTACTCTGCTATTTTGCTGGAAGTTTTTCTCCCATATCCTTTAAAATGATTAGATAATAAAATACTGCCAAGATTTTTGTACTTGTGAAGACCCTAGAGTAGAAGCGAGGCTGCAGGTCTTTTGTGGTAATCACATACAGGAGCTTTTTGGATCCTTCCAGTGCTAATTTAATATTGTGAAGAGTCCATTGCCTTTTTGAGACCATCTTCAACCCATGCAACAAGCCCTTCACATGATTAAATGAGATGTGTGCTTGTGTGGCCGGTGCAGTTGTGTGCCTGTGTGCGTGGTTTTTGAAGGCATCATCGATTAACCGCAGCACACCTACCAGTTCATCACCATGTCCCTCAAATACCTCTGCACAAGCTATATTAGGTTGCTGAGCCAACTGCTGCCAAGCTGGCAGAAACACTGATTCAGATTAAGTCTAGTTTCTGGAGCTGAAAAAGTTGTAAATCTTCGGTTTACACAGCAGAAAGAGGGAGGGAGAGACAGAGAGAGAGAGAGGGGAGGGGAGATCACACTCCAGTGCATTGCTTCAAAGGAGGCTTCAAAACAGTGATGGAGCACATGGGAGACCAAACCTCCCGCCAGGCGGGCCAAGCCCAGGACAGTACAAAATCTGCACATTAAAATTCCAACGTGCTTTTATAACTAGCATTCATTCACCTCTATGTCTGAATGATAAAACTGTAGTTTGTGTGTACGATCATCGGTTTCACACCACGTTCACACTCTCATTTGGTGATTTGTTGAACCATTCTTTGGGGCTTCGGTGGGAAAAGGTCACAGAGTAGTCCAGTCATTATTCAAAGCTTCTATTTGTGCATTTAGTAGAATAATGTATTCCACAATTCAGCTCTCTCTATCGGGTGAGTGGGCAAAAATCCCCCCCAAAGCAACAAATACATGTTTAATTTGTTCGCTTCAATTCGGCATCAAATATAAAAACCAGAACACAAACACTTCACTATTTAATCATATAACTTAATACAGGAGGGTGGAGGGCAGTAAACCAAGTTGACGCTTTCCTGATAAAAGTAACTGATACGTCAATCATAAATGTATGCCGAATAGAGCAGTGGATCACAGTTCATCTGAAAACAAGCGTGTCGTATCCTGCCAGACACGCTCATTAGCCGATAAGCGAGGGTGAGGAGGGAAAAAGGGGAGTTTTGACATGGAGTTTTTCCACTCACCCGTATTCGTCTCATCGCAGCCACGATCTCCACTCGGCTGCTCGGCCGCGTCACATCCAGACTGCCGATGTACTGTTTTCAGGAAAAGGTACAACATGACAGGGACGATACATTAATAAAACAATGGACGACAATTTGACTTGTATTAAAACGTTACTGTTACAGTCCAGGTGTCCAATTGAGGTAATAATTAACTCTGCGCAACTAGCTAACAACTTACTTTACAAGCTAGCCGAATTTCCGCGGGTTCCATTTCGGTGCCGAAAAGGTTCGCGCGACGATATTCGCCCAGTTCTGAGTAGAATAACGTTACCTGGTAACGAGTACTGACGTGGACGGCTACAGTGTTAGCCGTTTGGACAGGTTGGCTAACGAGGACTACACTCGGAAACGCGTTACTTTTGAATGAGACGTTCACCTATCTTTTCTATACTTCTGGCGAATGTACCTTTGCCTCGAAGTTGATCCCATGTTGGAACGCTTCCTCGTTGTGCAACGGGATCCTCAAATCGTGCCCATCATCAACGAGGTTGTACTTGGTTTTTGCAGGCATTTTCAAAAGTATTCACTGTTCCACACTAACAGAAGAATATCAACCTTTCGGTTTTAACGAGGAGTAATCCAAGAAATAAAAAAAGTCCAAGTCCAAATCCGGTTAGTGTATGTTCTCCATGGCAGCGAGCGGTCCCAGCTTTGCAGCGCGACTACACCGCCCTCAACAGCGGCCAAGTGGCGGCAACTACCTCGCCAGCGCTCCGGCGCAACGCAGACCTGCTAATGTTCACCGGAACAGCTTTAAAAACACATGCGAGCCAGCGGGAACGGCGACGTGCAGACACAGATGTGTTTTCCAGACTTTTCCCGTGGTGAGTGTGTGGAAGTTGGTTCGGGTCCTGCCTCCTGCCCTGGACTCCCCCCTCATATGAAGGGAGGGTGTGATTGGAGGAGTCCGGGGATCCCACCTGTTTCCATTGGAACAGAGGCGCACCGCGGCTCTGTGGAGGAGGGGCTCAAAGGCTGGTACCTACCTCCTCCCTCTCCTCCTACCCTCCACACGCACGCACACAGACACACGCACACAGACACACACACACACACACACACACAGAAAAAACCCGAATGCCACTCACACAAACAAAGGAGTGGCGTTACCGACTGTATCCTACATACACATCCTTGTTCACTTTGTCATTGTTTTAACAGACATGATACTTTATTCTGCAATGTTTTTTTTAGCACTAGGGAACTCGGGAAATACTATACAATAGCCTCTGTCAGCCTGCAAATGCATGTTCAAGGCTTCTATTTGTCAGACAGCAGGTGGTTTATTTATCATCTGTATAAAAAATGAGACAAAGGTGGTCATTTACACCGTCGAAATAAAACTGTAAGCCGATTATTGCTGATGAGAATGAGAAATTGTAATATGGTTTTACAGATGGGGTTGGCGTAATCACAAACTGCTGCCTCTAAATAAATAAAAAGGAGCAAAGCTACTAACTAGTGGCCATGTCTGCTAGCACCCATAGAGATATCATAACAAGATGAACAAATCATGAATAAATATATCTCACAACCCCTGACTTAAAGTGTATCAGACTTTACTTCACTCAGACATCTCACACATGCTAAGAGGACTGAATAAGCAGTCGGGAGTCAATCAATGGTAGAACCATCAGGCCTTTAAGGTTGTGTGTGTGACTGAAACCATGAGAAGCCTTTCAGCGGGCAGCCATAGTATAATATTATGCAGTTTGGCATAGCAGTGTTTAAGATTAGCTGTGGACAGAAACAGAGACGCACACACACGTATACATTCACTCACACATGGACACACCCACTCATTCCAGGCAGTAACCTCGGGGTCTGAAAAGTGAAGTGTTGTCATGCTGACTACGTCCACTGCTAAAATACAGTGACTAATGCATGACGCACAAACACTCATAATCATAACTTCCTTGTGGAGATAACAAAAGACTGGACAAAGGAGGAGGACATAATCTTACTTGTTGGAGGTTATTTTAAAGTAGTGAAATTATCTCCTCATATCGTGTTCCAATCATCCACATATAAACCCCTAGATATAAAATTAAATCTCTAAAATCCATTTCTTGCGTTTGCATCATTATTGAATGGGCTGCTTTAATAACAACAAGAGAGACTGAGAGACATAATATCTAAATCCTCACTTAAGATACATACTTAAGATGCTGATCAATGCACCGAAATATTATTATCAAACACAATCCGGTCAGTGTAAGACATGTACGAGGGCAATATGCCAATATGTGTTGTTTATAGTTTAGTACATATCCCTCACATTGAGCATCCTCCTCGCATTCTGTTCAAGCATGTGGAATAAAAGCACCAGCAGCACGAGAGGCGTTCAAGCACAGCGACACGTGGTCAGTAGACACGTTTAATGCAGTTGTCATGTTGTATAATGCATGGAGCATCTGTGACACCCCTAAAGGTGGTGTCCCAGGCTCGGAGGAAAGGGGAAGTGGGGCAGCAGTAATTCACATTCTCACCACCTCTTTGGAAATATATAAAATACCGCTGCTAATGGTGTCCTGGGGGCTTTATGGGGGCAGCCGGATAATGCTGCAATTTGATTTACTCTCTATGTTACGGGTTCTAAACTTGAAAGTTTCCCTTCATGTTTACTGAAACCTCCTCCTCCTCCTCATCATCCTCCTCATCATCATCATCATCATCATCATCATCATCACAATTAAATGAAATGAATGTATCTCTAAATGCCCCAGAGGTCATGGACCACCTTGCCCTTCATGACAGCAATACTGCTAGATGGCAGACAAGAACAGCAGCATTAGGGTCGGGATTATTGTTGAATAGAACCCGTTCCCCTTCAGGGACCCCATGTGTTCTTAAGGCTCTTTAAAAAGGATAGAGAGCAATCTAATCCTTCAAATATATGTTGATCTGTTGATTAGGGCTTTTGGCTTTGGAAGCATATGCTCCCTACACGAAGTAGGTTTTGGGGATCAGTGCAGGAAAAACATCATGGTTCCACTTAAAAGCCATGAGGCATCATGATTCCACAGCCACACAGCAAAAAAAAATAGTTGGAGACTGTCATCATCTCTTGCCTAATGCATGCTCCAGTTCCCCGAACGAATGAAGAAAATTAATGGATGGTTTCAGTTTTATAGCTAGTGTTCACAGGTGTCTGTGTTTACAAGGAGTATAATCCCAAAATTTGTAATAGCTTCCACAAACCCTCAAATTTGGTTTGGCAGGCCTAGGCATTAGTTGGTGCCATTTAAAGTTGATTTGTTTAAGTGATTATAGCATTTTTCCAAGTATTTTGATGGGGTATGTTTTAAGAAAGCTGATGCCTGCTGGCTAAAGTAAATATATGTGAACAATGCAAGTCTGTAAAGTCAATTGTGGGAATGTTTTATGAGGATATAAATGCTATGAAGCCATTTATAAAGCCTTGGGGAAAAACACGGTTTGTTTTGGTGCATAGTTGGTTCACAAGAAAGTCTCATAATTGGCCTTTAAATTAGGGGAAAAGATGAACATAGGAAAGAAACAATTGACATTTTCAATGTGTTTCTGGTGAGACCTGAGACCTGCTACAATCACCACCTACGGCAGGTATCATATTTATTTTAGTTTTTTCCAGGAGGAAAGAAGTGCGTCTTTGTGTCCACAGCGGTCCAACTCGGTTCACACGAGTCCATGCAGAGTTGTGATAGGCTAGCGAATCTACAAATATAGTGCATTGCATTACTGGATTTTTTTAGGGCAATAAACAGTATAGAGGATACATTTACGCTGTTCTTTTTTACATACACAATCATGTAATGCATACTGCCTACTAAATTAACAATTAGTAAGCAGCATGGACCTCAGAGCGACTCCATCACAACTCTGAAAAAGTACATTTCCCAACATGCATTATTTGAATAAAATGACCACATAAATCTAAACTGTGGCCTCGCCTGAAAACATATTAAGACTTAATGAAGTAAAAAATATTACAGCATTCATCCTGGCTCAAAACCTGACGAGACCAATGGTTGGGCCTGTTTCAAGGCACGCCACCAGCGTTATTTGGATAAACAGACCACTTATTAGGAACCGAAACATCGCCTGACATATAAACAGCTGTTAGCCTGGTACAAAATCTCAAGATTGCTGGCCGATCTCAAAGCACAGATGCATTTTGGGGGCAGTTGAGGATGTGCATGTCTCAGAAATCCTTGCAAATGTAATAAACATATATCTTGCATACACAAAATACATTTATGCGCATTTATATCAAACTTTGTACTTAATAATGTGCTTGTATGCAAACAGAGATATGAACACTCAAATAAGACGATGGACAGTAAACTGGGTTCAGTAGGTTATTTCAGATATTTTCACACTCAGCTGGCTGCATCTGAAAGCAGGTACCCTTCACATCCAAAAAAAAAACTTTTTCAAAAAATCCTCTCTCTTTGGTGGATTCCTCTGAACAAACCAGCCTCGTATTTCAGTGTGAAACGGAGCTTTGGTTGCCTTTTGGTGCCAACTCCATTCAGGGTCGGGTCAGTGTGTCAGCAGGAGCCCTGAAGCCTGGATCAGCGCTCTCTGTCTCTGGCTTCCATCTCAGCCACTAGCAACAGCAAGCGTTTACAAGACTGCATGAATGCACACACACACACACACACACACACACAACTTGAGGGCCTCTTAAGCTGAATTAATAATGAGGATTTCAAAGAATGTGGGGCATCCTGAGGAGTAGATCCACTTCTCAGAGGAGAGTTTCGGTGAAGAAGAAAGACAAAAAGGGAACAAATGATGACAACAATACATTTCTAATTGCCCCCGAAGCTGTGTTACAACATGGGATATGAACGGAACAGCAAATCACAGCTCACACTCAGGGGTAGATTACTACAGATACAATCTGCCTCTGATACACAAACAAAGACTCATGGAGCCGATCCAAACTATTATCTGTGTACATACGAGGCTCTTACAACCCAGCGTTAATTAAGTTATATGCTCGGACTGCTGTTAAATGACTGTTTGCTGCTTTTCTTGAGGCAACCAATGGGAAGCTGAGAAAAACAAAGCATGCATTTGAATATTTCCCTTGAAATAATGAATGAATATGAGTGTTTAGACAGCTTAGATGTTTGGTTGAATCAGCCCTGCAGACTCCTCAAGCAAGCTTGAACAAAACAACCACAGACTACACTCATCCTAACACCGTGCTTATTTAGGCTAATGCTTGGCTTGTGATGTTTGTGCCAAAAGGTTTGGAACACTTTCAGTCGGTCTGACTCATGTGGCATGGTGTCGAGCAGTTTGTGCCCAATGACCATATTTAGGACAGTGAGGACAAATGCTCAACAACACACAATGTTGTTGTGATTGTTCCGAAGTCATGAAATCTTGGGCAAGTATCTAACAGTTCAACCTTTTAGATCACCTGAAAAATAAAACTTTTAGCAATATCCAAAGTCAGAATTTTTTTTAAAATTGGAAAAACGTTTTTATGAAATGTCTTCCAAATTATTATTTTTGTTTGTTTTACGCAGAATCTTTCTACATATCTTCATAGATATCAAATACGGGATTGTGTTCCTTCTATTGGATAAATACATTTTCTTACCATTCTATAGTCTTTGGGCACATAAGACTACAACCCCCCCCCCCCCCCCCCCCCCCCTAAAACATAATACAATACAGTAGTCTCATGTGCCCTAAGGCTAAAATGTATTTGGATTTGTGCTGAGGCAAACCCAGATAAAGCTTCAACAAAACCCAACTAATTGCATGTTGTGGCAATCCATCCAACATATTGGGATGTTTAAATCAGGACCAAAGTGGTGGATTGACCAGATGATATCACTAGAGCCAGGAGAACAAATCAATTTATTATGGAGCAACGTGCTGAGCAGTTCAGAAACCTTGAGAAGCAGGTAAAACTGCAACAGGTCAAGGTGCAGTTCAGACCCTGAAGTGTACAAATGAAAACGTGGAGCAGTCTGCATCCAGTGCAGCAAAAGTATACAACGTCTCCTTGAAATGCCTCATCACAGGTATACATATCAAGTTCACAACAACAACAACAACAACTGCAACACATAGCTCACACTCTCAGGTAGGCTACCCGAGGCGACCCTCAATCGTGTCTTGCACTCTCATTGGCTGTAGCTGCTGTAGTAGAATCTGTCTGCGATGTGAGCCTCTCCGCGTGTCTTTGGACAAAGTAATATGAAAATTTCATGTTACGAGCATCCTGGCCAAAATAATTGTGATTCACAAAATTTTATTGTGATCCGTGATAAAATCTGACATGGTCCCATCCCTACTTTGGACCATTCACATATGGATTTTTTCCGGAGCTCCAAAACTGGGACTGGAAAATCAGGGCTCTAGTCATGATGGGCACACATGTGGGCATGAGCTGTGAGCACTTCATCAAAGGGGTTATCAAGACTCAAAATTCCTACAGTCCAAACTCAAAGTTTGATAACCATGGCAACAGACTTATGAGTTGTGGACAAAATGTATCGGGAAGTATGACAACACCCTCTATGACACCTTTTTAAAAAAATGTAAATCTCCTCTCAAAGGCAGTCCACTTTCTTTGCCTCAGTACATTTTTCTATCACGTTGATTGAGCGGAGTTGAGAATTGAAAAGAGAAGTAAGGATGCCACCATGCGGACATATTATGAAGTGCAGCACACTTCAACTTCTCACCATGACCAACATCCATCCATCCATCCATTTTCTACCGCTAATCCTGTATTTTTAGGGTCACGGGGGGGCTGTAGCTGATCCCAGCTGTCATTGGGCGAAGGCAGGGTACACCCTGGACAGGACGCCAGTCTATCACAGGGCCAACATGTAGAGACAAACAACCATTCACACTCACATTCACACCTAGGCTACGGGCAATTTAGAGTCATCAATGAACCTATCCCCATCCTGCATGTCTTTGGACTGTGGGGGGAAGCTGGAGAACCCGGAGAGAACCCACGCTTACATGGGGAGAACATGCAAACTCCACACAGAAGGAACCCGGGCCGACCCGGGAATTGAACCCAGGACCCTCTTGCTGTGAGGCGAGAGCATGACCAACATTTGCAAATTAATTCACACAGAATTTGCACAATTAGATCTCTTAGTTGTATTTTTATTGAGAATAAATAATCTAAACAATTGTTGTACACAAATAATTTTGGTGAAGCTGTCAGACAGAAGTAGGAGAGTGCATGTGGGAAGACTGTTGATCAAACTTCTATGTTATCTAAATTAATTCACAGTCTAATAATGTATCCTCTGTCTGAATATAATATCATACATGTATTCCCATATGATAAGTTGCCTTTATGATGATTTGCATTTAAGAGAAAACAAAACACGTATTTGCATTAGAAGTAGATGAAAGTGGCTACATCTCTGCCCTCTAATGAATCACATTGGGAGAAACGTGTCAAGAGTACAAAACAACATTTACTGTTTGAGCCCCTCCAACTTTATGAGTGAGTTTTCTTTTCTCTGGAGCGCTTTGTGTTGTGTGACAGTAAAAATGAGTCACTTTGTTGCTTAGCAGCCAGAGGACTCTTATGAATGAGTAAATGGATTTGTATTCAGGCAGCTTCCCCTGGAGACTAAGGTCCAACAGGTTTCTTCTGCTGAGCTGTTTCACATTCTCTCGTAGTCCACCGAGCACATTGTGTGTCTTGGCCTTAATGGCCCTATGAAACTGTCGCCACAAATCACAGCAATGCTCTCCTGTTGTCGGCCTATTGACTCAGTCCGCTGTCTAACACACTGCAGTATACCTATCAAGGGCAAAAGGTGTGATTCATTTGCCAGTCTCATATAACGGCGAAGTCTCTACAGGTGCAATAAGATGTTTGCCCACATAGCTATAAATGGAGATAGACGCACCATAACTGTTTCCATTTGTTGTGGACATTGTATGAATTTTAAATAAGTAAGCAAGCTCACTAGCTCACTTTTTGGCTGAACCAGAAGGCTATAACTGGCTCTGCAGCTGAGTACATAAGTAAGTAAGTAAGTAAGTAAGTAAGTAAGTAAGTAAGTACGTAAGTTAGTAGGTAAGTAACTGACTGATCATAGTTGTAGGCTACTATTGGTAAGTCGAGTGACAGACCTACGACGTCACCAAGAGGCGCTGCTCATGAAGCTGCGCGCACAGTCGTGACGTCAGAACACATTGGAGTCGAGCGCTTACAGTGTATTGCTAACTCTACCACTGAGCTATTACCCACCACTCATTCATTCAATGGAATACTCTTTGTAATTATAGTCAGATCTACTTGTGCCCTTATGATGGGGCAATGATATTATAAGACTATTAATTTATGCATTCACACAGTCAGCAAGTTTTTGCCAGCTGTCCTTCCTGTATATTGCAGCTGCAACTGTTGCTTTCTGCCTGTATTAAACGTTTAACTTCTTCGTATTTCTGTAAGATCATGGTTTGCTTCTCATATGTGAAATATGCCGCTCTGCTTGTTGACTGATCCATGTTTGGGATTGGTCAAATGCTGCAAACCCCGCCTCTTTTATGTGCACGCGCTCATAACTCGAAAGGGAAACCCTGGGTTGACTCGCTTCGTATTACAGGCCTCTGGGCTCTTCCCTCTAACCTAGAACAACATTAAACTAAAGCCTAACAAAACAAAGCCACGAGAATAGAACTGCAGAAATTCTAACTCACAGAAACAACAAAACAGTGCATAAATTAAAATCAGTCAAAGAAAGCAAACTGCTGCCTGCAACTGCCGCTGCTGAGGCCGTCAGGAGAGGTGTGCCCCTCCCTCCCTTTTATCAGGCCTGTCCTTAATCAGATTCACCTGTGGGAACAAAACGACAAGGCATGAGAACCATGATATATGCACATGACCAGCAGGGGGACACAAGACATGAGCAACTCACATACCCAGGATGATGAGCAGAGAGGGAATATGCAACAATATACTTGGTTTCACCATACTGAGGACCCCAAATGCCTTGTGGATTTCTCTTGTGTTGCCAGTTTGTGGCCCCAAACAGCATGTTTGTTGGTGTATTAATTCAGAATACTTTTTCAAACTTTATTTGCTTTTCATTATCATTATTGTCTGTATCGGCTCCAGCCCCCCCGTGACCCTGAATACAGGATAAGCGGTAGACAATGGATGGATGGATTATTGTCTGTGTAATACTACTGTACTGCAGGCCTCAGTGATGGGAACATATTCAAATCCAATAGCAGTACTGCAATTTACAATTAGAACTGAAGTATCCATATATGTTGTATAATGTAATGTTGTAGCTGGGCCATTTGATGCTAAATTTGAAGTTAATTTAGTTAAGAAATTAAAGTGATTGAGTTAAATGTATATTATTCAAGCAAAATGGCCAATGTTATGCAATGTGGAAAGAATTACATTGTTCATAGTTAATTGGTTGCAATATTGGATGTAGTTCATTGTAACAGTTTCCTTTGAACCCGAAGTGAAACAGGAGCTTTGTTTTGAGGATCTCAAAACTTGTGCCATGACCCGGATTCGAACCGGGGTTGCTGCGGCCACAACGCAGAGTAATGACCACTATACGATCACGGCGAGCTAGTCCGAGGACAGACGTCTTCACGGGCAGTGGCGCGAAAAGGGGGTATGCAGTATATGCAGTGCATATGGGCGCACCGCCAGGGGGGGCGCCAAAACAAGGATGGGAGAAAATATAATGGGTCCTAGGGTGCAGTCGAATAGTCTTTTTTGCTTAGGAAGGTTCCTAACTGAAGAAGTGACCCGGAAGTAAACAAATGGCCGCCATGATAAGAGCTGTTCCAATTCTCTAAATGCATAGGAAAGGAGCTCCAATGCTTCCTTTCAGAGCTCCTTTAGCATAGGATGCAACGGACCTTCCTATGTGATAGGAAAGGAGATTACGCCAACCCACAATTCTTTGCGAGAGCCACATTTAAAGTGCCGCACACCTCGGCCGTTCATGAAAACAAACAATATGCCTATTTACATATTTAACAGTTACTTTCATGCAGACATATAGTCATTGGAATAGTGATGATAAATGTGTGTGGACAGTGATAATAATTGAATGTTTTTTTTTAATTTCAATCATGTTACAAATGTTTGACAAAAACGAAACTAAAGTGAAAAGTAAATAAAGCAACCGGTCAAACAGGAAGGAGGAGCTGCTGGACCTGAAGCCGGTCAGTGAACCAGCTGTTGATAAAACCAACATGTGGAGAAGTGGACGATGCGCTTTTTGTAGTCCATTATTGTAGTTTATCCAGTGCAGACGCACGTCAATCGCTGGCGCTGATCATCAGCTGTCAATAATCATTGCCGCGTTTTAATGACGTAGTTTAGTGAAAGTCCGGTCGGATTCTCTGAGCACCGCGGTCGACTATTCCTAAATCCTTTTGAGTCCTCCTATCGCCTTTCCTTAACCCCGTGACGTTTTCCCCAGAGGTCAAGGAATAGGAGATAGGAATAGGAGTTAGGACCTTATTTTTTGACTATTAGGGGTGCAGTCGAATAGTCTTTTTTGCTTAGGAAGGTTCCTAACTGAAGAAGTGACCCGGAAGTAAACAAATGGCCGCCATGATAAGAGCTGTTCCAATTCTCTAAATGCATAGGAAAGGAGCTCCAATGCTTCCTTTCAGAGCTCCTTTAGCATAGGATGCAACGGACCTTCCTATGCCATAGGAAAGGAGATTACGCCGACCCACAATTCTTTGCGAGAGCAACATTTAAAGTGCCGCACACCTCGGCCGTTCATGAAAACAAACGATAGGTGCATTTACATATTTAACAATGACTTTCATGCAGACATATAGTAATTGGAATAGTGATGATAAATGTGTGGACAGTGATAATAATTTAATGTTTTTTTTTTTTTTTTTTCAATCATGTTACAAATGTTTGACAAAAACGAAACTAAAACCACAAATGAAAAGTAAATAAAACAACGGTCAAACAGAAAGGAGGAGCTGCTGGACCTGAAGCCGGTCAGTGAACCAGCTGTTTATAAAACCAACATGTGGAGAAGTGGAAGATGCGCTTTTTGTAGTCCATTATTGTAGTTTCTCCAGCGCAGACGCACGTCAATCGCCGGTGCCGATCATCAGCTGTCAATCATCAGCGGCCGCGATATAATGACGTAGCTTAGTGAAAGTCCGGTCGGATTCTCTGAACACCGCGGTCGACTATTCCTAAGTCCTTTTGAGTTCTCCTATCGCCTTTCCTTAACCCCGTGACGTTTTCCCCAGAGGTCAAGGAATAGGAGATAGGAATAGGAGTTAGGACCTTATTTTTTGACTATTAGACTGCACCCCTAGTTTCGTGGCGCAGCGCAGGGCGGCGCAGGGTGGCGGAGCCGGCGCAATGCAAGTTTCGACCCGCGCAGCCTTGCGCACCGTCAGTTTGGCAGTTTGGTGGATCGCCTGCGCCAAGATGGGTGTGGCGGCGCAGCAGGGGGAGGCGTCACAGATTCAGCTTGGCGTAGCGGAAGTTTCGTGGCAAAAAGCCTCGCCGAGACTGCGCTGAAAGCTCGCCAGCTCCAACCTGGTCTACTTTCGGCGCAAGGCGTAAATAAAGTCCATTGATTCAATTTGAATCACAGCTGGCGGAGTGGAAGTTTGGCTGACGGCGCGCAGTGCACACACGTCACCAAGACCTCACAGGCAGGTTTCCACAGTTCCAGGTACATTTAAATGCAATAGACAATCACAACAAACACTATTTAATGCAACTAATTGAATCAACACGTGAATTTATATCTATATAGATTGTCCCGTCACATCTGACGTCAGATCAAAGGCGGATGGCACGCGTAACGGAAACTCCTTTTAGTAGCTATTTGGCCATTGACGTGGTGAGGCGTGCTTGAGGAAAGATGGAGAAGGCAAAAAAGTTGTCAGGTGCACAGTGTAGGAAGAGGAAAAAAGAAAAGGAGAAGGCGTCTGAGGGAATGCGCCAGAAAATGCTGAAATGGATGAAAGACAGCAACAGGTATGAACTAACCTACAATGAAACAAATGACTTCACAGAAAACAAGGCTAACGTTAGATGTTGTGCTGCTGCTGGCTAACATAACTTAGTTGGGTCGTCATTCAAACTGAAAATGTAGTGATTTCTTGCTGATGCACACAGTTATAGGCTAGGATTTGGAAACCGTTTGTCATATTGATTGTTATCTGGGGCGCGCATTGTGGATGAAACGAAACGACGGTCAGACTAGCACCTGATCATGATTCATGATAATCACTTCACTGTTTATAGCTAACATGCTCGCGGAAAGTCGGATGAAAGTAACGTTAGGCTAGACCACAGGTGTCAAACTGATCCAGTAAAGGGCTGCTGTGGCTGCAGGTTTTCATTCCAACCAAGCAAGAACACAGCTGATGTAGTTGAGGTACTTTTTGAAGCATCTGCACTTTACTGAAGTATTTACTTTTTGGCATGTTATAATTTTGTTCCTAACAGTATCCCTGGCCAGTGATGAGCTGGATAGTAACATTGTTGTAATTAGTTGAAGTACTGAAGTACATTTTTGAAGCATCTGTACTTTACTGAAGTATTTACATTTTGGCATGTTATAATTTACAGTAGGTCCTTACTACAGTATCCCTGGCCAGTGATGGGCTGGATAGTAACTAAGTGCTTGTAATTAGTTGAGGTACCTTTTTGAAGCACCTGGACTTTACTTAAGTATTTACATTTTCTTTGGACTTTTATCTCTCCACTTACAGTACTTACTGTACCTTTGCAATGTAAATGTAAAGTACCTCAGTTGTTATAGTATATATGGAAATATGTGAAATCTGTTTCAGTAAACTTCTGTAGCCTAACTAAGATGTGCATTTTTTGGGGGGGGGGGGGGGGGGGGGGGGGGGGGAGGGGGGACACCAAAATTGATGTTGCATACCCCCAAAAAACTGTGTAGTTGCGCACCTGTTCACGGGGACACTACATGCAAACCAGCGGGGAATCAGTCACACGACATGCTCATGGCTCGTGTCCGTTGGAAGATATTTTCCGATTTATTCAACATGACCGTGTGTAAAAGGGAGAATTTAAATCCAAACTACGAGAAAAACTTTAAAATTAAGATAATGCTGTGCTTGCAACTCCGATCACAAAAATATAAATAAAAAATAAAGGTTACATAAAAATGTTGAAGGAAAACAGTCTGCGCTTTGAATCAAATTACAGTGGCTGGTAAAAGGGTCTCGGGATGATAAGAAATTATAACCAATTGATATTGTAAAAAATATAACCGATATTCTGATATAATATCAATGTAGCCTATATTATAATAATTATCATCAGAATCGCATTTTCACACAAGTGCCCTGATGTGCATCAGTCTCACTTCTCTTCGTTAAACATAGGACCACACGACTGATTTGTGTTCTTTAGTGAGAGAATTAACCTGAAAAGATCCTTCTTATGGTCCACTGACACGTTCACATTCAAATAAAATTATTTCTCATTTTGTCTGACATCCTCTACTCTATAGTAAAAACAAAATTGCACCTGAGGCAGCTGACCAATAGAGGGCGCACGCGCGACGCCTTACCACAACTAAATTTCACTTTAGCCAGATACCAGAGAGCTTTTCATTCACTTTAAATGACATTGAATCTGTAAAGTTACGGCTTAAATTATTTTTCATCTTTAAAGTTTTGAAATATGGAATAGGCCCACGGAAAGATCAACTGTCATAGACAAATTATTTAACAGTGGTTAATGTACAGTAATAATATAATTGTTATTAAGTTACTGAGTAAAGAGCTAAATAAAACAATCACAAATTATGAAAAAGATCTTTCAACAAAAAATGAGAAATGTATTCATATAAAATTTCTGATGCTGAAATTAGGCTCTATTGAAACTGTGTATCTCTGAGAAATACACAGCTAACCCTTAATAATAATATAATAATAATAATAATAATAATAATAATAATAATAATAATAATAATAATAATAATAAATAAATAAATAAATTAACGATTAGTCTGACTCATGTTTTATTTATTGTTTTTGTATTGTTGCCAATGTTTTGGTATCATATTTGTACCATTAAACATATGCTAAATCATCAGTTCCTGTTTGCAATGTACCCATGGATATTATACATACAACAATCACTGGATTAATTGATTTTGAAAAAGAAGTTGTCTCTTCATATGACTTTTAAGCATATCCGTGGACATTTATTCACCAAGTATCTTTGTTAAGCTGTCATTTAAGGCAGAAAAAGTAACAGCAGACACCCTTCTGACACATTTCAACAATGCTAAATCATTTGCCTGTTATGTGAAAAATTAAGATGTAAAAGCTTTAATCAAACAAACAACATATGAAGGATTATTTACTCTCCTCCCATATTTTATCTCTAGGTTACAATTTCTTGTCTTTCTAAACTAATTACAACATGCAGGGAAAATGTAACTGGAGTAACTGTCAGAGACGAATCTTGTGGTTCCAGCCAATCAGAGCTTGAGTCTGTCCAAGCCCAGATTGTGTCTGTGTGACCCGGGGCAGGACCCGGCTGCCGGGGCCGAACGGACAGGGGCCGGCCGGTCCACCACAGTCCCGAGGGTGCCCCGCGGCTCGGAGACGGTGAGGTCTGAGCTGGGTGTGACTGAGTGCATGTGTTCGTGGGGGTGCAGGTGTGTGTGGTTGTGGTGCCGGGGCCCGGTGTGCCCACTGTCTGCTTTTGCATGGGCCTGCTCCTCCGCAGCGGCAGCCTACAGGGGGAGGAGGAAAGAGAATGAGACAGCCACTATTTCAGTTTCTACTGATCTCAGGAGACTGTAGAGAAACAAATGACAGCAATGAAACTGAGCCATACATGAATATACTGCAGGATGGCATTTCTCTTTGTGTTCATCACAACAAGCGATGCTTTTCACTTTACATACCATATTTTAGTGTTTTAAAAAAATGCATGATTCTAAATTGTAAATAAAGCCTATTTGAAATGTTGAAGATCAGATCTGAAGCAGGTACCTGAGGTTCGTAGATCTCACACTTCACGTCTACAGGCTTCTGGTTCTGAAATGAGCTGTCCTTCTTTCCGACGGGCAGTCTGATCTCAAACTCGACCTCGTGGGCCATGTGTGAGCCCGAACAGAAGCCTCTATGCTGAGAGAAAAGAGAAACCAAGAATTGTCGCACCGAGATTTGCAACTTGGTGGCGTTGTGTTTGGAGGCTGAACGTGTTGAGCAATGGAGTGGATTTTGGGTGGAACCAAGAGTAAGAACAGTAAATCAACCATTAAACACTATGAATGCATTCGTAATACTTTTGTGTGCGACTCACAGCAAACTGACAGTCCATCGGTGGGCAGGAGCTCAGTTCACTGGCGTCTGTTTTCTTTGAACACACCGTCTCCACGATGGTGAACTCCACAAAGTAGGAGGGGCCGACAACCCACTGATAAAGTACACAAAGACAAGTGCATATGGAAGTATAAGCTGGCTATGAGGAAATATAAGACACCATATAACGTCACAACTCATCACAAATAACTTGATTAATAAGTGTTTGTTCTTTTTCAACCTGTGAGCTGGCTCTGGTTATGTTCTCCAGAGTAAAGTAGTTGGCCAGGTGGCTCTCTTCATTGAACCTCTGCAGCGAGAGGTTGGCTGTCTCCTTGACGACGGGCTCGTTGAGGTTGTCAGCCGTGGGACAGTCCGGACACACATTCACTACTGCGGTGGCAGGAACTAAACAGGAGAATTAACAATCGTATTGAACCTCCATCCTGCAGGATGAACTCTTATCAGTTATCATCAGCATCCCTCTCTTCCCTCTTAGACAGAGAATGAATTCAATGTACGTTCAGCATCTTTGGTTTCACACCTCACTGATGTTTACAAAAAGTACCAACAACACTTTCTATCGCAGAGCTTTTGTGAGAGAAATCCCAGATGAGTCCAAATGACTTCATACCTTCACGAAGTGCACAGGAGTAGCTTTGAACTTTGACTTGGGAGTCAACGGAGGCGGATACCTCACACTCTCCATACACCTGAAGGACACACACACCCACACACACACACACACACACGCACACACACACACACACACACACACACACACACATACACAACAAATCACAATTGTGACAAAAATATACACAGTATAAACTGTGTATATACTGTATATGCATATTGTGTACATGTATAACCTACAATATGTATGTATATATACATACATATATTATATGCATACTATATATATATTATATATATATATATATATATTGTGCGCATTTTGTGCGTAAGGAGAAATAAATTGCTATGTATATATTCCAATTTTTTTATTATGAGCTAAGACACTTTTTTAAAAACATTCAGACAAATTCAGGGGTATTGTATAATAAAATAAAAAGTAAAAGTATGCAAAAAATAAAATATAATAAGTGTTATGTTTGGCCTCTCCACCTTCCTCTCAGTGACTGCATTGGTTAGTTTCTCTGCCAAGTGAGTGCGTGTATGACGTTCATACAGGAGACGGGTTTGCAGTACTGCCCTTCATCTCCACTCCGACATATAGTGGACCGTAAAGTGAGATAACGCTCTGTTGCCTGAGAGGTCCAACTATCCGTGGTCAGTATAAGGCCTACGCTCTGTGCTTTAGCCAGTTCCACGTCGATGCCTTTCTGTTGTTTTATAGAAGTCGGGAATTACGTTAGTGCTGAAAAGTAGTGATGTCCAAATTAAGCTTCGTGAAGCATTTTCTTTATTTTCTGAGCCCAATAGATGGCGCTCTCTGTACAACAAAGGGTTGAAGGCCGATATATTTCCATTGCTTTCAACCCTTTGTTGAACAGAGAGCGCCATCTATTGGGCTCAGAAAATAAAGAAAATGCTTCACGAAGCTTCATTTGGACATCACTACTGAAAAGTAGGGATGTCCGATGTTGACTTTTTGCCGATATCCGATAGCCGATATTCTCTAAATTCTTAATTTCCGATTCCGATATCAACCGATATGGTATACCGATATACATATGCAGGCGTTTTTTCCCCCCAGACTAATTTTAGGTCCCATCACATTATCTCCTGTCATAGCCTACATTGTCTATAAAAAAAATAAGGACACTACTTCAACTTATGGAAAAGTTCCATATTTATTAACATTTTGTCAACATGTGTAAACATGTGTAGTGTAGGACAGCCTACTGAAAACTGCTCATTTCTATGAGGTACAACAAACAACACTTTTGGAATGAGGTAAAGTGCACACAAAGGCAATAAAAGTGCAAAGACATAGCCTAGAGACAGACTCAGTCCTTAGCCCATTACTTGGGCTAATACAGTAATTGTCAATTGAAAATATAAACTGGGCTCAATCAGCCCTGTTAAACATGAGCAAAAACAAAACCTGCAATATTAATGTGGTGTACAACTCAGGGAGGCAAACATCCGAGAAATACTTGCGATTGGGCATGGCAAAGCGTGGCTCGAGGAACTCCACAAGTTTGCTGAATCCGGCGTCTTGCACGATGGAAAACGGCTGATTATCCAGCGCAATGCACTCCATGATTTTTTGACAACCCAGGCATTATATAATCGGTTTTCATTATCGGTGGAAAAACCGATAACGATATGAACAGATATTACAAAAATAGGCTAATATCGGCCGATATTATCGGACAGCCGATATTATCGGACATCCCTACTGAAAAGTGTAGCGCGGATCGAGCGTTTTGATTCGGTGACGGAAGCCCGCAACTACGGAAAAGGGCGGTAAATCTTTAGTAATAAACGTCCCCGCCGCACATAACGATTTGATTACTCGGCACAAAGGCGTTTCCGCATCAGCGCCTGAAAAAATGTAGCGTTCAAGTGCTCCTCTAAAGCTCCGACAGAGCCAATTCAGAGAGAAATACAAACCATGGTAACATGAAATTTTATTGCAAAACCGAAAATACCTCAATTCACAAGTGCGTATATTCAAAACGTTTTTACAAAACTCTTTGGCCTTGGGTTGAGGAGAAGTGTCTCGGCCCATTGACTCATTATGTTGAACAGGACCACAAAGTGGTACTTACTGGAACGTCACCAATATCTCTGACTTCACACTGTTTCCATGGTTTTCTGCTGATGATGTGGCATGTTGTCTCCATGACATCAAGGGTCAGTTTGTAGAGTGACTCACCTCCCTCCAGGACACACACACACACACGCACACGCACACGCGTACACACACACACACACACACACACACACACACACACACACGCACACACACGCACACACACACACACACACACACACACACACACACACACACACACACACGCACACACACACAGAGTTACTTTTCTGTTATAAAAAACAATTATTTTTAGTTTTCTTATTTGCGTTATTTTCCGTGGCTTTGAGACTCTGTGTGTGTAGGTGTGCGTCGTGCCCTTACCTTTCCAGGAGTGTGAGAGAGGTCGTACAGTCTGTTCAGGCTCAGGATGTACCCGTCTGTCCGGTCTTGGTTGATTTGCTCCAGGGCCTCTTCGGCTACTCTCACTACTTCAGGGCTATTGCAGCCTGGAGGGTCTGGCCTGGCTCTTCCCTCCTGCTGCAGCAAGGCCAGACAGAAGACCAGCAGGTACGCACTCATCCTCTATCACATACACACACAGACAGATTGGACCGAATAAAACCCCTGATTTGACCCAATTTAATCACTAAAGCCTGGCAGATAAGTTCAGATTTGGAATAATACGGGCCCTTCCTTCGTAAGACCTGTAATCCTAGTTTTTCCAGACAAGGTTTGGACGGATCCATGTAATGCCGATGCTGGACTTTCCCCCCTCTTTCAAAAGGATGAGCAAACAGTTGCTATCTGCTGCTCCGTAAGCCAATGGCTGGACAGACTGAAGGGTCATAGTGCACTGGGGAAAGGGGAAATTAATTAAATCAAAGAAGACTGTACACTTTGAGTTTTGTCACAATATCATAGTTGAAAATGCTTTTTCCGCAGAGACTTGTTTAAAGAAAGCCCTCACAGAAATCCTACTGTATGTTTTGTTATTAAGTATGCTGTCAAGACGTAATTGTTGCAAACAGTTACTGCAACATAAAGTGCTTCTCCGCTGTCCCCGTGTGTTAATTATCTTCCAAACACAGGGCAGTTAGTTGGTTGTCTTTTTTAGACTGCTTACACCCACAAATTGAACCGCACCAAAAGAATACAACCAGCCGAAGTGCAATGGTGGAGCCAAATGTTGTAATAATAGGGGCGACCAGGCTAATACCAGTGGTGCCTTACATGGCTATTGTTCATATAGTTTGTACCTGTGTTGCACAGAATCATAGCATTGTTGACAAATATATAATTTGGATGAGCGTACGGGAGAACTGCAAGAAGTGTTGGGACTTCTTTTTATTCTCCGTTGGAGTATTTCTTTAAAAAAGCAAAATAAACACTTTTGTACAATTCCTGCAATTGGCCACTGCATCTTCTTTCTGTCTTAAAGTTAAGTAGACTTTAAAAGCCTCATGTGATGAAGAATTCATCTGATAATAAAAAAAACACATAAGAATGCAAGTTCAACTATTTTATTTTATTTAGCTGTGCTCCATTGTTTTTGGATACAATCCTTGGAAACTCAGCTATGCACACAAAACACAGATAAGAGCTGACCAATAAATGTCCCCAAAAAGATAACGTACATTGAGTGGGCTTGAAAGCTACAACAAGTTTGCTATTATTTCTGCTTCTCAGCTGATGTTTGACTATTAACAGGATGAGCAGTCTGCACCACATTTCACTGACTCGTCCTTTATTATTCCTCACAATTTTCACAAGATGGTTGACCAATTTCTTGCAAATAGGCTAGACCTAATACATGCATACTATATTTTGAAAATATTCTACCATTGCATAAATAAATGCCAGATCAATATAATCCTATGAAATTGTGTTGTGGCCAGTGGTCTTGAGCCTCATTAACTTGACTTTTTTGCTAATTCCTGTGCCTAGTTTCCCCCAAATTCTTCATGTTATTATGAAGTTAAGCTATATCCCCTGTTACACACAGAGAGCAGAAATAAAGAGGCTAAACTTTTGTCATTTTAGCATATATTGTTAAATAGATGCACAATATAATCTAAAAGGATCTTTCAGGATTTCAGCTTTAATTTAAAAATATTTGTTTTTGTAAAAAAGTACATTTTCATGATGTTTTGTTGGATGACAGTGACTGTAGTGAGAAAATTAAGGCGAAACACAGGGGTTGGAAATGCATTGAATCACCTCCACAACATGCATTATCTTGGTCTTGATGAATATAAAACAACCATTTGATGAGTATTTGTGGTATCATTTATTTCTTTGGTGCAGCCAAGTAGAGATTGCATACAAACATGCCTGCTTGATTGTACAGTGATGCAATATGAAGATCTATACTGCCGCAGTTGTTTCCTCACAGATGTTTTCTCTGAGGATTGTAAGGAAAACTGATGAAAAGGTGTACTTATATTAAACCATACGTTGCCTAAGAATGAACCAGGGAAGCAGTCGGTGTGTCACATTGTCTATCAATGCATCTAACATGTTAAATGTTTTCCTGTCTACATTCACGCTGTGTCTCTGTTTTAAGATCTGTTCGGTTCCCAGGGGAGTTGCTTGGATCTCCTTATGCAGCCGGCTTGAAGGTGGGATCCTCTGCGAAGACTTTCTCTACCAGGGTTTCTCCCGCTGTCAGAGGGGGGCACTGGGCCGAGACGGCGGTGGGGAAGGCCTGGATGGTGGGTTCCGTCTGTCCGGGGATTTGGGGGTCAGGCTTGAGGGGCAGGACGACTCCCACCTCGGGGCCACCAGCGGGGACATCGGGGAAGGACGGCAGGGTGGTGGGCTTGTCCATGGAGAGCAGCACCCTCACCGAGCCCTCTGGGTGGTCGTGGGCCGTGGTCTCGTGCTCGTGCTCGTGGTGATGGTGGTGATGCTCGTGCTCGTGCAGGTGAGCGTGCTTGTGGTCGTGATCTAGAGCGAGCTCGTGGTCGTGCTCGTGGGTGTGCACTGCGTCGCCGTGCTTGTAGTCGTGGTGGTGGTTGGCCAAGTCGCCGCTGTGGTTGTGTGCCTTGGCGTGGTGAGTGTGCGCGTGGTCGTGGTCGTGCCCGTGGTCGTGGGAGTGGTCGTGAGAGTGCTTGTGCCCGCTGCCCTGCTCGTGGTCGTGTGTGTGATGGTGGTCGGCGTTGTCGGCGTGCGTGTGGGTGTGGTCGTGGTGACCGTGGCCCTTGGTGTGGTCGTGGACGTGGTCGTGTGTGTGTGCGGCGTCGGCGGCGTGCACTTGGTCGTGGTCGTGGCTGTGTGAGTGTGTGTCTGTGTGGTTGTGGTCAGTCTCTCCGCCAAGCAGGTGCTGTTTCTTCTCTCTGTCGGCAGCCTGAGGTAAAGATAACAGTTATGATGTGTGGTCCATAAAAACATCCAGCATGATAATAAACCGGAAGACATTAACTGCATAAGAAGAATGCAAAGGTCTTTTGGGGGTAGTTGTGAAGGAGAATTACACTTTATTCTAACTTGGATCTTATTTTTGTAGGTTTGATAAAACCACTGCTGACATCAACACTAAAGAACTCAGGCAACGCAAGAAAACCTGTCATTTGAATGGTCACGTTCTAGCCCCCCAAAATTATTGCCCAAACCATGAAAATAAGAGGCAAGTAGTAAATCTGAAATTAATTCTTAAACATTTAACGAAAAGAATAATTCATGTGTACATTTTCCTTTTACTACAGAATGGAGAAAAATAGAATAAGTAAATCAGTGCGATGCTGTGTGTGTTTTTTTTTACCTCAGGCTCATAGATCTCACACTCGACATTAGTGCTAGCATCACCCTCGGGAGAGTACCAGAGGCTTGCCTTACAGAAACCCTTGTGCTGCAAAAAAACAAAACAAAACAAACAACAAACTTTGAATTTTCACTCACTGATATTAGGACAATACGGATCCAGAGCATCAGAAAAAGAACAACGCGTTGGGAAGTTAGGGCATGAAAATTCAAACAATCCCCTGATTTAAGTTGGCATTATTTGTCTCACAAACTTCTATGAGAATAGCAGATATGGCACAACACTCAAAACCAATCCTGGAAACATCCCATTTGATCAAGAAAAAATGTTCAAATGTGAATTAACTATTTGTGATGACTCACAGCGAACTCGCAATCCATGACGGGGCACTTATCAGTTGCTTCTGAGCTACTGGTACAGGTGGTCTCCTGGATGGTGTACTCTGCGTTGTAATACATAGACATGGCCATCTGGACACACAGAGGAGAGAAGACATTTTAATAACAAGGTAAAAAGAATAGGCATAACAATATGAGATCCGTGGTTGGCAGGATCAGGAGTTGGTTGAGTAGCTGGACAGCTTCTGGAAGAAGACCAGGTGGGAAAACATACCCCAATGGTAGCACGGTTGACTTTGAGCAGAGCGAAGCGATTGGCCAACCCGCTCTCGGTGTTGAACTTTGCCAGCGAGAGAGACAAAAGCTTCTGAATCTCAGGACCGTCAACGTCCACGAGAGATGGACAGTCGGGACAAGTCTCATGCACCCGTCTTGAAGGAACTGAGCAGAGAGAAAAATCACAAAATATCATAAGATTGTTTTTCATTGAACAAAATGAGTCCTTGAAATTGTATCTTGGATCCGAAACATAAAATCAAATTATATATAATTTACTTTTTGAGAGACAGTCAAGTCCCGCTGAACTGAAAAGATGTGGAACTATCAGTAAATTCACCTCGATTTTTATTTTCAAATATATACTCAGTGAGTGGACTCACTGTCTTTTTCAGCTAACGTATTTCAGTATATATAACAAGATTTTTTTACCTGGTCTGACAACACAGTCGTATTTGTAGAGACGCACCACTCTGTGCACCTTACTGATGTAGATGACAGCTTTGCACTGTCCATAAACCTGCAAAGAATATTACAATAATAAGCACATACAACATTCAAGACTTATATTTGGACTTAAACAAAAATGATCGTCACTTAAAATGTCTTCTGCTTATTTAAAAGTCCAGTATGTAGCATTTAGGGGGATGTATTGGAAGGAATGGAATATAATATTAAATGTGTATTCTTGTGTGTATAATCCTTTGAAAATATAAATGAGCCATTTATCTAAATACGGATTGGGTCTTAATCACAGAGCCAGCTGTTATGTTTCTACAGTAGCCTAGATGGGACAAACCAAACCCCGGCTCTAGATGGAGCTAAAACCTTTTATTTTGGCTACAACAGTTTGTACATAAATGTGGACTTGTCTGTAAATGTGTGTGAGTGTGTGTGTATGTTTTCTAACCGGTGTGTCAGCGGTGGAACGAGGCTCACAGGCCTTGAAGTCCTTCTTGTGGAGAACGCTGCAGTTGGTCTCCACAACATCCAGAGTCAGGTAGAAAACCATGCCGTTCTCTCCCTGCGACACACAGAAGCCATTATGAGAACATCCTGATGGAAATTATCTTCCACTGAAGAGGAGAATGTGTCATAGAATCAAAACAAATTTTGGCTTAAATGTCTGATGTCTGAGTAGTTATTACAATCATAACATATAATGTATAAGAAAAATGAAGTATTCTTATGTGAGTCTTTTATTGAGGTCTAGAGGTCATCAGATTTAAGAATGACCTGCCAGATGAGCTTAAACATCACCTTTCGTCATCATTCACAAACAAGCAAAACCTGCTTATTGCAAGAACCGTATAATGTTTCACACCCACGTGATCTACGATAACAAGAAGTTGGACATTTTGGATACGTTCAAATTTGATTCCTCTCACTGATAATAAATAGATAATTAGCCTACATTATGTAATGGAATCTATTGTAAAGCTGTGTCACTCCTATTCATGTCTCAACAAATACATTTAAAGTTCTTTGACAGATATGGATTGTACTCCTCATTGTAAACGTCAACCATTCATTCTTGGACTCACGTGTTTTGACATGTGCACGTTGGACAGGCGGTGCAGGCTGAAGACGTAGCCTTCCTGCCGGTCCTGGTTGATCTTGGTGAGAGCCAGTCTCGCAGCTCCTAACACAGACGCGTCTTCACACGACCCCGGCTCCATGCCATCCTGCTCCACCGGTGCACCGTGGACGCACCCCAACGCCAACAACAGCGACAACAGCACGCAGTGCTTCATGGTAAAGGCCTGGGACGAGTCTGGCTGGTGGGAGAAATGATCAGGGAGGGATGGGGTTGACCCTTTTATATCCTGCTACCGTTTATTGTCAGCACCCCCCGCCCCCCCGTCTGTAACTCTCTCTCACACACACACACACACACACACACACACACACACACACACACACACACACAATCACTGCCCCTCCTGTCAAGTCAGGTAAACATAACCTTTGACCCCCTCACAAAACACATGGCCATATCTATGAACGCTGCATCAGTAGATTCACCTGCCAACCAATCAGCTACTGAGAGGACTTGCACAGTGGAGCTTATCAGCTCGGAGATAATCAGCCCCGCAGTCATACTCTCTGCTCTGGGATCAATACGGACAGTGAGTGGGCTGCAAGCACTCAATCCACTCTTGGCTCTGAATGCTTGTTCAGGAGTGTGCAACACTCTGCTCATTCGATCGTAGCTCACGTACCAGCTGACCAAAGCAGTATCAGGTCACCATTGTCATCAGTAAATGCATTGACACCTCTGGGGCATAGGCGCCTTGATTATATCACAGTATCACAGGCCAATCTCAGTCGCTGCTGTGGCAGCGTAACACTGAATTTACCCACAGCTACAAATCCTGCTTTGTTCTACCTTAAATACCTTATGATACAGAATAGGCTTGGAATACGTTGGCTTGCCAGTGTTAAAATATTTGATGCAGGTTATAGTAGCATTTTACTTTTTAGAATTCAATGATAAATAATTTTACTTTAGTTGAATTTTGAATGCAGGACAGCAATGCAAAAACACTCAATTAAAAGGAACAATCTTCTAAACTATTTTTATATTGACCTTTTCTCAAGTAAAGGATTTGAGTTCACAATTTAAATGAGTTCTTTACTTCAGGCCTGTATGTTCAAAGCATCATTCCTGTTCTGTAATATTCCGTTTCACTGGGGCTGTGGGGATCAAATGTGGGATAGAAACAGGAAAAGGGCATAATAACACTTATAGCACGTTCCTGCACTTTAACCCCTAATCACTACTAAAGATTTTGGTCCTCACAGATCAACAGCTATAATGAAGGGAGAGAGATGTTATTGTCTTTCTGCAATGATAGTTGCACTTTCAACCTTTGGCATAACAAAACAAACATTCCATGGAATCACCAAAAATCAATATTTTGTGTGCAGCTCCTGTGTTGCAACTTCTATCTGGTACACTTACGTAAGACACAGAATCGTTGGGTCACAATCAATCTGAATGATGTGCTTGAAATGAATGACATTAGACAAGTGAAAAAACATGTTTCTTACAATTCACTCAACATGCTGCTTTGTTTCAGAGTAAGAAGAAATATGACACGATTCTAATTCACGCAGAAATACAACTCAGAATATTTTAGGTTATTTTTAATGTGTTCATATAGCAAACCTCTGCATATGCAGGTGATGTAAGGTAACAATGGAAACGGCAAAAATCAAGTCAGTGGAGGTCCTCATATTTACTTTCCAAAAGGCCAGAGTTCATCTACACACATTTTTAAGGTGGAAATACATATTTGTCACTTTAACTTGGATGAAGGGAGTTCTTTGCATTGTTGAATATTGTGCAGTTAAAAATGTTTTCTTGTCTGAGAGACTTAGTCACAGGGTGTAGGCTTAAAAATGGGAAGTATTGACTTCTAGGGCATTGACACAGCTGACACTCAGCAAAGGCTCAGTATAAAGCTGCAAATGACAGAAAGGGAGGATTTGGGGCATCAAATCATCTTAATTTTTCTTGTTTTAAAGAACTTTAATTTGTGTATCTTAAATATGCCATATTATTCACCGTGATAGTAAAACACAGAGCACACAGGCAAAAGTATGTATAGATTCCAAGGTACTTTAATTAGGTATTTCCATTTTCATCCTAGTTATACTTCTACATCACAACAATTTCCATAGGAACAATAACTCAAGTCTAGTATGAAAATAACTTTGTAACTGAAGTGACATCATTTGAGTATATCTGCAACACTGAACTTTGAAAGAAGTCGGGGAGGATCTAACAAAAGGATCTATGAAGATGCATTATGGTCATTGTGGGATCCATACTTGTGACTAAAAATCCTGTTAGCCTCGGCTACATCAATGTTAGCATCTGCATGCCATCAACACAACGTGCTCAACATTCTTACTTCAGAGGTAAAAGTTCCAACTGTGCGGTGTACCTGATGAGTCTACACAAAATGAACCCCTTTGATTCGTGTAACAACCATAGACTTTATAAAACATGGATGTAGTCTCTGTAACGTGCACCATGGGGCTCTGAAGAGCTGTTGCGAAGTGGGTGGCTGTGGCCGTCGCCATCTTGGCAGTGATGTCATAGCCTCACTCAAAAATGGGTAAAGAGGTGGATGGTCCATGGAGCTGTAGCGGTCAAAATGTGATGCAAATAGAACCGACATTAAACTTTACTTTTTCTTGGGATACCAAGACAAACTCTCAAGACATTTTAGAGTAGAGACCCTTAATATTATGATTTACTTATATAACAGTTAAGTAAGCAGTGATACGCGCTGTTGGCTTGGTTTAGGACAAATAAACAAGAAAGTTAAGCACAATAAATGATTCTCTGTGCAGTACTTTTGGAATGATATGATTTATGGTGGTATGAGTTGCATACGGGCAAAAAAATAAATAAATAAAATAATCACTTTTGTGTCCCCCCCAATCCTGACATCGGATCTGCACCAATTTGTGAAAGGTTCCATCTGTCAAAAAATATTTATGTTCAGTCCACAGATTGTATTTTGGGGATTCTTGATTGTGATGCATTTAATTGCTGCTGTAAGCAACATTTGTAAAAAAAAAAAAAAAAAGGAATTTCCTTGCAATATATTGTTTCAAGAGCCCCAAAAACCTGCTTTCCTAAAGTTTGCTGCAAAATATGTCCAAAATATGTGAGTATGGTCACCAATTTGCACACCACCATTTCTCCAGCATTGACTTGAGTGTGCTTGGCCCATTTTAGACCCTATTTCTGGTGTGGCCTTTCCTTTGGCACAACCTTTAGTTGGAACTTTTTCTTTATGTGTGTGAATGTTGACATGAAAGCGCTTTGAGTGGTCGACACGTCTGGAAAAGCGCTGTCCAAATACCCCGGACAATTTAAGGACTAGGCTGCCATTTGCTCATTGTTCATCCATCAACAATTTTCTTTCTTGGGCAACTACATTCTGAGCCGGGGGGGCGTTTGGACTGACTAAGTGTTCCTCCACTGTGACATGTGTCAAAGACATCTCCTGGCTGACTATAGGTTTTTAGAAAGGGCAAAGAGCACTTTGGCACTCAGAGCAGACAAAGGACAGAGGATGTGGCTATTTTACGGCTATCATCTATTCCAGATAAAGAAAGAAGTGAGAATAGAGCTTTGGCTCTCATGATGCTTGGCATCACCAGGTATAGGATTTAAATCCTGTTTAATAATACTTACATATAATCATGACATTGTATGATATGCACATACAGGTGATGTTGAAAATTAGCCTGGGGTTCCTTTAAGTCCCTAGAAACACTGTTTCAGTTCTCAGGGATTTACTTTGTGAGTACACTGTCTTACATAAGACACAAGGTGGTGCCACAGCATGAGGCAACAACTGACACTTGGTTGAACTCACACATAGAGGCACTCGGTGTGTTTAGGTCATCGCCTCACACATTTAGAGGCAGATCTCTGATGTCATCGATCGGTTGATTTATATCAATTTATGTAAATGAGAAAAATATGACGAAGAATATAATTAAGTAGGCCTATTTTAAAAAAACATTATGTAACACATTTTAGATATCTGAGCAAACAAGGATTTGTGATGCAATAAATCAAAGCAACTAGAAACACAAATCTGCTACACAGTCGTACACTAAACAGAAAGTGACACATGATGAGGTTAACCGTTTAAAAACAATAATGGACAAGGTGGAGTTAAAGTTATAGTTGTATATAACCATAAAAAAAAGTTTTTACGTTAAAAATTTTTTTTTACGGTAAAACACAGGCCAGAACTTCACCGTGAAAATTATAGAAAGACATTAATTTAACATGAATTAATGTTTTTACCATTGAAAAACACCTTGTTTTGCCCCAAAATTTGCACAAAAATACTATATATTTTGCCATGAAATATGAAGGGTTTTAAATTGTAAAATGAACAGTCTAAATTATAATATACAAATATACTCTGTAAACATGTCCATAAATTACTGCAAAAATAAAGGTTTGTCAGTATTTTTGAATGGTAAAACACCGGCAGCTGTGGTTGCCAGAACTTGACCATAAAAATGCTGGTCAGACATTTTATACTATTACAGTAAATGAACACTAGTATTGCTGATTCTATGGTTGATTTCACCTGTGCTTCCGGGACATAAAGCATCAGTGTTGTTGCCATGGAAATGTGCAATGTAATATACTGTACATTGTGCACTGATCTTGAAGTCTATTCAGTGTTGACCAAAACAGACGCCTCTCCACCATTTATACTGTTTAAGACAAAAGAACATTTGTTTGCATGGGTTTATTTTGAATAAACAGCTGTACATTAGTTTACAGTGTCGCTGACCCTGCGGTCAAGTGATCGCTGTGCTGGTGGGCCAGTCCTCCCTCAAGGACAACAGCACAGTTCACTGACTGCTCTATACAGTATGTCAGAACTGCACACCCACACGGACACACGTACACACAAATCTCTTATCATGTGTTCTTTTTTGTGTGAAAAATATGTATAATAATATAAATTCATCAATCAGCTTTGTGGTACGGCAACCCTTTCTCATGAGAAGGAGTAAATTATATTTTAAGGTCATCCCACACTGTGAAACAGCAGCAATGGTTTTTCAAGTCAACCGAACGTCAAATCACTGAGTATGGTCGAACTCAAATAACATACATGTAGAGACAGTAGTTGATCCAGGGAGGGGCGTCGGGGATTTGGACCGGACCGCCCCCTGTGGTCCCAGCCCAGCATGATAACTGCTGCAGCACAGAAGCACCAGACAGGAGGGGAACGAGCTGCACAACCAGACTCCACAAAGGTGAAGCCACATTAAGCAATGGCTCAAATCTAAGCAGTATAAGTCGGAGAGTGCATCCAGGAGATGGAAAGGAGGAAACATAATCTGTGATACATCTGTTAATGAAACTCTTGCAGAAGCCAGTCGAGAGTGAAACTTGCCAGTGAGAAAAGCCTTCAGTGCCCAGCCCTGTCTCCTGAAAACCACGCTCCCATACAATGAAACTGCATTGTGAATTACATTTTATGGGAAAGATATTGCAAATTGTGTTTTTTTTATCCATCCATCCATCCATCCATCGTCTACCGCTTATCCTGTATTCAGGGCCACGGGGGGGCTCGAGCCGATCCCAGCTGTCATTGGGCGAAGGCAGGATACACCCTGTACAGGTCGTCAGTCTATCACAGGGCTGTGTTTTCTTATGAAGTATCACAAATACAATTAATAATAAAAACATTTTAATTGAGTCCATGGAGGTCTGCATAGCGAGGAGGTTGTGGCTGTGGATGGATCAACAACAAAAAACAAAACAAAACAGACTTTCACCAAGCAGACTGCGATTTGAGTCCTGTGTGGACCAGTTTGTCGCTTTGACATGAACAAGTAGTTTAATTCGCTAAACTTAATCAAGTTTTGTAGTTTTGTTAAGTTTTGTTTAAATTTGGTTGTCAATTTAAGCCAAACCATGATGTTTTTTACTTCACCGAACCAACAGTTTTGAATTTTTTTTATTTACACAGTTAAACATGTTTGAAAGCTTTTAAATTGGAAAAAAGAAAATACATAACATTAATTGTATGGGAAGATCATTTTGTAGGAGACAGGGAAGCAGCGCTGCTGTTAAGCTCTTCTTTTAATGAATAAATATACTTGAGTTTTGAGTGATAACTGATGCTTTTGCAGCCTGTTTAGGAACCAGTGTTCTAGAGGGGCACCTAGAGCGTAATGGTCTGAAGCTTAGAGGCGCTGACCAAGTGCTGGGATTTGACACGTTCGGAGTGAGAACGTGTTGATGGACAGATGACACAAACGTGCTCTCTGGTACATGAACATATGCATATAAACGCACTGTGTGAGCTAACGGTAACCTTTTGTGACCTTTTGTGAGGATGCATAATCAAACTTCTCTTTGCCACTTTGCTTGAATCGGGCCCAAACTAATCCCATTCATACCTATTCAAGATTTCTCAAAATGGAAATCTGAAAATGTCTTCCCGAGGATAGAAGATATTAGGGTTGTAAACGATAAACCGATGCGACCGGGTATTCGGTTCAACAAGTGAGAGATACGGCTGCATCGGTAGCAGCCTCCTCAATCGATACAAATTATCAATGAATTCCTAGATGAATCGGTTACAGAGTCATGGATCGGGTATCGCGAGACCTTAAAGCAACGCGAGAACTGAAGCTGCCGGCGAAACGCCATAGCTGGCTAGCTTGTATGAGTTATAAACAAGGGACAACACGGAACATGGAGGAGGTGGAGAGGCGGGCGCAGCACAGGTAGGCGGCTGCGACGCTGCCGTGTGACCGCAGGCACTCCACGGCCGTACATGAGAGACGGATGGCTTTGAATGTCAATTGCTTGTGTCTCAACTTGCGCCACAAGAGGCGGCCGCAGCACGGGTAGCGTCCACGACACTGTCCTGTGACCGCCATCCAACCATTCAGCCAGACTTTTTTTTGCTCCATGTCTAAAAATAAATACATTGACATGTGATTTTGTTATTCTGTTTTTTTTTTTTTTGCCAGTGCCATACAGCCACAATGTTTGGGGATATGTGGTATTTTACATATATGAAACTTTCATAGAATCAGCTTCTTTATTTTATCAAATATCTACAACAAATATTAACCATAGAATCAAATCGTATCGTTCTTACACTGTATGGAATCGATTCGAATCGAATCGGTCTGTAATAAAAGGATATCGTTTTTGAATCGAATCGTAACCTGTGTATCTAGATGCATATCGAACCGTTTATCACAGAGAGATGTGCAACCCTAGAAGATATACATAAAATAGAATAATGCAGATTCTACCGACTGGGGGCAAATGGCAGAATAAAAAAGGCAATCAAAAGGTGTTTTGAGAAAAGTGCCAGTCACAACAACTATGACAGGCCACCCTAAATATAACGTTGCTGTATTTTTGTAGTTATTTCATCCACAGCTCATGTGGTAGATAAGAAGTTTGTCGATATACTGGACTTGGTCCATCCTTAGATGGAAGACAGAACCAAAATACACAAGATAAATACAGGTATCACCTGGGTTGGGGTGAGACAATTCTCACTTATACGTCAACAACATCAACACAGTGTACCATGGGTTGTTTCCTTTCTTTCAGTAGCCCTGGTGATATTTGCCACTCATATAGTAGATTTGATTTGATTTGATTTATTTCGAACATGCATGGGTACAAACAAAACAACCATCTCAATAATCAAGTGAAGATCCAAGATTCAAAGGGTTTATTATCATATGGGAAGAAATAATAAAGGTCCACACACTGATTAAAGCGCCCAAACGTGGATTTATTTAGCACGACGTTTCGGACATGTTGTCCTTCATCAAAAGTGTGCGGATCTTTATTATTTCTTCTTAGTTACTTTTTTTTGGTCCAGCACCTGCACTCCTGTGATGTGCGTGCACCCCTTCTTTTCCTGATTTATTATCATATGCACAGTAAAGAAACGTGTTTCCCTGTACAATGAAATTCTTCGTTTGTTGTCCACAGAATGCCAAAAAATGTAACATCTAAGTATAAATAATAATAGATAAATAGTACAAACACAAAATAAATTAAAAGGCAGCGACTGACACATAAATAAAACAACAACAAAACTGTGCAGTTATAAAATATAGTCCCTGATTGTTCCTGATTGTGCTCCTCTCAGCTGTTTAGGAGTCTGAGGTCAGTGGGGAAGAAAGAGTTCTTCAGTCTGCTGGTCCTGCTTTTGACACTTCTGCACCTCCGGCCTGAGGCCAGCCTATGATATCTATTGATATAACACATGCAGGATGTGTACCACACCACATGTCCATGACATTATTCTAATACACACAGGTTCCCTGACGTCTTTGATTGCTCCCTCCAGCAACGCAGCTGTGGCCTGTGGCTACGACAGGGTCACAACAACCCGAAAACACTTACAGGCCGCCTGCATTCTTACAGTCTTAAAGTCTGTCTCTGGAGGGGCCTGTGGCCAATCTGTAATAGTCTGTGTTTATATGACATAACCAAAGATGTGATGATATTTTTAAAAAAGATGGTGCATATGTTTATGTCCACATAAACATACATTATACAACAGAGACTTCTCTATGAACTGGTTAAAGTCAAGCTGACTGGAGATTCTAACCAGCAGGAGACTAAATGTAGAAACATTCTAATACAATCACGACTTCATTGTTATGGCCTGTTTTAAATCCCCAACACAAATTATATATGTGGGAGTATCTTTACTCATGATACAAAAAGACTACAGTGGGAATAACAGTTGTTCTGGGAGCATACTCATTTAGTGTTCATACTCATTTTTAATCCTGGAGATGTGAGTGATATTTTTAAGGAAAACAAACAGAACTACAAACCCCAAATAAAGAAGATACGTTTAATTATTTTATTTGCAAACCAGGTTATGTGGACACGAAACACCATGAAGCAGGGAAGAAAGTACTTTTTTAAAACTCCACAGCTGTCTACTTCATTGAAAATGTGACAACAGTGTGTCTGCTAGTAAATAGTAAATGCCATTTCTAAAGACGAGAGAGCTGTAAACAGCTGTGAAACAACTAAAGCCTCACCGGGGGTTGACACATACATTTTAATCTAAGCGTCAATCAAAAAAACAAAACAAAAAGTGTGGCCCCTGTGTGCATGTGTCCATCAGTGTCACGTCATTTGTCACCCAGTCAGAGTGGCTTCCATTAAGCCAGGTGTTCAGGACTTCTAGAAAAGCAGACAAAGAACTCCATGGAGCTCTTAATCTCCCTCCACGGCCACACAAACACACCGAACACATAGACACAGCAGATGGAAGCATGCACACACACAAACACACACAAACACACACAACCCATCCATCATCCCCACGTTAGATCAAAATGTGACCGCGGCCACCCAACCAGCGGTCCTGATGGGTATCTCAACCTCCATGTTGTTCCACACGTAGCCTCATCACAGCTCGTTATGCCTCGCTGACACTGTGAAGGCAATTTCACAAACAAGAGAGTGTCTTTCTGAGCCTTTATTTCACATCTGCAGATGGGCAAACAAACAATCACATTGCATTTAAAAGGCTGCCCTCCCTCCCTCTGTCCCTTCATGTATACATTTCACTTTGTCTGACACTTGCGGCCTCCTAGAGCACAACCCTCAAATAGACATCACTAAGGTTAAAGGGACACCTGCATGCATTTTCCCAGCACCATGCTACGGGTCATTTAGCCCAAACTGGAAAAGTTTACTTCTTTGTTTGGGTTCAATATGCTAATTGACACAGCTGAGGGCGCACAATGAAAGCGGTCTTTACAGTAATCACAGAGCAACAACCTTTCATCATTGGAGCCAGACAGGATTTCAACCAGACTCCTCAAAGTTACCACCGCTGATGAAACAATCTGGCTAGTCCTGTCTAGGTCCGTATGGGAAAGGGCATGCATGGTGTGAGAGAATCTCCGTTTGAAGCCATTTCACAACCGTAGACATTTTGTGAAAACTTCCAACATGTTCGCACTGCAATGTGTCAAATAATGCAGTTTTGGTCAGCTCTCAAACCTCAAACTGTGATGCTGCACAAACCCCTCCGACATCACTCTTGTCAGTCGCTACATGTTGATAGACCCTTGCTACATGCATAGTGTCTTTTCAAAACAAAAACCTGTCTTCACATGAAGTTAGGTTTAGGCAACAAAACCCTTTAGTTTGGTTTTAGGAAACGCCGGGTTTACGTTGGTGTCAATGACTCACGTGAATAGTCAACAAATGAGTCATGTGACTATTGCGTATACACCAACTTGATTCATGTTAGGTTGATGAGCTTTCACCTTTATTTTGGCATTTTGTTTGTTCTGTCCACCACCTTTGTGTAGACTATCTCTATAAAGGTCGCACCCACTCGCTGCATAATGAGCGCAGCAACTGCGTTAAAAATTACGTTAAACACGTTGAATGAGCGTCTGTATCAGATGTCAAGCAGCCCGAGCTGCATTATTTGGCGCCTTGGCAGTGACGACAGGCTGAGACTTCTGTTCCAATTACTCATTAAAATGTTCAAATTCTAAAAATCTTTGATGAATACAAGCTCTTATAATGGTTATTTATATTCCCAGTATGAACAGATGGTGACAATGCACAGAGGAGAGGCTAACAAGACGATGGTTAACAATTACAGTCTGAGTTTAAGTGAGTAGGTTTTTTTTACACAACATTTCATCTGAATGTGTTAGCGTAAATGATCACCAGCTTCTGACCATTAAAGCACCTCTTGTCTTCCTCACACTTTTATGTCCCTGCTGCTCATCCAATAGAGGGTCAAGGTGTGGGGTCGGGACGATGTATAGACCATGTTGTCATGGTAGAGGTGTCATCCTGAGGCAGAGAGGGGGTGAAGAAGCACATCGTGCTCCGCTTCACCTACCTGCTGAGTCATCAACGGGGCTGGCTGCCGTCCTTTAATATTCACATCCAGCCTGACAGATTTACCTGTCTCGCTGAGTGTCTCTCATCATGACTGATGCAGCTCTTGACCACATGAGGAATGCAATTATCCTTTGCTAGTTGTCCTCTAGATGGGAATGAAGAAGGCGGCTTATGGAGGGCCGTGCTTTTCCTCCTCCGTGGAGATGTGAGATCGGTGGGGAAGAGGAGATGAACAGAATATTTATGACTGAGCCACTTTATGAAGCCCATTCGCTGTCACCTAATGTGATTCATGAGTCTCCATATTCACCGCTCTGATGCCGGCGTGGCTTTTCCTGACCTTTGGAGCCATTATTTATTTTTATTTATTTAACCAAATAAAAGCCCATTGAGATCGGGGATCCCTTTTACAAGGGTGACATGGCCAAGAAGGCAACAGCACAAGTCAGCACCAGTATACAAAGACAAACAAACAGCAAGACACAAGATTAAATACACATACATTGTCCAAATTATTTATATTCAAGGTCCTTCAAGAGCATATCAAAGTCATTTTTTGGGATCAAGTCTGGCAGTATCAAATCCTTCTGGAAGGAGTTCCAGGCAAAGGGTGCAACACATTTAAAACCCCTAATTAATACAATTGTCACGCCTGCACGCATGAAACCTACAGTTTCTTAAAGCTCTGATGATTGGCTTTCTGCTAACCTACAATGCTGCTAATCTCATAAACAATCTTGTTTTGGTTAGAAACAACATGCGGGGGGTGGGTGGGTGGGAGGGGGAATCAGCTGTTATGTAATGTTTTGGGAATAACATAATGTAAGAAAAAGAAGAAAAGGAGGATTTTTAGAAACACAATCAACACTGGAGGCTAATTCCCATCACACATCGACAGACAAGGGTATTCTGAGGTCACAGTATGATTAAAAATAGTATAAGTGGGTTATAAGTGATTGCTGACTCTCAGGTACACACATGGTAAGGGATGGAAGACCACAACATGCCCATATAACTTTGGAGCAGTAGCATTGACTTTTTGCTTCACTGTATGTTTTTTTCACCTCAAGGCACCAAACAACCGTCATGCTGTGAGATTCCACTTCACAGAAAAGCAGCCACCCTGTTGCTGAATTGAAAAGTGTGAATTTACATGGCAAACACCCAGTTTTTCCATCAAAATGAGTGTGTGTACGTGGCTTTCTTAGGGTTAGCGAACAGTAAAACTATTACGGTCACTTATGAAAAAAGAAAAACTGTCACTGATAGTTTAAATGAAGTTTGTCTTGTGATCAACAAGGTAGAAGTACTGTTTCTGCAGTCTGGCAGCCCTCTTCACATCCTTTGCTCCCTGACTTTATGCTGTATAGATGAGGTGTACAGTTATATAAATATCTATTTTTCTTTCATAAAGAAGCATTTTATGGAAGTAATTTATTCCCTCATTCTTTGAAAGATGAACCAGAGTTGGCGATTGTTGGAAAAGCGTAACGACTATCAAAGACTGTTCTGATGAGTTTTGTTTTGTTGATTTTTTATAAAGTGGTTAGATGATGAGCACATGAAGTGACCATTGTCTGACTGTGGTGACTTTGGGTAGAGCATATTAACTGTATGCTTTTTTACAATAATCAATTGTTATACTGATCCAAATGCCTGTTGGTTTTATTAACCATACTGTATATTTACTTTACTCAAAGTAACACAGCCGGGCCAAAGAACGTCATAATTGGACCCACGCATGGCTTTATGTAGCTTCTCTCAGAGCGACAATGGAAAATAACACAGAGAACCTGATGTCTGCACATAAATCTAGTAAAAACACACATCAAAGTGTAATAGCAGGCAGATTTTGGACAGAGCATTTTGAAAAGGATGGATCAATCCGGTGCCACAGGAAGTGTACCTACCGTGCTTGAGTACGGATCACTCTCAATAGTCAAACAAACTGGACTTTGGGGGTCAAATGTGCAAGGACACGATACGGATTGCCCTGTAAGAAAGCGCCCTTAGACTTCTCTAAAATCAGACTTCTTCTCCTGCTCGCTATTAGAAAGAAAGAAAGGTCAAGGCACGTCAATGTTGGCTTCACTATTCAGAACCAGAGGTAAGTGTCCATCAACAGGCATTAGCTAACGCCTGCATATATCTGCCTAGCTGCTGCAGTGATGATCAGGGCCAGGCTTCACGATAACGTCCACTCTTAGCACGCTACGAAGACTCCTACGTTATGACTTACCAAAGTTGTTTACCTCTATAGTCGTGGTTCCCGAACGGTCTCTTAGGAGTCTTCTTAAGAAACACTCCTTACGTTGTACGTACACGGCGCTGTCCAGAAAGAAAGTGCTGAAATCGATTGCTCAGAGTTCGATTTTCCATTTCATGCGCGGGTGCATGACAGCATTATATTATAAAATGTAGGCTATTGCAGTGTTTGTGAATAAAACATTGCTAGAAACGGCTCCGAGGTCGGCGACGTCTTTGGTTCAGGATGCGTTGTATCGCTGCCATAGTTTTGCCACCGTTCACAACCATCAGCGGTGTCCATTTATGACATTGACTAGGCTTAATGGGCTAATTAAATTACACTGTAATATACCTAGGCTACTTCTGAGGTTGAGGTAAAGCTTAGCCTTGTGATGAAATGCATGCGCATTTTATTTTTATTTTCTTCATGAATGACTTAAAACCTTTGGTGAAACACAACACTGACAATGTGTAGTTCCATGCGCAGCGGGGATTTCTGGATTACTGTACAGTGGCGGCGACTAGCGTCAGGAGCTGAAACATCACTAAGGTAGAGCTAAGAAGGCTCTAAGAGTGCTCCAGACCACTCTTACCAACGTATGACGTATGAAAGAGATTCGTAGCAAAGAACGTTTCAGGAAACACGTAAAATGTTAAGTAGGAACTCTAAGTAGGGGTTACGAATGACGTAGCGTTAAGAAGGCTTCGGGAAACCGGGCCCAGATGCTTTGGGTTTGAAAAGGCCCGTTGAGGGATGGGGCCAGCTTCTCAGGTGTGATGCGAGTGTACCAGGAACACACCGAGCCATCATCACCTTGCTGCTGTGTAAGCCTGGCCTCAGGCGCTCTAATCAGATCCGGCTGTCTGGCCGGGCACTGCTTAGCAACAGGAGACGGCGAGGCACATAGTCAACCCCTCCAAATACCAAATACACCACCAATCACACTGTGAAAGTCCGACTGAAATGAAATTGTGTTTCTTTGGTCTGTTCTAGCATATCTGCTCGGTGAATCACTGGTCCTGTCTGAAAAAAAAAGATGATTATAGGGAGCCGGCACATTTTTCATTCAGAAGACCATTTCCTCACTGATTGTAGTAATTTATTTTTCTTTTTTCGCTAGTCACCGTTTAAATCCATTTGAACTTAAAGGGGACCTTTGGCTACATGTGTATGGGATGAATCAGAAAGGTATGTACGTGTCTTCAGTCGCTCTCAGATACTTGTATCAAAGCTGCTTTTAAACAAAGAAAAATCAGATAAAAGGGAAAAACGATTCTGGGCTGCAGACTTGGGTATGAGGTCATAGCTCCAGCCCCCCCGCGACCCTGAATACAGGATAAGCAGTAGACGATGGATGGATGGATGCATTTCCACCAGACTTTGAATTCACATTTGTGTGTCAGCTTAAAAACCTATTGCTGCTGGCAGTGATCCTTTTCAAGCTGTCGAGGTCTGGTTACTGCCAGAAACGTTCAGATGACTGGACCTTGTGGATCCGAGGTGCTAGACATTTGGATTGCCCTGACTGTTGCTCAGCAGCAGATAAAAAAAAAGATCCATCGCTGTATTCAGGCTCATTGTTGTCGTCTCTCTTGGACCAAGATGATTATTGTTAATAGACCTGGCTGGAAAAAGGAAAGATAATTTCGACATTTATTGACACAAACCATTATAGTCCCCAAACGTTTAACTTCAATTTTAACTCCATTTGACTTCCATGATGTGTGTGCTGTTTATTGACACCATTGTAATACATGCAAACATGGACGAGCTATTAGCCCCAGGAGAAGAAAACAAGGCTCTGTTGCCTCCGATCCCGTGTTTTCCCATTGCAGTGAGTGTAAAAACAGTAGTAGAGTATATACAGTATACATTGAATATGGTGGTAAGACTTTTCCCAGAAGATGTCAGAAAACACTAAGAAGGTTTAATTTAGGGACACAACTTCTCCGTGCTTTAAAGCCTCAATGCTGTATGATGAGGGAAAGTGGATTCACCAGTAAAAACTAATTAAAGTACACAAATACACCTCCTTGAATACGTTGACAGTTACAGACTGATACTGACAGAAATCATGGCCAGGTTTGATTTTTATTCTGTTCAATGAAACTCTCCATATTTTGACATTTTGTTATTCCTTTTTTTATAAACACATTTTCTTTTAATTTCTTATTATCCCCTCTGCTGTAATTTCCCCCCAATTCCTCTCCCTCCCCCCTCCTCTCTCTCTCTCTGTGGTTCATTGGTCAGTCCTGTTGTCACTGAACACTCTGGAGGTATAAAACCACTGCTGGGGGTGGAGACAGCAGACACAGTCACCATTCACATAACAGCACCAACTTTAGCTCTGTAAAGATGTGTAGAGGACATTCAATGCTTCCTGCAACGGACCTGAATAGGTAAGACCAATGCTAAATTATTAAAGTTATATTCCTAGTTAAATAGAATGAAATGAATGAAACTGAAATATGCTAAAACTGTGTACACCATGACTTTGAGGAGCTTCATCACTGTTTTTATTTAAAGTAAAACACTTATTGTGAATAACTTAAAAGCAAGCAGAATCAGTTTCTCAGCTGTTGTTTACATAAAGCAGAATCTCTGTGCATGTATTCCTTAATGTAAACAAACTGAAATCCTGTTAAATGTATTCCCTCTGTCATCTCATCTGCCTCTCCACAGTGCAAAAGACAGCAATCAGAAGCCGATTAAGGAGAAGACCACCTCTGCCTCCTCCTCCTCCTCCTCCTCTTCCTCCTCCTTCTCCTTCTCCTTCTCCTCCTCCTCCTCCGCAGCAGCTAAGAGGTGAGAGGAAGTAATCTCTCGGTTCAGTTTGTGGATGTTATGGGGGATTTGTTTGTGTTTGCATTCTTCAGAAGCTGCGCTTCCGGGAGTTCAAAAACTCAAGATTTAAAATTGATTGCAAGCATTACGGTAAAAGCAGCGAACCCTCCGTCTCTTAAGAGGATTACATTTTCATTTCAAGGGATTCATGAATGGCATTTCCATCTGATGAAGGTGGTTGTGCTAGTGACCTGTGGGAGGAAACATTTCCCCACTTATTCAAATGATAAACAGTGGGTTGTGGTAGATTTTAGGGCAATTTTCACTGACTTATCTATATATTCACCTTGATAAGTCAGGAAAGTAATGGGTTTCGGACACATCAACTAAATGACTAAATTAAATCAAAAATGACTTGTAACCGTGGAGCATTAGGGATTACATGTCAAGACTTTTGCACCGTTCATAGTCTCCCCAAGGTCAAACAGGACACAATTGGCTGGTGCCAGTGTTCAAACTGATTTCTTTCAGCTGTGTGAGGTTTGTTTGAAAAGAAATGCTTGGGTTGTTGTGGAATGAGAGATTGATGCACTAAGGTGAGAATGGAAATAGATTATTTCTTGTTTTTGTTTTTTCTTGCCCAAACCGAGACATTCAGATGCATTTATAGGTAATCAATATGCCATTTTCCTATAATTGTTCAGCATCAGTGTCTTTCCATTAAAAACACAAAGACCTCAATGACGCTGAGCGCTCAATTGATGACTCTGAATATAAACTGCTCTTAATTGTTCACATTATTGATGTGGTTTGAGGTGATGAACTCTTTCGAGCAGTTATTATTGTACTGTGTAAATGTCAGATGACGCATGCTGGTGTGACTAGATTTGCTGCCGTCATTGATCAGTGTGTTTGGGATTTAGATGAGCTGTACTCGTTTAGAACATATGGATAACCTCCCTTCAAAGCCATCCTATTGTGGTGGAAATACAATATTTCAAACAGTTTTTATTTGTTTGGGTAGGATGACAGGAAGCTAGGGTGGTTTCTCTAATGGAGAAAGTAATGCAACACATGTTAGATAAACAATAGAAAATCAGATAAACAATAGAAATTGTTTAATACAAAATTTCCAATGGACACACATGATGCTTTGGATAAAAAAAAAAAAAAAAATAGAAAATCCATATCTGATACATCCTTTACTGTATAGAAATACATGCATGAATCACAGCTTTCCTTTAAAACAGAAAAACAACCCCTCTTTATGTGTGTTTTAGCACGCCTACTTCAAGCCAGGTGAAGAAATGGAAGGAGTCCTTCAGCCACGTGATGAGCAGTCAAAGTAAGTATTACAGTGTTCCATCACAACTATACGTTTAACCAGAAGTGGAACATGTTCTGATGCCGTTGCGTTCACATCCAAAGCCCAAAGGGCCGTCTGGCACTAATGATACTGACGAAAAGTGACAGGCGGATGCTTGTCTCATTAGTTCTCCAGCAGAATCTCTCTCAGGATTTTCCTAAAAAAAGAAAAATCCCTTAACGAAATATGATTATTCCCATGTGACATGATTGTGGCGTAATTATGGAAATTCTATTAGATGAGGCCACGACATTCACATTCTTCTCTCTTAGTAAAGGCTGGACATTAAGAGCAGACGGTGTGTTGGTGTGTAAGCGGTGTGAATAAAATGACACACAAAATGAAAACAAACACACACACACAGATGCATTCTCATGCTCTGGTTTGGTGCTACGTGTCTCAAGGCACTACTCTGCGGCCCCTCAGGGCGCGCTGACCAGTGCAGTGTGTATGTGTGTTTGTGTGCCTAAGCCCGCTGAGAATTACACTGTGTGTGTACTCGGACGCAAGAGGAGGAGCAATGGCCCTCGGGAAGCAGCTGAGTTCTGACCTGCTCCGTTCCATGACCTCATCTCCTTACCCCAAACATCGCCGTGTCCTCCCCCATCTGTCAGCTCCATCTGGGCTCATAGTCATGAGGGATTTTTGAAGTAGTTAATACATTTGATTTAGAACAAATTACTTCCACAGTGGCTCAGATCTACGCGTGCTTTGCTTTTCTATTATTGTTTGATGATTGGAAAACGCTGTTCTTGTTTTGTGCGACTACAAAGACAGGAAGCAATTTTTGCTGCCAGGATTTCTTATAATTGCTCCGCCTTCGAGCTCATTGAGTGCTTATTTTCTATAGATGAACAAGTTTGAATTGACTTTTGCATTGGTTGCTCAGTCATTATTTTGTATTTCCAAAAGCTCCATTAGCGAAGGGAGAAGTGCTCCCCATTTCACTGCCAAATCTGGCATCTCTTTAATAACACTAACCTCTCAAAATGAGTGTGTTAATGATTAGTACTCTGCTCGGGGAACTGTTTCAAATCAATATGTGGCTTTCAGATTCGGCCAGGGTGGTTAGCAATACTTTGGTTAGCTTTTGGTAGACTGGTGTGACTCTGCTGCATCGTTCATCACAAGTTTGGTAACCAAGTTTGCCAGATTTAAGTCATTTTTGGTCATTCCTACTTTAAAGCAGCATCAATCTATTGGTACATGTATTACCCTCTGATAATGATACGTCACTACAACATGAATCAGCCATGTTAACGTGTGCACTCATGGGTCTGTAAGGTGCATTGGATATTAACAAGAACTTTCTGTCTGTGTTAGCGGGTCGTACCGTCTTTGGCGACTTCCTGAGGCTGGAGTACAGCGAGGAGAACATGGACTTCTGGGTTGCCTGTGAGGACTACAAGAAGTCTGCACCTTCTGAGCTGGTGATCAGAGCCAAGCACCTCTACCTGCATCATGTTGTGGCAGATGCTCCTAGTGAGGTAAAAAACATCTAAAGTGTGAGGAGGGTGTATCCATAAAACTGTAACGGTAACAAAATAATCAAAATGGTTTCAAAGCTTGAAAAACACTTGAAAAGTTATTACCATAAAGCTTAATCTTAATTAATGCAAGTGCACACTCTCCTTCAATGAAGTGAATACTTGAAGCTGATTGTGACCACAAAGCTATGGATATGCTGACACACTACTAGGCCTACTAATGGTTATTATTATGAGCACTTCAGTCCATCGGGTTTACGCTTAATTGAAATAAAATGGTAAATAAAACATACAAAGTGGACCTCAAAGGGTATTTTGTTCCACATTTCACCCAAGCTTATCATTTTGCAATAACAATGGTTATGGTAATGGTTTTGCAATAACAAAACTTGCCAAAATTCTATTCTTTTTCTTTTGAAACCATATTACTTTAGTTAAATGTATTATTTATTTCCCAAAAAGCCAAATGGCTCCAATACTTTTGGTTGTTTAAGGCATTGGAGGAGCGATAAAACATTACATTCTGCTTTCCCGAGTAGGCGAACTTCATTGGATGAGCTCATGCTCTTGAAATGTAAACCGTTTTTGTTTTAGTATCTTAACCCAGTCTTTCATTCTGAAGGTCAACTTAGATGCTGCGACCCGAGAGGAAACGAGGTTGAACCTCCAGAACACCTGCCCATCCTGTTTCAACGAAGCTCAAAAGATGATTTACACCTTGATGGAGAGAGACTCCTACATGCGCTTTCTCAACTCCAAACTGATCCAAGATCTGCCTCAGAAAGGGACGACCAGTGCTCTGAAGAAGAAGGACAACTGTGAGAGGCACAAGCAGGCGATAACTGGCAGCACCTAAACAGCAAGTGAAGGTGCCAAAACTCTCCACCGGTGTTTACTGACCAGTGAACACTGGTAAAATGATGTTTGTTTCGTATTTATAGAATAGTTAGTATAGTGGTTTAGAAGGTGACTTTTAGTCTATGGTAGTTGTTGTATATTCACTTGCAGCCCTATCTCCTAAAAATGATGCTCGCATACAACGAACCAGCACTGTGAACAGCCTGACGCGGGAATCATTTTGTCGTGGGTAGCGTTTGCTTTTGAGGCATCACAAATCCGTGCAGGGAAGAGGTCGGGGTGATGGATGAGTCAAAATAACATGTTAACCATGTGTTTGGACCAGCTGTTCCCAGAGAAATGGGCTTCCCTCGAAGCGAAACGGAGAGTGCAGTTTAGTAGTATGGGAACATTACCGTGTAGGAGACGGGGTCGCTACTTATGCGTGTATCTGAAATAATAATATAATATTCCGTCTGAATAATGTTTCCAAAAGGTTGAGAGTGACTAATATTATAATAATAACCTATAATAATCGTAATGATATGTTCGTATTTGATTTCTAACGTAAACATACAGAGAATGTATAAAATGTTTGCTTGTGACCTGCTTCCGGGTCACGGACAGGTTCTATTGATACAACAGAAAATAATCTAAAGCTACCTCCACCCAACAGACACAGCCTACAACCATACTGCCAGTGGAACCTCTCGACTCCTGAACAGTGTGAAGGATTTGTATTTGTTTGAGTAATAATGAAGTAATCTCATTATCTTCAATGTAATATATTAAGTTCTTTATAAGAATGAGCCAACTTAACTGTAATTGATGAGAGCACAGACACCAAAATCACAAACTGACTGATAAGCGCTGTAAAAGTAAAGATGATTAAATCTATCATATATATACAGTATACACACACACACACACACACACACACACACACACACACACACACACACACACACACACACACACACACACACACACACACTTCATCCATACTACTTAAGTGCTAATCACATGATCAAACAACAGCAGGCGGATGATGTGAATGCCTGTGTTCTCGTCGCCTCGAGTAAGTACGTTATTGATCGGAAAAATTGAGCTGCTTTAGCCTATGTCAAATGGTAACTATAGTAACAACCGGCTGTGCTGTGCAATTTTTGCCGTCGTCAATTGTGCAGGCTGCTTAATAGTGTGTACTAGTGATGTCCAAATGAAGCTTCGTGAAGCATTTTCTTTATTTTCTGAGCCCAATAGATGGCGCTCTCTGTTCAACAAAGGGTTGAAGGCCGATATATTTCCATTGCTTTCAACCCTTTGTTGAACAGAGAGCGCCATCTATTGGGCTCAGAAAATAAAGAAAATGCTTCACGAAGCTTCATTTGGACATCACTAGTGTGTTCTCTTTAATTTCATAAACTTTGGTGGCCTCGCATACACAAAATGTTTGATCAAAATGAATACTGTGATGATAGAAAACTGCATGAAGATATTTGTTAAATGATGCCGTTGTGCTGTTTATATTATTTCTGTGACTGTTCACAAATAAAACGGTGCGTTGGATAATAAGTATTTTGTTTGGAGAACCTTTTTTTCCCACACATTCAAGAAGATCATTGTTCAGTGTGTTCAAAGTGAACTAACAATATTATGTTGATCATGAATTGATTCAAAGGGGGCGTTCACACCAGACGCGATAGACGCAAATTGAGCGGCAACTCTACATTGAAAATCAATGTAAATGGCGCGATGATAGGCGGCGGCGCGAATGGAGCGTCTGGCGCGATGAGACGCGGCGCGAATGAAGCGTCTGGAGCGTCTGAAGCGACGCAAATAAAGTTGAAAATATCGAACTTTTCAGGTGGCATCGCGCCGCGACATCCAATCAGCAACAAGTTCAAGCCGACGACGTCAGATGGACAGGCGCTCCGCAGCTGAGATGGAGCGCCTGTAGTTGGTGTCCAGGCGGGAGATCCTGGTACCGACCCGAGTTAACAGGTCCTCGAACTGGGCTCCGGTCAGCCTGAGGTACCGCCGGAACCGGTCGTCATCCAGACGGAGCTCCTGGAGGAGACAATGAAATTCCCCCAGCTCCGTGCGTCTCCGGAGGACTTCATGAACCCAGACACGACGGCGGGTGGTTTTCCGGTGTTTCTGGGACTTGTAGCCTACAGCAGGTACAGTGCCAGCCAGTGCCAGCCATGAGAGAGCGGGTTGAGAAATAACGGTTCAAAAATGATCGTCATGCGCGAATGACACGAATGACACAAATAGTCCAAAATGATCAAGCGGCGCGATACAAGCGTCCCAAGCGATTGTATTCGCGTCTATCGCGTCCGGTGTGAACGCCCCATAAGGGCTGTAGCCTATAAATGTTTCTGATATTTCTGATCTAAGAGCACTATACGACGGCGTATTAGGGCCACTATAGGAAAAAAAGGTGGGCAATATTCTGAGAAAAAAAGTCGCAAATTTGCTTGTTTAAAGTCGCAAATTTGCTAGTTTATTACGATGCTAACAACGGCATTTATGCTAGTTAACTTCCGTTGAATGTTGCTTTTATCTTTCTAATTAATCCTTCCCGTATTAATTATAAAAATAAAAGTAACATTCATGGGAAGTTAGCTAGCATAAATGCTGGTTGTTAGCATTGTAATAAACTAGCAAATTTGCCACTTTAAACTAGCAAATTTGCTAGTTTTAAAGTCGCAAATTTGACACTTTAAAACTAGCAAATTTGTAAAAAAAATTCTCTGAATATTGCCCACCTCTCGGCTCGTTTTTTCCCCCTACAGTGGCTCTAATACGCCATCGTACTAGTGTCTCTCTTCTACTATCTATTCTTTTTATTTTATGATCCTGACATCAACTTTACTTCTCATTATTAGTATCATCTCATTATTATGTTGAGATAATTTTTCCCTTGAAGAAATTTGTAAAAACAAGTTTCACGATCTTGACATAACACAGACTCATAATCACACAGTATTAATCAGATCCGAGGCGGCCTCTGTAATCTCTGCAGATTATAAATGATTACCAAACCAGCATAATTATGAAATAATCACCAGAACACTCTGGAAACAAAATATCATATTGTGTCACAATTCAAATCCAAATCTATGACTATGGCCATTTTGTTGAGAAGAACTTTTAATCTAATTGACATCTGACGGAAACAACCTCATAGGTATTGATTTATTTTCATCAACAGTGTGATAGTTGTGGCTCGTCCGTGTCTAAAATGGGTTCACTCCGAGGGTTTATTCGATTAGACGTACCTCCACTGTTTACTGCAACTGTATTCACACTCACGGCCTGACTCCATGCCTATTTAAGGGCAACATATTTGGACCATGACACACTATGCAGTAAATACACTTGTTTGAATCTAATCTTCTGCAAATCTAACTTTAACAGACAGGGAGAGGGCAGTAAATATTTACTGTCGGATAATTCCCTCCGCCTGCTTTGCTGCTTAGAATAATTGCAGTGAAAGCTGTGCCATTTGTAGCACATTTCCTCCTGAGGAAGAGTTATAGATACATAACAAAATACATTTATGGATACTGTACAGGCTCAAGTACACATTCTCATTTCTGTCTGATATACTACTGTGTGTCATATATATTACTGTATATGATTCTAAGTATTCTTGGATTCTGCAGCTTAAACACAGGTGTATTCAAGAAAGCCGTAAATCCACTGGGGCCGGTGCGGTTGTGTGAATTCTTATCTGTAGTGTAGGAGTAGTTAGGAGGGCTGTGTGAGGGAGCCAGCAGCTAGAATTTGGACACATTTTGGACTGTAGCTATAAATGTAACACATTTTTAGTGATTTTATTCAGAAACCCTTTCTGTTATATTATTTGAAATCCTCATAACATACTGATAGCAATAAATAAATGAAATGCTCTGACATGAAAATAAAAGTCATCTGTGGCTGTGGCAGGACTGTAAAAACCCTGTCCAATCAAAATCACCAGGCCGGAGAATATAATTGGATGGCCTGCCTGTCTGTCAATGCTTACTTCCTGATTGCACTCTGTCGATTTCGAGCACTCGTTTGGTGTTCAGGGGGGGCGGCTTTGAACAGAGGTCTGAACGAAGGGGGCTGGTATTTTTCAGTTCGCCGATGCGTTCAAAGTCAAAGTCTCTGTGTTTTTTCCAAATGACCTACTCTGCCTTAAAGCATTTGTAAGTCTAACTAAAAGTTACTAAAAGAATACTGCAGTGCAGCGATGAGAATAGCTGGAAATCTTAGTGAGGTGACAGAAGACTTTGGTAAACATATCCATTCTCTGTATAACTGTCCTACTTTTCTGAGTTGAATTAACTTCTGTGAGCTGTGATGCTCATCTGCTTCCCATCTATTTAGAGACCAGACATGTTTGTCAGGCATAAACAGACCACTGAACCGTTTTGTTTCTTCCAGTACCCGCTCTGTGTTGTGATCGTGGGAATGGATTGTAACGCAACTTAAAAATCGGGACCTTCACCGACTTTATTGGTGGTCTGTAAATGCCTTGAGCTGATTTTCATGTCAAGTACTCTGGATGGTTTTGCCAGCAAAACCCAAAGGATATTCTGTTCGTGCTCCCGAGTGCCTTTCTTCTCTTCAGCTCCGTTACAGCACCAAAAGTATGTAGTTAGAACGTAGTAAAATACTGTATTTAGTGGATAATAGCATCATGTGTCTGGACTCCCAGGGTACACAGAGTACGAGGACTTGCCAACAATGGTGTGCTGACAGCGGTGCGGTTTTCTGAAAATTACCTTTACAAGGGGCAGATAATAGCACATATATAGAGGCTGTGACTACATAGGTAAGTACGGTATGATCAAACGGCTCTACGAGTTGGTGTTAAAATCAGACCTTAAAGAGGACTTTGTGCCACAGGAAGTCAGTCGGAAAACAAAATACATTTCAGTAAGGAAGAAATAATAGTCCCACTCACCAGCTCCTGTGTGTACAGAGGGAGATGTGACAAAGAGGAACACATCTGCAGCATTTCATGTAGGGGTTATGTTATATAAGACTTCGCCTGCAGCTGTAATATTAACCAGAGTCTATTCAGGCTGGACACTCAGGCCTGATCTCCGCTTCATTCACTGTTAACCTGCTTATCGCTGGATGTTTTCTCCTGGCTTCCTAACGCCAAGCAGCTGCGAGGCCTGCTAATTAAAACCTGGCAGGAGAATCTGGTGCTATAATGTGATCAGTCATGCAAGGAAGCACGTACACACACACACACACACACACACACACACACACACACACACACACACACACACACACACACACACACACAAAGTCACTCCTCTCCACATCATGGACACTTGGGGCTGCATGTCCAGATCTCTGGTGTATTGTGTTGGGAGGTTTTGATAATAAACACTGCAGGGGTGAAATGATTCATCTTGCTAAAGTGTCTGTCTTTTTTTGTTATTGTATTTTTGTTTGCGCTGGTGCAGGGTGCGAGTTACGGGGGAGCAGGGGGAGCCATGGCTCCCCTGGTGGCCACCTGAGCTCCCCTGGAAACATGATTTGTGAAATTTGGGGGGAGCTCTAAAATATTGATATGATTGCCAAATTAATTATATTTTGGCCATGGTTTTCCCTCAAAGGTGTAAAATAAGAGAAATAAAATTGTATTTTTAGTTCGTGATTCATGAAAAAAGTGTTGCCTGCTTGCACGTCGGAGGCGCTTGAAGCGTGGGGGCGCTGCCTGCAGGCCGCAGCTTCATGGTTGGTGCCGCTGGCTGCTCTTATCGCGTGTTTGGCTCTGTGTACAGCTATAGCCTATAGCCATGCGGCGTTCACACCGAACGCGATAGACGCGAATACAATCGCGTCAGAAGCGTGTATCGCGCCGCTTGATCATTTTGGACTTTTTTAGCGTCATTCGCGCCATTCGCTTCATTCGCGTCATTCGCTTCATTCGCGCATGACGCTCATTTTTGAGGGGAGCCGGCGGGTCACGTCGGCGGACCCTCCTCCTCCGCCTCGGGGTACCCGATGCCAGAGTCCGTGAGCCTCCTCCGGGAGCCACGTCCCTCGCACCTCTCCCCAGAGTCGGGGCCACATTCGACCTCAGATCAGATGAGACAATTAACCCGCTGAATTTAAGCATATTACTAAGCGGAGGAAAATAAACTATCTAGGATTCCCTCAGTAGCGGCGAGCGAAGAGGGAAGAGCCCAGCGCCGAATCCCCGTCCGACGGGCGGGCGGACGTGGGAAATGTGGCGTACGGAAGACCGATTGCCCGGTGTCGCGCGGGGGCTTGAGTCCTTCTGTCATCTGTCTGTCGGCTTGAACTCGTCGCTGATTGGATGTCGCGGCGCGATGCCGCCTGAAAAGTTCGATATTTTCAACTTTATTCGCGCCGCGTCAGACGCGCCATTCGCGCCGCGTCAGACGCGGCATTCGCTTCATTCGCGTCATTCGCGCCATTCGCGCCATTCGCGCCGCGTCTCATCGCGCCAGACGCTCCATTCGCGCCGCCTCCGCCTGAATCGCGTGTCATCGCGCCATTTACATTGGTTTTCAATGTAGAGTCGCCGCTCAATTCGCGTCTATCGCGTTCGGTGTGAACGCCCCTTCTCATGTGATGTATGATGTGATGATGATCGATCGGGTGTTTCATGTAAATATTGTACATAGACCTATGGTGTGCGTGCAACGGATTTTCTCTTTATAATAGGCATATGCTGTTGCTATTAATGACAGGATCAGCATTTAAACTTTGCCCGCCTCCAAAAAAAAAAATGATCGCCCGCCCCCAGCCCCGGCTCCCCCGGACACCGTGGTATAACTCGCACACTGCGCTGGTGCTAAATTAACCTTGCATAGCAGATTTATGATCTATTATCGGACATTTATATAACGATATTGGTTTTAAGAATAAATGTCTGTAGGCTAAGTGTTAGGTCCTCATCTGAGTAAAGTAGTAGCTGTTCAGCAAGGATACCTTAAGTACAACAGTATATGATCAAAGTGCTACAGGTAAGAACATAGAAGAATGGGGGGGTTTCTTGAGGTGAGTCTTGAGTCTTTTGCGGAAGATGGCAAGTGTCTCTGCTGTCCTGACATTGGTCGGGAGTTCGTTCCACCACTGAGGCGCCAGAACAGAGAAGAGTCGGGACTTTGCTGAGCGACATTTGTTTGATTTCAGCGATGGTGGTACCAGCCGGCCAGCGGAAGTAGAGGAGCGAAGAACAGTTCTCCTTAATGCCTACTGAGGAAGCCTCCTCCATCCTGATGTCCTCACTCTCCTCTTCTTTGGACACTCTCTGTCCCCCAATCTCACGACCTGCGCGATCATCTCCCTCCCCTCCCTGGCTGTCCGAACCTCTGCGAACCAACAGATCATTGTTGCGAGCGTCAGAGAGAAAATGGAATAAATTGGGCCAGCACGAGGACCTTGCTCACTACCACCACCTCCTCTCTGACTTCACCTCAACTGTTTCGGCAGCTAAATCTGCCTTCTACCTGGCAAAGATCAACTCTTCTGCCTCCAACCCCAAGAAACTCTTCTCCATGTGCTCCTCCCTCCTCACCCCTCCTCCCCCTCCCCCGCCTTCCTCCCTTACTGCTGATGACTTTGCAAATTACTTTACCAAGAAAGTAAATGACATCAGCTCCTCATTCACGCCTATTCCCTCCCAGAAAACATCTCCCCCAACTCTCAACTCTGATGGCCTTACCAGCTTTAGCCCCCTCACCTCTGAAGACGTTCACGCACTTGTTACATCTAACCGTGCCACCACCTGCTCCCTTGACCCGATTCCCGCCTCTCTTCTCCAGGACATCTCACATGACATCTTGCCATTCCTCACCACCCTGATCAACTCCTCCCTCACCTCAGGTGTCATTCCAGCGGATTTTAAGACGTGAGGCCTCTCCTTAAAAAACCCACCCTAGACGCTACTGACATGCAAAGCTACAGACCTGTTTCTCTTCTTCCATTCCTCTCTAAAACCTTGGAACATGCCGCCTACAACCAACTGTCATCCTATCTCTCACAGAACAACCTCCTTGACCCTAATCAATCAGGATTCAGGACTGCTCACTTCACTGAGACGGCCCTCCTCACAGTGACCGAGTCCCTGCGAGACGCCAGAGCCTCATCCCACTCCTCCGTTCTCATTCTCCTCGACCTATCTGCTGCATTCGACACAGTCACCAACCAAATCCTCCTCTCCACTCTGGCTGAACTTGGCATAACTGACTCTGCTCTCACCTGGTTTACATCATACCTGACAAATCGCACCTTTCAGGTCACATGGAATGGCTCTATGTCCAAACCCTGTTCTCTGGACACGGGTGTCCCTCAAGGCTCAGTATTAGGACCGCTTCTGTTCTCACTATACACCAGATCACTACATTCTGTTATTACATCACATGGATTCTCCTACCATTGCTACGCAGATGACACCCAGCTGTTCCTCTCTTTTCCCCCAACCTCTGACACTCACATTGCAACTCGCATCTCGGACTGTCTGGCTGACATTTCTGTCTGGACAACTGCACATCACCTCAAGCTTAACCTGAATAAAATCGAACTCCTCTTCATCCCAGGGAAAGACTGCCCTCGCATGGACCTGTCCCTCACTGTCGAGGGCATCACAGTATTGCCGTCGTCAACTGCGAGGAACCTGGGTGTAATCCTCGATGACCAACTATCCTGCACCCCCAACATCACTGCTGTGGCCCGATCCTGCAGATTTGCCCTCTACAATATCCGCAGGATTCGGACCTTCCTCACAAAGGATGCAACCCAACTCCTGGTCCAAGCACTGGTCATCTCCCGCCTTGACTACTGCAACTCTCTCCTGGGAGGACTCCCGGCCTCTGCGATCTAACCATTGCAGCGTATCCAGAATGCTGCAGCACGCCTTATCTTCAATCTACCCAAATTCTCCCATGTAACCCCCCTCCTCCGTGACCTCCACTGGCTCCCTGTTGCAGCACGCATCCAATTCAAGACGATGGCACTGGCCTTCAGGGCCATCAATGGAACGGCACCCATCTACCTTCAAACACTGGTCAAACCTCATGCCCCGAAGCGAGCACTTCGCTCCTCTATTTCAGCTGGCCGGCTGGTACCACCATTGCTGAAATCAAACAAATGTCGCTCAGCAAAGTCCAGACTCTTCTCTGTTCTGGCGCCTCAGTGGTGGAACGAACTCCCGACCAATGTCAGGACAGCAGAGTCATTTGCCATCTTCCGAAAAAGGCTCAAGACTCACCTGTTCAGACTTCACCACGACTCTACATAGCATGACCCACTAACACCCCCCCCACACACAAAAAAACAACAACCCTTACCTATAGCACTCTGATCATAGCACTGTTGCTCCTAAGGTACTACTTTACTCAGATGAGGACCTAACACTTGTTCTATTTTAGCTCTTTATCGGCAATGATACATTGTGGTTTCTTTGTTTCCTTCTTTTGACAAATGTACTTATTGTAAGTCGCTTTGGACAAAAGCGTCTCCTAAATGACCTAAATGTAAATGTAAGTGCTCGCTTCGGGGAGTGGGGTTTGACCAGTGTTTGAAAGTAGATGGGTGCCGTTCCATTGATGGCCTTGAAGGCCAGTGCCAGAAACATGTATACAAAAATATTATGTCAAAACTTGAATGCATAATTATGCAACTGTAAAACGTTTTTTCTTCCGCTTAGAATAATGAATAGAATCAGGAAACCAGCCAGTGTGTAGTGATCCAAAACACTTTCACTCCCATTATCCCATTCCATTATCCCTTTTTGTACCGTTCTGAAAGAAGAAAGCGCCAGGCAACAATGAATGCACTTTGTTTTTTTTGGGCCAACAACAGCCACACGGCAGTTCACGGAGGACTTCTTCACTAATGGAGCCCGGATTGAGGCAGGATTTTGAGCTAAGCTGATCGAAACAATGTTTTAAAAATCCATTCAATTTATGGTGGCCTGCAGACTCTTTGACAGAGCCATCTAAAATTAGGTAACGTGCTATTGCTACTTAGAATTTCTACTTTTGGCTGTAGGTATAGAACTTTCATTGAGAAACTGCTATGTTTTTAGTTCTTTCCTGGAAGTGGGATGGAGTCTACTTCAGATTACAAAAATAGATGGTGTTTTATAGCTGCATCAAAGACCTCGTCCAGACATGTCCAGTGTGCAGCAGCAGGGACACTTTTGTGTCCTTCAGTCAGCTATGCTCCCACTGCCAGTACACCAGTAAATTGGCGGAGCTGGAAACCTTCATCTGTCTGCAGACATGTTCATTAGAGTCCATAATTGTTTGGATACATGGCATTAAAAAATCCTATGGCATCTGCTGGCTGACAAGTAAAGAGCTTAAGTAGGCTTGCCTATTTCTTCTTAAAAATTATGTATATTAAATGTATATCATATCACAGGTGTTTAATTTACAGACCTCCATATTTTTGGTTTGGTCCTGCCGCCAGTAGACTACCGTCCTGCTTTTGATCTGTTATTGTAGGGTGTAATGTTATGCAACTGGTGTGTGCGTGTGTGTAGTGTGTGTGTGTGTGTGTGTGTGTGTGTGTGTGTGTGAAGTTTTGATTATTTTGCTGATTGACGTATGTTAAATAAAGGGTTCTTTAATTTGAAAACCGTCTCTTGCCCCTGTGGTATATCGAACCTGTGTGACCTCCTTCATAAAAAGTTACCTTAGAATTTCCTGGGGGTGAAATTACCCCAGGTGGCGTTGTTGCAACTCTAACTCCTTAACCATCATGCCACAATAGTCGGAGCAGTTTGTGAGTAATCGGTGCAGGCTTGCTGTTGAAGGGGGGTTTCCTCCATGTGAACGTGCAAACAGAGTAGGGAGATGGTGGTGTAGTTCGGAAAAGGCCCCATGAGTCTGTTGAGTGAGTGTTACAGAGACACGGCGCTTGATTAGACATTGATGTGCAGCTGAGCAGGCAGGAAGCATGTCAGCAGGATGATTAGCTGATAAGGAGCAGGTGTGATGGACAGAGAGGGAGGCTGGTGGGCAGGTGAGAGATGACTGGATCTAAAAAATAAGACTGGAGCAACATTAGGTGCGTTTCCATCAGCTGTTTAGATGCGCATCTAGATGTATCGCATCGGAAAATGATGATGGAAACGCCGTGATTCGCATTAAAATCCCCTGATTCGCACAAAATGAAATACGCTCGCTATGGCCGGGTTTTGGTTGATTCGAATGGGATGGAAACAGCTGTATGCGAATCAAGTGTGACGTAGCGCACTTTCACCCCGACTGCTTCCGGTGTTTGCGGGTCACTCAGAAGACAACAACATGGCGGATAGCTCAAGATTTCTGTGGACGGAGGATGAGGTTATAAGTTTGTTAAGACTGGTAAAAGAAAAAAAAGAAACGCCACCATATATCAAGAACTGTGTGGGGAAATGCTTCAATTGGGGTTCGATAAACCATGGACGGCCTGCAGAAACAAGTGGAAAAGCCTCAAACAAAAGTACATGACAGAAAAACGGATGCTGAGCCGAAGTGGCTCGGGGTCGAAAACAAAATTTAAATATTTCAAAGAGATGGACGACATCCTTGGGCAGAGGCCGAGTGTTACATCTCTGTCGACGATGATAAACAGCAGCAGCAAAGGTCAGTAAGTTAAAGGTCTGCTAACGTTTAGGTTACCCTGTTTAGCTAACGGTTAGTTAGCTTGCTAACATTACTTCAGCCAACACCAGCTAGTTGTGTGGGTCATTTCACGTTACCCTTGGCTTTTCTGTAAGGTTAACGTTATGAGGAAAACCATTGTAAAACATCAAGACACCACATCAAAACACCGGCAGGAAGACGACGGAATGTTTACAGGCTGGTTGCCATGCCAACCCGCGGAAAATCTCGCGTGACTTAGAAAACTCGCGCGAATTTGTATTTGTCACCAAAGTCCGTTCTTTTGATGGAAACACACATGATTCGAATTTCTTTTAATGCGCATTTCCCAGTAATTCGAATCACTTTGGATGGAAACATGGCTATTGTCGCCACCGTGGGTTCCCAGAGGGCGGACTGTGTGAGAGATTAATTCCCACTGATGTCACACACGCTTTCAACACAAATAAAGAATTATTGTAACCATGTGTCTTCAGTCCACATTTATGTGTGTGTCAGCCATCAGAGGGCCTGCATGCTACTGCATATAAAGGGAGAGAGTGATTGAGACAACGAGGGCCATCTGTGCCAATCAACTCACCTAGCGCTGCTCATTAGCCACCCCCCACGCTGCAGCTGAGTGCTAACCACGCCCACCTTCGCTCCTCATTATAGAGTACACTCCACATTTATTGGGGGTCACCAGAAATATTTAATATTATATATTTTATGATAAAATATATACAGATGGATCAAAAGATTCACAAAATGGGCATTGTGGTATTGGGATATATATTCCAGAATTTAATCTGTAATCTGTACAGATTCCATGGCAGCTTTACAGATCACTCATCAAGAGAATATTTGATTATTGAAATTAAACATGTATTATTGCATCTCCGTGGAGTCATTGTTCAGTTTTGTTGGGTTCCAGCTCATAAAGGCATTAAAGGAAATAAAGAGGCTGATACAATTGCAAAACAGATGCTGGAAATCAAATATATAGGAATTAATGTTCCAATGGGGAAGGGTGAAGCCAAATCAAGATATTATCAAGGGCCAGTATTCTCCACTACAAAATGTTAATCCCCCAACCTTATAGGAAGTCTGATATCACCATGGCATTAAAGAACTCAGCCCGTGGACATGATGGCATTAAAAGCATCCTCATTAAAGAAACCATTGACTTCATCATCCAATCCCCCATGATCTACAAATTACAAAAGTTATACCAATGTTCAAATCAGGAATTCAGCAATTATCGGCCAATATCAATATATATATTATAATATATCTAAAATCTTGGAAAAGCTCATCTACTTTAGACTTTTTAATAATTTATCGGCTAACGACATATTATACAAACACCAATATGGCTTCCGTAAAAAACAGCTTTTACAGCTTGTGAATTACATTTCATCAGCTCTCGACAACAGAAAATTTGCTCTTGGAGTCTTCCTGGATTTGAGTAAAGCTTTTGATACGGTCAGTCATGATATACTCATTGCCAAACTCAATGAGTGGAGAATACAGCCCTGAGCTGGCTAACAAAATCTCTCATTAACAGAGAACAATGTGTACATGAATGTTTTTTCTTCTAACAAATCAAAGATTTTGTATGGTGTTCCCCAGGGATCAATCCTGGGTCCTTTATTATTTTTAATTTATATCAATGACATATCATGCGCTAATCTCCTTCCAGTTTTGTTTGCGGATGACACTTACCTCATAGCCTCACACGAAGACTTCAACACACTGATCAAAAATGTTAATGATGAATTATCTTCTGAAGAGAAATGGTTTCAACTGAACAAGCTGACTCTCAATGTGAAAAAAACTTCATGATCTTTTGTAACTTTGATAAATAAATACTATCCCAAAGAGCAAGCTAAACTCTATATAAACAATGCTGGAATTTAACTTGTTCAACAAACCAAATTCTTAGGGGTCATAATCGATAGTGGTCTCAAGTGGTCTAACCATATTGACCTAGTCTCCAAAGGATCTCCCACAGCTAAGATCAATTTCATCATACACTGTATTTAAAAACCAATTGAAGAAACATCTACTGTGTACCTGAAACTCCTTTTATTATTATATGTATAGCCTGCATGTCAAGTGAATTATGATATGCGTTAGGCGTCGAACTCTGTACAAGCCTGTATAGTCTTCGTTCCCGCCTTGCACAGATGTTGTAGTTTGTAGTAAACCAATAAATTAATTAATTAATAATAAACCAAAAAAAAAATCCATAATTATATAAAGATGGCAAAGGGAATGGGAGGCAGAATTTAATGCTTTAATAAAACACAGAAGAATGTGACAGGGAAAAGTGTTACTTCACTGAGTTTAAACAGAAGGGAAGAAGTGATCTATACCAGACTTAGATTAGGGCATACAGGATTGAACTTTACTTTAATGCCAAGACAAAGAAGATGTAGAACATGTACTTTTGCATGGGAGAAATATAATCATTGTAGAATAGTCTGGCAGGAAATGGAAGGAGAGAACTCAATACATGATATACTTGAAGAAAAGGGCAAGGGAGAGACTTAAAGCTGTATTTATTTTTCATAATAATACTGGTATATTGAAAAGAAAGATGTCTTTTTTAAATTAATACAAGCCTAGACTCTATGACGTTCATGGTATTACACACTCCTGTACAGTTGGTGGCGATATACTACAAAATAGTAATCTGCCAAGAGACAGAAGAAGAAGAAATTAGCATTAAGGATTAATCCAGTTGAGCTGTGTTATGCAATCTCCACTAGATACGTCCATCACCATGGAGACAGATGGGTGATTTACTCAGATAGGTAGTGAGTGATCCATACATCCCTGTTGAATCCTGCATTTGCAAGTGTCTTTGAAGTGGAACAGCCTGGTCATAGCCTTGTCTGTAATGCATTCCGTCTTCACATGCAGTCTCTGAAGGATGCGGTTGCTGAGATGGATCACAGCTACTGTCGTCTGACTCACGGAATTAAGACGTTGGTTATAAGCCTGCCATTTCTCCTCTTCTGCTATATGCGATGTTCTCATTTTGCGTAGCCCTCCCCAAGACAATTGTGATTGGTTGAAAGAAATAGAAACACGCCAGAGCGTTTATTCCCTGTCATAATGATAATGTGTGGAACCAGACCTTCCTTTAGCTCTGACAGCTCTGTGGAGATAAGTCTCGCTATGGAAGACTACTCTCACTCTGAAAAAGTGAGTAATTGAAATAGTGCTTTCTCTGTAACACCATTGAACAGTGTGAGGGTGTCCGTCCTCTACAGCAGCTGGTAAATCCACAAGGTCATTTAATTAGCTTTAATGCTATTTCTAGTGAAGATGCTTCACAATGACACAAGTCTCATGACTGGCTGTACGTCCATATTGGCTTAAATGTGGCTTTAAAAAATCCTAAACCAAGTTTGTAATTTCCAAATCAATCCAACGCAGCATGAAGTGCTTGGATTGTTATAAAACATCAACCAAAAAGTCATCATGATTTCAAGGAAATAAGAAAATTGTGCAAGCAACACTTAATATTGATTGGTACTTTTCACCATCGCCTTCTTTATGTTTTGTAGTTTTGTGACTTCCGAGCTCTCAATGCGGCTGACCCCACATTTGGTAATGTGTGTTTTTTTTGGACTGGATACAATCTTAATTCAGTTTGCTTATGTTTATTTGAGTACAAGGATAAAACAAAAAGAAAGAAAACCCACAACACTGACGAGGCTTGCCGACATGGATACAACCAAGACTGTTACACAGATGGTGTAATTAAAGCCGCAGGTCCTCAGATAGAGTCCGAGACCGGATGGTCCTCTCGGCCACCTTTATTTTTCATCTTTCTGCATTGTGCAGTGGCTCTTGTTTGACCTCATCCCAATTACTCCATCAAGTAATTTGGGGTTTTTGATGGTTTCAGTGATAAATTGCTTTTGCCACATCAGACATTTTAGCTCCAAACAAGACATGACCCAAGTTGCAGATGTTTTTTTTTTTATTCACCTGCAAGCATGAGTTCATATACTTGTTTACCCATTTCTTTTTGGTCAGCCGTGGCCCTAAGCTTCATACTATGACGTTCTAAGTACTCCTATGATGGTTTCTACTTTTTAAAATAAACTTCCGCCTTCACAGGGAAAAACACTTCAGTTCAGGAGAAGTGCGTGGTTGATATGAACTTGGCTGACTAACAACTTACTTTTTTCCTGTGAGTAGCGACTCATAAGACTAATAACACGCACTACACACTTGACAAAATGTCATCGCTTTTTAGCTTCACACGGAACACAAAATTCTGTCTCCTGGATGGTATTCCTGTTTGTTTGACTCATCCACCCATCTCGCTCTTCAGTTGCTCCGACCATTTAATCACAACATGGAGACTTTGCATTGGAGTCTGAAGGCCCGGTGCATCGGTCACAGATGCCAAAAAGCCCAACTGATGAGTTGGGAGTTGGGTTGTTATTCCTACAAGACATAATCTCTCACCCTCCACATTCCCACAAATAATTTCTCATTTTACAAAGGGAACTAGTCAGTGCATTTCTGTTGGCAGTGAGTAAGCAATGCCAATCATAGTGTGTAGATTTGGCAATTAACTTACCTTCTCTCTTGAGTAAACAGTTCATGGGTATCGGTTCTGTCTCAGACTTTGACCAACTTTGGGGCGGACTGCGGAAGCCTGTGGATGAAGCTCTCTCTCACCGGGGGAAATTATAGAATGTTCTTTATTTTCTCACATATAAACAGATCATTCCTTTCTTCAAAGAGTAGTCCTGAAGGCCTGAGAAATCTTGTTGCCAACGACTAACAGAGCATTACTGTCTTAATGAGGAACTAAGTGAGCAATCAGCTTCCCATGTGCTCACAGATCCTGCTGCACCCACACAACTGCCTATAAATGACGCCTGAGTAAACGTAAACAGTAAAGTTTTATGATCCATCAACATAGACTTCAGACTCCAGGGACTACAAATCTGGTTTTCCCACGTCTAAATGGCAACATGACATCTTTCGACGTAGATGTCTCTCCCACAGGTTGAAAACTGAATCCCAAAAACAGACAACCATATTTAAACATATCTTTAGATATAGCATAGCATTTCTTATCTCATGTCTGGTCCTGCTTTTTCAACAGATGTGAAAATGTGTCAGGTCTGTTTGTGCTTAAAGGGCTCATCATTATTACTGGCACAGCAGAGGAAACTTTATCATGAAAACTTTATGATTCATGCAGTCTTTTCAGAGTAAAAGTCTTCATCTTCTGGCACATTTGGAAAAAAATCAGGTTGCGTATCAGGTGAAATTTAAAAAAGGAGATTCTTAGATTGTTTGTATTACTACTTTGTTTTAAGAAGAGTACACTACTGTTTATCATTAAATATTTATACTGTTTGGCATTTTATTTTTGGCTTGTTATGTGACCATACATGTAAAAGCAATAAGCTACAAATAAATAAATACATAAATAAATAAAAGTTTGTCCGAAATGTCACTAACCTCCTTTTGGGACCGAAGGCATCTGACCTTTTCCATCTCTTTCTCGGAACTGCGGTAGTCCGGGATGTGTCCACGCAAGCCTCTGACAGTGTTTGTGTTGGCAGCCGGCCCCTCGGCCGCATCTGCTTCCGTTCTATTTTTCACTCATCTCTTGACATTTTTTTTAAAGTGGCATACTCTTCAAATGCTGCTTTGATCTTTAAAACAATGACTTAACTCTAAGGAGCAATTTCAAATAAAGCGAACAGCTTTATCCACTAATCTGTTTTCTTTGAGCCGTTTCCCTTTAAGAGTTTGGAGGATTTCCCTTTTAGTTTGTTTTGATCCAAAGATAATTCATTGAAGGTTATTTGAACAGCCTTTACTCCACTCCTTTTACATGTTTAACTAACTTTCCCAGGATTTGACGTATTTTCCAAAAAGGGTTCTTAGATTCAGACGATTATACATATAAATATTATAAAAGGTCCCCCTGAATCCTTAACACTGCACCTTTTGAATAATTAAAAGTTACTTGGTATTGCATATCCACAGACATGCTTATAGATCAGTGAGGCTGACAAGCTAACATCCTCATATGACAATGCTAACAAGCTGACCTTTAGTATGTTTACCGTCTTCTCTATTTTAGTTTAGCATGTTAGCATGCTAAACTAAAATACAGAATACTGCAGCTGAGGGAAATGGGTCTACTATGTCGAGTAGTAAAAAATTACCAGAGAGTTTCACAAATAAAACGTGACCTGTGGGATTTGGAGCTCAAATATCAAAATGCAACTGTTTTTCCATATGTCCCCATTTTGTTTATCTTGTAGCATGTTCATGAGTACACATGGGATGCGATACACATTCCTTACAATGGTGTCATCAAGAGATGGCGGTAAGGTCAGGGAAGAAGAAGATGGCTAGCAAGTAAAAATGGAAAACAGCATTTTCAGAGTTCATTTGAGTTCTCTCAAACTCAATTAAGACTCAATCATGGGTTGCTTCTCATGTGCACACATTATGAATAGGCATCTAATGAAGACAAACAAAGTGACAATTGTAAGTCAGGTGTTTCCTCTTTTATAACAGTGAAGATATTCTGGGAATAATCCTTGCCAGCTCTCCATTTAGAGAATGATGTTGTTTTTTAAGAATAACTTAAGACACAATTGGTTGTAAATGGTTGATATTTACACGTAAAAATAAATACATCTTCAGGAATTGTATGCATATATATTTTTATGTGGTCAACTCCAGAACGTACATGCAAGGCTACATTGATTAATGCATACTCAGCACTTTTAAAGCCCTTATTGATCTTTCGGTGATGTGATTGACTTGTATGACACTTAAAGGTAATGACACCAGACTGACTAATCTGTGCCATAATAAACCCTTGTAAGTGCTGTTTAAATATAAATCAGATTTATTTTCTCGGATTTGTTGGTTGTTCCAATTCCTTTTTAAGAAGAAGATCAAATACGTGGCACTCCTGATCAATAGGATTTACTTGGAATATTTGCATTTTAGGGACCAATAAGGACTTATAAAATTCTGAATATCTAGATAACAATATTCTTATTTTGGTTACATATGCTTTTGGTTGATAAAAAAGCATTAAAGAGTAAATATAATCACGTTTTATGATTGCTACATTCAACTAAAACATTGCACACCAACACCAAATCCACCATCACTTCAGTCTACATCTCAATTTAGTGTAAGTTAAGTGAATACCAGTGTTTTGTTACAGCAGGTGGTGAATAATAAGTTGTGGTTGAAATTGTGAACCTGGAGAATCAGAAAAGTGAAAAAGCACATCAGATTGACCAACTGTTACTACTCTGTATACTTATTCGTATTTCCTTTGACTTTAGACTTAAATTTGTACTCCATGGCTTGTTATTCAAAGACCACAATAAAATGATTCTCTATAACCAGCATGGTATTGTTCAGTGCTGCAAACCTGCAAGTTCTCCTCCCCATGTTTTTCCACTGGTGAATTAGCACTAAAACCAGGTCTGGACCTTATTAGTAACGCCGCATGGATACTTCCAACTCTGCTGTTGTCACATGGGGACACATGAAGACCTTTCTCTGTTAAAACCACTGCTCTGTTCACTTCTCTGTTTTTGAGATTCCCTCCTACTTGATGTTCCCATCTTAGCAACATGCGGTTTAGTGGTAGCCAAGCTGACCACTGAGTCAACGAGCCAGCACTGTTCTCAAGGTTTGAGTTTGGAGAAAACCCAAATTTACCGACTGTGAGAGTGGAAGAGCCAAAAAGGAAGTAATATGATCATTACGTGTGCAGTGATGGTCAACTATGTGACAGATTCTATTATTTAAATGACCTACTATTTGCTAATTGCTGGAAATAATTTAATTCCTCAATGGTTTTCTCTCAGACAGGAAATGTTATAGGCCATGTCCTTTCCAGGCACTCCAAATAATATCTTTAATTCTTCTTGGGAAAATAACAAAGTACTTATAAATCACTCTGACGTCTGTGTGAATATGATGTTTTTAGGATTTTAATGTCTGTTTATTTTAGGTGAGTCGTTTGAGGTCAAGCTATTTTTTTTCTGGTTTTAATTTTAGTCATATTTGAATTGCATTCATTTTGATTTAGTTTACAGTGGGACCCCTAGTAAGGGTTTGTTTACTAGGGAAATCTACATCAGTTTTAAATTAGAGCATTGGTCGTTCTTAGACCTCATGAGCATACTTTGAGTAAGATGAATTGAATTTAACTTAAGATGGAGTTGTATTTTGTTTATAGAAACTCATTGGTATCTGTTTTGATGTGTACATCTGCTGTCTCTGTACTTATATCTTTATGTGAGAACCGACATGTTTTTTGAGGAGAGAGAATAATTGTTGTCAGTGGAAGGTCCTCACTAGTTTGTGTGTGTGTGTGTGGAGTGAGTGTGTGTGTGTGTGTGTGTGTCTCTGTGTGTGAGTGTGTGTGTGTGTCTGCGTGTGTGTGTGTGTGTGTGTGTGTGTGTGTGTGTGTGTGTGTGTGTGTGTGTGTGTGTGTGTGTAGTTTGGGGTGGGGAGGTATAGGGCCATTTCAAAAGGCAGTCTTTCTTTTTTCTTAAACTGGAAGTATAATTTGGAAATATAATTTTGTCTTTTAGATATTTTGTAAAATAAAATGATTTGGTTCTTGAGGCGTCTTACACAATGGGAGTTGATTAGGAATTACATTTCCTACAATTCCTATTATTTCCATATTAACTAACTGCTGTTTGAAACCTCCCCTCCCCCCCACACCCCGGCTCCTTAGTCTCTGCTCCGGCTTAGTTGACCAGAAGCTCCTGGTACTGCTCACACCGGAGGAAACGACCGAAGGAGTCTTTCTCCATCAGGGCATAGATCCTCTTCTGGGCCAGGTCAAAGGTCATAGGGGAGAGATCCACCAGGTTTCTCAGGGTCACATCCTTGGTGAAATGGTCAATGTTCACCTGTGGTGGAAGAGAAGAACAGGAACTAAATCAATTCCATGGAAACAACCTACAAGAAACCTTATGTTAACAGCAACAAAAACTGTAACTCTCTTTATTATATAAGATGTGAAACTAAGCCTTTAATTTGTTGCACTTACTACAGAAGTGTAGATCACTCAAGGAGAATGTTCTCCTCTTAAATGCAGTGAAGTAGAAATCACATCCTGAACCCAAGAGGGAATGACTTCAGTAAATGTGCCAAACTTGTAAATGTGTGTGTTCATTACCTGTGTGTATGTTCTCATGAGTGTGTGTGTGTGTGTGTTCTCCACTGGTGTGCAAAGTCTCAGTACATTCTCCGTCTGTAACCTCATCTGTTTACACTCAAGCCCGCCTGTATTTCTCCTCACTCAGACTCAAATGTATGCAAATTGTTCCAAATGTCAGCTTTCTCTTCTACATTTCATTCTCCTTCTCTTTTATCTCAAACACACTGTTAGAGTTAAAAGCTGTTTAGGATCATTCATCATACCGTTTCCAACAGGGAACTTTACAAGGAATGTGCTTTCAGCATGTCAAACTCTGCACATGAGAGGTCTGAATATGTCCTTGTGCATTCAAAACAACAAAACAAACATTGACATCTGTTGCATGACTGACCTCATTTGGCCCGAATGAAACGATTGGACGTGCTACCTTCCTGTCTTCCTACTAGAGCATGACATTTTTCAGGAATTCCCGCGGGTCACGTGATTCCCGTGGGATTCCCGCGGGATGGGAGTCAAAGTTTTATTAATCCCGTGATTGGGACGGGATGGGAATAAAAATCAACGGGAGCGGGCAGGAGCGGGAACGCCATTAATAGATGATGATTTTCAGCCGTGTTAAACAACCAAAAGGACAGACACGTCCATTTTTGTAGTCATCTTTCAGTGAGCCAAAACTATTTTGACTTGCGTTAGAACTACACATCCAACAGTGCTTTGACTTCCGGCCGGGCCGGCCACTACCGGAAGTTAAATGCGCGGAGGGAGGTAGAGGCGATGAAGCCGGGAAGCGAGAGCTACAGACTAAAGTCCGACACAATGACCCGTCGGTGAGATTAACTGACTTTATTGGGAAATCGCAAAATATTGCATAGATTCATGCGAGTTGAATGTGATGAAAAAACAAAAAAAAATGTTGGATGAGTTGGATGGGAGTGGGATGGGAGTGGGAGTAATTTTGAGTGGGAGCGGGATGGGAGCGGGAGTCATTCTACAGGAGTGGGACGGGATGGGATTTTTTTTTTTACTCCGGCCCGGGATTGGGATGGGATGGGATTTTTTCTCTGGGAGTGGGATGGGATGGGAGTGAAAATCCACTCCCGTGTCATGCTCTACTTCCTACCTGCTTCCACTTCCTGTCTCCTTAAACATACTTTACCATTCAATGACACTGCATTGTGAATTTGCATCTTGACCTATGACAAATAAAGCTTAAAATGCTTCTTTCGCCCACGAGACTGCTGTTTGTGTCCTGTGTGACTACTTTTACTTTTACACAGTCATTTTGAGCCGAACCATGATGTGCCTAAATCTAATAAGGTTTGTTGCATTGTTTTATTTCTAGTTAAGTTGTATAGGAACATAATTTAGTAGGAGACAGCATTGACCCCTCATTGCGCGTCACAAGCACATAGCTTGACAGCCAAGTTCGTTGTTTACATTTGTTATTCTTATTTTTTGGGGCAAGACATACTTTCAGTGTTACTGACTTGGGGAGTTTCTCGCTAGTTTTAGTGACTTCTGGAGCTAGTGCTGCTAGCTTCTTTCATTGGAAAAGAGTTGGCCACAATGGCTTGATTTTTCAGTTGGATCGTTATTAAATTTTCGCATATTCAAGCTAGTTTGTTCAGGTGAGAGCTCATAATTGAGACATCAGTACCCATCGTGTACAGCACACTACTTGATTAACTATATTCCATGTGGAGCGATAAAAACGAGGGAAGTAAAAAGTAGTCTCTGACCTCTCTGGGTCCCTCAGACTGGATGAAGTCTTCGTAGATCTTCTTGGCCTTGGTGGCCATCTTGACTGGGTTCTTGGTCTTCTTGAAGTCCTCGCAGGTCATCCAGAACTCAATGTTCTCATCACTGAACTCAGACTGCAGGAAGCTACGGAAAGCCGCCAGACCATCTGATGGAGGGCGAGAGAGAGAGAGAGAGAGAGAGAGAGAGAGAGAGAGAGAGAGAGATGCATTAGCAGGTTGGTTTATAGAATACAGAACAAAAAAATATTATGTAAGCCCCTTTTCACACATTCATTTTAGGTCAAAATGCCAGTAATTCTGAATAAGCCTTTGTCATTGCATTTTTCCTTTGAAGTATCAATGACATTTCAACTAAAACAGAACATTTCTGTAGCACTTTAAAAGTGTCTCAATTGAATGCGTCACATTCGTGCAGCACAACATTAAATACAAAATGTTGTGTATGAGTCAACTGTTGAATTGTCGAAATGTCAGATCAATTCATAAAAAGGATTTTTCATTAATGTGGTGATAAATAACTAGGACCATGACTCAGAAAACAACAATAATCTTCTGACAATCGGTCTCCCTCTTTAAATTCAAATCCATCAAAGCCAGCTGCTATAATTTAGCAAAATGCTTCACACACAGCTTGAGAGTAAAGTGGAATTAAATGCGAGTCACAAGCTGATGTTTATGTACTTTTCCCTCTGCTTGGGCACTGTTAGGTACAACAGTGTATTAGGGCCACTGTAGGAAAAAAAAAAAACAGAGCTGAGAGAGGTGGGCAATATTAGCAAATTTGCTAGTTTTAAAGTAGCAAATGTGCTACTTTATTACAATGCTTACATCCATTGCTAAGGTTCTTAGGGTGATGGCTGTTGATGGTTATTTTTGGTTAATTAATATGGGCCAAATTGTTATCTTATGGGTATTTATTTATTTTCGGGCAGTTGGGGTAAATGCTAGCAGTAGGTTTCACTTGTTGTCATAGCAACGGCAAACATCCGGTCAAGCAACGTGTTAACTTCCTCTATGACCACTATAATAATGCAGCAAATTTGTTAGTATAAAAGCAGCAAATTTGCCACTTTTTATATATATATATATATATAATGAAGAATGTTGACCCCTCTCTCGCCTCCGATTTCTTTTGGTATATTCATGTGTACATATAACCGATATCAACAAGTTGCTTGGATCCGCTAACACTGGATGTTTTCCGTTGCTACAATTACCATAAACAGCCACCACCCTAAGGCCCATTGCAAGGTGTTGAAAAATAAATGCGACATTCGGGGATTTTAGCTAGCATAAATGCCGGTTGTTAGCATCGTGATAAAATAGCAAATCTGTGAAAAAAAATGTGTGACTTTTTTTCTCTGAGTATTGCCCACCTTTCTTTCTGTTTTTTTCCCCTACATTGGGCCTCATACGCCGTCATAGTTAGGCGCCATAACATAGGCACTACAATTATATATTCAAGTTATGAGATGCGACACTTATCCTAGACAGAAGGAGACATCCTTCTAGAGGATCCTAGACATTGTTGATCAATGGTAATTTATAAAGACTTTACCATTGAAATTATGTTTAAAAACCATTAGTTGTGCAGCTTGTCAAACATGTTTTACAGCAGTGACACTACTACCTTTTGCATATAATCACATGGGCATTGCATCACTTTCCATAATGATGCCATCATGTTTAAAATCAACTAGAAAATGTACATAACGAACACCTCGGCCCAAAAAAACAAGTCTTTATCACATGATTAGCAGAAGTGAAGTAGTGAAAACTGAATGGAAGGAACAATCCACATTATAAAGTTTAAGTTAAAGTTTTTTTTAGCATAAAATATTTAGAGATAAAATGTATTGTCCATCTAAAATTTTTCATTATTAGTTGTCCAAACAGGAACAGGAAATTGGATGTTTCATATGAAATAAAGGGGTGAAAACATTCAGAGACTTATTTCATCACAAATAATAATACATTTAGTCAAAATGATGTAACTAAACTCTATTTTATAAACCAACTTGTATTCGAACAAATGTAGAAGCGCAGTAGTTTATCCAAGATACGGATCCAAAATAAGACTAAGAAGTAACGAGTAATTTCCATTGTAATTCACAATAATGCATGTGAATGGTCCCATTGTCTGAAAGAGCATGTGCTGCGGATGATAAGCTTTCTGCTGTGGCCTCAGGCTTTTATCTGCAATCTAAATAGCGATTTTGTGTTAAAATAGCCAGTCGCAATCAAGCTGTGGCTCTTTTTTTTGGACAGACCTTCAGTTCAAGAGCAAACGAACGGAAGCACACACTGATGACAATATTTTGAAAATGTAGCCTCATGTTGAGTGTTTGTTCATCATGTTTCCATGATTCAACAACCTTCAGTTCCCTCGTTTACTTCGTCAGCCAAATTAGTCAGAGTTCTAACTAGCTTCACTGATCCTCATACGCTGAACAAGCTGCGTGATCTTTCGAACAATGCTGGAGAGTTCCTGGAATTCAAGGGTGCAGATCCTGGGGGGATGGGATGGACATGTCCCCAATTTCTGAAAAACATGAATTGTCCCCCTCCCCCCCAATAAAAATACCCTAAATGATTCAAAATTGAACAAATGTATTTCCATACTTCACATTCTTCACACATCATCTAAAGTAGTCCCATACACTGGGAGAAAAGGAAGATGGTGAAAAGTATTGGGGATCTGGGAGGGTTGGAGGGAGGCGAAAGATAAGAACATGAGTAGACATTACATGCCCTTAAAATTATGATTTACTAATATAACAGTTAAGTAAGCGATGATGATACGAGCTGTTCGCTGTTTAGGACAAATAAACAAGAAAGTTAAGCACAATAAATGATTCCCTATACTTGTGCAGTTACATACGGGCAAAAGAAATAAGATAAAATAAAAAAATCACTTTTGTGTCCCCCCCCCCCAATCCTGACCTCGGATCTGCACCCCTGAATTCAAGAGTGCACTGACAACAACTTGGACAAAGTGCAATATTTTCTATCAAAGAGTAGTCACACATTATGTATGTCCTGTTGCATGATACACATTGCATTATGCAGTTTTTGAGTTTAGCACAAAAGGAGTGAAGTTAGTTCCACATCTGAGAGGAAATAACTCAGAGAGAATCCCATGGGAGTTAACAAGAGAGAAACCATGAAGAATAATGTTAATGCAAAATCTCAAGTAGATAAATAGTCGTGGCGCAGCACTTTGCAGCAACCACACAATTAATCAGCGCTGGTGGAATCATTTAGACTTCTCCCAAGTTACCATAGCGCACGCAAACACAAACACACACACACACACACACACAGTCATGTAAACACAGGCGGAACATACATCTCTTTGCCCTAGTGGGTGTTGAAAGGAGCCACTTAGAGAAGTCTTTTACCACCTGCTGAGCTCTGCAGAGGAAATGTTGCTCTGTTCACATCCAGCATATCAGCTACTCACTAACATCTGGACGTGGATCTCTTTTTGTTCAGGGGCAACTGAAGTGACTCATTAGCAGCAGAGTTTACACGCACCCTTAACCAAGTTGTACATTTCAACCTTAAATAGGATTTATTTGTAGTTTATGGATTTTGTATTGAGGTTTGAAATTCTGATTATAAAGGCTAAGTCTTGTTAATTGGTAGTTTGATTTGGTCTCGTACCATTTAAACATCCTTATGGTTTCAGTATTTATATGCATGAGGCATAAAAAAGATACATAATCATATGTATGATGTTGAACACACAATATAAACACTAATGAATAACTAGGACACACGTTATACGGTTGTTATGGAAACCAGACCCTGCTCGGATCTGTTCAAACAGAACTTGAGACAGACACCAGACCTGAAGAAAGGCATGTTTTTCCTTTTGGAATGGTTGAAGATAAAGCAGCGGTTACGTAATGAAGCCTGCAGCTTTGCATCCTATGAAATAATAATGGTGTTCTCGTTCTCTGGTTGTGAGGATGTCAGCGAAGCAGAGACGCTGCAGAGCACAGCAAAGGCATGTCTATTTTTAGATTTCATCAAGTGTGTAGAAATAATGAGCATCAGTCAGCTGTGTGAAAAGAGCTGGTGCTGCATAGTTGGCATCATTATTAGAAGAATAAAAAAGAGCATCAAGAAGAAGAAGAAGCAGCAACACTACATCTGATATTACTTTGAGGAAATCACTTAAAGTTATTTTTTTTTTTTTAGGGGGCAGCGGGGCATGATATAAAATGTAAAATGTATAAAAGAAAGTTCTTAAATATTGTTGTCCAGAAACAAGGTTTCATCATTAAGATTAGTGTGTGTGTGTTTGAGAGTAAGTAAAAGAGAGAGTAAGTAAAAGAGAGAGTAAGAGCAGGATGACCTACAGCTGTTGTTCAGGACTCGGTCCAGACTCTCGGGCCACTGAGCAGCCTGATCAGGAGTCGGCCTGCAAACAAAACACCTCAGTTCAGTTACAGAGCTTCAGCAAAACTGGTTCAAAGAATCCCAAAGTAAACTACTAAAGTACTTCCATTTTTTAACAAAATGTTTGAGATTATTTTTAACTGCCCCCCCCCCCCACAACAAAAGACACAATACAATAAATCAGACATCAGTCCCCCCCCCCCCCACATGTCCATAATGAGCCAGAACAGAGAGAAAAAAAAAACAGATGTGCTGCATGCATGGTCCTTATCTTGAAGTGCCTTCAGCCTCTTTGTGGTTTCCCAGACTTTGAGTAATTTAGCGATCCCAGAAGCCCTACATCAAAGACCAAACCCAGAGATGATCCCAGAACCCCCAATGAAGACCCGTGTCCCCCCCCCCAGCACAGTCAACCTGCCCCAAGGAAGACCCAAGACCCCCACAGAGCAGCTTCATGTCACAAGGCCTCTCTTAACAAATACTATCCCCCCCCCCGAAAGCTCTTTAAGCTGCAAGGATGCATTAGCGGGCTGCTCAATATAAGCCACATTTTTTACATTATTCACAAATATGATGTACTCTACATAAACTGTGCAGAGTGAAAATCAAAAGCTATACATTGGATGTGTTTCTAGTCTCTCAAATCAGAGTGCATCCTTTGATCTGCTGCAGGATTTATGTCTGGAAAACTAGATTGTGTCTGGCGTCTGCACCGGACCAATCATGCCGAGTATTTACATTTTAAATGAAGACTTGTGATTCTGAAACTGAATGGCATTTATATTGTTTGCTTCTTAAGCAGCTTAGTCGTTTTCCTAAATGTGAAAATCAGCTGGAAGGACGGTGAATGATGCATTCAACCAATCAGGTGTCTTCGTAGAAGAGCAGAGCTGGCATCCATCGTTCATCCAACACCTCAAGCAAATGCGTAACTGTACGAGGCTAGCTTGTAACAGGGTGGGGATATCTGTGATATATATGACGTCAAATTAAACAACGAGATATTAAACTCTGTACTTTACAATGTCCTAATTCAAACAGAGAAATATGGGCTGTTGTAAATTATCAACATGAGTTGCAGTGGAAAGCAGGAAAGATACAAAGAGGTGTACGGTCTCACTGCTGAACAACAACTCCAAAGGGATACAGAGCTGCACCATTCTGGGGCTTTTCTCAAAAGAATTGTTTTTTTTTCAACTGAACCAACTCAGACTTTTGATAACACAATTCCCATATTGAGAGGAAAAGGGACAAAATGGCACTTTCTCTTCCAAGATTGCACTATAAGCGTATATGGTAAAACAAGAAAGTGATGTAGTTCGGCGTCTTATACATAAATCATCTGTAACCCATCCCTTACAAAGTGATGCCTAACCATGCCTGAGCCCAGTCGGTGTCTGGAGAGGTTTCAGGTGCTTAATCTCCACATCTTGTTCCTCTGGGCTCTGCTCGGCCACGTTATCATCAATTATCTATTAATCTCCGAGGCAGAGGGGGAAAAAACAACTCACTTCTGCTGCTTCTCCGGCTTCTTCTCAGTCTTCTCTGGGTAGGGGATGATGAGATCGATGGCATTCTCAGGCTTCTGCAGCAAAACGCCCAATTTCGACTTGATCTCCTTCGCCCTGCGTGACAGAAAGCAGACGACTCGTGTGACAAAGTCTTTGTTTTAACTTCTTACGTGGAAGTAATAATATTCTGGTCATGATGTTTAGCTAAGCTTTCATGATATCTATCATCCTTTCTCCAGCCTGACTCTGGTATATTGTGTTTAGACAAGACACTAAGATTACATTGACATGCATGTCAGTCGGATAATCCATCACATTAAAATGTGTTCTTTACAAAATTACTTCCATGTTGTTTTGAAAAAAAGAGACGGCAGAAAAAAAGTAGCAGTTAAGGAAAATAGTAATTATTATTTAGGACTTTTTTTAAAAGCAGACCACGATCACAAGTCAAGTATTCAGTATAACATAACAATTTATGTTACGAGTTGTGAGTAATTCTACACATTCTCTAACATTTAAAAAACTATATTGTAAATACACGTAATTTGTTAATATGCACTGTTCCTGTCAAATAAAAAAAGAAAAACTAAAATAAATGTAGAAACTTAATTCTTCTTTCTTCCACTCTACAGGTTTATAAACCTCTCCGACCTCTCCTCAGGTTCGAGAGTGTAAGCAACACAGCACATTTATCTGTGCATATATTATAGAAAAAATAATAGCAATAAACCCCCAAAACTTTCAAGTTGCCATGAAAACTCTTACGAAGCTTTTGTTGGGTCAAAAATCTGTTGAAAACTATTTCCAGTAAACAATGTAAAAAAATGTATTCCAGGGAGTAGAAAGTTCACAATGATGAACTAAAAGCCTCTTAGTGCATTCAGACAGAAACTCTTGACCCGAGACTGACAGCATGTGTTTCAAATTATTTTGAGAGTGCTCAGAGCCTCTCTTAAGAGGATGAAATACATCCAAAATGTATTAAAGCCAAACCACAGCAGAGGAAGTCTCTGTTAAAACAGGGCAGGAGAGGTAAAGTGATGATGCAGGTCTCACCTTTCAAGGCAGGTTTGGGGCAAAGCAGCTAATCCTTTACACATTCTCCAGAGGTTTTAGTCGCAAATATTTGGAAGTGAATTCGGTCAGTGAGTCTCACAGTTCCTTTTGCTTTCTGACTCCGGTTTTCAGCACATGGGGATTTATACGGGCCTCCTTTGGGCTTTGGGCCAACAGCTCAGCCAATCAGGCAGAAATGTAGACAGCTAAGGAAGGGCGGGTCTTCGGACACAAATGGTCTTTTTGCTTCAGAGGTTTCAGGATCAGTGTGCAGGATGCAAGCATGACTGAATTTTCACTGATGTTACAGGTTATGTAAGATGTTTAGCACGATGCCTATCACATTGTTTCAGTGAAATTTTGTTATAACATGTCTCGCATTCATGTAATTGCAACATCATCTTTTTCATAGTTACAATTTCACTGCTTTCTGCTAAACCAGCTCAACAAAAGAAAACAGAAAAGAAAGTTTCATCTAGTGTCAACGCATGATGCATCTACAAGGAGACACATTCAATGATGCAAATAGACTATATAACTCCAATTAAGTTAAGATTTTGACAAGTCAAAGCAGTTTCTGTATATTAAAGTTGGTCAAAAAGGCTCCAACAGGTATTTATAGCTTCATCCAGTCACGAGAAACAAAAATTACTGAATGAAGAATTAACCTGTTTTTAACAAAAGGATGAAACTCAAGTGTAAAATGTTGTCCAAACACAAGCAGGAACTCTGACCAAATATTATAACTGTTTTCAATTATTTTGAAATGATTCAGCACTAGATTAAGCACTATATTTCCTGTCCTACTTATTCATAGTCCAGACTTAAGCAGCCAACATGTGAAGTGCTACTTCTGTTTAAAATAAATTATATGCTTATAACTTCTTTTAAATCCGTGATATTTTTATTGTATCTTTGATGATTGCAGTAGGGCATGTACTTGTTATTCCTGTCAAATAAATCCATCTGTCTGCACAGGAGGCGGCTTCTCAGGGAGACGGCTTTTATTATTAAGCCTTGTGATGACAAAAAGATCAAGTGCTACAAACTTTCATTGAGAAAGTAAGAATTTGTCACCTCTGTCTTTCTGTCTTTAAATTCCGAAAATAGTTTTTTTTTTTAATGCAAATGTATTTTTCATTTGGAATTTCAAGGTCTTACCAGTAATGAATCTCAGCCGCCAAAACACAGAAATGTGTGGTTTTCACTCATTTAGATCGGTCCCACAGAAAGGACAATCACGGTGAATCAGTCAAAACACTTAAAAGTAACAGAAAGCTGGACTGATGTTTCTTCACTCCAACCTGGATGTTCTCTCATATATTCAGTACATTAAGCTCACATGAGGCAACAGTGTTCACAGCCAAGCTGGACACCTCTGTAAAACCCTAACATACCGTGTATGTTGAATGTCATGTCAGGTTTAGTTTGACTAATGCAGAAGCACACAAGCTTAACATCATGTTGACTCACGTTAAGTGACAGTTAATCAAGTAAAACAAGCAAACCAGAGTGCACTCATTACTGTTCATCAGCTCAGTTCTAATGTTCCGCTCATTGTTTGGCAGTGAAATACTGGGTGGAGAAACGGCTGTTTCGGGCTTTTATCTTTATCTCGACATTTTGTCCCAGTTTATGTGATGATCAAAACTTTTCAACAAAAGTTACACCCATGTTTTTAAAAAGTATACAAAGAAGTGATGGCTTTATTACATTTCCTATTGGTCAGGAAACAAAAACTCTTGGATGCAGGTACAATGTTTTTTTTTTTAAGTGGCATTTTTGCCACTATGTACAGACCCAGATCTGGCTTTGCTGTAATCGGAGCTCTGTTGGGAGGTGGAGATGTCCGCTTCGCCATGCTGCTCTGCTGGGAGCCAACAATGACACCATGCTGCTGGAGGCCCAGCTCGTATTGTTGGACCCGCTGGAGGGAAGGGAGGCACGGGAGAGCCAGAACAGGGACTGCGTGGGGAAGACTCCGGTGCTTGAAAACACTTTCACTTTTGTCCACAGGGACCGCCAAGATCGACATGAAATGAATGTTCTGCGTGACATTGGGTACAAAACTTGACCTTGATCCGGAGATTTAAATGCAACCATTTAAAAGTGTATAGACACAGGATCAGTTAAGGACTGCAAAGCTGCCTGCATAAACACATTACCATGTCTTTACAATGTTCCAAGCGTATTCATAGTTTTTTGCTGTTATAACATTAATCCAAGGCATTCCAAATGAACCATCCACCAATCTTCAGCTTCAAGATATTACCCAGATGTTAGATCATTCATTAGTTTTATGTCTGCAATCATTTTGTACATATTTTACAAATGATGTAAGATCAAACCAAACTCCATAAAAATGGTATAGTATTTCTTTTTTTTTTTTTTTTATATATATTTTTATTTCCAATAAATTAACAAAAAGGATACAACAACAAAAATATCCATCCTGAAACAATATCGATGATGGGGTGACTCGTACAGTTTCTTTCTTTCTTCTTTTTTTTGTTTAACCCATGTATATATAGCTATATAGGACAGACAAGAAAACAAAATACAAACAGAACAAACAAACAAAAACAAACCAAAAAATAAACAAATATCTAAATAAAAAAATAAAAAAATAATAAAATCTGTCTTCACTGACATTAGTGGGTATTTGCACCTATATGTGCTTACCTGCACCAACATACATAAGCGTGCTCGCAACACATATGTACATCCACATAGTCAAACATACGCATATATTTTACAGAGATAAATATATTTAATATTAAGGTCTGCCCTGCTCTATAGGGCACCAATTCAGGGCTCAACCAATCATATGTCCCCTTTAGAAAATTCCTCCAAACCTAAAAGTAATGGAAACCAAAATTCTTGAAAAATATGACCACATTTATGTTTTTCCAAAGTTAATTTTTCTAAGGGTAAAAAAGCTGAAATCTGATTTGTAAAAATCTTAAGAGTTGGAGGGAAATCATCTTTCCAAAATAAGAGTATGCATATGGTATGGTATAGTATTTCTGATAAAATACTCAATCTATATTGTACTCTGAATAATTCAAAAATAATAATATAATAATTTTACATCCTTATTTCACTATTATCATTTCGACTTAGATCCTTAGTCATTTGGCTTACTATTTTGATATTCTAGTACATCAAAAGAAATGGAAAACATAGTTTTAATATATCTAAGCATATATTAAAAGGAAGAAATAACAGGATTTGACAGTTGGGGTTTGTAAACACCAAACAACCCAGATTCACTCTGGCTTTGGAATCAGATTTATTCCCGTGTCGTTTCACTGTGCTTTATTTGCGTTTTAATGCTGCGCCTGCCATTTTGGTAGCTTCCTCTTGGATACGTGCTTCGTATCTGGATATCTGCTTAATAGGTTTTTATAGAGGTTGATGCCCTCAACATCACAAACACACCAAATAAGAAAGTCTTGCACACACGTGATGATTGAGGCGGATTATTTTTGTATTTTCACTTGGGTAATTCATGAATGAGTAGCGTTCCACTTAAGTACAGAACATTGAAAGTAAACAGTTTTCCAAACCTGAGCCAGAACAGGGAAATGGAAAATTCTATTTCCACGCAGTTTAACTTTACTAACAAACAGATAAACAGTCCTTGTCCAAAGAACATCCCGATGTTTGGGAAAGGGGAGACATGAGGCATACTTTTGGCCATGTTTGCAACCAGTAAGAAATTAAAAGTGGATCTGTTTGTTGGCGTGGCAATGTATTCCGAAAACACCGGTTTCAGTACATGTTATTAACGCCCTTGTTGCAGACAGATTATAGAGGCCTGCCAGTTACATAAGTGCAGCACTTATTGAAATTGACTGAAACATCAGGCTGTCTTTGTATTAGAGTTTTTATTCAAGGGCTAATAACAAAAAGACCGGCACATAGCAATTTGGTTAAATAAACAAATACAATTTCACAGACGTGTACTGAAGTGCAGTTTTATATACAAGCAAACGGGATGATTTGAAAGAGTACATTTTACCTCATTTAAAAACAAAAATAACAATTGGCGAACCAAGTCATACTCCAGTAGCAGCGTGCACAGGAAGTCACTTTGCACGGTGTGGTTAGAGCAAAACAGACGTGCAGTGAGGGCAAATCACCTGAAGACTTTTAACAATGCTGTGTTTTTGTTTATTCGTAATGGTACGGTTCCAATAATGGCCTACATGACAAGGCAAGCGCACAAAGCAACCTAGCGGGTTTGCTTCCATTACAGAATTTCCTGGAAGCCAAAGTTCAGGGGGGGACAGCCCTTTGAGTGGATGTGTACTTAGGCCAACAGCAAATAGCTGCATCACTGTTCAAACAAACTGGCACCAGTTGGCATCCAGGTGCTTTGTTTATCGCGCTGAAAGAAGCTCTACGCTCCACTGACAGAAGTAATGGCCATGAGAACACCATAAAACACTCTTCCTCTAAATGTTAATAGTCACTCAATAGCACAATAAAGTTCTATACTTGCATGGCAAGGCAGTTGATTGCAATTGCCAACCTGCCAAATACACAATATGGAGTAAAGTATTGAGTATGCAGTATTTGTAGTTGCTGTACGGAGTCTGTCTGTCTGCCACTGAACCCGAACATTGTAATTGTGGGACTGAAAGCACATATCTTTGGTATCGTGTTTTGGATAGCATTGCCTATTAATGACAGCAGTTAGCAGTCAGAGGTCACGTTATTTGCATCACACCCATTATGTGTCTATTATAAGCCATCATCATTGTTTTCATACAAGCAGTGTGTTTGGCAATAATCGTTGTCTTCCAGGGAAGAAAATAAAGTTTCATGGTTGCCAGATGCTACTTCTGCCAAACAGGAAGGCGAGTGTAATCCCAGCCAGACGCCGTTCCAGAAATACCAGCGAGTGCCGATCCTGGGCGAATTTCTGCACTTTGTTGTGCCTCCTTATTGGGTCAGATTATAGCGATGCAGACAGTTCTCCTGACATTTCACTCACTTCCCTCCGGTTAAAGGTCAACAATGGGGGCTCTGAGATAAGCACTACAAAGCACGGTTACTGTGGAGGAAAATGTGAGCATGCGTGCGAGTCAAAGGCAAAAAACACTCAAGGTGATGTCAATAGGTCAGCAGCCGTGGTTCTGTGATAATAGGCCGCTTTCTGTTGGCATTTCTTTTACTGAACCCAGATCAGTTCTGAGATTCCTAAATCCTGAGAAGGCCAATGCGCCAGGCGAGAAGGTTCGGCCAACACACTACAGAGGTAATGTCTTTGTTATAATCTCCCGTCACATTCAGTTTACATAATTTGACTGATAATGAGTTAGTCACTGTTACGTAATGCATGTCTCTGCAGACAAAGAAAAACCCTCTCAGTAAAGAATTCTCATGCGACTACAAAACCTTTTGTACTGTTGTATTGGCAATCAATTGTTTTGTAAAGAAACATTTTGAACAAAAAGTTAAGACATTAAAAAAATAATTCGGTCCATCATCAACCCCGGCTAACAGGGCGGGGCGGGGGGGTTGCTGTCATTTTTAGAAATGTTTTTAAATGCACCCCTGTCTTTTATGACATCTTGGTTTTATGTTAAACTCAAACACTCCAGTTTTAATTCTAATCATTTACAGACCCCCGAAACCAAACAGTGTTTTTATTCAAGAGTTTCAGAGTTTTTATCTAATTTTATGTGCAAATATGACAGGCTTCTTATCTTAGGTGATTTTAACATCCATGTCTGTTGTCCCACCGATAGTTTTATCACAGATTTTTTAGACGTTTTAGATTCTTTGAATCTCACTCAAGCTATGAATGCACCCACTGTAAAGGTCATACACTAGACTTGGTTTTATACTGTGGTCTCAGCCCCAAGAACCTAAGATCTGAGGATATCTGTGTGTCCGATCATAAAGCAATTTTATTTAATGTGGTTTTATCTGGTTTACATGTAGATCAGGAAACAGCTGTCCGCCGCTGAGTTTTTACCTCTCTGTCTGCTTTTAAGTTTTCTGAACTTTTTACCTCTGCTTCTTTAAGTGCTCTTAACCATAATTTTAACACTGAGGAGCTGGTCTCCAATTTTAACCAAACATGTCAATCTCTTCTGGATTTAGTTGCCCCTTTTAAAATGAAAAAGAAGAATTCTAATCCACAGCCCTGGCACAACGATTTTACACACCAACTGAAAAGAGATTGTAGAAAAAATGAAAGAATTTGGAAAAAGTCCGGCACTCATGTTTTTAAGGAAATTTGGATAGACTCATTGAAAAAATATCAAAATACAGTAAAAGAAGCAAAGAATTCCTACTTTTCCAACCTGATTTTAGAGAACCGTTCTAACCCCAGAGTTTTATTTAAGGTTTTAGATACAGGGCCCTAGTTTCGTGGCGCAGCGCAGGGCGGCGCAGGGTGGCGGAGCCGGCGCAATGCAAGTTTCGACACGCGCAGCCTTGCGCACCGTCAGTTTGGCAGTTTGGTGGATTGCCTGCGCCAAGATGGGTGTGGCGGCGCAGCAGGGGGAGGCGTCACAGATTCAGCTTGGCGTAGTGGAAGTTTCGTGGCAAAAAGCCTCGCCGAGACTGCGCTGAAAGCTCGCCAGCTCCGACCTGGTCTACTTTCGGCGCAAGGCGCAAGGCGTAAATAAAGTCCATTCATTCAATGCGAATCACAGCTGGCGGAGTGGAAGTTTGGCTGACGGCGCGCAGTGCGCACACGTCACCAAGACCTCACAGGCAGGTTTCCACAGTTCCAGGCACATTTAAATGCAATAAATAATCACAACAAACACTATTTAATGCAACTAATTGAATCAACACGTGAATTTATATCTATATAGATTGTCCCGTCACATCTGACGTCAGATCAAAGGCGGATGGCACGCGTAACGGAAACTCAGCCTCTCGGACCAAAACATCTCCCTCTCTCTCTCCTGTTTTTTATAATATGGGCATTGTTATTACTATGATACGCACGCACAGCGCGTGATGAGCGTGGTGGGAGCGGTGGCGCTGCTTCTGTCATCGGGTTGTCAAATGACGGAACTTGCACTGAACCTCCCCTAACACATTAAAAGAGAGGAGAGGAGCTCATTTGATTGGTGAAGATCTGAATCGGCTGTGTTAATCCCAGTCCACGCCTCGTCTCCTCCTCGTCTCCCACTCACGCCTTCTTCTCCTCCCTCTTTCCCACTTGCGCCGGTGGGCGAGACGGGAGGTGTGCCTGCGCGAGTCTGCGCGGTGCACGAAACTTGCAAAGTCCAGGCGGACACACCCCGTCGGCGTGGCGCAGGTGCGCTGAAAGCTGACTGCGCCTGGTCTACGAAACTAGGGCCCTTAGTCACCTCCCCCTCTCCCTCTTATTTTAACGATGCAACACAAGAGACCTGCAAAGAGTTTTTACAGTTTTTTTAAAGACAAGGTTGATGTTATTAGGCAACAGATCACTCCCCCAGAAAGCATTTTACCCGCTAGCAGAGACATTTTTACACATTTTAGCGATTTTCAACCTGTTTCACTTTCTTTCTTATCAGATATTTTATCAGACATGAAACCAACCACGTGATTTTATTCCTACTAAATTTCTTAAAGAGGTTTTTAACACAGTTGGACCCAGTATTTTATCCATTGTAAATAGCCACAGTGTTTTTCCCTCTGTTTTTAAGCATGCTGCGGTCTAACCCCTTTTAAAGAAAGCCAACCTAGACCCCACTGATTTGAATGATTTTAGACCAATTTCTACATTTACATTTACATTTAGGTCATTTAGCAGACGCTTTTGTCCAAAGCGACTTACAATAAGTACATTTGTCAAAAGAAGGAAACCACAACGTATCATTGCTGATAAAATAAGAGCTAAAAATAGAACAAGTGTTAGGTCCTCATCTGAGTAAACTAGTACTTCAAGAGCAACAGTGCTACGATCAGAGTGCTATAGGTTTTTTTATTTTTTGGGGGGGGATGTTAGTGGGTCATGCTATGTAGAGTCGAGGTGAAGTCTGAACAGGTGAGTCTTGAGCCTTTTTCGGAAAATGGCAAATGACTCAGCTGTCCTGACATTAGTCGGGAGTTCGTTCCACCACTGAGGCGCCAGAACAGAGAAGAGTCTGGACTTTGCTGAGCGACATTTGTTTGATTTCAGCGATGGTGGTACCAGCCGGCCAGCTGAAATAGAGGAGCGAAGTGCTCGTTTCGGGGCATGAGGTTTGACCAGTGTTTGAAGGTAGGACAGGTGCTGTTCCATTGATGGCCCTGAAGGCCAGTGTCATCGTCTTGAATTGGATGCGTGCTGCAACAGGGAGCCAGTGGAGGTCACGGAGGAGGGGGGTCACATGGGAGAATTTGGGTAGATTAAAGATAAGGCGTGCTGCAGCGTTCTGGATACGCTGCAATGGTTTAATCGCAGAGGCTGGGAGTCTGGCCAGGAGAGAGTTGCAGTAGTCAAGGCGGGAGATGACCAGTGCTTGGACCAGTTGCGTTGCATCCTTTGTGAGGAAGGTCCGAATCCTGCGGATATTGTAGAGGGCAAATCTGCAGGATCGGGCCACAGCAGTGATGTTGGGGGTGCAGGATAGTTGGTCATCGAGGATTACACCCAGGTTCCTCGCAGTTGATGACGGCAATACTGTGATGCCCTCGACAGTGACCGACAGGTCCATGCGAGGGCAGTCTTTCCCTGGGATGAAGAGGAGTTTGGTTTTATTCAGGTTAAGCTTGAGGTGATGTGCAGTTGTCCAGACAGAGATGTCAGCCAGACAGTCCGAGATGCGAGTTGCAATGTGAGTGTCAGAGGACGGGGGAAAAGAGAGGAACAGCTGGGTGTCGTCTGCGTAGCAATGGTAGGAGAATCCATGCGATGTGATAACAGAACCTAAACTAAACTTCCTTTTTTCCTTCCTTTTTTATCTAAAGTTTTAGAAAAAGTAGTTTCCTCCCAGCTTTTATCTTTTATGGCACAAAATATATTTTTTTCGAAATTTCAATCTGGTTTTAGAGTTTTACACAGCACTGAAACCGCCCTCCTCAAAGTAACCAACGACATGCTTTTAACTACAGACAGAGGAGAGAGCACTATTTTAATCCTTTTAGACTTAAGTGCCGCTTTTGATACCATAGATCACAACTTTTTAATTGACCGTCTTAAATCCTGGGTTGGTATCAGGGACACTGCACTTGGTTGGTTTTGTTCTTACCTTTTTAACAGAAGTTGTGCGGTCACCATAGGCAACCACTCATCCTCTACAAGCCAAATAGCCTATGGTGTACCGCAAGGTTCTATTTTAGGTCCAATTTTATTTTCTATTTATATGCTCCCACTTGGCCAAATTATCCAGCGGCACAATGTTTCCTTCCATTGCTATGCTGACGACACAGATATACCTCCCGCTGAGACCCAACGATCCGAGAAGCCTGGCTGCTGTTTTAGACTGTCTAAAAGATGTGAACCGCTGGATGGCCCATAACTTTCTCCAACTCAACAACTCCAAATCAGAAATAATACTGTTTAACCTGCTAAACTCCATCTCCAGTCCCATTAGCCTTGGTCCGTTAACCAGTAACATCAAGCCCACTGCCAGAAACCTAGGTATCTTCTTCGACTCCGACTTCACCTTCATCCCTCACATCAACAAAGTTGTTCAGTCCTGCTTCCTCCACATCAGAACCATCTCCAAAATCAAAAATATTCTATCACAGTCTGATTTAGAAAAAGTAGTCCACAGCCTCATATTCTCCCGTCTAGATTACTGTAACTCCCTCCTAACTGGCATCAATAACAAATCACTCTCCCGCCTCCAGCTGGTTCAAAACTCAGCAGCCAGGCTTCTCACTGGTTTTAACAGACGGCATCACATCACTCCAATTCTAGCCTCACTCCACTGGCTCCCAGTACGTTTTAAAATTGATTTTAAGATTTTACTGATCACTTTTAAGGCTCGTCAAGGTCTAGCCCCAGAATACATCTCAGACATGCTGACCCCATACGAGCCTGTTCGCAGCCTTAGATCCGCGGGCGGGTCTCTCTTAACTGTTCCAAGGCTGAGGCTCAAAACCAGAGGCGACCGTGACTTCTCTATCAGAGCGCCTCGGCTTTGGAACGACCTGCCCTCGGAGATTAGGCTTGAATCAGTGTCCTCTTTTAAATCACTTCTTAAAACTCATTTTTATAGACTTGCCTTCCTGTGATGCCGTCTTTTTATCTTTTTATCTTTTGATCCCTTTATCCCATTGTTTTTCTTTCTTTGCAAGCACCTCACATTAATTTACAAGCTAATAATAATTTCCTCTGTCCTCTGTACATTTGTTGTTGTTTTGCTTTTACTGTATTTGTGTGTGTACTGTGATTTTTGACATGTCGAAGCACTTTGTTAACTGCTGTTTTTAAAGGTGCTATACAAATAAAGTTATTATTATTATTATTATTATTATTATTATATGATTCTGGCATAATAGAAGCTGTCTCAAGGAGTTGCTTTGCTGCTACACTTGTATTAAAGGTCACATTCACAACAAGTAATTAAAAGAAACAAACATCCACAGAGTTTTTAGAAAGGTGCAGAATCAAAGGATCACTTCTTGTGAAAAAAATAATAATTTGATTGTGAATTAATCATTTTTAAAAAATGGCAGAGTTTGGCGGTAAGCGGACGGCATTTCAGTTCCAGTCCCAAGTGCTAATGACTGGCAACCCATTGAGGATGCATGCGCTTCGAGCAACAGCTGCATTGTGACGTGACAAAAGCACCGTTAACAATCAAAGCAGGATATACATGACATGGGTGGGATGAACATGTAAGTTATGGGATGTGTTTTCTCAACGCATTCTCACTCCCAATGTGTCAAATACCGCAGCTAAGTCAGTCCTCCTCGGCGTCTGATAAAGAGGCACCTTTAAACATCTGAATGCACAAGGCTTCCAACTAAGTCCACTTTAAACTAGTCACGTAACTTGTTGACATCGACATCTTTTTCCGAAATGTAACTAAGTGGTTTTGCCTAAACATAACATCCTGTGATGATGGAAGTTTATTTTTGAAAAGACTCTTTGCATGTAAGATCATATTTTGACACCCAATTTGCAAGTGGAGACGTCACATTTTAAGCATGGAGGACACGTGGGGTGATAATGTGTTTTTTAGTATTTTTCAAGTTTTCCCCTCTCACTTCAAGTTTAATCTTCATGTGTGATCAGGATAGTCTTCAATTTCGGTTTGTGAAAGAATGACAAAAAAAAAATAGAGATCTGACGATTGAAAGAAGAACATTAAGGGCTTCAAGTTTCCCAATGCACAGGATATGACATAACTCTCCCATGCCTTGAGATAACTCTGGTTCTCGTGTATACTAAGGGCTAATATGGTGATCATCTGTGATGACAGAGGGGGGAGGAAGAGGTCACCACTGATGGATTAAATAACATAATGACATATTCAGGAGATTTTAAGTGGACTGCAAACATGTCTCTTCCCTCTATATGTGCCAAACTCAAACCAAATAGGGGAGTCAGATCGGCTACAAACCCCTGTTCTGGCTTTTGAGCGGGCCGTGCTGAACCTCAGGCATGAGGCAGGGTGATTAGGAAGGTGTCCAGTTTCTCAGTGCTCTGTCCACAGAGGAAATTAAATAGTTTTTTCCCACAGCATCATTAATTGTTTTCCTTGAGTTATTTGTTTGCAAAGGCTTTTCTGGTGTACTTGGCGCTTACAAGGAGGGCAGAGAAGAGCTAAAAGAATTGTTTTCTCTGGAATTACGGCGGATTTGTCTGTTGCGGCACTGTGGCCTGAACACCGAGGGGATAAAAACCGGAGGATAAATAATGATGGATTCGTTATCATTCCTGTCTTAGAGAAATAAATTGCATTCTTTGTTTAGAGGAAAAAAATGGATTTTCCATTGGAGAGGTCAGCGCTAAATTATGCTAACAATGAAACACAGATTACACCAGCTAAAGGAATAGAGAAAAGGATTCACAGTATCATGGTAAATGCAATTCTCCTTTTGCAGCACTTTTATACTTTTACAGTTTGTTTTTCATTACAGGTGTTGCTGACAGTGTCAATGGCAGCAACGTTTCAGCAACATAAAACAGAGATGCATAAGAAACACTGTATCTATCCCCACAAGCTATTTCTGTGTATTTTGACAGCTATATAGGATCAATAAACTTCAAACCAAGAACGGTGTTTTTCATTAGCCTTTTAAGTCAGGCCAGTAGTCGCATTGTATTTCCGATATCTGGACACAAATCAGACCAGATAGCCTTAAAATTGGCGAATCGACAAAGAGCCAAACCCAACATGACAGTGAAACTAAGCCAGGATATTGGAAACACCAACAGCTTGAGGCTGTTGTTCGGATAGGTTGCTGTGTGTGCAGCTGGTTAACAGAAGAGTGTCCAGTCTCATGGTGGAAACAGGAGCTCACGTACATAATGTTTGTCCTGTTCACATTAAGGAGGGGTTAATGCACTAAAGAGCACTTCAAGAGGACGTTTAATCTGGAGAATGTCTGAGCTCTGTCAGTGTTGTGACGTAGGCCTGTGCTGTGGACATCACATGTGCAGCCAGCGGACTCTAAGATGGGAATTCAAACACTGCTGCAGTCTCTGAAAAAAAAAGCTTTTTTCACCCCTCCTCTGGATGAGAAGCTTACTTTCATTCACCTTTCTCAATGGGTTGTCCTTCCTCCAAAATATGACATGAAACGTTCTGTACATACACAGCGTGTCGGTACAATAGAGCCCATTTCTAGAATCCATCCATCCATCCATCCATCCATCCATCCATCCATCCATCCAGAAAATAGTGATTTGCTTCTTGCTAGTAACTCTTATTCACAACAAATTGTTGAAATCTGCAGCCTAAATGACCTAAATGTTTGTTGCCAGATCTGTAAAGTTGCACATCTTGCAACATGGAAAGTTTCCCACAGAGTGAAAATATGCCAAAAAATTGGCGCCATTTCTAAGGATTCTGAAATAGTTTTTACTGCACCCAACAGTCGCCCAATTAGCTTAGTCTCCTAAACCAACATTCACAAAAGAACAGTATGTGATCCCATTTGGAAATGTGGAAAGTAATAAAGTTCTAGCTCATGCTCAATATGCTCATCGTAAAAGTAATTCTACTGAAACTGCTTCGATGAATGTGATGGAAGGGTAAACTTTTTGATTTCACTGCATTATTTTAATTTTGATAAATCAAACAGATCAGAAAAATAATAATTATGGCTATGAATTCCACCAGCTTGACGAAATTATTAAATATTATTCAATATTTAAATGGTAGAAATAAATATATGCAAATGGATCCTTCTCTTTCCCATAATGCTTACCGGAGGTATCCCAAAAGAGAGTGACCTCGAACTATTGTTGTTTATCCAAACCATTCTACCTCTAATGTGTGCCAATTCAAATGCACATTAGCGAATGATACAATGATAAATATCATCTGCAATAGCACATTCACAAACTCATTCAATGTGTCATTATATGGCTAGGAAACAATTTATATTAAATGTAAATAAAGCAAAATATGTAATTAATGTACGACTAGAAAGAGGAATAAATTGGAACCGTGGTATTTAACATATGGACTTGTTCCAATTAAAAGAGGTTACAGAAAATTGTTGGGCATTACAATACAAAACAATCTTTCATGGACGGATCATATTACAGATAATGATGAAAATGACAGGAATAGTTGTAAAGTTTGTATCTGAATAATGAGGTAATATCTCAGTCTAATTTACAAGTATATTAATTATTGTAATGTACTTATTTGAATGTAAATCCAATTGTAATTTAATTATGATAAGAGCTAGAAATGAGGAAACTATCAAACTTAACATGGCAGCAAAATGGCCTTAAAGGTTCTCTTTATGATAATCAGAGCATTAAGGGAAAATTGAACAGTAAAAATCCAGATACACTTTATTAAAGCACATAAACCTGAGCAAACATACATTTTTAAAATGTATATTATGAAATAAAGGATGCCCATCAAAGCACATTATTACAAACCTAACTTAACAACAACACACGACTTAAAACGCTGCTGTTCCTCCTCCCTGATGCACATCATGGGTTAGATCTGGTCATGAGTTTCCAGACTGCTGACCTTTGCCACATTACATAACTTTGCATTTAGGGGGACATACCACATGATATATTTATCGCACTGAATGTTTGGCCTCACACAAACTGTGTCAGGATAAGTGCCACCAAATCCAGCTTTGAAAATTCACATAAGTGGTTCAAACGTTAAAAACAATTGCAGCAAATTCTGAAGATGTGAACAAATACTACAGAGTGCAGTGTGAGCCAGGGAATCAATGATCTTTCTTCCATTTGAAACATCTCTAAATCAAGAGATGTGTTGCAAGTCCCACTTTGTTTTGTGCAAACATCTGTTCAGAATTATTGAGACATCTGCAACAGAAATAAGACAACATTGGCATGCCGGTAAAAGACATGTGATTAGATCTGGTAGATTTGTCTTCAAGATTGTCAAAGGGTTCAAAGTGATGACCTTATTAAACTTACCCTCTCTCTGAAATGATTGTTGAGTGAGTGAAATTATGTTCTTCCCAGAACTTGAGGGACGCTGGGAAAGGCTTACACAAAGTGTTAAGGTCGGCCCGGTTAAAAAAATATGAAAACACAATACAAAACAATAGTGCAAAACCTGAAAGTGCTAAGAGTGGATTTATACCCAGCAACATTTCAAACCTCAATTTCCCCATGTTGACAGAATGGATTATTTTACGACATCTGTGTGTGTTGTGAGTGTTGGACAGAACGTCTTAGTGGAGCTATAATGTAGACATATTATTTTATTCCCCTCTTTAATCACTTGTATTACTATTATCTTTACTATTATTATAGACATTGTTGCCTAACTTATTCTTTGCCTTCTGTTTGTTTGACTGGTCGAGTATAGTTTGAGTCACATAACTATGACTGTTATAAATTCCCTTTGTGAGTAAGCAAAGACACCCTATTAATATGTTAATTTGTTAAATATAATGTTCATCTAAATATGTGAATCATTTGAGTCAGGCAGTTGTAATGGGAATTTTGGATGTTTGTACTTTATAATCAGAATATTTGTCAGGCTGACTCGATCCGCATCTCCTCTTCTGACTGTTATGCTATGACGAAAATGAATGCCTGTTTGTAGATGATATGAACATGAGTGCCACATTGACATAAGATAATTTCAGGACTATGACGCCTGTGTTCTGTAAATCTTGACCTTGCCTGTACATCTTGTCTTTGTAAGATAGGACATGATCCGTCCTTTGGTTCCTCCTCCTTAAAAGGGAGATTGTTGTTGGACTCAGGGTCGTTCCTGCTGAGTCTGAACCTTTGCATCAGAAGGCAGGGGTGACCAGTCCCTCCTCTGCAGATGAGAATACTTAGTGAAATAAACCTCGGAGAAAAAGCAGATCCTGGTTGTTGATCTTTATTGGGCAGATTCATTTTTCCACAACACAGTTTACAGGGCAGCTATGTTGATGTTTGGGGTCCTTAAAAAAGTCAGCGTGTTGAACAAAATGTGTGTACTGAACGGCGGCTGAAAAAGTTTATATAAAGAAAGTTGAAAACGTCGAAACGGTGTCCTTATTCCCTACGATCACGGGTGAAGTGGTCCCAGCACAACTGTTTCCCCCACAGTTCTTCAATATTGGTCCTTCGAGCCGGATCTCTTCACTTGCGACAGAGAAATGGACACGCTGATAATAACGTCCGCGGACAGCGGCGCACTTGGAGCAAGACAGTGACAGCTTCCAGCTAGGCTAGAAAGCTACCAGGTTAGCCTTCCACAGTCACTCATTCCTCACGGTGCCCGCGCTAAAGACCAAAGAGAAAGCGTCGGCGCACAGCAGCTGCAGTCACTGAGCCTACAGACCGAGTCTGTGCGTATAGCGGACCAGCTGCACGGAGCGCACGCTATTCCCGATCTGCTCAATCCACACACTGAACTTTCTGAACATTACAAATACCGTGTGCTTATGGAACACTTGGTCCTGGACGAAGCCAATAGCTCAGTCTTGCAGACATTATGCACAACCCTACACCGTCACCATGCAGGCTCTGCAGAGACAGTACGGGCAGCCGCATCAGTTGGCACAAAGTGAGATTGCAGCCATCCTGAACTCTCCTGATCTCAAATCTGGAGACCCCAAAGCCTTCCAGAGCTTCGCCCTCAACGTTGGAACGGCCAAATGGGATGGAAGTGATGTCTACTGGCCATGTTGACCGACTACTTAGCAAACTCCCTAGACATATGAGGGACAACTTTGTGGAGCATCTACAGATCCAGGGGCGGCTCAGCACCAGCAGCCTAAACCCATATAACCTCAGAGACCTCGCAGACTGGCTCAAGGTGAAGGCAGAAGCTCAGAGACTGTCCGCAAAAATGGCACAGCGCCATCGAGCTGAAGGAGCACCGCCTCCCAAAGGAGACAGACCTGTCCCTACTCCCCGGCCTCAAACTCAGCCTGTCTCTGTGTATCACGGTGCGGACCAGTCCAAATCAGCTGAGATGCCTCGGCCAGCAGCTAAGCAACAAAGGTTTAAGAGGATGTGTCTCTTCTGCAAAAGCACAGAGCACTACTTGTCACAGTGTACAGACATTATTCAACGCTCAACACAAGAAATTGAGAAGTGGATAGCAGAGGGCAAGCGCTGTCGCAACTGTGGCCATACTAACCACGACCAAGAGAGCTGCACTTTAAAGAAACCATGCAGTGAGTGTCAAGAGATCCACCTGAGAGTGCTGCACGATGTCACCAGGCCAGGTCCCCGTGTCTACCTCATCACACCCAAAGACTGCACCTCAGCTGCTAACTCTATACAAGGAGGGAAAGTATACCTCAAGGTGGTGCCGGTCATCATCAGTCATGGGACCAAATCACTGCAGACCTATGCAATCCTTGATGATGGGGCTGAACGCACCATAATCCTCCCAGCTGCAGTTCGAGACCTGGGGCTCAGAGGCAGAGCGGAGTCCCTCACCCTGCGGACTGTTCGTCAGGATGTTGTTCACCTCACTGGAGCATCGGTTGACTTTCATGTGGCCTCTCCAGCATCACCATCAGAACAGCATTTGGTCGAAAGGGCCTATACAGCAGGTCAACTTACCCTGACAGAGCAATCCTATCAAATAGCAGCGCTCCAGAGACGCTACCGCCACCTGAGAGGGTTACAACTGCAGAGCTTCAATAAGGTGCAACCACTGCTGCTCATCGGCGCAGATTATACTCACCTGATCACTGCCATAGAACTGGTGAGGTTTGGCCCAAAGGGAGGACCTGTAGCTATCCGTACAGCACTCGGCTGGACACTTCAGGGTCCAGATGGTTCACAGTCCCCTGCTGCATCATGCTACTACACCGCCTTCAAGCCAACACCAGATGACATCTACCAACACGTCGAACGCCTCTGGCAGCTTGATGTGCTTCCATTCCGTAGTGAGCGGTTAGCAGTGCGGTCCCGCCTGGATCAGGAAGCGGTGAGAGTCTTGGAAGCACGCACTAGGAGAGTGAAGGTTGGTGACACACTTTGCTACGCCACACCTCTGCTCCGGGTAAAGGGTGCGCCACCACTGAAAGCAGATGTTGAAGCAGTGATGCCAAAGCTACGCAGTACAGAGAGACGACTACTTAAAGACCCTGTCAAAGCTAAAATATATGACGCAGAGATCCAGAAGTTTATAGATGGTGGGTGTGTCACAAAGCTCGAAGAGGGAGAGGGAGACAGCTCCAGTGAGTCATGGTTCATACCTCATCACCTCGTCCATCACAATGGCAAACATCGTCTGGTCTTTGACTGCTCCTTTAATCATGGTGGTCTCTCCCTCAACGAGCAGCTGCTCCCGGGTCCAACCCTCGGACCATCTCTCATTGGGGTTCTCCTGCGGTTCCGCCAGCATGCTGTCGCCATCAGTGGAGACATCAGAGCCATGTTCCATCAGGTTCGGCTCCTACCTGAGGACCGGCCGTTGCTGAGGTTTATTTGGAGGAACGTGCAAAGGGAGAAACTGCCTGATGTCTACCAATGGCAGGTTTTGCCATTTGGCACCACAAGCAGAACATTTGCTCTGCAAAAACATGTCAAAGAAAATGCTGCAGGAAATGAAGACGTTCTGCAGTCCGTCGAACAGTCTTTCTACGTGGACAATTGTCTTCAGAGCCTGTCAACAACTGAGTCAGCCAAGCTTCTAGTGGACAAGATGCGACAATGTCTGGCCTCAGGAGGGTTTGAGATTCGACAGTGGGCAAGTAACTTCTCATCTGTTGTCTCCCATTTGCCTTCCAGTGCCAGATCTGAAAGCACGGAGCTGTGGCTGGCCGAGAAGAGTAACGATCCACAGGAGCCGGCCTTGGTCTGCGCTGGTATTGTCCGTCTGATCGGCTCGGTTACAAGCTGAAACCACAAGAGAGTGAGACCCCTACAATGCGATACATATATAAAGTGCTCGCCCGCCAGTACGATCCGCTCGGGATCATTATCCCGTACACTACACGGGCCAAGATCCTTGTCCAGAGACTGTGGGCAAAGAAGAGGAGCTGGGACGACCCGAACCTTCCTCCTGACATCCTCCAGGCCTGGTCCAGCTGGGAGAGAGAACTCCCCGAGCTGGCCAACATCTCCATCCCTTGGAGCTTGCTACTGACACCACAGAGTACACTCTTCACGTCTTCTTCACGGGTTGGAGGACGCCTGCGCCGTTTAGGCAGCTCTAGCCCCACTGACATTCACCCGATTCTGTTGGATCCACATCATGCAGTTACCACGCTCCTCATTAAAGAGACGGATGCTCAACTACACCATCCCAGGCCTGATAGGGTGCTTGCGGAGATGAGGCACTACTATTGGATTCTGCGGGGAAGGCAGGCTATCAAGAAGTACCAGAGAGCTTCCGCTGGGTGCATGAAGTGGAGAGGGAAGCCAGTGGTGCCGAGGATGGCAGACCTGCCCTCTGCCCGTCTGCGGCTGCTCAAACCTCCATTCTTCTCAACAGGCGTGGACTGCTTCGGGCCGTACATGGTCAAGGTTGGGAGGCGGAGTGAAAAGCGCTGGGGGATTATTTTTAAATGTCTCACCACACGATGTATACATCTGGACCTGCTCACCAGCCTCGACACAGATGCTTTCCTCCTAGCACTGAGACGGTTCATCGCGAGAGGCTACCCCTTTGAGATCCTCTCTGACCAGGGGACTAACTTCCGAGGGGCAGATAAGGAGCTGACGGAGGCCTTTGCAGCGATGGAGTCACAGTTGCAGGAGAGGCTTGCAGAAAAGCAGATTAAGTTCTGTTTTAACCCACCAGCATCTCCCCACTTTGGTGGTATCTGGGAGCGTGAGATTCAATCAGTCAAGAAATCCCTGCAAGTGGTCATAGGTGCACAAGCGCTCCAAGAAGAGGTTCTGCTCACACTCCTCATCGAGGTGGAAGGCATCCTCAATGCCAAGCCGTTAGGATATGTATCTTCGGATGTGGCCGATCCAGAGCCAGTGACGCCTAGCATGCTGTTGATGGGGCGGCAGGATGCCTCTCTCCCACAAGTCACCTATGTTCCCGACGCCCTCACCAGGAGGCGCTGGCGTCATTGCCAGATGATGGCGGACCAGTTCTGGACACAGTTCATCAGAAACTACTTACCCACTCTTCAAACCCGCCAGAGGTGGTGCCAACACACAGATCATCTCCTCCTGGATACAGTTGTGATGATTGTTGATCCTCAGCTTCCACGTGCTCACTGGCCAATGGGGAGGGTGGTCAAGCTGAATGCAAGTGATGATGGATGTATACGGACAGCTGAGGTCAGAGTTGGCGAGAAGACTTACCTGAGACCAGTGGCTCGGCTGGTCCAGCTGTCAGCTCTTCCCGAAGATAATCCTGGTTAAAGGACTCTTGTTGTGGGAATTTATGTTTATTTCAAAATAGCCATGCTATTTAGGGGGCGGCTGTTATAAATTCCCTTTGTGAGTAAGCAAAGACACCCTATTAATATGTTAATTTGTTAAATATAATGTTCATCTAAATATGTGAATCATTTGAGTCAGGCAGTTTACAGCGCAGCTATGTTGATGTTTGGGGTCCTTAAAAAACTCAGCGTGTTGAACAAAATGTGTGTACTGAACGGCGGCTGAAAAAGTTTATATAAAGAAAGTAAAAAACGTCGAAACGGTGTCCTTATTCCCTAACCGGAGTACGATCACGGGTGAAGTGGTCCCAGCACAACTGTTTCCCCCACAGTTCTTCAATAATGACGTACAATGCTTTGCCTTTTTAACAGCAAAACGTGCTGTGCCATTTGAAAATGACAGGACTCCGTGTTGGATGAAGATCAGATATTTTATTTGGAAATTAAATTCAACAATGCAAAAATACTTAAAGTAAAAGTTCTGCATTTGGAAACATAATTAGTGTTACATGTAATTTCTACAGGCTTTCTCAAAACTTTACTTAAAGCTACAGTCGGCAAGTCTGGCAGATGGAGTTGATTCAGTCAAATTTTGAATGTTTACAACACTCAGGCTCCTCCCCCTCTACCACTGAGCTCCTCCGCTCCCTCCCATCGAGTGGTCGTCAGTGCTCGTGCACCAGATTCCTGTGAACGCGCCCATGTCTTCTCATCGATAAACGGCATGGAGTACACGCTACACAGAGATAGGCTGGCTAACTACTCATAGATAGCAACTGCTAACGTCATTTAGCGTATGCCTAGCTTGAGGCGTGTGCCTGTGATATTGTAACATGCGTGAGGGGGGAGGTGGGATCTGTGGCGTGTGCACCAACTGTGAACTGCGCTGAGTGGACAGGATGATATGGGCATGGTGGATTTTTGCAAAACAAGCTCTACGTGCACGTAGAGGCACGTTTTTTTCCAAAACCGGATGATTTATGTTGTTCAATCGGAGCATAGTGTCGGTTTCAGTGAATATGATCAAACAGATGTTGCCGACTGCGACTTTAATAAATTCACATCCCAGAATCTCAAGGTATTAAAATGAAACCACCAGAGACATTTCAAATCGGAACTGCTACAAATGTCTTAAACCTGACCGATTGTATCTTTAATGATGCAATGTATTATACTTAATATATAACACTTAATTTTGCAAAATCCTCATCCCCAGCGGAATCCTCCCCAAATATCGATACTACGTCTCCTTTTTGAAGGTCGATTCTAATAGGATTTCAGTTTCAGCTCCTCTCTTCTCGTTCATGGAACTTGCATTGAACTGTCTGTGCAGAACACTTTCTGGATGTGGTGAACATAGGATGAACTTACTTATCTTCGGCTGTTGTTGCGTCAAGAGCATCATGAAAATACATGAAAGTACATAAGCCACATCGATAATCGGTATCAAGATTTCTGGCCCAATATTTTGGGTCCTGCAGCTCACCGAGTTCTTTAGGGAGCCACGGCGGAGAAGGGGGCCACAGCCAACCCAGTTAGGCATAACTAAAACTTGGTCGAGCCATGTCTATGATGATGTGTTTATGTTCTGTTGGGGTCCCTAACCACCCCGTCGGGGAGTGGGAATGGTATCCAGCAGTCGCTTTTTCTTTCTAGCATCCCAACAAAGACTACCAAACCACCTCTGCAGGGACCGCATGTGCGTGAGCTACAAAAGATGGGCAGCTGCACAAACCCCTGGGCCTGCAGAAAGGTCAATACTAACATAGAGGGTGAACACATGCTTGTGATGAGTATTAAATTATTATTATTGAGCCTATAAGAGAACGGAGCCTGTGTGGGTTAGAACTGCTATTCCTGACTGAAATACTGCAAATTTAAGTGACGCATTAATACGGGGAATGGCGGATGAAGATGATAGTCACTATGTTAATTTACTCCAGGCGTGTGTGATCCTGAGAAGACAGAGGATGTGAACCACGGGGGGAATGAGAGTCATTTTTTCACAAGGGACCCACACCAGGAGATTTCCCACGCTTGGAGCGTAATGATGCTGTTGCATTCCCTCCTCTCGTCTGCCTCTTTTCTCGTCTAACATGTTCATCCTGAATCGTCTTCACCCTTTCTGCACTCCTACTGCACCTCTTGTCCTCCTGTCACATCCCTGAGTTCTACTTTGTCACAATGACAAAAAGACAAACGTGCAGCAGGCGTCATGCATGAGGGAAGTAAGGGCCTGAGGTGTGTTGGGGAAATGCACTGCACATGTCCACTCTTGTATTCCTGGGGGAGATACTGACCAATGTGAACGTTGGGTCACCGACTGACTCATCTTCACCGCCAATAAAGCAGCCAAAAAAACAGGTGTTGTCGGTGGCCATTTTAAACCCCAGGTTACACAGCCAAATGTGATTAAGGCTCTCTTCTAGAGGTTTCATTCTTACTTAAGAAGATAATAATAAACATAATATATATACTTTCATAAAATGCAGCTCAAAGTGAAAAAATAAATCAACAACACAGGTATTAAAACAGAGAAGAAAAAAATACACAGGTATGGGAATTCTGCCCAGCAGTACAACAAAAGCAATTTCATAAAAATATTTCCCTTAAAACTATAAACCGAAGTTGCTTGTCTGATTTGCATTGGGAGTTTGTTCCAATGAATACAGTGAGTGCTCTCCACTGCATCAGCTCTGTTAAGGTTCAGGCTGTAACTGGCATTAGAGACATGATCACATGTGTCCTCTGTGGTTTTTCATGCCCATCTCTACTTTACTTTTGGTTTGATTATTTCATTGATATGTGCTCATATTAAGTCTAATATAGAGTTATGTTTTATTTGACCACGTCCTCCCCCTCCCCTTATCAAGATTTCTGTTTGTCAAAAGTGAGAAAAAAATGTATTCACAGTGTTTTACTGCCCCCCAGTGCGGTGAAACAAACCATCATGCAGGCAGTCAGTTCTTAATCACCATTGATGATTTTACTTAAATGTCTTCACTGTACGTCAAACTAGCCCAAATGTTGAGACTTAATGATGCTCAATATTAAATACGTTTTATTAAATTCTGTTTATTACAGTGGTCTCTGGTCATCATTGGAATTCTATCCATCCATTGTCTACCGCTTATCCTGTATTCAGGGTCGCAGGGGGGGGGGGGGGCGATCCCAGCTGTCATTGGGCAAAGGCAGGGTACACCATGGACAGGACACCAGTCTATCACATGTAGAGACAGACAACCATTCACGCTCACATTCACACCTGCAGGAAATTTAGAGTCATCAATTAACCTATCCCCATCCTGCATGTCTTTGGACTGTGGAAGGAAGCCGGAGAACCCGGAGAGAACCCACGCTGACACGGGGAGAACATGCAAACTCCACACAGAAGGAAACCGAACCTGACCCGGGAATCGAACCCGGGACCCTCTCACTGTGAGGCATCATTGGAATTTGATTGTAAAATTGTAATGTAAAAAACAATATAAATCCCTTTTAGAACTAACTTTATAACTGTTTTGTAGGCCTGACTAAGGGTGCACTCACACCAGGGCCATGGGATCTGTACCGTGCCTCGGCATGATTACCCCCCCCCCTGCCTGTTGTATATACGTCATCCAGCGTAATATGACACACACATGGCTTGATGTTGTTTTCAAGAAGCGGCGTCTCAAAGTCATCACAAGACTGTAAATGTGAGCGACTGAGGGCAAAACAATGTCAAACTACGGTTGAATCACTTGCTGATTTGTCCGATAATTAGGAATTCTATCATTCAATTTCTCCTAATAGATCTCTAGAAGTGCTACACACTGTACCTTTTCGTTATTCTTCTTGTTCAGCCAAAGAGAGTGCTTTTCTTTTCTGAAGTTATAGCCAGGCTACTCGAGACTTCACAGGTTATGAGCATGAGTTGTAAACAGCAACCAAAGAGAGATTTGTCCGTCTTGGAATGTCAATCATTTGAGCATTTTTACAGCATTTTTATTTGTCTCATTAATTTAATCTCAACCCCCTGTTTGGGAACCACTATGTAAACACTCAATACTGCATTAATCGTATTATTTATTTATTCAGCTGGTGGCCAATTTAGTGATTATAACCTGAACCACTAGATGTCAGTGTCACTTCATAATTATACCATACAATACTGGCGTGGGAAGTACAGCACAATGTGCAATGGAGATCAATGACAAAACCTACATAGACATGTTTTGATGGGATACATTTAAGATTCATAATATTTGATGATGATGATTTTATTTACATTTTATTTACATGTTCATATATTTTATGAACATGTAATTAACGTGACTGTACAGTGAAATCCTAGGCCTACTTACAAAAAGAAAATGTTTTAGTAACAGAGAAAACAGAAATTTAAATCTAATCCTTGCTGAATGTGCTTATGTTATAAAAAGACATGTTTTTGTTTAAAGACATTCTTTGTTAGTCTAGTCGATGTGGAGTGGAGGTCAGCTGAGTGTTCGCTTGGAGCACATTGAGTGATATTAATAAGCATGCACGTAACTAAAAATGGTGCAATCATATTCATTTTGCACTCATTTTGTGGGCAAATTGTAGTGACTTTTCATTCTGCCTTGTCAGAGAACTATAATTCACCACTTATACATGAAGTGTTAAAAGGACATATCTATTTTGATAAGACTGGATGAAAGGGGCAGAGTGGTCTTCTCCATTCATTTAAAAAATGAATTAAATAAAGTCCCACTTGAAGCAAAGAACAGTTCAAATGAAAACTGTTCAGGGATGTTTGTTGTTTCTGAAAATGAATATAGCTGTGATCATCACAGATTCTGTTCGGTAGCAAAGATAAGCAATTTGGAGATCTCAAACCCACAGCAGACAGTGCAGTAAATGATCCAGTACACAATCCCCAACAGACAAACAATGACAATATATATAACAAATGTAGATGTTCTCCTACTCGTGTTAGCAAAACATCTACGGGGAGATTTCAGGATGGATCGTTGGGCTTTTGGCAGACTGTGGTTTATATCTTGACTTGATTTTCGTCCATGAATACTGCCTGTCCCCGTTGTCAGAGGGGCAGCTGAGACTGTATTCTGCCAGTGAAGAGCCAACTGGCCAGCATTATTTAGACGTTATGTGAATGACTGAAAAGCTTGTCTGCTGAAATCGAGCAGTTGCTCCGAGCAGCTCTTCACAACGGTACAACGTTACATCACATTTTGGCGACTTTAACCTCTCAAATCACAGGTGGTCAGTGCAGAATGCTTTCCGCCACGCATGATTTAGCATCCAGTTGGCTTTAGTTAAGAAACCACTGATAGGGAAAAGGAAAACAATGTGAATTCTTAAGCTGCATTAATTATTTTGCGGCATCGAGGGGGCAGAAATACTCTAAATATCTACTTTCCCAACTAAATGATTGTGGAAACATTGTGGTTTATTTAAATGTGATCGCTTAGATGTATTTCACTCTATATCTGAACATACATTTAATATGATCATCTGTCTTTGGGATTCAATTTCAATCTGTGGGAGAGAAATCTATGTAGAGAGTTGGTCAGACAGGTCGCCACATAGACACAGGGAGAACAGATTTGTAGTCCCCAGAGTCCAAAACAGTTAGTTGTGATGGATTCAGATCCCATTAAGCTATACAGTGCTGTTTTTTTTCTTCTCATTTATAGGCAGTTGTGTGGGTGCAGCAGGATCTGAAGGAAAGGAATGATCTGTTTATATGTGAGAAAAAAAAAAAACATTCTATCATTTCCGCAGTGAGGGAAAGGGCGAGAGCGTACCTATATTTTAAAAACATTTAAATAAAAATCTCACAACAGGCCAAAACATATCGAGTACAACCAGGATTACAGAAGGCCATTGTTGTTCTTGGTATTAGATAAAAATGTCAAGAGGTTACTATGGAGAGGGAGGCAGCATTTTGAGGTTGTTCATATGCATCATGCCTTTGGACCAGCTGTTGTTCACCTGACACTGGCTCCACTCTACACTGATGACATCTGAATACACAAAGTAGACAGTTAGCCAGCTTGAACTCTGCCTGCACTTTGTCAGAGCAATTATAATGGCAGATGTGAACAATTTAATGGGTACAAATTAGATAACAGCATTATCACTGTAATCAATGTCATAATGACCTAATCAGAGGGCTTTTGTATTATCCTGTATGTGTTTTCTACATGCTTGCTTTGCAGACGGCAGTGGCTGTGCTCCGACTGAGGTATAGCTTTGCTGTCATTTATTATCTGGAGTCGATGGCTGGTGCAAACAGTTGCAGTTATAATAAAGTTTTATTGCTCTTCCTATTACGTTAATGCTGTCACATAATCTCCCCGTGCTTCCTGTTTGCTAGAAAGCCCTTTCTCATTCACATGATACGGTACAAAAGCTCAGAGCAGGTGGAAGCAGTCATTGTCTGAGCTCTTTATGACACGGAGCAGAGCGGTTTCCAAGGTGCACGTCTGCAAAAAACATCGGCCGCAGAATGTCTCATGATTCGGAGCAAATATGTCATTGTCATTTTTACATCAGGTACGGGAAATGATTAAACAGGAAGACTTGAGTTGTACACAGTTTTGCAAATACGCCACCTGACCATACATTTACATTTGATGTGTGGGCTGAGTGTGTGAGATAGTTAAAATACCCATGATATCAGTGTCATAATATCTGTGAAATGCTTTGTATTTGATACCCTATGTATGCATGTACTGTTACATCTAAAATGAGATTTAAACAATGATGACTCTTCCCTTCAACAAAAGATCAACACATTTTAGCATCGTTTTCAAATAATTTACTTTATTTGATGATATGTAAAAAAAAAGACAACAGCAATATAAATTATGTACTATAAATTAAATTGCACATTTTTACATCCGCTTAGTAAAAATAGAACAATTATTTCATGGGCAAATAAATACAAATAAATACAAATTCATTAAGTTCCTCACATGCCTGTTTCACAAACAGTGTAAGACTTTGACAGAGAGACATTGCACATCACAAATGTTTGCCTAATAGCAAAGGGAAAAAAAGTGCTTTCCTCCACCCTTCCTATTCGATTGTCACTCAGTCTGTTCTACTTTCACTTGACTTAAATGTCCGCGCTTCATCTCTGTTCACTCAGCAGTCTTTTCTTCCTTCCATTTTCCTTTCTGACGGAAAACGCCCGTCCACATCTGCTCTTGTGACGTTCTCTGTGTTGTGCATCCGCGTCCAGCTTTTTGATGCAGAACCTAACGTTGTGCCTGTTTTGCTTTCTCGAGCCTTAAGGCAAACCCACTAACAATCCTCCATCAGCTCATGGAGAGAGAGAGAGAGAGAAAGAGAGAGAGAGAGTTCACGCCTTCTTCTCCTGTCGGGGCTGCTTGGTGGTCTTGGCGCTTGGTTTGGCCTGGCACACGAGATCCCTGTAGGCTGGAGAGCGGAGGAAGCGAGGGTAGCAGTCTTTGGCCATGAGCATATAGATCTTGTGCTGGGCCGAGTCGAAGCAAGAAGAGGACGCTGCCAGCATGTTGGCCCTGGTGATGTCACGAGTTTCGTGGTCGATGTTAATCTGTTAAAAAAAAAAAAAAAGGACAGAAGCAGATTAGTTTTTTTTGTCCAGTTGTGAGAAGTTTGCAACTATGCCTGACTGTGTTTTTGGGCCTCATCATTTAAGTTTCCTTCGTTGAGATGTATCTTACCTCTCGCGGAGCATCGCTGCCGATGAATTCGTCATAGATCTTCTGGGCTTTGGCTGGTAGTTTGGCAGTCGACTTGGTACTCCTGTAATCTTCACAGGCAAAGTAGAACAAAATGTTCTCCTCGCTGAACTCAGACACCAGGAAGGCTGTGAAGGCACACAGTCCATCTGAGGGAAGAGAGGAAATTTAATTACACATAATGGTCACGCAGCGGCTGCATGTGACTCCACAGCAAGTGTCTTTACTAAATCCGCTTCCTGGCATGTGCGTGTGTTTTTTTTTTTTTTTGGTGTCCAACAATATTAACTTACATTTGCTGGACAGGAGTTTTTCAAAGGACTCTTTCCACCCAAGGCATTCCTCCTGGGTTGGCCTGAAAATAGATGGAGCAAAATTAGATTCAACCCAGAAGTTTAATCAAGCACACAGTGAAATGAATGTGTAGTTTATAGTGCAGTACATGTGATGCTTACTTGTTTTGCCCTATTTTGCAGCAGGATAGGTTCCAATTGGATTTTTGCAAAATGCTTCCCAGCCTTGCTTTCAGTTCCTTGGCTCTGTGAGGAAAATAAATGAGAGTTAGATTTTTCACAAGACCTTGATTGCATACTGACAAAACCATTACTGTGCGGTAAAACCACAACATGAATCCACACTGAGCACACGGTCTAAATTTAGCAGAACCTACAACAGACTCTTTTAGCTTCTCAAATGCCCTCGCACAGATGTACAAAGATAAAACAGCAGAGCTGCCTTCCATAGTCTGTAATCCAAATCCCCCACACTGCATCATGTGAGTGTTTGAATGAAAGTCAAAGTACCTTTCCAAGCAGCCGGTAGGCAGCGATGACAGTCCTTTGCACATAGTGAAGCAGCAGGTTGGAGGTGGTGGGGGTTGGTGTCTCGATCAGGTGGCAGATAAATATCCGTTCAGTGGGGAGAGAGATTGTCTGTGTGTCTGAACAGAGCCAGAGCAGAGGTTTTATAGTCCCACCTCTCCTCCTCTGACATGTCATCAGCCCACAGCCAATCACAGCAGAGGGAGAGAGAGCGAGCGAGAGAATTATAAAAACCACTGATATTCTACAGTACGCCATTTGCTTGTTGCATATCCCACGAAAATGCCACAGTGAATCTTTGAGTGTTTTCTTTTCACCCTTCTCTTAAAAAACAAAAAACGTTTTATACACATGAGAACAGAGCATTCCAGACTATTAATGTGAGAATATAAATGCCAGTTCACATCAACATTATTTGTCACATTTGATCTTATATTAGCTTCTTTGGGATTTTAGCTCCAAACTTGTATTTTATCATCACCCAGCTTGTACTTTTTATTTATACAGGGTCAACTAACTATCATTGTATACACTGTTACAAGCTGATCCGCTAATAACATCCTGTGTCGTCAAATCATTTCTCGACAGATGCTTGGCTCCTTTGTCCCTGGTTCATTGTCCTGCGTTGCACAAAGAAGACATAATAGAAGAAATTGGCATGTTGATTCTTATGGTAAACACAATCACAGCCATTTATGGACCTGATAAAAAAGGTGTTCATTCCAGCGAGTGATGGGAAGGGAAACGTGGTATTTACTCTGTACGTCCAGCTTGCTTACAGTAATGTAATTAAACAGCCAACTGCTCAGACCCAATAAAGCTGAAGCGGGTCCGTCTCCCATATGGCGACCTGCAGGCTGCTTATGATTCCTTAATCATATAACTCTGATTAAAAGGTGCATTAGAAAATCCAAGGCAATACATAACTGCAATGACTCTAAAAGGTGTGTTCACACCAAATGTGAAGCAAATGAGCCACATTTTTAATTTTTGCCAGTTGAAAACTGAATCAGAAATGGAGACAAAAAAAAAAGCTCTAGAACCTCACATTTGTACAGAGACCAAACAAAATATAAACCATAGACCATCCATGGTACAAACAACAAGGTTACTGGTGTATTTATGTCTCGATTACTTTATTTTAAGTATTCATAGGGCAGCTACAGTGTTAGCATAGCCGACCTCCGATGGATCCAAAAACAAGCATTTTAAAAGTGATTTGCTTATCGTCTTGCAGACCTAACAAACCATCACTTCAAGTTTTTTTTCATACAGTGAATAAATGATAATTCAATTCACCTCTGGGCGATGTTATGAACTCAGACAGTGCAACATTTGATTACTCGATGTAGCCTATCAGAGACTTCACAAGTCTCAAAAAGTTGTTATTTCAGTCATGAATGATAAAACCTTGTCTACATCCAGGGTTTTTGTGCTGTTCTATTCAAAGCTACAACACCAAGAGCCACCAGAGCTAATACAAGAAGTAGAGCATTACAAGGACCTCAAATGACAGTGGAAACATTGTATTTCACCCATTATATAAGTTTCTCCACTGGCGTTTCAAGGAATTGAGGCCCGGCAGGGCTGTTCTTCCCTTCTCAAAACAAAATGAAGAATTTCTTTTTTTTTAATTGAAAGTAAAAGCTTAAGTGAACCACAGCTCAGACCAACACAGTATTACTGTATAAATACAGAAACACTGATTTCACAATTACTTTACAAGGTAAATAATTTCCGAGAACACCGGACTCTAGATTTCCACAACTGTTGCTCAGAAAAGGAAATTGTGCTTTTGTTGGAGACTATTTTTTAGCAGGGGATTAATACACACTAGTGCAGTAGTGAGTAGTGAGGTCACCAGAAAATGTATGATTTTGGTTGAAAGGTCAGATATTTGTCACCTACAACAACATCAAATAATTAATTTCAAATTACCCTGAGACAATTTCCATATCCCTGGGCTAAAAAACAATCAATGGCTAGGGCACTTCCTGTGATGCATTAGCATTGAGTAAGATCTCATCACATAACATGACAAGGCAGCACTGATGAGGATGAGTCAACTAATTTGGAGTGGACTGTATAGGGATACTTAACCTGTTCATATTGTGCTGGGGAAGATTTAATTGCACCATTATTGAACAACGGTTTGCCTGAGAAGCCTGGGGGATCCTGGCCACCCACTCACCTACTCATACTGTGATGTCACCACACTCACGCCTCTGTCAGTCCTGTTGACACTTGGAAAAAGAGAGAAGAAGAAAAAATAACTGCCCTTGAAGCTGGCAGGTGCAACACACACACACACACACACACACACACACACACACACCTTACATGAATATGCGCTCAAACCAGGCAGCAACTTCTCCGGTTCTGAGAAGTGAAGTGCCTTAAACTTGCATTCTCTCTACTGGCCATCAGGGGGCGACTACTCTGGTTGCAAAAAGAAGTGTGATTGTAGTCTATGAGAAAATGACTCTACTTCTCACCGTTTTATTACCCCAGTAAACATTGTAAACATGAGTTTGCGGTCTTAATCTCTAGTTTCAAGTCTTCTTCAATACAGCATGATCTTCATTTAGTAGCCTAAATTATGGACAATTTAGAGTCAAATAGACCAGAAAGCAGAGTATGCTGTAGGGTGGGGCTACTTTGTGAGTGACAGGTAGCTTCCACATCCTCGCAACCATCACTACAGCGCTACCAATACAATTAGCTTCTCATATTACTTTACGACTTAGCCTTAACGTTTACCTTGAATTATGAAAACTATCTTTGTTAACATCATCACATCAGAAACCAGATGGATCCAGATGCAGTTAGGTTGCTGCTCGGGATTTACTCCGCCACTTGTGTTTGTCAGATTCACCCGTCGCTACTACACAGTCCAAATATGGTCACTTCCGCTCTATGGTTGCAAACCAGTGGGTTATGTAACAATGACTACGACCATGTCTCACATACAGTCTATACAGATTTAACCTCGACTTCTGTTATACTGAAAGTAGAAAAATGTAATTTCGACACTGCTAGGACTGGAACATGAGCACACAATACCAGTTCTGCTGACCATTTCCGTGCATTTTGCTCACACTTTTTAACAAAAATAATAACTTTGGCTACAGACTGATGTGACAGGTGAGATAAAGCCATGGGAACAGCTTGAAAGTCTTATTTCTCAGAAATAACTCTTCCGGTAAAATCGCTATCTATCTAAGCAACAGAGAGTGTCATTGTTTACTTATCAGCCATTGTGTGGTGATGCTGTTTGCTGCCCTTGAGCTGTCATGATTCCCCTCACACTGACGTTCCAAATATGGCATGGTACTCCTTAAAGTGTGTGGAATCATTGATCGATTGGTTCAACGGTCATCGCAAGCATGCTCTCTGTACAGTGTAAAATGATGTCCACCATATTGAGGTTGTATTAAGGGCTGTTCTGGGAACTCCCATGACCATCTTTGCCTAGTCTTCAGTCTTAGAAAGAGTCCTAGTTTAGTAGTTGGCTGATGCTACACTGTGATTGGTCTGTCTTCGTATGAGGTCGGGACTTAGCGAATGGTCACTTTGGCTCAGATTTAACTTCTACAGATTGACATCTAATTAAGGTTAAGCTTATTGGATTGTTTCAAATCGGTAAACTGAGACTGATAATGAAACAGTGCATTTACATGACACTCTGGGTTTCCATCCCTTTATTTGAATCCTTTATGTTTTTGTCACGGCTCCCAGTGTCGATGCCTCCTCCTCTCTGTGTCAGCGCTCGGCTGACGCATCTCTGTATCCAGACAGACAAGCGTAGCTAACAGGAAGATCTGCTAATATAAATTTACTGGATGATAATTCTTCATTCATGATTTGATACTCTGTATGTGAACGGCGATGATAGCAGCATCTTGTGTTCACATTTTGTACCCAGTCATGTTACGAAGGAGCCTCTTGGCATTTTTCCTCCACTCAACATCACAGTTTGGATCAACAGATAAGGTGGCCTCATAACTTAGAAGCATGTCTTGAATGGAGGCTTTGTTGCCAGAGATGTAACTCTTTTTGGAGAAATGATGAGGCAGTCCTGAATAAAATGAATTCAAGAACTCATAACATACACATAACTACAGTCAAATCCTTTTTTATTTAGTGTGACACATTTCTCGAATGTGTCACATTAGAACATTGAACAGCACCAAAGAAACACATCAGCAGACAATCCTGATAAACCAGAAGTGACATTTACCTGTATGATTGAGTTTTAAACCAAAAAAGGTCACATCTTACTCCCAGCATGTAGACAGAATCGAGGCTGAGGCCAGTTTAGGACACTTTCGTCTCAGGGTCCTACTTTACCTCAACCCACTATCATATTAATATTATTTGCATTCCAACTCAGCCCTTTTACCTTTTTCATCTCCAGGCTGGTGAAGACCTGAGATTAATCTGGGCACAGCTGTGATTTAGGGAAAGCTCATCTTCAGCTCAGCGTGCACCTTTCACAGTTCACCTGCATCTAGGTTCTCCTGTGAAGATGAGAAAGCAGGATTGGGATCATCCTCTCTTCGGGGATTCTGTTATGCCACCCTCTGCGATGTATTGTTGCCAAAGAGAAAAGTACATCGAAGGATGAATAAAGCAGATGAAGTCCCTGATACCTGGAGTTGAAAGGTCAGTTAAGACGAATTCTGACACCATATGTACGTACTAGCCCAGTTAGCTGTTTAAGTTTGTTTTAGTGACCAGTGGCTAACGTTGCCGGCTAGAAACAGAGATTGTTCTTTTAGAACCATTTTGGTGGGGATATATGCATTTGGATCATATTGAGCACAATACAGAAAAGCATAAATGTGGATTATAATGTAGTGGTTTGGGAAGTAATTAGTGTGGATATTTTTATGTTATCGGGTCAAAGTCAAAAGCCATGTTAGCAATCAGAACTCATCTGAGCCACAATCAAGCTGACAGATGAATATTTTAACTGCTGCATTTCAATGGTACTTACACTCAGTTGAGAGTTCATCAAGTATGGGCCATAGACATCATTGCTGAAAAATTACCATAAAAGCTTCGGTAGGAAACGTTGGAGAAACCACCAGGATTTCCTTTTTTGTCAGAGCATTTTATTAATTGCTGTCAGAACGTAAAGAGTATTTCAACAAATGACTATTTAAAATACATTGCATACCCTAGCTTTACGTTGAATCAACATCTCTCTGAAACATTTCCCCCAAAAAGGGAGCTGAACATGATAACTTCCACGGAGGGGAGATTAATTGCAGCATTGTTGTTTTAGACTGCATTATTTTTGTTAAACTTGCAACTAGGTTAATCTTAAAACGCAAAGCAATCATCCCTTGATAGATGCAAATCAGAATGAGTTACAATGAGGTTTGCTGTTTAACAGATCAGGCTCCAACAGGATGAACATCTTGCTCCTCTTGTTTCTATTGATGATGACTACACAGCTACAAAACTATTGTGCCCTCGAGGACAATTCAGCTCTCCACATGGTCCAATGAGGACCAGCTGTTAATTTGCTCTGCTTTGTGATGCCGATCACAAATCACTTCCACGATGCAGAATGTTCACATTAGGGTGCATAACAAACACCAGTTAACCCAACAAGTTGTCTTATGTGTGAACTTCCAGTGCGCTGTCAGACTCCTGATGCCCGTGTGCACCACGTAAGCTTGCAGTCAATAAAACTGAGTGGAGACAAATGTGGGTAAGCTCCAGTAATTGCCATGTGTTTGTGTTCTTGGAGATGAGACAGTGAAATAGGAAAAACCCACCACCCTAAACTCGGGGTCAATGCCACAGGAAGTGTCTGTAAAGTTTCCCGGCACTACATCGGTTTCTTTGCTTGTTTGTTTTTCTTTCTGAAGGTCCCTCAGAGCTGTGAGTCAGGAAAAAGCGGAGAGGGACAACCGAGGAGCCTGTTTAAACAGCTAACTGATTGGAAACAGTCATACAGAATTGGGAATTCCAAGGACATATTGCCAATGGGTCTGCACATTATTAGAATTGTTTAACAAAAAAAAAAAGAAGATCCGATGCTTGTGCTGCATGATCATCATGATCTTAATTTACTAACAACAAGAAATTACATACATAATATAATATGTGCTTTGAAACAAAGTTTTCACTTTGCTCAGTGTTTTAATAGCCATGTATGATATGCCATATAGATAACCATTTCCAAAATGCCAAACCTTTAAAATATAATGTAGCCACTGCAGATCCACAAAACATGCTGTTTTAGCGTCAGGCGACAGATCACGTTTAAACGCTGCCATGCCGGGGAACGTGACACATCCTGATCCAGCATCACCTTTAAAATTAAGCCAAATCCTTGTTTGACTGGAGTGTTAATGCGGCTCCCATTTCACGTGTTCTCCATGCGTACATTAGCATCATGGCGATGAATTGCGGGGGTTCTGTCCTATGAAAAATTTCTTCAGAATAATGTGCTTTTATACAGCTTATGTGTAAAAGGGACCCACATGTTTGTTAAAACATGATTAAAAACTGGAGTTCACAAGATGTGGCTAGACTAGAATTTAAAAAACATTTTCAAGAAATAAAATGTTTCTGGGTCTCAACTACCTGGGTTCAAATATTTGAAACATATAAAAAGAAAAAAAAGATGGCAACATTGGTTGAGATGCCAAATGTTGATCTGTGATAGAACCTGATATTCACCATTTAAAGAGAACGTGCTCGGGTTTGTGCTTGGACAGTTGTCTTTTCCGCCCAAGTCTCTTAACATTGTGAAGTGGTCCTGCTCGGTCTCTGTGGGAGTGAGTCTGACACTGTGCACAGGGGAGCCTGAGGTTGCTCATCTGTCTGTTGGTCCTCAGGGGAGGAGAGGAGCATGCATGCCTGCAGCAGGCCTGGCCAGATGCTCACTGTGGCTGTTAAACAATAACTACTGGAGTGTGTTCCCCCCTCAGTCACACTATGATCCACAACTACTCCCAGGAGTCTGTTTAGACAGAGGTCAGCTGAGCCTACAATATGCAAACTGTCCTGAGATTGTAGAATAAAAATGATACAAGTGTGAAATAATGTATTCCTGTTACAATGCTGTTCATATACAAAATCATTTCATTTGCAAACATTGTGTCTCTATGAGGCACTCTCATTCAGTCTGCTCAGTTATGCAAGATGTGTGTGGTCACACCGCCTCCTTCACTTTTGTGACTTCAAGTTTCAAGACATAAAAATGTGAATGGAAATAGTGCAGTGTGCAGTTATAGTACAACATAGCTCACACATGCATTATTCAGCGGGATGTTTCACATTTAGTAGCTGTGACTCTGTAAAGAGATGTTTGACATCAGTAGGTTCTGAACTAAATGCTAACATTAGCATGCTAACATGCTCATATTCGCAATCTTTAATAGGTGAACATAATGAGCAATTATTTGGCCACAAACCAGAGTATGGGTAACTTGAAATTTACAACCAATGTGATTAAGATTGTCTGAGAACTATGCATGTCGTTAAGAAATGTAAAGATATTTCTCTAGAAAAAGTGCCATTTTGAACACCGTGAACTATGAATGTTTTGTACCAAACAACATAGCAGTTAATCTAATAGTTTGAGATATTTTATTCAAACCCAAATATGGTGGTGCCCTTCTGATGAACAAAATCAATAGGATTCATCCCCAGGGGACCATAACGGTGTACTTAATTCCTATATACCAAGATATTGTCAACAGGATGCCCGCACAAGGACAGTGGGGGTCTGTTTGTCTGATAATAAATTGTATTGCAAGTATGTTGATGTATATTAACTGCAAGGTCACAAAATAAAGATTAGTATGTACAATTAGTATGGACTTGGGTCAAAACACTCAAATCTCCAAACACATACAGGTGTCTTATTTTTTGAGATAAGATTAAGTTTAAAGTGTTTTTATTTCGAATCAATATGTGACACTATGTCTTCTTGTTTATCACCACCTCATCTTTTCAACATTATGGCACATGTGTATTCACCAATCCCTTTGTTAATATTTACTTACAGTATTTGGTTGAGCATCAAACATTTATATAAATCATAGAGTCAATCTGCAGCGAGCACACGTGCGACAGCACGTGCCCCCCTTCGTGGATGTTGTCTCTTGGTTATGTCATTAGAAGATACACACGTGTCATTTTCAATTTTACAAAAGGCAAAGACTACTTGAGGATCGAAATAAACCTACCAAATTGCCAAACCTCATGTGTGTTGTGTGCATCTGTGCCCTCACATGTGCTCTTCACTTTACCCTCAAAAGATTGTTAGAGTTGGTGTGTGTGTGTGTGTGTGTGTGTGCGCGAGTGTCATGGAGGTGTGTACTGGAGAGGTGCGGAGTGTAATGAGAGATGTGCAGGGTTATCCGGCCAGGTTGAAACATTTTATGGTCATGACTTAAATATAACCCCAATGTTCCTCCCAACAAAACCACCTCCAGCTGTTTAACGACCGACACTTGTAGGAGGTCCTTTACCAGTAGAGCTTGCCCTGGAGAAATCACTGATAATGATTAACTCGATGCTGAATGGCTTTGTGTTTTTTTTGTAGCACCCAAGTGGTTGGGTTGCGAAACATCAGGCACAGACAACAACAGGACTGATATTTGACTCTGGTCAACATCACATACACAGATAATGAATGTACCTGCTGCCTTGGAGATCATAACAAACAATCAGTCATGTCAATACCAGGGAGCAGCAGTTATTCACAGAGACTGTTGTTTGTGATTGAAAACAAGAGGTGACACCCAAGTGGACTATTTAGTCATATGGGAATTTGGATTAACAAGGACTTTGACAGTGCATATACAGGTGTGGAGGTATTATGTTAAAAATGGTGCTTATATACATGCTGCTCTTTTACGCTTATTAACACCTAGATGACAAAACATGCTGAAATAATACTGAAATGCGATTAAAAGATGCTTATGGCGTAATGGCGGTGGAAAAATACATTATTTTATTAATTTATTATTTTATTTTATAAATTAGTAATTTAAATTATTTTGTGGGCAAAATGCTGCAGTCTACAACGACCATTTAGCTCACTATGTACTGATGTTTTCAATGGAACTTTAGCTTAAAGGCTTGCATTGGTGAAGCTCTGCAAATTCATTCTGCAAATTCCAAACCTGTTACTAGTCTATAGCAATCTTGAATACACCGAAATGTAAAAGCTAGCGAGCATTCATTGATCTGCCCTTTTGTAGGCAGAATAAATTCAATAATGAGCTGACAGATGTATGTGACATTTAGGATCTTATGTGCCTTGGATGATTTGTGTTGGCAATCAGTTGCTTATTGGCGCATCCAGCAAAATACAGAGACAAAGACGTTTATTCGAGGTCTCTGGCAATCAATTGGTCCCCACCATCTCCTGAGGAAAGATTCTAGATGTTCCACTTTGATAGTCAGATGGTCAATGTCGGCCATTTGTTTGTGTGTGTAAAGTGGGTTTTATCGGAGCTCGTTTGCTGCAGCTGGAGACAGCTTAGAGGAGAGAACCGCATCTACAGCAAATGTGCTGTACAGCCAAAACCAGAACAGGGCTTAAATGCTCCATAGTGCTGAAGAAGTGGTTGATGGTTCTCTGTGGATGAATCGTACGTGCATCGCATATTTAATTTTAGTGTTGAAAACATGTCGTCAATCGAGTGTTATATCGACATTTCACAGCGTCACGGTCATGTGAGACTGGTGCGGGCTCTGATAAAATACAACTACATGGACAATCAAATTTGTTTTGTTGTTTTCCCCCCGCACCGCTTCTGTGATTTGTCTCGGAGCCAAACAGGACAAGTAATGAACTGTCCTGTTCATCCTCCCTGTGATCTATAGTCACGACGGCTGCACCATGGGCATTGTGTTTACTATTGATTAAGGCATCGGGGAGACACTGTAGAGCAGCAGGGAGAGAAAGGATAGAATGATGAAGAGATCGAGCAATATTGATGTCACAACCACAGTTTACGCATCAGTTAGCCACAGTACAGAGTGCTGGACTGTGTTCAACAGGGAGTAATCCTTCTTTATAGTATTCACATATTATGGAAAATACCGGGTTTACAGGAAAGCAGGTAGAAGCTCTGACCTCCTTTCTGTCTAAAAAGCAGTGTACCTGTTTCCCTTTCCGCTGCATTTACCAATTATATGAAATAGTGTATTTACAACAGAAAACCAAGAACAACTGAGTTATTGCATTATCATAAGCATAGATAAGTTGAGTCAATGCTCTCCCTGTGATCACTTCCACAGTTGAGAAGTGTGTCGACTGCATTTACACTGACCCAAATAGGCTTGTGTTGTGTCTACCGACTTTGGTGCCGCTGTCCCACGTTTCACCCAGCTCTTCATGCCCAGAGTGATTCAAAACACATTACGAACAATGGCAGAGGTAATGGATGTAAAAGGTCTGTGACTCCACAGGACCGGTACCCCAGATAAGAAAAGAACACTCCCCCTGAGTGATGCTGCAGACAGCAGAAATAGTGCTATGAATGTTTGATTATTGTTTTATTCTTAGTTTTCCCATTCTTTACTTTGACTCAGGATTGTTGAGGCAGTTGAGCAGCATCTGACCTAGGTTATGAGGCCATCTAGTTTTAAATATTGAGCAAAGTCAATTTCCTCAGCAATTAACTGACTTTGTTACTGAGCCAGGTTTTATAAATTTGTATTCCATTTTCTTGCCTGCTAATTATTTCATTAGAATGATAAATAGAAACCTGACATTACAATCTGTAAGCTCATCTCCAAAAGTGAAATAGATTTATGCATCACCCAACACTGATTTTTTCTTTGTCATTATAAAATAGCATTGGAATCGAGGTCAACCTGTCTGATCAGTGGATGAAGGCATTTTCATAACTCTAATGCCCTTTTGGTATTATGAGAATGAGGTCATGCAGTGCACACAATATAGATGCAGATTCATTTTTAATCGGAAAATATACGGATGAGGTTACATTCATGTGGAACACTATAACATACCATATATATCTATATAGCTATATAGTTGTGCAGCCAGTTCAGTTGTATTTCCAACACGTTGGCAGTTACGGTACACTCATGCAATAAAGAAACTAAATATTTGTCTTCCCTGAAAACTGCGATCATGTTAAAAAGGGAGTGCAAATGCTAAGGGAGCACATTTCAAACACATTTTTTTGCAGTAATTTTCACATTATACTGTACAAGTTAAAGAATATCTAAATAGTTATTCTGAGTATTGCATCATGCTGAAAATTTAGGAAATTTGCACAACACTTTTTTTAAAGTATGGGGTCGCGGTTGCTTTAAATTCACTACTAGCAGGAGGGCAATGTCAATGGTGATTATGTGGTACATTGTAACAAATTTGTTATTTAATACACTGCAAACAATTTCAATAAAACAAGTCACTCTTTTGAGTCACTCTGCAAATAGTGTGTGATCTTAAATTCAATGTTGATCAGTAGTTCAAAATGTGATTTAATTTTAAAAATTTGATTTTAGTTCAATGGCATGACTTGCATCACATGTAAAAGATATGAATGATATGACATTATTACAGAATCCATGCCAGTAATTAAGACGGCGTATAAGGGCCACTGTAGAAAAAATAAAAAAAAAGAGGTGGGGAATATTCAGAGAATAAAAGTTGCAAATTTGCGAGTTTTAAAATTTGCACTTTTTTATACAATAAAGAATCTTGACCCTCCTCTGTCGCCTCCGTTTTCTTTTGGCATATATTCACATGTACATATAGCTGATATAAACAAGTTGCTTGGATCCGCTAATGGCGGATGTTTGCCGTTGCTATGACAAGTGAAAGCTACTTCTACCATTTACCCCCAACTGCCCAAACAATAAACACCCATAAGATGACAATTTGGCCCATTTAAAATTAACCAACAATAACCATCAACAGCCATCACCCTAAGAACCTTAGCAAAGCATTGTCACACGTTGTGATGTATTAATTAGAAGAATAAACGCAACATTCATTAAGCTAGTATGAAAGCCAGGTGTTAGCATTGTAATAAAGTCGCAAATTTGTGACTTTTTTTCTTGGAATATTCCCCACCTCTCTCAGCTCTGTTTTTTCCCTACAGTGGCCTTAATACGGCGTCGTAAGTAATGATTGATTGGTCTGGTAAGATGCGTTCATGATTGCACATTTCCATAGGAGTGAATTAAAGGCAAAAATTAACCCATCCTTTATTATACAGCACATTTAATTTAATATAACATAGAATACTGGCAAGAGTTTACACAGGATAATGTAGTTCTACCAATATCAAAGTGCAATCTAATTTGGCACAGTTTCAATTATTATGATCACTCACTTCATTGTTCGTTGTAAAGACACAAACTACCACAACAAGTCTAGTCACCTACATTGGTGTTTATTTCACAAAGAAGATAAGTGGAGGTAGTGCTGGGCGATAAAAACAAACAATAATGATAGTTATTTTCCTATACATTTCTTTGAATGTACGGGTCTTACTTCAGCAAAGACCACAAACAGCTGATATCAGGTAAAAGGGGACCATTACAGAAATAGTCCACAATTGGAGAAGTCAACTAACAATATTGGGACATTTTCCTCTGAATTTGAACAAACTGACAATAAAGTGCTCCAAACGCCATGTACAATTAAGGACCTGATGAAATGATGTTTCTGAATTGAACATTGCGATTCTTTGTTTTAAATACGGTATATCTCTTGGGATATGCATTTAAACTGAAATCATCATGAAACTAAATATTGCTATGAAATTAAGAAGAAACCTTTTTTGTTAATTTGTCACATATTCTGAAATATGTGCACCAAATGAACAGTGATGTGATCTAAAAAGGGTTAAAAAGGCATTTTTCATTTCAGCTCGACATTACTTACTTTACGTAAATTATATATTTTTTTGTTCTGCCACTTTATTTGAATGGTATGGCACATGTCATATAGCTTTTAAAATAGTGTTTATATCATGATAAATATAGTAATGGCATATGTTTTTTTGTGTGATAATATTTAAAAAAAACATATTGTCCAGCACTAAGTGGAGGTAAACAATAAGCTTATCCTGATCAAATCTCCTCCTCTGTACTATACAGTGTAGTCCACCAAGACACGCCGTTTCTAGAGGAATTGCATGCATGGGGCTGGTGTGGACAGGAAGCAAACAGTCAATCATATGCATGTCACCCCATCCTTGCAGATTCACAGTATTCAGAGATCACGTCAAAGGGTTTACTAGTGATTTACAGTGTAGGTCCAGTTTCATGTCACCTGTGGTCTTCGTCAGATTCCGTCAAACAGACCTCCGCTGGCCTTGTGCGTGAGCCCTGTTCACTATATCCTGGTACATCTTGGACCTGAGGAATCGTGGGTAGGAGTCTCTCTCCATGAGGCTGTAGACTTTTGCTTGGACTTCGTTGAGGCTGGTTGGGGACGGATCCTCCAGGATCTGCTTGGTCTTTTCTCTGGTGCGGTAGTCAATGTTAACCTGCCAAGATAGGCCAGTTATATTTAGTCATATCACAGGTCACATATGGCAACATTTGTTTCTTGACCTTAACAAAGTCACTTTTGCTTCCTAAACCTCAATTTAACTATTGCATTGTCAGATCAGAATTTGGGAAGGCAATGACAAAAGGATCTATTTTATGTTGTAGCTTAGAGTCAGTCAACAGGAAACAAGGCTAACGAACAAGCTGAGTGGGGTTCATCGCCTTAAAGACAATCAGTGTGCTTTGCCAAAGCAGTTCTGACCAATAGGGGTCAAATGTTTCACACTTCATGATCGAATGCTCAGAGAAGTTTGTTGGAGACTGTGGAAGCAGTAAAAAAGTTGACAGAGCAAAAAATCAAACATACGATTCTCTTAGTAAAGACAAACAAAAACTAGTTCTAATTCCTCTTTGTGAAAACAGCAGTAGTGTTTATGTGAAATGTAGTCTTTAACCTTAGTCTTGATCATTATACCACAATATCACAATTACATATAGTTGAATAAAAGGGATGAGCTCATGAAACATTGGCCACACACCTCTCTGGGTGCCTGAATATCAATGAACTCCTGGAAGATCTTGTTCGCTTTTGACGCGAGCTTGGTTGAGCTTTTGATCTTTTTGTACTCCTCGCAGGCCATCCAAAACTCAATATTCTCGTCACTGAACTCCGTCTTGAGAAATGTCCGGAAGGCAGCCAGGCCATCTGGAAAGGACGAATTAATCGATAAGAGGAGGAGGTAAAAACAACAAAAGCACTTCAAAAACAAGATTGATATTTGCAGCACAAACACCTATTTCGGTACAGCAGGATGCTGTATGTTTTTTTCTCTCTCTCTTACTCTCCTTCAACACAGAGAGTATCTTGATCATATGATACCCTTCACCCTATGTTGATATTTTTCCAGTACGTACACAGTCTTGTTCCCAGAAGCAGGAAACGCTGCTCATGATTAGAACACAAAAAAATCTGAACAAAATACTCCCACAAAGAGATTTTTTTCTCAGTCTTCATCAGTCAAGATAAGTGATCAATTAATGTGCTCCCCACTCATGATTACACAAGGGAAGGGTATGTTGTTTTATGGGCCCAGGTCACACTGACACGTTATTTCCACCCATCTCATTTCTGCTGTTTACCTAATAAAGCTGGGCAGAGTAGGGGGGGTTGGTCCATTTCTGCATATTCAATAACATTTCTCACTACAACAAAAACACTGGGTTGGCTGTTGGAAGAGGTCCCCAAATAACCGTGGTAACAAGTGGGAAGTAGACATCACAGGCCACAGTAACAGGGAGTCCACAAGCTAGTGTTGCCTTTTGTATACTTGATCGTTTTTGGAAATCATATGAAAAGGAGTTTCTCCTTAATGACAAACATGAAAAGCTCTCAGAGAGCAAAGCCCTCTTCTAAGAATGTAAACTTGCTGACATTAGACAGTCTAGATCTGTATCAGAATTTGGATATGTTTGTAACCGCTTAAGGGGGTTTTGCACGGCTCATACATAGTCAAACTAAGATGCAGTAAAATATAATCTTCTTATTTCTTAAATACAATAATCCCATTCTCTAAGGATGATCTAAACAAACATCGTTTTCAAACATCTGAACACACCACTTAATATCTTATTTTAGCTGAATGGACCAGACAGCTAAATAGTTAACTTAAATCCATTAAAAAGTTCCATTAATCCAAAGGGAGCTGTAAATTCAGGTGATAAGTCAATCAACTCCTTTAACATTGTCATTAGATACATTGTTAGTGTAAAATAATGATCATAGCTACTTTAAAGTCTAATATGTGTTTTTACCGCATTTCTTTACTCATTTGCAAAGCCTGTTTCCCTTAATAAGTCAACTTGTGCATTGTTCACATCTTTGTTTTTATGTGAGCAATCGTCTTCACTGCCACTGTTGGCGCAGCAAGGGAACGTAGTGAACTGACAAGAGGACTTCCAGGGACTCCAGCTTAAATACACCAGAGCAATTAGGAGCAGCTGGGAGTAATATGCACAATTCACAGCAGCTGAGGCAATCAGTGGCAACTCGCTGCACGCTGGAACCAGCCAAACTATTATTGAAAAAGAAAAATACATTGTTGCTCAGCTTAAAAATCTCCTGCTGCAATAAGCTTGAAAAGCACAGCACTGCCACATGCCGACATCACACAGTGTTCTCCAAACAAGACATGTAACGGCTGACAGTGTGCAGAGGTCAAGCCCCCAGCAAACACATAATCAGCTTTACACACTGAAGAATGATGCCAGAATGCAGTCAGCTGTAATTGTAATACACTATCCCTCCTTTTGAATTCAATTAAGGCCTAGGTGAACACAATATCCTAGCAAGGGAACACTCAGTCCCTGTGTTCCTATTGCTTTGACATCATTAATGTCGTCGATGTACATGTTATAGTTCACCTCTCTAATACTTGGTCAATTGAAACAGGAAGCGCAGGTGTATCACGCTCCCTCTGCCTGGGGAGGGCTCTATTCCCGGCCCTGTAACAAACTTTGTTGTCTGTGGGCGACATTGGTGCTCCATTAGTTATCAGACAGAGGTGTTATGTCACAACCTTGTTCAGGACAAAAACAGATAATGGTTATGTGAGTGCTGGGTGTTAACAGCTTTCTCTCAGCCTGGCTTCAATCTTTTTGTTTGTACTGTGTTTGATATGATCATTGACTTTGATGACAGACCTGTTTGAGAAAGTGGTCTTAGTTTTTTAAGCACAGGCCAAAGCTTTGAAACATTTAAACTGAATTGTTGAAATCAAAACAAAAAAAAGAAGAAGAAATAAACCAGGCAGATACACAACAGTTTAGTTTTGGCAGTCGGATGTGATTATAGTTGTGTTGTAGAATAGACACTAGGGGAATTCGACTTGATGTAGCCGCCTGCAGTGCGCTACCTAACGTGATGTATTGTGGGTTGAAGCGATGCATGATGGCATGATGGCTAGAATTTGTGTCCGACTTAGCAGCCGACTGCAAAGACGTCACAGGGTCGCGACCATATCACGTGACCCAAAACATCGCGGGAACAAGTTTTTAAGAGCCGCTTCTTACAGCGCTTGGCAGCGCGGTCTACGGTGGCTGCAACCGGCTTGCCCACACCTCCTCTACTGCGGAATGGTTCTCATTGGTTAAAAGTTCAATGACGTGTGTTCAGGTCCGCACTCGGTGGCCACCTTGTGGTGAAACGATTTGCCTTTTTATTTATATATATATATATATATATATATATATATATATATATATATATAAAAACATATCCTCTTTGGTTTGCTGCTGTGTTCTATCGCTTGAGCACCATAGTCATGTTGACTTTGTTGTCCGACTTGACGGCGTTTGGCTACAGACTCTTTTAGAGGCCGCCCCCTCAGACACCTGCAGCTCTCGTCGGCGTGATAGTCAAGTCAAGTCAAGCCAAGACCATCCCGAACAAGCCTACTAAAATAAATCTGTGTGACATCACGAAAAAAGTTTCTTAAAGAGACAGTCACATCTCTCACATCGGTGACTTTCACATTTACAAATCAAACAATTATTTTAAAAACAACCGAATCACTAGATAAATTCCCCAAAGAATCCTGTGGAGATTTCTTTTTGAGTAATCAATTTCAAGAAAAAAATATTTGATTATGGATTTATTGTTTTGCTTGCAAGCAAGTTTTAAGATGTTTTTTGAGATATGCAAAGGAAACTCACACACACACACACACACACACACACACACACACACACACACACACACACACACACACACACTCACATGTACTAAAAGAGCGAAAGACAAAAAATGGCCACTGATCAAAACATTTGAATGGTCAAAAAACTCTATTTTTAAACTGTACAGACAGACTTTATTTCTTTATTCTCAACAGAAACTGGGACAGACAGCAACAGACAGATCAACTGTCTAAAATGTGTCAGCCCACTCAGGAATCACATGAAAGCACATATTGTACCTTGTGTTGTCTTCATCTTTGATTCTAACTGGTCATGACTTCCTCAGTGCACCTGTCATAGTGTACTCTATCTGTACTCTATCTAGTATTTTATTCCTTACTGCTGGTCCATCTGTTGAGCCTTGTTTTCACTGTTAATGTTTTCCAGTTTATGCCAAGCACCTAAATACATAAAACAAACAACCACCCAAGATTATGTGTTTTCACTTGCTTTCCAGTTGAATAGTCTCCTCAGTTCCAAATCAATATCTTTTTCTTCGAATCTGTCTGCTTATTGAATAAGATGTCAATGATTTAAAGTCACATAGCTTGTTAGCAGTTATAAAACTCATGGCCTGTTTGTGCAGATGGATGTTTGCGAGTGAGTCTGTGTCAGTGCGTGTTTGGTCCACGGGGAAGGTCATTGACATGTGACTCGTTATGCGGTAAGAAGTCCTCACAACACAGAAATAAGACCCTTAGAAAAGAGAGGTTTGGAGGTTGGGGAAATGAACTTCTGGGCGCAAAATAGATACTATTAAAAGGAACAGGAAAAAGAAGGACCACCGCTACTTTAAAGGGACTTCAATTTTCTTGATAGGCGCGGTACGTGACTTGTGCAGTGGGCACTGAGGAAAAAATAGAACATGGCCACTTACATTTGTGAGAGAGGAGATGATCAAACGATTCTGACCATCGAACAACCTCATCCGTTGATACCCTGATGGGGGAGAAAGACAAAATAAACCACCGTGAGTTAGATGTTAACCAACCTGTGCTTTCATGCATTTTTAAGTCAGTACTGTATGTAATGTATTATTGAAGGGCAGCATAGTTTGATGTATGATTTATCCTCTGCACTTCTTCCATTCGAGGCTGTCATGTAATTGTAATATCAGGTTCTATTTACAGGATGACGGCGGGAGGTAAGAGAGGAGCTAGAAGAACAGCTCGCACATTTTAATGCCCTTTACGAAGTGGTGAAAACACGATGGGATAACACGCTCACTTGGGGATTAAAGGGGCACATTAACATTATTGTGCCGCTCCATCTTATTATCACATTATTTATGAAACACATTCTCATCAACATAAAAGCCCAATAACAATGCATCTTTAAAATGTCAAACCTGCCACAAGTTACTCTGTAAAATGTAAGATTTATGTTGTTTATTTTGTGTTTGAGAACCTTACTGGGTTACTTTGTTGCACTCATTGACAAAAGGAGAATGCACACATTTTATTGGAAGTATTTTGAATGTCATGAGGCTTAAATTGACCACCGATATGCTATGCATAGTATTACTTATAAATCAAGGCATTAATAAGTCTGATGGCTGACCTAATTTGCATAAATTGTGTTGCACAATATATTCAATTGATCGTGGCAGGGCAACTTAAGTATAAACCAATTTAATCACACTGAGATAAATGTTTCCCAATTGGCGAACATTTGCAATGGCCTTGTTAACTGTCAAGGCTGGGAACAAAAAAACAACTCCTGATTTGGTAAAAAAGCAACAACGATAGAGTAAAATTGTACCATGAAAATGTTTGGTATGATGAATGACTAAAAGTTAAATTGCTGTTGGCTGACAGGAGTACAACACATTACGTTGAACATCCCACTAAATACTTAAATCTGACACAAGAAAGAAGGCTGCTGTCCTGAAGAGTTTTGTAAATTTTTTGAGTGCAATTTTATAAATTAATGAAAATTTGAAGGCCAAGTGTGGCGGTTAGAGAGGTATTTAACACCACAGAAGCTTAGGATTGAATTTGTTACAAAGTTGTAGCTCTGACAGTAGGCAGGAGTTTGGCAGACTCACTTCATACACCTGGCAGTGGTTTCCTGGGCAGGAGGCAGGAACTCAGAAAAGTCGCTGTAGGAGTCAGATTTGTTGGACAGGCAGCCTAATCTGGTCTTCATGGTGCGGATACTGCTGAAGAACACACAATACTTAGGGGTAAATTCATAAAAGGATTGTGCTTTTTTTTATTATTTGATGCTAGGCCTTTTATATGTAACACAAAAAATAAACAGAAACCTCACAGTGTAATCGTAAAGCAACTGCTGTTTTTTGCAACAATTAGTAGTACACTCAGTATGAGAAGTATAACCGAACACTTAATAAGATTTTGTACGTGACCAAAATCTTACATTAACACACATACATAACATACATTAATTTCATTGACTGAAAACACACTGTGAAAGAGTTCAAGTTGTAAGAAGAAAACATGGACATCTCCTGGACCAGCGTCGTGCTAGCGACTTGCAAATCACGTAGCTACGCCCTGAAGCATACCCTGATTTATCGTCTATTTATCGTCTCTAAATGGGACCAAAAATGTAACAAATTCACATCATACTTTATTTAAGAATATTTTTTTTTACAGACAATTTTACCATAGATTTCTATACAATCTGGCTAACTTTTCTAACCCGTAGTTGACCCTTGATGCCCATTAGCTAGAATGCTAATTAAAATGATTTCCACTTTGACTTTTTGGAACTAGAGGTTATGAGATGTTTTCTTCTCACTTTATGTCTACACATACAGTTAAAAACCTTTGACTAAAAAAACAAACATACCTTCCATGCATTGTATACAGATTTGATTGGGTACATGGATATGTTTACACAAACATATTTATTCCATTCCACTGAGAAAGCAAGGTTGTGTCCAGTAAGTTGCATGTTTTACGAAAGATCATCTCCAAAAGTATATATATGGAAGTGCAACCAAATCACAGCTGGAACCATCAGCAAGGAACTATTGTATCAAATGTATGGTGCTGCATGAATGTCAACCCAGTGCACAACTGGGAAATGGCAATTATAGCCAGTAAATGTGAGAACAATACTAAGTGCTTGTATTTGAAACATGACACATGACTTTAAAATGCATTCACCACCTATCGTATATTAACAGGCTGGCGATGACATAGGTTTTAAATTCATGTAGGTTGGGCTGCACTTTTTAGATATTTTGCCTATATGTATACGTTCTTAAATGTTGTTGGGAGACCAGGGGTCCGTTTCACAAAGCAGGTTTAGTAAAAACCTTGAGTTAGTTAACCCTGGGGCCCGTTTCACAAAGCAGGTTCAACAAACTCTGAACCTAACCCTGAACTCTGAGTTGACCAACTCTGAGATGGGCAACTCTGAGTTTTCAGTTTCAGAACAGCGGTTTTGAATTAGTTCAGTCAACTCTGAGTATGTAAACTCTGAGTTACGCGCGTGCCTGCCGACTCTATAAAGCCATCATCAATGGAGCTCCGATACTACGATTCACCATGGCAACGGGGAGAGCGTCATTAGATATTACTGAGTGTTTATGTAGAAAACAAGCTCATCCTGAGAAAGCGGAGCAACCTCCGCAAATAATCTGGTTGTGGATTATGTCCGCGATATGAAATGCTGAAAATGTCGGAGAATATTGTTTAGATAATATCTAATGTGATTGGAATGAAAGGTAATCAAAATTGTCTCCCAACCCAAAGCTGCTAGAATGACTTTTATTTCCATATCGATTAGGTTGACGATGAAAGGACGGCACATTTTTTTCAGAGTTGGTTCAGATTCCGGAAAAAGGCGGAGACATGTAGGGAGAAACTCACGGTTTGTTGAAGCAAACCTGCTAGCGAGCAGGTTAGGTTCACGGAGTATGTTACCCGGGTAACTGACTCAGATTTATGCTGAACTGGCTTTGTGAAACCGAAAAAACAGAGTTTCCCTCATCTCAGGGTTAACTAACTCAAGGTTTTCACTAAACCTGCTTTGTGAAACGGACCCCTGAGATGAGGGAAACTAGTGTGGGTCAAATCAAGTAAAATGGTGGTTTAAGGTCATTTTGAAACTGTAAAACTGTATAAGCCATGTCTGTGTATATTTTTTAAGGGACAGTGGTGACAATTAATTTAAGAATGTGCCCAGGTTCCCACAGAGACGGCACCTGCTGTTCTTTGAAGGGTCATGGTTGATACCTCGTAACAGTGAAAGAGGAAAACAGCATAGGAGTGAGTAAAGGAGTGATATGATTCACATAAGGAGAGGTCAGAGGCTGTCCTGACACTAACATGAGATCTGCACCAGCTCAAGTTCACTGCAATGTAACAAACAATCTAAAAATAAAAACATTAGAATCCATTCATCCTGAGCTGACTGACAGACAGGCTTTTTAAACAAGATGTGTAGTTCAAAAATGGGTATTGACACTTTATTACACGGAAATGTTTGGCTCGGGTCAAAATTGACCCATACCATACTGTGAAGACATGGAATATGAACAGTATGTATTAAGACCTATGCAGAGGAAGGCCTCCACAACCCTCGGAGGTCTTTGAGGACTCTGCTGCATCTCCTTTCTTTGAGCGCGAGCTGGAGGTCACTAAGAAAAGAGGTGCAGAGTGGAGGAAGGTGGCAGAAGAGAGGGCAACGAGGACGTCAGTGGTGCAGCTGCCAACATGTCATCTGTGCAGGTTCTGTCCCCAGCCTCTGAAGCAGGACCCCCACAGCCCTCATATACACACCACCTTCCCCGGGGGGTCTGGAAAGTACAACTACTGCCCCTCCAGAGTGTTGTCCCTGTACCAGGAGCAGGCCATGGTGAAGGAGATGACCTGGGGGGCGTTCCAACAGTCTGACTTCAGAGAAGAGGAAGTCATCGTTAACCCACCAACCCCAAATACACTCTCATACACAGCAATTTATTTATTGCACTAGTATGAATGGTATTATTGAATTAGAATTAATATGAATCTTTACTATGATTATTATTATAGAAGAACAAAATATACTCTTCATATAGTGAATAAAGTATAAATATACCATTACTTGCACTAAAATAAATATAATTATTGTACTAGAATGAATAGTTATTGCCCTCGAATACAGGTATTATACAATACAGGAGCATTTGGAGAAAAACACTATAAGGTAGTGACAGTGGTGTCATTCAAGATGAAACAAATATTTTGCAAATTAACATAATGAAATAAATAGTAAATGACTGCACAATGTACTGTATATTTACTGGGTATTTCATTTACAGTTCATTTGCTTTATTTAATTTACTGTTCATGTGTTTTATTTATGATTTTTAGGGGCATAATAGTTTGGACCGAACTGTGTAATTTTTGAAGTGCCTCTGGTCAAGAAAAAGTCTCCTACGTGTATAGGCGGCTGGCCTCCGCGCCATAGGCAGCGTTGCTAACCTTTACACCACAGTGTCGCTCTGCAAAGCTGAAAATGAACACTTATTACCTTTAGATCAATCGACTGTTTCATTCAGTTATACACATTAGATCGGGCAGTAAATCTGCCACGCCAACTATCGCTACTTTGCTGCAGTTACGGTGCTCCGCTTTCTCAGGATGAGCTCGTTTTCTACATAAACACTCAGTAATATCTAATAACGCTCTCCCCGTTGCCATGGTGAATTGTTGTATCGGAGTTCCATTGATGATGGCTTTATAGAGTCGGCAGGCACGCGCGTAACTCAGAGTTTACATCCTCAGAGTTTACATCCTCAGAGTTGACTGAACTAATTCAAAACCGCTGTTCTGAAACCGAAAACTCAGAGTTGCCCATCTCAGAGTTGGTCAACTCAGAGTTCAGGGTTAGGTTCAGAGTTTGTTGAACCTGCTTTGTGAAACGGGCCCCTGATGAATTAACTGATTGTAAGAAATAAGATGCAGAGAGATAAGGGCAACTGACCGGACTGGATGAACAGGTGCAATTGCATATGTAAAAAGATGATTCAGTATGGCCACATTCACATCCTGACAAGGTTCCTTGCTTAAGTGTGGTTCGCAGAGTTTAATAAAACCTCCGACGTAACAAACTCATGACTGCAGCTGCATTGCGGTGGTAGAAAACTCTCTGATAATCTCACTAATAACATCCAGTTTGAATTATCTTGCTTTGTAACACTGTCCTTGCTGCATTTTATTTCATATCATAGATCCTTCACTAGGACACTGCTATAAAACATATAAAAATGCACTAGTTTTGTTTATTTTCTGGCTGTGGAAAATAGACAATTACAGTTTCAGTAATCATCATCAATATTGCCAATTATGATAATTGATTCATTTTTGTATCTGCTGCTTCTCTCAAACGCAGATTTGAATGCACTGAAATGAACCATATTCCCGCGTCACAATCTGTCCCATTTTATTTATACACTGCTGCTGTCATGTGCTATTTGTCAATGATCTCCCTCCAGGACACATGGGTCGCTCCAGATGAGTCATAAAGATGCTCCATCAGAGGCCAAACATTAGTGTAAAAGTAGGTCTATTTCACAGGAAACATGAATGAAAAACCAACTGGATGGACAGAAAGCCTCAGGTTAAATCCTCCAAGCTTGAATCTAAAGGGCCTGGAAGAGGAAGTGGAAGGTTTTTTAAAAATGAATTCATGAATGAACGGATTGTGCTTTTGATTTCCCTTTTTCGATGCCACTAAAGTTTCTTATCTTTTTACAATAAACCAGAAAGTTCCTTGACTCCAACTGTCAAATGTAAGTGATGTATGCATGAAGACAAGAAAATTAAGTATTCAGATAAAATACATAAACAATACATTTGCTATCAAATCAAGATCAAAATCTCTTCTGAGAGAACCGAGTACAGCAGAGATAAAGATAAACATACATAGCTAGACAAAACAAAATGACGACATCCAACAAACATAAGTAGATAAACATGAATCACAATAACAAAGAAAAGACAGTCAGACATAACAGAAGTGCATACTGCATATACGTGACAATCCACCTAAATGGATGTTAAAATGAAAATGTTTAAAATTAGCCAGCAGAATGAGGCAATCAAGTTTTAAAATCCTCCTCCATGCATTCATTCTCATTTACAAAGTTGCAAAGTAGCAGACAGCATGTCTTCCCTTGTTCAATATTGAACCTGAGGGGGAACTAGAGTTTAACGGTCCTGAGATCTCCTCTCTGAGAAGAGAAGTGGTCTTCTCATCTTTCTAAATAAAAATGACAGAATGGGGTTTTCTTCTCGTTGCTCCGTTTAGTGCTGAGAATATTTTTGTCCTGGACTGAAACACAAAAGCACGTTGATAAACTCCATTGTTGTTTAAAGGTCAAGTGAGCAGCAGGAGAAGAAAGGCTATCGCAAAATGTCAAGCGTAGACATGAAGGTTGGCTGTGCTATCGCCAGAAGAACGCTTCGTAAGAAAGCAATCTTTTTTGTTTTGTCACAGATCTGTTATGTGAAAGTCTCCAGCAGACGATGATAAGTTGAACTAAAACAACATGCGTCTGTTTTCATCCGCTTATCCCTCCTTCCATTCACCTTAAGTGTGCCTCTAATATTCCCGTCTCTTGGATGGTAGCAGTGCAGTGGATTGTTTTGATGCTTATACCTTGAATTGGGAACATTGCATGAAATGTACTGTTCATTAGCCATTTGAAAGCCATTTGCTTTGATTAATGGACTTCATCGACCACATGAATACCAAGCCTCCATAAAATGTTGCTTTGTGTCCTTTATACCTCTGACATGCTGTTATACGCGTGTGTCATGTGGGGACAAATATATCATAACACACCCACATTGTGGGGACTCACATTTTGTTGGTCTGCTTTCATCAAGCGCGAGTAGCAGAAGGGTAAACATACAAGTGTTTGCATAGAGAACATGAGTTTAAAAAAAGAAGTAGAAGAAGAAAAGAAAGCTGCCACACTCAACTGAGGAGGGATTTGTTTGGGTTTTAGTGGTGCGTTAATGTTAGCATGCTCTCACAGAAGCTTTCACAACCAACCAGGAATAACTCAAGTAAAGCATTGAAGTGTTTGCAGCTTGTTTTTCGAATGCACTATAGATTTGATGCCGTGTGCCCCAGAAAAATCCATGTTATGTATCAGCTGTTATGTATAAAACAGATGCACTGGACTGGAAGTTTGCGTGTCATCTGTGTGAGTCATAATCTCAAGGGACACTTCATTTGTTAATGTAGAGTTATTTTCTGGAACAGATTGAAAAAAAAAACAATGTAACAGACTATGTATAGACAATGAATTCAAAGTTCACCTTTGAGGGTAGAGTTTGACATCACATTTCTCTGTAGACGCGTAGAAGGTTAGTGTGGAAGCGAATATATGTGATCATGCAGCACACGGCACCCACAACATTGTTTAACATACTGTGTGCAAGTGAAATATTGGTGTAATGTTCATGCTAGAGAATTAATTGGGGAATGTGATTTTAATCAAAAAATTTCATGGCACGTTGGTCATTAGTCATCTAGCTTATGCTATTTTTGAAAACGTACGTTGGAATAAGGAGCTGCTACAAGGAGCGTTCACTTTGTAATAACCTTCCAGGTTCCTGCAAACAAAGTTTTTTTCAAATATGATTTCAATAGGCAATTCAAAATTATTTACATAAGACATCACAAATTATCGTCTTGGCTTCACTTGTTGATGGCTTAATCTTATTTTTTTCTTTTATAGCTTGTTGTCCTTCAAACTGTGCCATTCATAGATTGTATAATTAGACAGAGTGATACGAAGTTAGAGATTATTTCACACAGATTGTACATGCATCAACACACCTTATGTGGCATGAAAAAATGGGAATTCAAAGACTAAAAATTGGCACATTGGAGAGCAGCTTTAATACATTAATATTAGACATGGAAAACATGAATAATATCAACCCTTGAATAATATGTTAATGGAAAATTAGCATGCATATCAACGTGTGCCTATTTTTTGGCAAAGATTATGAGGTAAAATTGACGTCTATGTGTTGTTAAGCCGGGAAGCCAGCGCCCCCACCCCCCCACTCCTCGTCTCTCTTGACAAATCTGTCCCTCTGACTGTTGTGAGCTACATTCTCTGTCTGCAGTAGGGTGCAGCCACGTGCTGCCGCCGAGCTATTTATACATTTCCCTGACAAATCCATGTAGTCAGGAGGAAGCAGTGCATGTTCTATTCAGCCATGCAGCAAGGCCGGATCCTGGAGGAAAGACGCTAAAAACAGCAACGGCACTCTAATGTCTCATATATACACACACATGAGTACGCCTCATGAATCCAAAAGTACAAGCAACATCTACTAGGCCTCCGATGTCTGAGATGCCTGTTGGGGTTGGTGGAAGTTGAAATCTAGATCATGGAAGTTTTTGTCTCAGTATGTGTGTGTGTGTGTGTGTGTGTGTGTGTGTGTGTGTGTGTGTGTGTGTGTGTGTAAATATCTTCTTGTGATGTTACCTAACTTGGTGCAATGCAGGTTTTTAGATTTCCTCTATCTCCTCTTTTCTGCATACTGACAGAAGACACCCAGCAGCACCACAGCCATGTATTAGCTGGCATGCTGCAATAGTGATTATGAAAGAGGGTTTATATAATAATGAGATTAGATTAATCTACACATAGAACATTCAAAAGACAATGCTTAAAAATGCTTAAAAATGCAGACGGTATGCTTAATGAGTGGACAGTATGATTCATAGCACTATACCTAGCATGACAACCTATGCATGAACGCTCAAGTGCACACATCTGCACTGACGTAAACATTGACGTTTAAATGCCCTTAAGTGAAAAGAAGAAAATGTGAAGGAGAGGTCACATCCCTGCTCTCATTCCTGCTGAGTGCATGTAAAAATGGAAACTCATCAAGCTGCATTTTAGACACTTTTTGACTGTGCCCAATTATAGTAGATCATGTTCTTGCCCTAAATCTGGAACAACATACATTGTGTTGTTTTTATTTAGCAATGGACTGTTAATATCATTTACATTTTAGCTAAGCTATCGCCAGTGTAATCAAGAAGTACAATAAAAGGAATGAAATAAGAAAAAGGATAATAGGGAGAAAACAGTCAAAAAGAAAAATTACAATTTATACACATATTAATCTTCTGATATACATGTCAAACTATTCCTTTAGGTTTTGTTCAACAGTTCTCCAGTGTTATATTCTGATTAATTTGACCACTTTCCCCACAGCCTCAGTTTTATTTTTTCAGAACCATTGAGTTGAGTGAAGTGGTACTTTGACACTTGTGGCCTTGTGCTGATTTTTCCAAAATATTCAACCAAATGCTACTTAAGGATTCATGAAGAGGCATTTTAAAAATGTTGGTAATGGTGGAAAATGACAGAATTTGCAGATATTATTGCATTTCTTTCTTTTCTGAGTGAGTAAGTCAGTGCTACGGTAAATAAAAGAAATGCTTTTAAGTTTTGAGGTTGAATGTTCATTGTGCTACAGAGAAACATAGTGAGACAAAAGCATTTGCTCATAGCAAAAGATTGTTGCAGTTTAGTCATAAGAAGTGGGTGTTGTCACGGTAACATCACACATAGCATCAACATTGCTGATGTGCGTTGCCATCTTTTCTTTTTTTTTGTAACCTGGAGGTTGCTGCCTGATCTGAGATCAAGGCTGAGCAAGCAACAGTATGTTGTATGTTCTAAAGTAAGCCTGCTCCGGCTAGACTTGCGTTCTGCTTTCTTACGGTGCAGAAACTTTGCTTCCTGATCTTGCATTTGCTTACATTTTTCTGCAGCAATTATTGTTTTTTGAGAAATTTTGAACAGTGGCTCCTAGATATTTATAAATTAATTTTGTAATTCTGTAGTGTGTATGTCTATTGAGTGATTGGAAAATCATGGTATTTATCGAAAGCTAATTAGCAGCCAGATGCTTCCCTTCACCACGAACGACTACCACAAACTTCTAGAGAAGATTGCAGTGCTGTAAACGAGAAATCACCGTTTATAAGTGAATGAAGAAATTGACTGGAATATGTGGCAACAACACCTCTTTACCATCTACTCAAAACAGTGGACAAGACGATGCTATCACTCGACTAATTCGCAGCGACAAGATTACCAAGAAACATGAGGGCTGTGTACCAGGTAATTAATCCACAAGTGGCCGTCGTCCCTGGAACTCTCTTAATGTGAAGCCGAAGAGTAAATGGGAGGATGAGTTCCAGGCAGAGCCGGTAACTTGAGATTTGTGATGTTACCCGCTGGCTCACATTTTCATCCAGACAGGAGCACCTCTTCAACCCCTGAACTCAGTAAGACTCAGGTGTGAAAGGGAGAACTGGCAACAAACCTCCCCAAAACGTATGCGACCAGAGATCATGACCCTTGACCCTGGGAAACCTCTCATCTTCAGACAACAAGGTAAGCACCGGACCTAATCCTTAGAGTATAGAGGCTGCAGCTGATTCACAATGCTGCTTCTCGAAGACCGAGAAAGTGGATCACATCACTCAGGCTCTGAGGTCTTAATACTGGCTACCTGTTTGTCAGAGAAGTTTAAAATACCACTATTGGTTTATAAAGCACTGCATGTAGATCTCTCAGGGATCAGAGAAGTTTTTACGCACCGTATAACGAGAAGAAACTCCCAGAAATCTGCAGGAAATCAAGGCTGAAGACTTTTCGGTTTGTCGCTGCAAATAATATCTTACACTGCACTTGTCATTTTTATTCTTGCATTTTACTTTCTTTTTCTGTTTTAGCATGTTTTTATTTTCTATTTTCTATAATTTGAATGACTAATTACATTGTTTTCATTATTTTTAATTGTTTTTAAGAAGCCTTTATTTAATGTCATGCTTCAGATGATGCCCAGCCCATATGGGTTCATAAGACACGTTTCCTGGTGCATATGACATTCAGCATTCGGTTCCCACTCTAATTATTCCGAGACACCGCTTTAGCTGTTTTCAGGCTAATTGTGATGCGACTCGGATGACAAATTACACGAGGTGACTGAACAGCAATTCGGTCTTGACATGTCCAGGCACGTGCCTTTCCTCTGCAGCTAAGCTGTCACATTTGGAACTTGAGTCACCAGAGCACAACTGTGGTCTTGCACTTGTGTGTCTGCTTGTGTTTTTTTGTGTGTACACTGCCCAGTAGCGGAAGCCCGGCTGCTCACAGAAGTGCCTTGTCAGACCATCTGATGTGTTGCCAGCCTGAGAAACAACAGAAGGAGGAATCATAGCTGACTTGGGGCTTATTTCTGTCCTCACATTCTATTTCTGTCCTTTGTTGTGCTCAGCTGTGTTCAGGTATAGGATTTCGGGACAGGACTACCCCCGACACATTCTACCCCGAGGAGCAGCTAGCTGCAGCAACCTGGTCAGCTACAAACTTCTCTCCTCTCTGACTTGTCTGCCTTATAGCCAATGTGTTGTTATTTGCTGGAAAAGCATAAAAGGCCAAAACCAACATCTAATTTTTTATTATTTTTATCCAAACTTGCATATTGATGCTTGGTCGGGACCCCTTCGTGTCACCTTCTAAAGCGCTGGGAAGCCCAGTGTGTCAATCTATGAGGCTCTGCTATGGTTGCAGTAAACACGTGGTTAATGTGAATTCAAACACAAACAAAAAACCTTTTGAGAAAATGATCATGTAGGGTTTAGAATACAATACTAGATGTGTCTAGTATGTGGCCTGCGGGCGCATCAATATGTCATGCCCTGGCAAGGGCTAACAAGACATGATAGTAGACTTAGCCAGCCCAGCGCTCAAAGTGGTACTCACCAGTACGCAGTACCGGCACTTCTTTATTTTACTCTTCGGCAATCTTTTCTGCCCTTTTCATATCAGGTTCTCTGGGCAATTCATAAGCATAGCGTCAGTGAATATAAAGAATGTGAGGAGCATCTGGACAAGCCATCGCACGACACTGCACAGGGGACGAGAATGAGGCAGCTGTAATTGATCAATTTATAATTACATTTATGTTGATTTCCTTTTGTAAAATAATCAGTAAACTTTTGTAATAACCTTTTCAACAAATGTAATGAATCAAACATTTATTTTTTAATGATTTTACAGGGAAAACATTCCAGAAGATTTCAAAGTTCCGAAGAATGCTGTGATATGTGTAAATAATAACACATTTATTAAACTATAGCATGTTTTCTCTGTCTCTCTGGCTGTATTGATATCAGGCTATAGTATGATTTTATTATTTGAGTATTATAGGGCTACTATAGAAGATGCTTAGCCCAAGGGGTGGCTGTGGTTCAGAGGTAATTGGAAGATTGGGGGTTTGAATCCCGGCTCCTCCAGTCTACATGTCGAAGTATCCTTGAGCAAGATACTGAACCCCCAATTCACTGCACCATCGAGTTAGATCCTGATGTGCAGGCGGCTCCTCTGCCATCAGTGAATCATGAATGTGTGTGTGAACGGGTACAAGTAGTGAAAAGACTGAATGTAGTGTAAAGCACCTTGAGTACCTAGTAGGGGTGTGACGAGATCTCGTACCAGAGATTAAAGTCGACGATATTTCCCGTCGCGTAAAAAAAGTGTCTCGCGAGATTTGTGAGCTATACATAGCTGAGGTTTTACAGACAGCTGTTACTGACTGGGAGCTTAAAAAACCCAACCACAGCATCACTTATTGTTACCGGACAATGCACGTAATATGGACGTGGCCGTGCGCGACGCGGGATTGAAGTCGCACATCTGTTTTGCGCACACTATAAACACTCGGTGTTCCCCGCGTTGCTCGTTTACTCGGGCGGGTGAAGGTGCGTGTCCACAGGCAGCGGTGTTTCCCCGCGTCCCATTCATTGTCTATGTGAAAAGCTGTGCAATGCATTCTGGTAGCGTCGCGGCGAATGTCGAGAGACGGCGCGCGAGTTGGCCGCTCCTCATTTGCCTAAAGTTGAAGTCGAATCTACTTTATGCTAATCAGAGGTGCCGGGCTCAACTCGCCGCCTCGGGAACGCTCGCGAACTCGCAAAAATGTGTTGTTTAAAGGAGAGCGCCTGTCAATCATCCTCTAGTGGCAGCCCACCAAGCGTGCAATACTGGGAAGCGGCGCGTCCACACGCGTTTAAAATCGCCCCTGTGGACACGTACCTTGACTGCTTTTTTTCATCGTAGTTCAGCGGCTACTGCGGTGAAAATGTCCAAGTAGAAACGGCTACAATTGCCATCACACAAGTTAATGACGGGCACGTTGGATATGCTGGCTCGTTACCTTGAGCAGCAAGCTGCCATAGCAGCAGCATCACCAGCCCAGAGATAAGACAAAACTCCCGAAGCATTGATACACTTGACAGCTGCGATGTCAGAGATGCTGAAGATGCTGTAGTTGCAGCATGTTGTTCATGACATACTTGGTCAGGCTCCGTTTGCACTATTTGCACTCTGTATTGACAAAGTAGAACTTTGATTTGGTTTTGCACATATTTACACTTGGAAAAAATAAATATTTAATTTTATTTTTACTTTTATAAATTTTAGTTTCAGTTGAAATTTGTGAAAGAAGAAGTTTATTAAAAGATCATGCTTACATCATGCATGTAAAGAGTTATAATAAAATATTTAAAAATGCATGTGCAACTCTGTTAAATTAAAGTCTGTTGGTCCAGTCATATATTTTGTCATTGTAGTTTTCTTAAAATCTCGTCTCGTCTCGTTCTCGTGAACCCAATATCGTGTCTCGTCTCGTCTCGTGAGCGGAGTGTATCGTCACACCCCTAGTACCTAGTTAGCGCAAAAGGAGCTATATAAATGCAGGTACATTTACCATCCAAGTATAAAAGGAATCACACTGATTATGACTGATACACGCTTAAAGGATGAATACAACAACAAACTTTAAAGCAAATATGTAGCAAGAGATCTGGCCAATATACTGCAAGCACTGCTTATAGCGTTACAGTTAAAATGCTGAGCACATTAACAGCTATTTCTAAAGGCAGTAAATTGGTCCAAAAGGGTCCGCGTATTTTCCCTGTGCTCGAGGACACTGGCCACTGCTGTTTGCAGTAAACAGAGTGCCGTTGTATCGAGGCCAGCTCAGAAAATGTTTCCAGGAATACAAAGGAAAAACACATGCACGTAAACCGACATCCATAATAGAGAAATGTGTCATTCAAGATTGTTTTTTATTGGCAGTCTACACTAAAAGAAAATGTGAAAGATACAATATAATATGATTAATTGCTTTGAGTTATTGAATCATTTTTTAAATTGACATTGGATGCATCATTTTATGATGATATTATCCACCAGGAGAGGATGAGATTGGTCTGATAGTCTGTCCACAGCTAATTGTGCATACTGGTGGACCAAACTCCATATTTCAGGGGTGCTCATTATCATACCTGCATCCTCCAGTCATGGTCGCACACCTTTAATTTCCTGTTTGATACATCCATAGTTTGACTGCTGTCGTGCGATTTGATTGGCTGGTTTGCACGCAGACGGCAGGCTGAATTTGACGTTCACGTTAGCGGTGGTTGATGCGTAGCGGCTAGTTAGTGATTGTGTCAACAGAGCGAAATGGACCGATTTGTGATAGCCAAAAAGCGAATAAGAGTGGACGATGGTGGTGGTGATTTACGGACGCAGGACAGAGTGATGACGGACTTGGAGGATGAGGATGAAAGCGAGGATGACGAAGGGGCGGTAGTAGGTGAGGAGAACAGAGAAAGGAGGAGGAGGGGAGAGGAGAAGAGAGAAAGACAGCATTGGAGAGCGAGTGAAGCAGAGTTTAGAGGACAAGAAGGGAGGAAGAGGAGAGGAAGACAGGAGTGGGGAGTGAGTGAGGAGGAGAAGAAGGGAGGAAGAGGAGAGGAAGACAGGAGTGGAGAGTGAATGAGGAGGAGTTTAGAGGAGAGGAAGACAGGAGTGGGGAGTGAGTGAGGAGGAGAAAAAGGGAGGAAGAGGAGAGGAAGACAGGAGTGGGGAGTGAGTGAGGAGGAGAAGAAGGGAGGAAGAGGAGAGGAAGACAGGAGTGGAGAGTGAATGAGGAGGAGTTTAGAGGAGAGGAAGACAGGAGTGGGGAGTGAGTGAGGAGGAGAAAAAGGGAGGAAGAGGAGAGGAAGACAGGAGTGGGGACTGGGGAGTGAGTGAGGAGGAGAAAAAGGGAGGAAGAGGAGCGGAAGACAGGAGTGGAGAGTGAGTGAGGAGGAGAAAAAGGGAGGGAGAGGAGAGGAAGACAGGAGTGGGGAGTGAGTGAGGAGGAGAAAAAGGGAGGGAGAGGAGAGGAAGACAGGAGTGGGGAGTGAGTGAGGAGGAGAAAAAGGGAGGGAGAGGAGAGGAAGACAGGAGTGGGGAGTGAGTGAGGAGGAGAAGAAGGGAGGAAGAGGAGAGGAAGACAGGAGTGGAGAGTGAATGAGGAGGAGTTTAGAGGAGAGGAAGACAGGAGTGGGGAGTGAGTGAGGAGGAGAAAAAGGGAGGAAGAGGAGAGGAAGACAGGAGTGGGGACTGGGGAGTGAGTGAGGAGGAGAAAAAGGGAGGAAGAGGAGCGGAAGACAGGAGTGGAGAGTGAGTGAGGAGGAGAAAAAGGGAGGGAGAGGAGAGGAAGACAGGAGTGGGGAGTGAGTGAGGAGGAGAAAAAGGGAGGGAGAGGAGAGGAAGACAGGAGTGGAGAGTGAGGAGGAGGAGTTTAGAGGAGAGGAAGACAGGAGTGGAGAGTGAGGAGGAGGAGGAGTTTAGAGGAGAGGAAGAGGAGGAAGACAGGAGTGGAGAGTGAAGGAGAGGAGAACAGAAGGAGAGAGAAAACATATTTAGTGAGTTAAGAGACAGTTGTAAGAGTATACTGTATACAACTATACACTGTGCTACAATTCTCAGTTACACTCTTGTAAATCCACAGATGTTCTCTGTGGTGGATTTGTATTGTAGTTAAATATGCTTGTTTGTTTTATGATAAATGTTTAGTAACATGCATTCGACAATATGTAGTGTATCAGCACGGCCACGGGAACAGTACATCTATATCTATTATAGTATTATTTGTTGGTGTCAGAATTCACTAGCACCTCCTATAAACAATCAAACCCCCTCATTGCCCCCCCAATAATAATTTTCTGGTGCCGCCGCTGCGGCCCAGGGATTCAGATTAAGACCTTATCTGTTGTGTGAGATGTGCCAGTGAAACTCACATGTAATACACCTGCTGTGTAGACAAGGAGCTGGCCAGCTCTGGGTTGTATTAATGTACCTTACAGCAGCGGTCGTTGCAGACAGACCTGTTGGAGATCTGCACTATGAGTGCACCTTTTTAGCTTCATTATATAATTATTATTTTCCTTTGTGAAGGTGTTTCTAAAATCTCTTTCCATAACAGTGCTTCAACCTGAATCCCTGATTATCTTTTTTTTTTAATAATGTTTAAAATGAATGATTGAGTCATCACCACTGATGGCTCACAGGTATTTGTGATGAATTAATAAAAGGGTACCACATATAGCGACAGCTGTGAGTAATAGTCAATGAACAGCTGGTCTGACATTGTTGGAGAACCTCGCCGACGTGGACCAATGGCTTTAATTCCACTTGGCTGCTGTTCTGTTTCTATAGAGAGGTAGAGGAAGTGGGGCCTCAGGCAGAAGTATTGATATGCAAACAGGTGATGAAGAGCGTGTTTGCCTCCATTTATTCATGAAGAGATTTACAAAACAGAATATAAATTTGATGCAAATAGCAGGCTTACAATGCCCCTTTTTCTTTACTCATTAGGTTGATACACCTGGCACCCGCAAAAAATGGTAATTGTGACCTACTGTAGTAGTTTTTAGAAAGAAAAAAAAGATTTTCACCTAGATGTCTCCAATATTGTTTTATTTCCTTTATTGTATCTACTTATTGTGCAAAATTCAAATTATTATACTTTGTTTTAAAAAACTGTTTAAAAAAGTAATGGGCTCTTGTTTTGAATTGGAATGAAGAACTTAGGTGTTTTAATCTTATGTCCTTATCCTCCAATATCATAATGTCCACAACGGGACCAGATTATATATATAAAAAAACAAAAAAAACATACATACATAACCAATTTATACTTTGCATTAGTGAACCATGTTCCTTCATATGCATCATTTCCCATAAAAGTCTGCAGCTCCTTTTTGGCCTCATGTGTGGACACCTGAGTTCAACAGTCTCATAGGTCAACCTGGCATAGAGCTACCCAGGGGCTTTTCAGCACGTAACCCCCCTGATACTATTTTCATCTGTTTTCTCCTCAGAAAAAGTACACTCATGTATGGTTAGATTAATGTCTTCCCCCCACGCACAGGCCCTCCTATCTATTTATTTCATATCAACTTAATCTGCGTCCAGTTCACAAGCTCCAGCAGCTTATAATCTAATCTACAAAAGAATATAAATGCATTCTGCAAGGTTTACAGGGACATGGCAAATGATGTCTCTGCAGCTTGTTCTGTAACCTGAAAAAGATTGCCCATCTGCTCTACAAATATTACTATATTCATATTTTTATCCTCTCTACAGCAAGGTACATGGTTCGCGTTCATTTGGATTAGTGACTCTCAATCCTGCATGTGTTCTGCTGGTCTACTACAGGTAGACGAACAAATAAAGGCTTTTATCAGCATTGCTACATTTTTTTACTCACCTAATATAAATTATTATCAAAAAAATGCTATGATGAAATGTTATAATTTTGGAAAGTATAGTAGTAGTTTGGGGTCGGGGTTATCTGTAAAATTATATAATAAATGCTGTTGAGATATTGGGTCATCTATTTTTATGCATTTACCTATACTTTCATTTTCTATGTGTTATTCACACTCGAGTGTTTTTCAGTATGCATCAGGTGAAAGACCACATAGAAGGAGGCCGGGGTGGATGGATGGGTCATACAAACACAGGACTTTCACCCAGGAGGTCGCTCTGCATGTCCTATGTGAAACCAAGTGAACTGGATTAATTTTACCACATTTTTGTTGTTATGTAACTAACATTCTAACTTAATGTATTTTAACCCAATATCTCCCTCTACCTCACCTAGTAGGTTTGTTGCAGGAACTTGCTCATAGTGTCCTTTCAAAATAAACTTCCATCCATAGTTACGAAAGGAGTGTGGTTGATGTTAACTTGACTGGTTAGCGACTTACATCGGAATCGAGTGACTAACGAGCCATGTGACTACTGAATCCCGTGATTAACGGGACAAATGACTGGTGAGAAAATTACTGCTTTTTACCTTTAGTTTCACACAGGACACAAACAAAGTCTCTTGAACTAAAGAGTTGTGATAGTTAACACATCCTCTACCCCTCCCTGCCATCCCTTAGCCTAAGCAGACACACAGACTTTATACATAAACACATGCTCGTATTGTATTAAAATCAACCACAAGCAATGGCAAAATAATCAGTTTTCATCCAGCAAGATCTTCACAGCCAATGTCAGGATTTGGCATGCCTTTTGAAATCTGTGTTTTAAAAAAAAATCTGTTATACATATTTGCTTTCACAAATCCTAAAAACTGACAGTGCTTGAAGCTCTCTCCACTCTCACTCACCTTCGAGGTAAAAGGAGGGTGAACACGACTAGCAAGTCTTTTGCCAAGTTGACTCAGAGCTTTGCCGGATTACGCTCAATTCAATCTGCTTGTCACTGGCTGGACAGAACCACTGAAAGCCCATGCGTGCCAGGGGTGCTCAGCATGATTAGGGCGCACCACTGACTCGCATTAGCTTCTGGATTACATTTGTACTCGGTGACAAAATTAGAGCTTGTAATCGATTGTAGGCTATATCCAAACATGACGGGATGTGACTGAACTCTCGTTTGGGGTAGTGTTGTGATAAAGAGAATAAACCAAGAAATTATTTTTGATTTAACTATAACCGTTCAGTCCAGTCTGGAGGAGAAATATACAGTATTTAGAAATATAGAGTTTTAATGTTGCATGAAAGTTTAAAGAACAGTTAAGTTCTATTAAGATACAGAAAGCCTGGGAGTGATTTAATTTATTTAATGGCTGTCATGTGTGATTTGCACATCAAACCGCTCACCCTCACCAACACGTGTAATGAATCCCGTGATGCAGGTGTACACTATTTAAGATTATTTTTTTATTCTTTTTTCATTTTAATCTGGACATGCACATTGTTCCTTCCAGCGTTAACTGCTCAGTGCTTCAGAACACCCAGAGCACGTCTCCTACTGCTCATCCTGCCATTAGCAACCTAAGTAATCAGTTGGTTCCAGGTATATATTTTGCATTGCAGATACTGGAAGTATGTCTCTTGAGAATCATTTGAAACAGTGTTGCCATCAGTACGCATGTTGGCACACGTTGACTTGCACCGTGCTACAGTGGTACACTTGCTCGCTTGAATTGCCACATGGTGACAATATTGCAACACACTGTGACAGTCTTGGAACAGTTTACAACAGAATGCCTCTCTTTCTTCTAGTGGTATCTTTTTTCTGACGCCACCTGCATAGAATAACTGTGAGCAACAGCAAATGCGTGTTCTGTAGATTAACAAAATTACATTTTAAGGCTGTCAGATGCTTTGTTCCACACACCCAATTCAGAGCCGTCACAGGAAACTATTGTAAAAGGGTGGGCATGTTAAAAAAAATACTTGGCAGGTGATAGGATGAACCATTTTTCAATCAAACTCTTGTTGAAGGTAGTCAGGAGAATAGCCGAAACATCTTTCCAATTCCATTCCAATTAAAAAATACTCTAAATTTCTGATATAACTGATGCTATTGCGGCATCATTGTTATCCCAACTAAAACTCCTTAGCTACGCACAAATGCATTACTTGACAAGATGAATTTGTGTGTGATCTTGTGCTACGCCTAGGCCTATCTGAAAGCCTGGGCCAAGTCAATATTCAACATTGGTGCAAAACTTTAATTAAATTAGTTTTCCTTATCTGCTCCTGTTAACTCGGGCTAATAACTTTATATTGTTGTGTTTAAGAGAAATAAAAGCAATTGGTTTAAGAAATGTAATTATACATTTGGGGGAACATTTTAGCCAATTACAATTTTTGCTATTAATAGTTGAGAAGATTGATACAATTGTTACATCTGTATGGTAAATAAGAATGGATTAGTAACCAGCTAGCTTAGTACAAAGAGTGGACCAGGATAAAACAGCTCGCCTGGCTCCATACCAAAGGTAACAAGCTTTCATCCACTACTTCTTATGGTCACTAATTAACTCATATTTTAAATCGAGTATCCATGTCAATGACATACAAAAGGTAGGGTAAGTGGGAGTAGAAGGGTTCAAAGGGGAAAGAGGAATGTTACAGCAGGGGTTGGATACACCTTCAAACCCCCCTTCCATCTATGATAGCTCCGATGAGTGATATTTACTGGACTGAAATCCTTTCAGCATCAAGGGAGGGAAGGTGGGAGGGTGTGAATCTCACAGGAAATGAGCCTGAAAGCATGCGTGAAGCCCTTCGGTAGAAACGTGGACATACAGCCGAACAGAGTGTACACAAACAGTCATAAAACCAGCTGGACAATAGATCACAGGAGAATGCTCTGGTACGCTGCTTGTATTTCTCTCCTTCAATAGTTTGATTACTGTATCCCATAATACACATACACGTTAAATCCCCCCTTCACAATAAGCCATTCAGAGCGGCAGATAATTATCAACCCTGCGAAACATTTAGAATGACAAAAACAGCCTAGCTCTGTGTCCACAGCAGAATTACATAACACTTTGTCATCCAATAAATGAATATGCATCTTTTTTTTTACCTTGCGTCTGCTGTGTGCAAGAGATGCTGGACTCTTTCTCCCCTTCTTATTTATCACTGCCTATCCTCAACGTGTGTTTTGGCAGAAGGCAGCCTCCGTCTAGCCAAAGCTGTTGTGAATTTGTATGAATCTGTGCAGCATCGGAACTGAAGATATCTAGTGTTTGCGATGCCAGCGAGTGGGAGCTACACGCGGCATGCTCATTGGTGTGAAATTGTGTGTGTATGTGTGGGGGGGGGGGCAGCCGAGACGAGGGAGAGGCAGAGGGGGTGGAATCAGAGAGAGAGAGAGACCGAGGGGGAAGAGAGCTTTGTTTGCACAAGGAAATCTCCAAGGACATCCTGAGCACAGTGCAGAAGTGCTGCTCAGTGATGTTGTGGGTGAAGAGAGATAATGGAAATGGAAATGTGTAGTCCAGGAGAGAGCTGGGATGCGGATGAAGAGATCTGGAATAAGTCTGTTGAAGGTTTGAGTACTGCAGAGAAAACCTCAACGGAGAACTAAAAATAAATAGTAAAAAAACAACAACAAAAGAACAGAGCATAATAATGTGCTGAAAGACATAGTTGGATAATTACATTGATAACGATACATTTTTGACAATTTTGAAAAAATGAAGACATTTATCAAGCAAAAATGCAAAACAGATACTGGTTCCAGCTTCTCGAATGAAGATTTTCTCTTTAGTTTTTCTTTCTCCAAAAGAATAGTAATATTTCGTCGTTTTTCAGCTCACAAGCTATTGTTCTCTCAGAACTAATGATAGTATTTTCACCGATTGCTGATATTTTATAAACTATTGATCGGAAAGTTAAGTGACGGTTTCTTTGACACGTTAAATTGCATAAATCATTTCAACATGTGACAAAAAACATCTAAGAGAAGAAGAATGAGTGATAGAGAGTAGAAAGGTAACTAAGTATTCCACAGATTGTGATCTACAGTTCGACGCTGGGTAGTTTGCTCTTGAGAAGCACAGACAACAATAGAATCTGTGCACACAGCAATGTTACGTAACGCAGCATCTACAGTGTACACATGCAAACTAGCACTCACACATGCAATGAATTACATTTATGTTCTGTTCTCTTTATTTATGTAAAACATATGGAAGATGTGACAAGTGTTCAGGTATTGAAGAGGGAGCGCCACATTTATCTTCTTGTAATCTGAGGAGGACAAGATGATCCGCAAGGACTGTGGAGGAGGCGAGCTGGCAGAGGACAGATAATTCTTGCTACTGAACAGACAACCAAGTGTTACATAAAATCAGTAATGGACACACACACACACACACACACACACACACACACACACACACACACACACACACACACACACACACACTTGTACTTGTACCCACAGTCTTGTACCAGATATGAATTTGCATGCACATGTGTGCGTATGCTGGTCACAAGTAGTTACTCTTTACCTCTGCACAGTTTGGACAATTGCTGTATAGAATGGGCGCACTGGGGACATTGTACAATATGAACTCAGAAAGTAAAATTAGCATGCATACGTACTTCATTGCGATGTTGGCAATCATTTTATTCAAATTATTATTGTAGCCCACTTATCACTTTGACCCTATCCCGACCACCATAAGTGGTTTCTCAGATTACATGATGTACAAAAGACACGCACACAGCAATAACAGCATTGCTACAAATTGTCGTGTCATTCATTTGCCAAATGAAGAGTCTGATTTTTACACTCAAGGCTGGACAAACCCCTGATATACACCAAAGAAGAAACAGTTGTCTAATTGCATAACACATTCCCACAGCAGTTGTTGGGGTGTTAATTAATTCAAATAAGCGGGGGAAAAAAAACCATTGAGTGCATTTCCGTTCAGGAGTACCACAGCTAAAGCAGATGTTCTTAATTCTCCAGTCGAACCTAGAGATAATCAGTGCTGGGCAAGTTACTCTAAAAAAGTAACTAGTTAAAGTACTAGTTACTTTTCCCAGAAAGTAACTAAAGTAGTTACTGAGTTACAAATTCTAAAAGTAACTAGTTACTTTGGAAAGTAACTATTGCGTTACTTTCAAATAATTTTTAAATACTGACGTGTCAAATAATTTGGACCCCATCTCCATCCCTCTTTGACGGAACTTAAAATACATGTGCGTGTTCAATTATTTATGATAAATCTTAGTATTATAATGGAATGGATACTCAATACATTACAAGCAGAAATCCACAGTGCACAAATCTAAACAATTTTATGGAGATATTATAATTACTATGCTTATAGAGTGGATTGATAAATATAACACAATATATCTTTTGGAACTTTTGATATTTATTGCACCTCAACGGGTCACAACTAAGCCAAATTAAATTATGCTTGTTAATTTATCAGATTATTGAGAGCTTTGTAAATGATGAGGATGATCTTGAAGTGGATATGCTGCTTTATTGGGAGCCAGTGAAGGTGTTGCAGGATGGGTGTAACGCATTTCTTTGAGTAATTTACACTTTGACTTCTAAAGAAGTCTCTTATGTCCACTTTTCTTTTTTTAGATATCCTGGCGGGCGCGCATTGTACATACGCACATGGACACCGATTCAAACGTTAATGTAAATGAAACCTCTGATATTAACATCCTTCTAGCTTACCTGAACCAAGCAGAACAAACTCCCAACTTACAGTAGCGGACTCCTGTAGGACTCCTGACAGCAGACTAGCATTACTAACGCCGTTACTTATAACGCCGTTATTCCCATCACTGGAGATAATGACAAATGGACCCACTGAATCACTTATGGTGTAACAAAGTGATGTAGAAAAAGGAAATGTCCTTGTCTTGAACATTCACAGCTGAGAAAGGGTTTCTTGCAGTTTGTATGATTCATGATTTTTCTGTCACGCAGAAGTGAACTCAAACGATGTGTAATTCAAAGCCCTTCTAAAATGCAAGGACGCAGACCACAAAGGAAGAGCGATGAAAAATATTCGCCCACACAGGTCACCGGGGAATGTGCCACCTTCATGACGCTGCAGCTTGTACTGTAACTTCCCCAGTCAGACACCGTCTTTGTCTGTCTCCGTCTCTCTAGGTGACTAATCAGAAATCTCCCGGAAGCAAAAAATGTCACACCTCCTTACTTCATCTAGTAATTAGTCCTTCACATTTTCAGATGTACACAGTTTCCATGCTGTTATTTGCATTTCAGTTTATTTAAGATCTGAAGACGAGACTTAAGGAACACAGCATATATGTCTGTCAGTTGGTCCACCACTTTGATTCGGATTTAAATCTCTTAACTATGGTTACAAATGGTTTGTCATGAAACTTTGTATAGGCATTCATGCTTCCCAAAGAATAAAACGACTGTGATCCCAACTTTCCCTCCAGCACACATAGATGTATAAGAGATAGTCATCGCTACGTCACCCATTGGTTTGTGGACTGCAATTTTGAGGCACTTTGAGCACTATCTTGGCTTTTCCTGAACAGAAATGAAACAAGAGGGTGGAGCAAGTACAACCGGAAACTGAATGCTGCATTTAGAGCCGACCAGAAATGTTACAATTGACAGCAACCTGTAAATCACATGGTAGCCACGTCCTAAAGCATAACCTAATTTATGGTGTATTTTATTCTTAATGGGACATAATTTACGAATGACCTTCACGTTATATTGAAGAAGACTTGTAACTAGCGATTGAATCCATAAACTTATGTGCAATATGTTTGCTGAATGCTGAAAAATCAAGTGTGAAGTAGATTCATTTCCCCATAGACTTAATTGGACAACCAAAGGAGTCACCCCCTGATGACCATTCAAAAGAATGTAAGTTTAAGGCATTTCTGCCTTGGTTTCACTTTGAAGACCCAGAGGTTAATGCTAAAACAGTTATTCTCCAGCACTGGACCAGGGCCAACTCGTGGGCCTCAGAGCGCCATCTGGTGGGCTGTAGAATTACTGCCCATCTACTGCAGCAGGTAGGTGAGTCATGAGCGGCGGTTCATACGACCTAACCAAACAGAACCAAACCTAACCGTGGTGTGCCTGTGAGACTTGGACATGTGGAAATTAAGTGACACAAAAAAATTAGGCAAGTTATGTCCCTTGTACTCGAAACCCATAGTTTATTTTGTGACTACTTAAAAGCAGCCGTGAGACTGAGTAGCAGGAGCTGAATACCAAACTGTACAAAGTGCGATTAGAGGACAACCTGCCGAAGAGTCTCCTGCAGAACTGCTCAGACAATCACCATCGACCACATTGGGTTCAGCTTGAGTTTGGTGTGAGTCACAATGCAGAGAGTGAGTTTGGGGAAACTGCAGCTTAAGTAACCTCAGCGTACCGAGCTCAGCTGTGCTGAGTTGCACTAATTAGTGACCTTTGACTGGGAGGCCCTCCAAGATGACACTAGGGGCATCACATAGTTCATTACCATGATGTTAATATTTGTCACTTGCGAAAATAAGCCCTAAATAGAGGCTCAGCCCACGTTGTTCCCCTTTTTTTCAGAGGCTCAGTAAATATCACAAAAAATAATAGCTATACTAACTTAATTAAATTGCTGACGGTCACATATGTGATTGTTTAAGTTAAATATACAAAAATAAATGCCTAAAAATCCAACAGTTAAGTTTACCTTATTATTTTACTTTATTGCATGGAAATAAATTCGTTTTTGTCTGACAGAATTTATTTTTCAGATATACTTCTTATTTTTCTTAAAGGTCCCATATTATGAAAAACAGGTTTTCACTGGTCTCTACATCTATAAACTGGCCTTCCCTGAGCCTGCCACCTCCCAGGATGAGGAAAACAAGCGACTCCTGCATTGTCTCTGCAGCCCACTCACTGGTAAAACGGCCAAACTCCTCTGCACGAAGATAGGAGATATCCGAGAGGGGCCGTTCATCACCGAGGTAAAGTTCGGTGGGTCCTGCGCTGAGACCGAAGTGAGATATCAGTGTTTCACAATGTTGTCGCTCACAGCTAGACACGCAAATTGCTCTGTTGTTGGTTGTACAAATCAACATAAGTGCTTATATTCTGTCCCAGCAACAGAAGAACAGAAGAGATGGTGGTTGCGTTTCATTTTTAATGACAATGTGCCGGCTACGGTCCGTGTTAGCTTGTATGTGTGTGCTAACCACTTCACATCGGACTGCTTCAGTAACGAGGGAAAGTACAAAGCTGGCTTTGCCTCGACACTGACCCTCGTAAAAGGATCTGTCCCAACCATACGGGACCCAGCAACGTCACCTGAGCCACATATGCGAGCCATAGCGATACATCCACCGCAAACATTGACGCATGCTGCTAGCGTAAGTGGCATCATCTCCGTGGCTCTCCAAGTAGGCGATGACAGATGGAGCTCATCAGCATTTAAAGGTGCAGGCACAGAAACAGCCTGTTCTCAGGAAAGCTCATTTGAGAAACTTTTAGACAGCTGAAATTCAGGACCATGGATGGGTTTTGGGCAATGCGTATCAAATCCAGTGTTGTTGGACCTCTGATTGCTGTGTGGTATTGATGAAAATCAGTATAATAGGGGACCTTTAAATTTCAATCAAAATATTTCAGTATAGGCTAATTATTATTCTCAGTTTCAATAACTACAATTCTTAAGCCTATTTCCTAATCAATAGTCATAATCTTTAACAACATTTAAGTAGCTCAGTAAATTACTCTTAACGTCATGACTGGACACATTAGCAATCATGCACAAAAAGTCCTCATGGGAAATTCTGAAGAAATGTATTTTCTGCACACAGTGACAAGCAAGGAAAGACAAGAACCACCTGAAGAGCAGCTTGCAAGGTAAGTAACCACCTATCAAATTTACACTGTAAAAAAGGATTAAATTGTGCTGTCCATACTAAATTAAAAAATTTAAATAGAAAATAAAAAAATGAATTTTTCTGTCTATGTATTTGATTTAGTTGCATATAAGTCATTGTTTTCATTCGTATTATCATTAAAGTTAAATGTACTTTTAAAAAAATCATCATAAATTGGTTTCACAAAACTTAAAAATGCTCATGGTCAAGCGTTACGGTAACGGTCCGCCCACATGCCCCTGTAGTTAGCCTCCTCGTCCGAGTCTGTTCGTGGCCTCTGCTGCTTCAAGAACCCTGCGGCACCTATTCATGCATTTTGTATGGATATGAAACTCGAATGTAACATTTGTATTTGTTGGTTTACCAAGTCGGATATCGTATCACTCATAAAGGGCCATTTTTCTCGTCTCATGTCCACTGCTTCAACAAGCATGCTAATGGAACAAAAGTCTCTTGTTGCTTACCCTGGATTCTACAGTCTTTCAGGGTGGTTTGTGAGGAAATTGTGTTGCCTAGTCGATATGTTCAGAGACTTCTGCAGGACAGAGGGCAAAGCCTCCTCTAAGCCCTTCAGTTCTGCCTGCTCCACAGGACAAGCCCCATCTTGTCTGTTGCTCCAACACATTTGCTACTACAATCACAGTAGTTGCAATCCATAGCCTGCATTCACATGTTTGTTCAGTAGTTCTCCTCTCCTATAAAACATTGAGTAAAGAGCCCAGTCCCCCTCTCTGTCTGTCCTCTGATGGTTTCCTGAACCTCCTCAGAGCCTCATCAAGCTCCTCTCACACCTACTCTCTCCTGTAATTACATCATATCCTACCATTTTAAATGTTGCAGTCTCTGGATCAGACCACGCTGTCCTGTTCTGTTCCTCCTTAATCCAGAGAACATCACATTGCTCCTGACTCGGCTGCCCTGCAAACTAATCTGTACCAACCTTAAAGAATAATCATCTTCCACACATAATAATAACCCTGTCTTCTGAATGACTGTACCACCCTCGAGTTACTCCTCACCACCGCAAAAGCTGCAGTTCTTCTTCCCTTCGGAAACCATTACATGACTCTGCATAGGTTTAATTAAGGCAAGAAAATGCCTGACTATTCTAACGTTCCCTTGGGGAAAAAAATTATGTGGGAAACAACCCTGTGCCAGTAAAAGCTCCAAAGAGGTAGTGATAAAATATGACCCTGAATACATTAAATTTGGATTCATGAAGGCAGTCTGGTTTCTTGATCATTTTACAATCGATTGTAAGCCCACTAAACTGCAGCTTGTAAAGGTGAAGCTGATTCGAACTACATATTTCATTATACTTTATATACAACTGGGCAGCTTAACCTATAATTATACTGTACATCATCATTTATTGGCTGCTTTATAGTTTGTATTATTAATCTGAATCTAAAAAGTAGGTAAAAAATGTAAATGAAATATCCCCTATCGAAATTATATCGACTTTAATCAAGACCTTGTTGATCAGTTCTCAACAGTCCTCCACTTAAAGGCCAAATAGAAAGCACTTAAAGTTAATTTAGTTGTACAAAGTATTTAAATTATGGAGGATGGTGTCTATGCTAAACTGCTAGCTCTGTTAGCCTGTTATGCAGAGCGCTCTAATTTCAATTAATTGCTAACATGCTGATGTCTCTTACAAAATAAAATTCCCATACACTTAAACTGCACTCTCACTTACATTTCGATACAAACTTATTTTCTCCCGGACTATAGGTCGTAGTTTTAAATTGTTTGAGACCTGGTTTGCCAAAGCCAAAAATGCTACAAAACTACTTGGTTTAATTAAGAAAACCTTTTAGTAAGGTTTGGTAAAAAACGTCTATTGAGGGCTTCCTCTCAAGCGCCATTGTTGAAGGCTAACACAGACTCAATATGCAATATTTGCCTAAAAGATGCATTTGAAATGCAAACCAAGACAATCAATTAACCAAAGAGGTGCGGACCCGTATCCCATATTCCTGCCATGTGATATTGGTGAATAACATCCGCAATCAGTCTGGCCTGTAATGGGTTGTAGTGAGAAGATGGAAGAACCAGGTGTCAAATAGATGCATGAAGCAATACTTGCATTATGTATAGCAATAGACCATGCCCACACAATGTTAGATCAGTATTTGGATAATAGACAAGACAAGACTGGAGGGCTTCCCTGCCAACAACAGGCTGTCATAGACCGATTATTATATTCGATAAGTGTAGAAAAGTAAAATGTATTGGTGCATCCATAATCATAAAACCCTTCAATAAGCTTAGTAGTATTGTATTACCTTTTTTTTTTTTTGGCTGGACCTCAGAGGCTGACTAAGTAAGGTAGTGATCAAAATTGCACCATTAGTCAGCAAATGAGGGTCCTTCTCTGCCTGCCACCAGGTCAAGATCAACCTCAACAAAAGAGCCTCCACCACAGCCATCACCACCACCACAACAATCTGCTGCCTGGTTATAAAGAGGTCCTGTGGCCTTACGAGTGCAGGTACCTCCCTCACAGCCACCTTACTTTTTAGGTGAATTTAAGAAGATATGTTAACAACTGAGAAAATCCCCTCAGACCCCAGAGGGTTTCAATCAATATTAATTGAATCACCCAAACTGTCTAGAATAGAAATTGTTGGTGACACAGTGACATTTTCCTCCTGGATCCCAGGTAAATTGCAACACATTCCAGGTATCTGCGTCATCTAGCAGACCTTTCCCATGATGTTAGTCAGCCGTTATACTTGAAATTGATTTCAAGTGAATGTGGAATACATGCAGACGTGGCATTGTGACTCACACCAAACTCAAGCTGAACCCAATGTGGTCGATGGTGATTGTCTGAGCAGTTCTGCAGGAGACTCTTCGGCAGGTTGTCCTCTAATCGCACTTTGTACAGTTTGGTATTCAGCTCCTGCTACTCAGTCTCACGGCTGCTTTTAAGTAGTCACAAAATAAACTATGGGTTTCGAGTAAAAGGGACATAACTTGCCTAATGTTTTTGTGTCACTTAAGCAGAGCCAATGAAAAGTCATTCAGGATTGTTTTTTTTTTTTTGTGTTTAACACAAATTAAAAGCAACGACCAGAGCGAGTGACACACTTCCAACAATGACACCAGTGTTGGACACCCCGTGTCCTGAAATGATGTTGTCATGTGACAGTTTTCCTCAGAGATTTTGTTGCCTTAACTTGTAGTTTTTTAATCTCAACCAAGATGTTTTTCCTCTAACCCAACTAAGTGGTTTTGTTGCCTAAACCGAAGTTTCTTTTTGTAGCGTAACATCCCGAATGACATAAAAAAAATGCAGGCACGAATTATTAGTTTGAAAGTTGTGCTTAGCAACCTGAAAAAAAAATATTTCCACATGTCCAAGTCTCATTGAGCAAGACACAGAAACCTGAATTGCTCCTGATGATTTGATTAGTGCCGTGCATAGCTGCTGCCATCACTGTGTGAGTGATTTTAATAAAAAAGCACTGTAACAATACAGTCCATTTAAGTAATTCCCTCAAACTGCTGCCAGCCATTATGTGGACTCTATCTGTGCCATTGTGACTTTATGTGAGTTCTTGAAAGAAATTAATGGTTAGCAATGAATCCATATACATGTTGGACCAAATACAAAGCCAGTTGAGTGATTGATTTATATTTTCTCTTCACAGGTTGCACGGTGGGAGTGACACAAAAGCTCAAACGCTTCAACAATAAATTGTAAATAAAGACCACACCATAGTTTAAGTATTTATGACACATTGTTGAAGGGAAATGCTTTGGCTGTCATTACTGACTGTAACTGCACATAGATGGAAAATAAAGTTGCCTGAATTTCTAGAGTGAAGATTCTGGGACAGACCTGCATGGCAATGTATTATATATTGTGAAGTCTGTTAAAATTAAATGAAATATGACAATCCGACTGGCAACTAGCAGGTGTGAAAAAGAGCCACTGTGGCAGCAAAAAGGTCGGCCATATAACAGGTTTGTGCGGGAGGTACAAAGGGAAACTGACTTCCCCTACATGATCACAAGATTACTTAACCGAAACAGTTCTATGGAAGAGGAGACAAATTACCAATGAGGTATTTCCATTCAGTCATATAGTAATGAAAGCAAAGGTCGAAAGCAAAACTCTGTGCCTGTGCTTGTTCAATATAGTTTAGAAATGGAGACAACATGGAGAAGTATTAGTTTATTAAGAAAAAAATTATATGTATGTTTCCCATTAATTACTCTGAAATACTTTTTTATTGAGCAAACAAAAAATAGAGAAAATATATCAAATGTGACTGATGTTCTCTATTAGCTTACATGGGAATAAATAAAAAAACCTGAATCATGGCTGAATTGAGTTGTTTTGTTGAATGTGCCTCTTCAAAAGAACATGCATAAATCGTAAGTGAATCTTTTACTATCTTACCGTAAAGTTCTGGTGACTCAATTTAAACTATTAAGCTCTTACTTTGCGTAGAAATTCTAACCAGTACCATGCTGCATATAACCTTTGTGGTCCATAAGGATTTGAAAATTTGTGAGAGTGCGTAAACCTTTGCGTCAGCCAAAGGATCAAGAACATCATTAATTTGTCGATCTACAGCTCTGAGATCTACGAATGAGATCTCTCTCATTCGATAAATCTATCCCGAGTGACCGGGGGCTTGTTCTATTTTCTCTCAGAGGTGAGCAAATGATGACTGTGTGACCAAACGGAATTGCAATAAATTGTTCAGCTGTTTATCAGCTGAACAAGACACAAGATAGATGATTGGGTGGACCTGCCTCTTAGTTTTCTCTTTCTACGCTATACAGTCAGTGTTTCCTTGAAAGAATGATTATGCCTCGGAATTCAATTCTTAAGTCTGACAGTTCAGGCCAAAGCATTTTTCGAAGATTTCAGTTATTCAATTCAAGGAATTGATTACTACATTATCCCAATGGACCGTTCTCACAGAAGACATTTTGACCTGTCACAGCAGGGAAAGCACAGGTATAAATAATAAAATGAATGATGGCTAAATTACTTTTAGCTGCCTCGGTGTCATGGTCCCAGTATTGTGTCACAGTGTCATGGCTCAATGTGACATTTATATAGGACACGCGCATCGTTAATGTAATGAGTAACACCTGAACCTTTTTAACTATGGCAAGTCAAAGTGTGTGCTGTTTTTCCTTGTTTGTGAAAGAGGGAGAAGAAGGCGTGAGTGGGAGACGAGGAGGAGACGAGGAGGAGACAAGGCATGGACTGGGATTAATACAGCCGATTCAGATCTTCACCAATCAAATGAGCTCCTCTCCTCTCCTTTAATGCGTTAGGGGAGGTTCAGTGCAAGTTCCGTCACTTGACAACCCGATGACAGAAGCAGCGCCGCCGCTCCCACCACGCGCTGTGAGTGCGTATCATAATAATAACAATGCCGATATTATAAAAAACAGGAGAGAGAGAGGGAGATGTTTTGGTCCAAGAGGCTGAGTTTCCGTTACTCGTGCCATCCGCCTTTGATCTGACGTCAGATGTGACGGGACAATCTATATAGATATAAATTCACGTGTTGATTCAATTAGTTGCATTAAATAGTGTTTGTTGTGATTCTTTATTGCATTTAAATGTGCCTGGAACTGTGGAAACCTGCCTGTGAGGTCTTGGTGACGTGTATGCACTGCGCGCCGGTCAGCCAAACTTCCACTCCGCCAGCTGTAATTCGCCTTGAATGAATGGACTTTATTTGCGCCTTGCGCCTTACACCAAGACTAGACTAGGTTGGAGCTGGCGGGCTTTCGGCGAAGTCTCGGCGAGGCTTTTTGCCATGAAACTTCCGCTACGCCAAGCTGAATCTGTGACACCTCCCCCTGCTGCGCCGCCACACCCATCTTGGCGCAGGCGATCCACCAAACTGCCAAACTGACCGTGCGCAAGGCTGCGCGGGTCGAAACTTGCATTACGCCGGCTCCGCCACCCTGCGCCGCCCTGCGCTGCGCCACGAAACTAGGGCCCTAGGTCTTTAAGTCGTAAAATGCATTGTTAGCTGCATGTTAAGTAGTCCAAGAACTAGGCTGGACCAAGGGCTGGGAGGCGGGGTTAAAGGAAACACTGTTATAGTCTAAATAAGTGAAACTTTTTTTTGCTTCATACACTCTTAGAAATAAAAGTGCTAAGTAGAACCATATAAGGTTCTTCGGCTTGTCCTCATAGGAGAGCCCTTTTTGGCTGCAGGTAGAACCTTTTATAAAGGTTCCACCTGGAACCCTTTTAGAGGGTTCTACCGAGAACCCCACATAAAGGGTTATACCTAGAACTGTGTGTGTAAGGTTCCATCCAGAACCCTCCATGAGAGGTTCTACAAAGAACCCATACTGGGGGTTCCACCAAGAACCCTTTTATTTTCCAAGGGTTTCATCTAGAACCCAAACAGGGAGTTCCACCCAGAACCCCTCATTAGAGGTTCTACAAAGAACTCACACACAGGGAGTTCCACTAAGAACCCTTTCGTATTTCAAGGGTTTCATCTTGAACCCACACAAGGAGTTCCACTAAGAACCCTTTCATATTTCAAGGGTTTCATCTGGAACCCACACAGGGAGTTCCACTAAGAAACCTTTCATATTTCAAGGGTTTCATCTAGACCTCACACAGAGGGTTCTAAAAACATCCCTTTTCAAAGGTTTTCACAAATAACCGTCTTGTCTTCTGAGGGTTCTATAAAGAACCACATTGTATTCTACAGATCAGTTTAGTTCATATCTTATCATGTTGACATAGAACAAACAGATTTTAATGAGAAAAACATTTATTTAAAGATAGTCCAACAGAACAGGCTGTGTAGGTCCCAGGGAGAACAGGTCAAAAGTTAGCACAGGTCAAGTGGAATCAGCAACATGACAGGCCAGACACATCATGCTGTCCTCAGTAGGTGAATTTGTGTAATCTCCAGCAATGGTGACATGGCAGAAAGGGGAGACAAAAAAGTGTTAGTTCCATCAATCCAAGGTGCCCTTACTGCATTTACTGCGCCTTATTATAAACTATCTACAAACAATAAAATAATGCATGGTCCAATGAAAGGAATCAGAGTACATACTGTACGAAATAATTGTGACGGTGGAACATAATCATGAGAAAGTGAAGGAACCCCACAAAGTTTTCACATTGATTTAAATAATGTTGAAACACTTTTCAGTGTTATGTAACAAGTACTCAAAATATTACGTATTGTTACAATAATGGAAATCTCGGCAAAACCCTCTTTTTCAAGCCAATGGCACACTTCGGCTTTCGTCCAAGCTGTATAAGTCAATTCTACAAGAAAACAAACAAACAAGCAAAAGACAAAACATAACAAGAAACAAATGCTTAGTCCAACGTTCACCATAAAAGTCCTCAGCTAGGGTCAAGCATGCTGAAATAAGATATTATATTTAGCTCACATTGATTATCTGAATTTTCTTCTGTTCTGTTCTCTCTTCTGTTATTCTTTGTTCTGTTCTGTTCACAGTAATCACTATTGGTATGTCACACCTGGTTTGTAGGGGGAAGACCAGACCATATGGTGCAATCCATGGGGCAACCAGCTCTTAACTCACACATGACAGCCACCATGGGGTCAGCTCTCAGGCCCAACACACCAAACCTCGCCCTTTTGCCTGGGAGATTAAGGTTCAATTCCCGGCATCAACAAACCCTGATGCGGTAGCCCCAAAGTCAGTGTTACAATATGATTTTTGCATCATTTAAGTCTTGGCCTCTGACATCAAAGACCTTCCTTTATCACTGAACTTATGTGCAGCTTCACAACTTGACTAAGCCAGTCAGCACAGTACAGCAGCCATGGGATGAGGCTGAACATGGAAAAGTATGAGGAGGAGACAAATACATTTGTAAAATTGTCTGTAAAATAAGTAATATTTTTCAAATTGTTTGTCACTAATCCACACATCACCTCAGTAGGCATTAACATGGTCACTCTGCATCAACCAGGCCTTGAACTCACAACCTCAAACTGTATCTGTAGATCACGTGACTTGTAACAAACTTTCAAAAGCCTTTGTCCAGTGAGTAGTATAGCTCACTTAGATGCCCCAAAAAAGCGGGGTTATATCCTTGCTGCAGGGACCCAGGGTTCAATTCCCCTGGCTACTTCTTTGCTGTGTGTCATTTCCTCCTGAAGAAGGGAGTAGTGCGGGGGTGCCCAACACCGGTCCTGGAGAGCCCCTGTCCTGCATGTTTTAGGATACTCCTTGCTCTTACACAGCTGATTCTAATGACGTGCTCGTTATCAAGCAACTGAAGCTTGTCAGAGGTTTGAAAATCGTTCGAATCAGGTGTGTTAGAGTAGGGAGAAACCTAAAACATGCAGGACAGGGGCTCTTCAGGACTGGGGTTGGGCACCCCTGGAGTAGTGTAACTAAACTTTAAAAAATAAACACAATTATAGCTGCTGCGCACCGATGGGTCGGGTCCGGGCTATTTTTGACAAATGTAGGCAATTCTGAGCAACAACCAGGAGAATAAGAAGCCAAGACAGTTGACATTATAATGTTAATTTTGCACCAGTTGAGGCTGAAATCCACAATTTTTGGAACCGAAGACCATTGTCTATTGCACTGAGCTAATTGACAAGTGGCAACTCAACTGGCTTCACAAATTGAGTAAGCCATTCACTGTCGCGCAGGCAGATTTGAAACCACTGTAAAAAAAATCAGTTTTTGAGGTAAAATTCTGATATGTTTTTGTCGTCATCTACCATGACTCTAAAATGTTGTACATTTGTTTCACAAAGACTACCAGGTATTCTGATGCATTACCATTATCACCCTTTCTGGGGCTTGAACCCACATCGTCTGGCTCCAGGAACCAGCTCCTAGCCAACTGAGCTAATTGTCTGGAACTGCAATCAGCAAGGTATGATATCTCTCAACATGGGAATTGAACCTGTGACCTAAAAGCAGAAGTCGCACATTGTACAGACAGAGCTAAACAGACACATGATCAGCTTACTCTGTCTGACCACTGACATGAAAGAGCTGTCAACCTGGCTGTGTGAGTGAGTGTGGCGAGTCAGAGGAAGCCCTGATCTACACATTCTGCTGAATAGCTCAGTGGGTGATGGTACAGACTTTAGATTTGGAGGGTGGAGGTTAAAATCCCAGTCACAGCTAATCTTTGCCTAGGTCAACAAGATTTGCTGATGAAGGTCTTGCTTTCCTATAATTTATGGTTGTGAAAATAAATTGGTAACAGAACATTTCAGTTATAGGACTGCCATTTTTTGTATGGCTGATCAGAAGGTGTAAGATAATAGACTAGTATGGTGGACCTGATGACTCCACCCAGCTAGCAGGTTAGCTCAGGCACTAATGCCAGTGACTTTAGACTGGGTGGCAGGTGTTGAAATCCCAAAATAGGCAATTATGTTACAGTTTAATCAGGATCTGGAGAAGATGAAAAAAACAAATAAACAAACAAAAAAAAATGGATATGAAAAGTATTTGTGTCAGTGGTCACGAGGAATTGTATTTTGCACCATTATTGGTAAGTGTTATCAAGAAGTATGTCCCTGGTGACACAGGATCCATGCTTTCAACAATCCCTGAAGAACTCTTTCTTACAAAAACGGTTCTCTGGATCAAAATAGTTCTTACTGGAGCCCTTAGTGTTACCAAGAACCCTTTTAAAACCCTTTATTCAGGAAAGGGGTTTTAAAGGGTTCTCTGGATCAAAATGGTTCTTACTGGAACCATTAGTGTTACCAAGAACCCTTGAAAAACCCTTTCTTCGGGGAAAGGGTTTTTCAGAAGCAAATGGAAGCAAACCTCAGCCCTTGTAGAAGAACACTATTGGAACCCTTATTTCTAAGAGTGTACTGAGAAACGTCCATTGCAATGAATGGGGCACCACCTCACATGCTACATCCATTCTTCACAACCACACACTTGACATCCATGACAAATATACAGTATATGTAGGTAAATTATGCAAATCTGTGGCCATCATAGCATGGGGAATTTTATGTGAGTAAGCAAGCTAGCACAGCTAGTGTCACAAACACCACCAACTGTATGACACAATCCCAATGTCACCCCTAAGACCTTCAACCCTGAACCATCAGGGACTTAAGTGACGTCACCTGGTAAATAAACAAAGGCTTGAAATGTCATTAATAAAAATGTGACAGGATAATCACGAAACTTTGAGGATGTCATCGACAATTGTGGGTTTTTATTTTACATTATCTACATCTTCCAGGCTCTTGTTGTGCAAGACGAGAGTTAATTGTCAAATAATATATTTGTTTTAGTCAAAACAAACCAGTTGTGTAATATAGCCCAAGCGTCAATGTTCCATATTAAATCCTGAATGTTATCACTTCTGTGCAAATATAATATGCCAGTCTGAACACCTATGCGCTGTCCTCGTTGTTTACCTTTTTATGTAATGTAATTAGATGTTTCAAAGAGCTCTTCATCAGAGTCTTAATGACAACACCAGAGGAAACCAAGGGATTTGTCATCACTAAGATAATAACAATAAGCATGTGCGATGCATACGGCATGCCAGATCATTCCAGCTAATAGCCGCTCCTGTTATCCATCTTGGGACGTTAATTATTTGACTGTTTTAATCATGAATTATAGGTCAAACGTGTCTACACATGCATCATCTGACCACTCATGGAGGGTCATTTCCATTTTTTTTTTTCTTTTTGTATTGTGTGTTGTTCATGAAGCATAAGCACAGAAATTGCTTATAGGCTAATATCATAAACATGCAGTTGTAGAGCATTGGGTTTACGCACCACCTGCAGAGAATCACAGCATTGAACTCGCTTTTCCAAGGAGGACGATAATTACAGCATGTTTAGTCCTACATGTTCCTGGAAATAACTATGTATGCAAGTATACCCCTATACACATATTTGCACACTCATAATCAGAGCAGTTATACACAAACACATCAGTAGCTACAGCAGACCTTTTTAAACAATGCTCAAAGCCTCAAAAACAAATGGATGTTTACCTGCACAACATGTTGCTTGAAGCTATTTCTTTTTGTTGCACCTTATAGATCCTCGATCACCACTCTTACCCCTAGACTATTGCTGATTAAGTATTCAAACAGCAACTGCAAGCTGAGAGGCATTTTGAGGGATTTGGGGTGATATAACAAAATAAAATAGTATCTCTGTAAGTATAATAAGAGAAATTGCCGTTTGCAAAAATGATCATGCAAGCCTTTAAATATCAGGTTAAAATGAGGATGCTTTCAGTATCAACCACAAACACAAGAAGCAAACATGTGTTTTGGGATTCATAGTTTTGAATGTTTAAACCGTGTCATAATTCTGGCATATATTTAAAATCCTAATCACAGATACTAACATTTCTGTGTTCTGATCAGAGCTGCTATGTGGTATGATTATTGTTCTATATTAAGCAGATAGTGCCCTCTAGTGGCCAAATTTAAGGGATGCACTATCACTATTTCTGTCAGCTCATCTGCTGAGTTAAATCCTGCTGGTGATGAAGGACTGATAATTAAACCAGAGTCACTTATTGATGGATAGAATATTTTTATTTGTGTGTCTCCAAACATTTGTTGTTCAGTTTCTGCTGCTCCTGTAATAAATTATGACAGTTATGATTTAGAAAAAAATTAATCCTCATGTTCTCTTCACAGGCGTGAGGCTTCTGGCAGGTCGGTGGCTCTTTCTGCCTGGTTTCCTGCGGGATGCCTCATGTGGAGCACAGTATACACTCCTCTGACTGTGAACAGCAGGGATATGGCAACAAAGTACGAGGCGTAGATGAGGAACTGAAAAGACATGAGAGGATTTCTTGCGCTGGTGATGACAACAAAATCAATGAATTAATTCATCCAATCATTCTCCTTTGTCTCTGGTGGTCTCTCTCCCACTGTATGTCCAGTGAATGCACTTCAAACAGCATCATGTTTTTTTCTGAAGCTTCTATCAGCACACTTAATTGTCTTTAATTCATCTATTTATTGAAATGCAGTTTATTCTCCTTGGTTAATTTATATTCCAATTTATAAATTATGGAAAAAGCTCTTCAGAACCCAAACTTCTATTTAAATTTTTATTCTAATAAGAAATAAGATGAATCGCATATTTACAATGTTAAGAACATGGATTCACAAAGCTGACATCTCCTGAAATCCTGTATTTTTGAGTGCTGCAGTACCTGTGAGGTGATGGTGAGATGTAGAGACTTATCGCTGATGACGACGGCGGTGAGGACGCTCTGGAGGATTGTGCCCACAAAACTGTTGATGCCAAATACCAACGCATAGCGCTCCCTGTTCAGCATCTTGGCTATCTGAAAACTGGAACATTCATACATGAGATGCCAATGAAAGTACTAACACAATAATATTCATTCAGTTATTATTTATATTAATATGAAGGAGAATGTACAGTAAATTAAAAAAAAATCAGAATTGGATACGTTTTGAAAACTGCTGCTCTCTGTACCACGAAGATGCTAGCAACTTTGTGACGCTAAACTTTGGCACAAGGCTGTTTTGAGCTAAATGCTCAAGTCAGCGTGCTATTTTTTTAGTTTATGATGTATTGCTAACATTTGCAAATTAACACAACGTGCAGCTAAGGCTAATGGAAAGAGCACACTGTAAACCCGAACAAGTTGAGAATACTCAAAATGTTTGTCGTAACTGATAAGTACTCATAATATTATGGTTAACATTTTGTTTTCAGTAAACTTAATTGTTCCATATTTTTTTTAGATAAAATATGTTTTATGAGCTGAAATTTAATATTTAAATTGTACTCAATAATTGGGGGGGACCATACTCAAAAAATTGCAAAAATACTATTAGTTTTGTAGGTATTTGGCCATAAACAAATATAATATACAAATATAAATAAATTGAACCAATCCAATATTTTACCTGCCCCTCAGGGAGCCAGAGGACAAGTTAATAGATTTCCAAAATCATGACGATACATCATCTGGAACCATGACTTTCTGGATCATATTTGATGCCAATCCATGAATTAGATGTTAATATATTTCACTGGATAAGTAAAAACTTTGACCTTCTTCTGGTGTAATATATCAAATTTCATGTCTGCTTCCATTATGTATTCTTACCTGCAGATGGTCGAGAGCTGCATGTACACTGTTTTGAAGAGGAAGAAGCACGTGTAGCTGATCCAGATGTTGTCAGTCAGATCCATTAGGAATATAGCCCCAGCAATGAGGAACGAGAAACCCCCAAGGACCAGTTCCCCCCACACAGACCACTCCAGAGACATGTGTCCCACAGTAACAGCGGCTGCAGCTCCTACAGGAGAAAACAATCAACGTGTTATGCAAAGTTAATTCACGTTTGCAATTTGGTCATCAGGCTAATGTTTTGCTGCGTATTATCATTTTAAAAGGCACTTCAATTCACTTATTCTTCACTGAATTTAATTTTGTTTGACACTTCGTCCCTCACAGCAATATATTAAGCAATTTTTTTCTTCACTCTTTCTCTCCATGAATCCATGACACTCTTTAGTAGCAGGGACATAATATTAGAGATAGAATTCCACTCTGATACCGATGTTGGACCGTTCCTCTTCTGGAGTGAGTTTACTCATTTCAGCCACGGGGTGGCACAGTGCAACCCTGACACATCACAAGGCTCTCCTCGCCACAAGTTATGAAACCTTCATCCCAGTGGATGGATGTACAGTTGGGGACTCCATTGACTCTTTGAAGCATTGGTTATTTTAAAACAACCCCCCCCCCCCCCCCCCTTTCTCTTTTAATCCTTTGAAATTCTCTCTGGTTTCGTCCTTCACTCTCACATTACTTTAACCTGCTTGCTATGTATTCATTCCCTGCTCATACTAACCACCCCCACCTTATAAAACCTTCCTTGTAATTGCTAAAGACTGAATTATAACTCTACCGGAATCAGGTTCAATGGGGTGAGTGTAAATAGGGAAAGCACTGTGTCCCCAGAGACACAAATCCATTCACCCAGAGCTCTTTATCCACTGGTAATACAAAGATAGGCTGAGTATAATTGCTTCACTCATTTGAATGTGTACATTTCCTCTGAGTCCTTGTCCATCTGTGGTCAATCAGTGCTAATAGTCCAACATGAACACTGCCTGGGTCTGCGTGTATTTAAGATATACTTAATCAATTCCCTTGGCTCTGATTAACAGAGGGGGGTCAAATGGATACGCAATAATTAGACTAGTTTCCACAGAAGTGTCAATTGGAGGCTTAGCAGGGTCAGCATGAGCCAGCTGTACGGCTTCATACAGAGAGGGATCAATAATGCAGCCGGGCTTTACAGTATATTCTAACTGCAGGAGCATCAAATTGGTGCTCATATCTCAGTTTAAATTGGATAATTATAACTAACAGAGATGTTGAAGGTAATGGGTCCACCAAAAGGTATTAGGATTCATCCCCTGAGAACCAAGAATACCCATAAAGCCATGCTGCTAAAACACGAATGGTCAAAATCAATGACTTTTAGTTAGTCGTGGTTCAAGTTCCAAAAACACTACATTGTATCTACCACTTTCTGTTGAAAAGCTGAAGTCTTCCAGCAGTCTCATGGTAGGTCATGAAATAGTCACCATCCTAGGGAACGGAATGTTATCCATCGACTTAGACATGTGTTTGATACTTGGATACTTGGTTTCTATGGAGGCCTTTGCTCTGCATTTGAGGTGTAATAACAGAGGGGATGGCTTGATCGGCTATAGCGCAGATTACTGGAAAACAAACAAAATAATACATAATAAAATATCAGCCCCTTTTTTAATGAATGGTTGATGGGGATTACCAATATAGCCAATTCTTAACAATTAATTTGTATTTGACAGGTCTTTCTGACAACATGGGGCCCATGCATACAACATTGAACGGCTAACGAGGGTGAAGCCAATAATGTTGTAATATGATTTTATCAGAGTTTGTGAGTCGGCCTGAGGTGATTGTAGGTCATGCTATTACCATTATGATGAGTGTCTGACAGCAAAGTGTTGCTACAATAAAAGATGTGAGTGATAATGGCGATGTTTGTTACATTATGACATTGATATTTTCCCAGTAGTATATGAGAGGGATGGTCATACTTATTCAGATGTGAAAGGTAGCAATGTAATATGACATATACATACATACATACATACATACATACAGTTTATATAACTGAAACTGAAAATAACTTAGTTTGTACAAGCACATTTTGTTTTGAAAAAAAAAGTTTTTTTCAAGCCCCGGGACGTACAGTTATTAATAAGCTGTATATGAAAATAGTAAATTATGTTGTGCTTTCTTGCCATATTTTATCATGCTGGTAATCCATATTCATATTCTCCCTATCGGTCTCCACCAGGTTTTGTCCTCAGGGAGGTTTTCTAAGTGTGGAACAGAGGAGAATACAACAAGAACCTTTGGGGAAATATCAGACATAGGGCCCTACAGCTTGACTGCATGTTGGGCAGAGCCATTTACAAGTGAAATGCATACAGCTGGATGTGGTTTACACAGAGTAATTGCCTTTGGCTTCTAGGGAATACAGGAATGTATCAGTACTATAATCAATAAAAGTGTACTGGCTGGATGGCAGCAGCTGCTATACCCATCTGGGGTTGAGAGCAGGCAATTAAATAGTCTAATTAATGCCGCTGTTATTGTCTGTCTTACATTGGGGGTTGTGAAATACTGATAATAGAAAGGGATTGTGTTTTTCTTTCTGTCTATTTATTCAATTATTTTTTTCGTAGTGGAATGTGTATAACATAAGCTTTAATGAAAATATTTGGAAAACAAAATCCACCTAGCACCTCTAAAGCTAAAAAAATGTCTCATCTGTCTGCACAAATACTGAAGACTAAAAATGATGGTTTACGTGAGTTATGTTTATGAGTTATATTATGCCCCGGTTTATTTCTTTGCAAGAAGCAGTAACTCCCTAATATCTTTTTACCACCATCAGGCAACCACTGGATAATAATTGACACGTAAGCACATTTCTAATGATGAAGCTGGTTGAAGTGGTGCTTATAGTTACCTGTCAATGAGCTGATGCCGTCCACTGCTCCGTTATAGCCTGTGAAGTTGTCATGCTTCGTGTGCACCCAGAGGAGCTGGACGTACCCTACAACCTGGTAAAAGCCACATCTTCCTGTGGCTGCAAATATGCAGAAGAAGAGAACAGCCACAGAGGAATAACATTCCTTACCATCAGATGCGAGCCTTCGGAGCATCCTCCCAACATACTTGGCAGCCGTCACACTCTTCACCCACATTAAATAGTCTTGGCTTACAGAGTCTGTACTGTTTTCACCTGACCTTCCCTGTTGTGCTGAATATGTCCCCTGAAGAAATAAGCTAGCCTTAGGCATGGGCAGGAAAAGGGAGGTTATCAGTGCTACGGAGACAGAGATGAGAGTTACGAAAGCTAAGCAGTACAAGGAGAGCCCACCCAACGACACTAGCAGCTGACCCAGCAGAGCGCCCACAGCGTAGCCCACCAGTATGGCCCCCCTGATATAACTGGTCGCTCTCTGATAATAGCTAGGTTGCACCACTCTGTAAATGTATGAGAAATAGGCCACATCTGCTGCCATGGCGATGCTGTAGATGAAGAAGGCCAACTGAGCTGTGTGGACCCCCGAGCCAACTAGTATCAGCAGAAACGCTGTGACATAGCTGAGCCCCTGGAGGATGATTACAGGCTTGTACCTGAGGAAGTCTGTTACCAGGAGGACCGGGATGAGGAGAACCAGGCTGGAGTAAGTCCACACAGGATACACCTGTCTAGTCACCTGGATGTGTGGAAGAAGGCAGAGGCCCAATTATTTTTTAGAAAACGATTCCTAACTGCTCATTGCAAGAGTATCCGTGAATCAGTGAGAAACGACGACAGCAGCATACCAGATGCAGTCCCACCTCTATTCATTTTCATTGAAACATAAACCCGTCTACATAATGGAATGGGAAGCAGAACGAATGAGTGTCATAATATGACAAATTGATACATTTTAACATTATTCAAATAAGCACGAGTCCAGGTTAAAAGGCATGTTTCTTTAAAACATGGTTCTGAAATTGATGTTCTACGACGGCGTATTAGGGCCACTGTAGTAAAACTAGCAAATTTGCTAGTTTATTACAATGCTAACAACCGGCATTTATGCTAGCTAACTTCCCATAAATTCCGCTTTTATCTTTCTAATTAATCCATCCCAAAGTGTTTTGGTAAGGTCCTTAGGCTGATGGCTGTTAAGCGTTATTGTTGGTTAATTTTATATGGGCCAAAATGTCATCTTATGGGTGTTTGTAGACAAGTGGTTTGGCTAAGCTAGCGGTAGGTCATAGAGATGGGACATTCATGGGAAGTTAGCAAGCATAAAATGCCGGTTGTTAGCATCATATTAAACTAGCAAATTTGCCACTTTTTTTTCTCCGAATATTGCCCACCTCTCTCGGCTCTTTTTTTTTGCCTACAGTGGCCCTAATACGCCGTCGTAATGTTTAAATTTAAATTGTATTTTTATTTATTTTTTTGTTCCAATTCAGCCTTGACTGAAATAATATCCAAAGATGGGTTTTAATGGCAGTGGCATGCGTTCAAGTCTGCAACCTACATCTCTATCAACAAAACAACCTGCAGTATGTGGATCAGAGCAGCCCGTATATAGGGTAGTTTCGTGGTGCAGCGCAGGGTGGCGCAGGGTGGCGGAGCCGGCGTAATGCAAGTTTCGACCCGCGCAGCCTTGCGCACGGTCAGTTTGGCAGTTTGGTGGATTGCCTGCACCAAGATGGGTGTGGCGGCGCAGCAGGGGGAGGCGTCACAGATTCAGCTTGGCGTAGCGGAAGTTTCGTGGCAAAAAGCCTCGCCTAGACTTCGCCGAAAGCCCGCCAGCTCCAACCTAGTCTACTCTCGGCGTAAGGCGCAAGGTGCAAATAAAGTCCATTCATTCAAGGTGAATCACAGCTGGCGGAGTGGAAGTTTGGCTGACGGCGCGCAGTGCGCACACGTCACCGAGACCTCACAGGCAGGTTTCCACAGTTCCAGGCACATTTAAATGCAATAAATAATCACAACAAACACTATTTAACGCAACTAATTGAATCAACACGTGAATTTATATCTATAACGATTGTGCCGTCACATCTGATGTCAGATCAAAGGCGGATTGCACGCGTAACGGAAACTCAGCCTCTCGGACCGAAACATCTCCCTCTCTCTCTCCTGTTTTTTTATAATATCGGCATTATTATTATTATGACTATACGCACGCACAGCGCGTGATGCGCGTGGTGGGAGCGGTGGCACTGCCTCTGTCATTGGATTGTCAAGTGACGGATCTTGCACTGAACTTCCCCTAACGCATTAAAGGTGAGGAGAGGAGCTATTTGATTGGTGAAGATCTGAATCGGCTGTATTAATCCCAGTCCACGCCTCGTCTCCTCCTCATCTCCCACTCACGCCTTCTTCTCCTCCCTCTTTCCCACTTGCGCGGATGGGAGTGACGGGAGGCGTGCCTGCGCTTGCCTGCGCGGTGCACGAGCTTGCAAAGTCCAGGCGGACACACCCTGTCGCTGTGGCGCAGGTGCGCTGGGCGCTGACTACGCCTAGTCTACGAAACTAGGGCCCATAGTGTCATTCAGATTTTACTTTTCTTTTAACAAATGAACATTGCAATGGAGATGCATCAGTAAAAGACGGTTGAAAATGAGAGAAAATGACAATTAGGAGAGAAGTTGGAAAAAATAACAAAAGAAGTTGGGAGATCACTAAGGGCCCTAGTTTCGTAGACCAGGCGCAGTCAGCTCTCAAGGTACGTGTCCACAGGGGCGATTTTAAACGCGTGTGGACGCGCCACTTCCCAGTATTGCACGCTTGGTGGGCTGCCACTAGAGGATGATTGACAGGTGCTCTCCTTTAAACAACAAATTTTTGCGAGCGTTCGCAAGCGTTCCCGAGGCGGCGAGTCGAGACCGGCGCCTCTGATTAGCATAAAGTAGATTCGACTTCAACTTTAGGCAAATGAGAAGCGGCCAACTCACGCGCCGTCTCTCGACATTCGCCGCGACGCTACCAGAATGCATTGCACAGCTTTTCACATAGACAATAGGCGCGTTTCGAATCAAGCATGCGCATGCATTTGCCTCGCAAAACCAGGCATTCTGGGAAAAAAACGTCACAAAAGCTTGTGATAACTTCCCTTTGCGACATGTCACATGACTTTAAAAACTCGCGGTATCTCCTGGGTACGTCCCTCCGCATGCTTTTCTGTGCAGATGGTCTCAAATAAGTGCGGACATAAGACACTCCCCTCAACGTTGCCCTAGTTGGTTAGAATTATCACGTGGTATTTCCCACGTGAGAAAATTCCTCAGCCTCCGTCAACAACGGGACTTCAAATGCCTCGGCTCGAGTTCGTCAGCGACGAAGAAAGCCAGCGCCACTGGGCAGGCCATATTATTTGTGCAAAGTCCGTGAAGTTTCCCCAGGCTCGACAGTTTTTGTTATGTATATAATTATTAATAAAGTTTAAATTTAAAAAAAAGTCTGTGAAGTGCACCTGTGTCCGACTGGTGGGAACTTGACGTGTTTATGACGAGTTCCGGCGGATCCTCTCAAGTCTCGTGCATGCATATGCGCAAATGCATGCGATCCAAAACGCAGCCAATGAATGGGACGCGGGGAAACACCGCTGCCTGTGGACACGCACCTTCAGCGCACCTGCGCCACGCCGACGGGGTGTGTCCGATGAATCTGTGACGCCTCCCCCTGCTGCGCCGCCACACCCATCTTGGCGCAGGCAATCCACCAAACTGCCAAACTGACCGTGCGCAAGGCTGCGCGGGTCGAAACTTGCATTACGCCTGCTCCGCCACCCTGCGCCCCCCTGCGCTGCGCCACAAAACTAGGGCCCTAGTTTCGTAGACCAGGGTGCCGACGGGGTGTGTCCGCCTGGACTTTGCAAGTTTTGTGCACCGCGCAGGCTCGCGCAGGCACACCTCCCGTCTCGCCCACCCGCGCAAGTGGGAAAGAGGGAGGAGAAGAAGGCGTGAGTGGGAGACGAGGAGGAGACGAGGAGGAGACGAGGCGTGGACTGGGATTAATACAGCCGATTCAGATCTTCACCAATCAAATGAGCTCCTCTCCTCTCCTTTAATGCGTTAGGGGAGGTTCAGTGCAAGTTCCGTCACTTGACAACTCGATGACAGAAGCAGCGCCGCCGCTCCCACAACGCGCATCACGCGCTGTGCGTGCGTATCATAATAATAACAATGCCGATATTATAAAAAAACAGGAGAGAGAGAGGGAGATGTTTTGGTCCGAGAGGCTGAGTTTCCGTTACGCCTGCCATCCGCCTTTGATCTGACGTCAGATGTGACGGCACAATCTATATAGATATAAATTCACGTGTTGATTCAATTAGTCGCATTAAATAGTGTTTGTTGTGAATATTTATTGCATTTAAATGTGCCTGGAACTGTGGAAACCTGCCTGTGAGGTCTCGGTGACGTGTGCGCACTGCGCGCCGTCAACCAAACTTCCACTCCGCCAGCTGATTCGCCTTGAATGAATGGACTTTATTTGCGCCTTGCGCCGAGAGTAGACCAGGTCGGAGCTGGCGAGCTTTCAGCGCAGTCTCGGCGAGGCTTTTTGCCACGAAACTTCCGCTATGCCAAGCTGAATCTGTGACGCCTCCCCCTGCTGCGCCGCCACACCCATCTTGGCGCAGGCGCTCCACCAAACTGCCAAACAGACCGTGCGCAAGGCTGCGCGGGTCGAAACTTGCATTGCGCCGGCTCCGCCACCCTGCGCCGCCCTGCACTGCGCCACGAAACTAGGGCCCTAAGTGTCTAGTTAGCATTACAGTGAACACATTGACTGCAAAACACCCCTTAATTAATTCATTGCAAATAAAAAAAAACAAAGCACACATTTGTATTAAAGTGTTGAGTCTAAATGCACTTAAATGCTCTTTAATTGAAAAGAGGAATACATCAGCGTGGACCGTGGTAGTTATCTTTCCTGAAACAACTACAACATTGAACAACTATTAGTCACTCCGGTACGACTGGAACAGGAAATTTAATCTGTGGGGGTCTGCAGTTTGTTCACAAACTTAATTTCTAATATCTAATTATCAAAAGCCACCGAGGACCACAAGTCGAAAAGGTTATTTGCATCGTACACAGTTGAGCATGAAATGAGTACATCTCCCGTGAACCTGCCATAATTTGTGTGAACAAAGTGGCTCCCATCATGCCTTGTGCATCACAAAGTGATTGACATTGCAGAGGTGTGAAGAACGCCATTTAGTTTTTTCTTCGTGCCACTGTGTGAAACATGATACTGTCGAGGCTCTCCTGTTCTACTCGGTCTGCAACGAAAGCATTGTATTCACGCAAGCACACTGGACAGCTCTGCTGATGTTGGTCTAGTTTATGCTTACACCAGTTTGCTTCGGCTGTACATTATTCTTTCATGCAAGAGAAACATGAATAATGAAATGGAGTAATAAATATTACAACTTAGATCATCTTTTTTTAAGATGAAACGTTGAATGATCAACATGTGATTTCTAGAAACGAGTTGTCCAACAGCCTTAAGTGCTTTACACATAGCCTTTTGGACAGAAGAATGATGGTCTGTCTGTTAGTACTTCAGTTTCTCTGGTCCAGAGAAGAATAATGTAAATTTCCTATAAATGGTATAGTGGTAAAAGTAAATCTGTTCTCTACTACCACCTTTAGGACTGAATTCACAATGATAACCCAGGTTGCAACATCCGGTTCTGAAAAGTGAAACCAATGCTCAAGTGCCTTAAACTTGCATTCTCTCTGCTGGCCATCATGGGGTGACTCCTCTGGTTGTAAGAAAGAAATCAGATTGCATGGATGTCTATGAGAAAATGATCCTACTTCTCAATTGATTGATTATCTCAGTAAATATTGTAAACATGAGTTTATGGTCTCAAATCACTAGTTTCAAGTCTTCTTCAATACAGCCTGATGTTCATTTCATAAATCAGGGCCCATTTAGAAATAAATAGTTGATAAAGCAGATTATGCATTAGGTAGTGGCTACCTTGTGATTGACAGGTTGATACCATTCTACCAATGCAATTATCTACTAAGATAACTTGAACAGTTTGCTGTAAAGTTCACATCAAACAATGGATGCTAACTATTGTATGTTAACAGCTTCGCACCAGGTGCCCGATCGAGCCAAATGCAGCTTGCAGGTAATACAGGTTGGTGCTTGGACCCTGTGTACACGCTTCTGAATAGCCAAATTGTCAATATATACTTTGTTGATGATGTGGCATGAGCACTGCACTCACAATTTACTGCTAATCGAGCTTTTGACAATTATTTTACTATTGTACTTTTGATTTGTTCCTATCACAGGTCAAAAGAAGGATAAAGAGGAGCACTAGAAAAGCCAATGGCATAGTAGGCATTGATCTCACAGTTAGTGGACAGTGTTATTCAAAATATCATCTCCAATTTAAACTAACAGATTGCTATACTATATTACAGGCATAGCCATCTGAATAGCAATGACATGATAAAGAGACTATTAATATGTCAAAATGGCATGGATAAAGGTATATCATTATATTGACTTTTATATATACTGACATACGAAATTGCTAACTAATCATTTATACTACACTAAACCATTGTACATGGACAAATATACATGGTAACCGAACATCCATCATTACATACTTAACATTCATAACTTTGTGTACATTCATTTACATTATTCAAATTACGTATATTAAAACAACATCTGAGCAAATCTAATAACCTAAGGCTACTGTCAGTGTACGGCAGTCACATATCTCATTTCATAGCTCGGTACCTCACCTGCTCTGTGGTGAGATTCTTATACGTTCCGGTGAGAAACTCTGTCATGAAGGGCTCTATAGGCCTCATCATGGAGCAGAAACCATAGATGCAGAGCAGCACAGTGGGGCCCACCCAACCAGCATGGCAGGGCATATAATGGCCCGCGCAGCCAGGCCTGTTGCCAGACTCCCCGCTCCAGCAAAAACCCATCGTTCCTCTCCGGCTCCCCAGGGACGTCTCACTCTGTCCAGCGAGAACACAGTCTAATTTAGGCAGTTTAATCTGTTGAGATATGGAGGCCCCCGATAAGGCCAAGGTGAGACTGATTGTGAGCAGCGAGTCACCTGCTTTGCCATTGTTGTTTCTCTCCTCTGAAGTTTTCCACGGTGAGACGGGGAAAAAATGTGAAGCTGCGAGTGAAGATACATTAAGATGAAATATGAGGTGGTGAGCCTCTAGGGCTCCAGTGGGTTATAATAAATACTGTCTCCTCCTCTGTCTTTATACAAAACACCCCCATTCCTGCGGATATTGAGAAAGGGGTGGAAGTCAAGCAGAGGAATATGTATGAGTGCGTGTCTCAGTGCAGGTGTGTGCCTGTTTAGCATCAGCCACGATTAGCCCGGGGAGTCCAAAACAATGTTAGTGATGCAGAACATGTTCCAATGCTGTTTTAATCAGAGAAATAGAGATAACATGATATAAACTTTCATTTTACAAAACATTTAATGCCACTTCTTCAGGCTAGTAAATGAAAACAAGAGTTATGCATAAACGTGGACACATCCATGAATATCACTCGGCTCTAAATTATGTTCACCCAAATTTCAATTTTCTAGAGTAGCTCATCTGATGAAATTATTTTTAACTTTCAGCTCTTTGTCTCTGTGACCATCATAAATAACAAGTTCATAACTTTGGAGCCAGTTTTGGAGTTTGCAGGGTGACTTGGCAGTGAATTCTTAATACTCAGGGAAAGAAATAAGCAAGGCAATCATTCCCCAAGATGAGAATTATTGTAGTCTGTAATTTAAAATATCCAACGGCGAATTATGACTCACCAGTTGGGTGTCAACAGAAAGCTCTGCCTCAGCTCAAACTGTCAGCCCGCCGCCACGACTTAATTCTCAACATCAAGGTCACCGGAAAAAGAAAATATTATTCATATTCATATATTTGGCATTTCAAGTTTAATGTCAGGTTTACAGTTTGTGATGTTTGGGTGACTGTGACTGGATGTGGCAGATACAGAGACATGGGGTTTGACCTTTATACTGTCAACCTAAAATTGTAATGTATTTTTTTACTAACATCTGGTTCTATTATCAATCCGTGTTGTAGAACCAGCAATAGAGAAGGTCAGATAGTCATCTCTTTCATCTACAAGGCACCAGCATACCTGCGTTCTCATTCATGTGCCGGTTATTTCAAATATTGAGGATAATAACCATGACTACAGATCACAGCATAGCACTGTGTCATCATTAATAAAAAAATATTTTTTTAGTCATTTAGTCCTTTTAGTCATTAGCAGCTGAACTGGCAGTAGACTCAGTACTAGCTCTAGCATTTTGAAATGAGCTAATACAATTTGGCTAAATACATCAGAACAAAAAGTTGAGAAATAAAGATTAGATGAACAAAATGCGACTGCAAGCTTCCGGCATCTTCCAGCCTCATCATATTCTCTGGACTCATTACGCTCTTCATCATGCCTGACCTGCAGTCTTTTTCTTATTAATCTAGAGCTGACAACGATGGACCTCATTCTCATTTTGAGAACCTCATTTTCTTTTTTTCTCTCCTCTGTAATCTTCTCCAGTCTGTACTGGGACCGAAGGTATCTATCCTCCATTTCCCCCTTCCCTTCCGTTTGTAAATTCATGAGTAAAGATAGCGAGATGGCTCTGCGATGGCTGGAGCAGTTTGGGGACCATGGGAGGCAATGGCAGGCAAATGTCTGAAATTGCTTGCTGTGCGCAGTAGGGCCAAATGGAGCTCAGCATGGTGAAGAACTTCTGAAGGCTCATGGCACCGTATACTTGTGTGTCACCTAGCCCAGAAAAATAACACCTCATATGAAAACATTTTGATTTTGATTTGGGGGTGAACACGAGCCGACACTTTGGTGTGAAAGCTCTGAGATGCCCTGGTTGACCCTGCTGTGAACAAGGAGTTTATTCACAGTCTAGCACCATAAGAAAACCACTAACAAAAACCTTATTGTATCAGCACAGCAAAGACAGAACACAAGAGCCAGCTGTCAAAGGGATACATTTTACTACATGTTTCGCCTTCAACAGCACTGCACTCGGGGTTACTTGATTTCCTGTCCGTGCCCTCGCTTAGTATTTCAATTAACCTATTTATCCTCGCTTCATCGTCACTTTTGAATTGCGGGATCTGACATAGCGAGCGTTCAAAAGCAGCCCCGGATGCACTGATTCCTTACACTTCACAGACCAAACCCATCTTCCCACAATCTCCCTTTTCTCTCTTCCTTGCTGGCAAAACATATGAGGCTGCTGCAGTCAGGAGCCTGACTTTGAAACAAACAGTGAGTGTGTGTGTGTGTGTGTGTGTGTGTGTGTGTGTGTGTGTGCGTGTGTGTGAGTGTTTATGAGGCTAAGATAAGCATATGTTTGCAGTGGTTTGGCTGCAAAACAGAACTCCCACTGCTTCAAGCTGATAAGACGTTCAGTGTGGGGTTTTTTTTCCTCCCCACTACCCGCCCTCCATTATGGCTCGAGCTGATTTCACTGGACAATGCGTTTGACTTATAATACAAGGTGACTCAAGCTACTTTCAGATTTAGACAATAATGACAAACGCAATATCATCCAACACCACTTACATGCTCTTTTCTTTCAAATAGGTACAATTTACATAATGCTAACACTTAATGTGGAGAGTGCCATTGTTGTATTGTTGTATTACTGTATTAAAAATAAGTAATACAGTAATACAAGGTGTTAAGATTAGAATCTGTATAGGTTATTAAATAAGAACTGCCTTCCCTGATACATTTACAATTACAAAAAGCAAAGTGATAATGCTGTAAACTGGGTTTTTGGGGCCACTAGAATAACGTTTCCTTGGGGCAGTTAGCGATATCGCACTGCTCGTATTTCAGCCTTTTTTATTACCTGCATATAATTCTAACCTAAGCATGAATCTAAATCTAAACTGAATTTCCTGAAAAAACACGGAAACCGAGACTGCATTTCACGGTACTATACAAAACAAAGAACACCCCCACATTATAGCTGTAAAACAGAAGCTGCACACTGGACTGTCTTCATAAAGTGCATTTCACTCCAATACACAGGATTGAATTGGTAAACATCCAAGTCCTTACTGCACCAACAGATTCCCCTTTGAGTTCAGTCTGGTGGTGAGATTGAGAACACAGTGTTAAAGCATCACCCTGCAATCATCCATCTGAAGGTTTTAAGGAAGCCTTTGGGCCAGAAGCACTAAAAGCTCATCATCAACATCAACTACACACTAGAAACTACACCCAGGACACTAGATGGAGCTCTTGCTTCATCATACACCCACATCACCACTCCTCTCCTCCGTGATGCAGGCTGCTTATGACACATTCCTGACAATTTTGACAGTCTCAGCATCAAACTTGTGAGAGCTTTGGGAAGAGCAGCGTATGATTGACATGGTGATGGACAGACAAACGGTGAAAACCCTCATAACCAGCTGTCCTTGCCACGCGGCCATCTGCCGCTTCCTGTCTAATTGGACGATGAGTGCCTCAATGGCAATGCATGCTTGTTTGCTTAATATTTCGTACCCGCATGTTTTGATTCTACAGGCTTTTTGGTGTTTCCATACAGCCCCAATAGATGTAGCAGAATTAGTAATAACACCAGCAGTACAAGCAGTAACAGTCAATAGATCACATGGCAGCTTTGATCTATTGATGTGCTCTTGGTGAAGATATAACTTAATCCAGAGGATCATAAAAAGCTGCATTACTGGTTTACAACTGAGCTCTGTTGACATTCTGTTCACTCAACCATGGAGTGACGTTTCCTGACACTGAGAAATATCACAAATTATCCAGGATTTCAACGTATGGAGTATTCACTGACTGTAATGTGTGTGTGTGTGTGTGTGTGTGTGTGTGTGTGTGGGGGGGGGGGGGGGGGGGGGGGTGCTTTATCCTCTCAACTCCAGAGAGACCAGAATGTACAATGTGATGGACACCAATGGATGTCAGGACACCACTGCTATGATCAAAACCGGAACCTACATGAATCGTACAGTACAACCAATTTGTCACAGGGGTAAGTCCCTTTTTTCACTGTACCTGTCAGTCAGATGAAATATTAAAAAGAAGCCTTTTTATCATACATTTATGCAGAGCTAGGTCTTTGGCAGCTCTGCTGAATAACAGAAAGGTATAAATAGGTTATATAGTCACTGGCGATGCCATTCACTGCTAATTATTGACTGAAATCTGGTAACGTTATATATCACGCTGCCTGCAGAAACCCGAATGAATATGGTGAAGAAAAAACAGAAATGAGAAACTTGTGGGATTCAAATGTCACTGGATATCAATATGTCAAGAGCAGTGTAAAGCTCACAAGGAGCTGCTTTCCGATCAACACTTCACATTTGAGCCAAGTGGACCTATGGCTGTCAGCGCTGAACTCAACCCTGTGACATTTAAGAGGGGAAACAAGGAGGCTTTCCACTGCCCCATCGCACAAAATGACAGTAATACCGCTCGGTGTGTGTGACAGGGATGACAGCAGTTGCAGGGATTTCTGGCATTCAGAACTCAGCGCTCTTGGCCATACTTGTTATTTTGTTTTTAGCTCCCTCCTGAGTCAATCATTGTGTTTACTAGGTAACTCTTCTTATCATCATAATAGGTAAAGCTTATGCTGGAATGCAGCAGTCGATTACTCCCAAGGCAAGAAAACACCTTGGACAGCACACAAGTCCAAACTATCAAAAAAGGTGAGCGCCAGTCCTGCACCATTACAGACTGGGTTTTGGGGATTTAACACCTTACTCATCTTTTACAGAAGTGGTCAAGAGTATAAAAAAGATCATTATTAAAACATTCAGGTATGTCCAGCATACACATTGGAAGATGAGATGGAGGTGCTGCCACCAAATATGCAAAAATAGTTTCCATAACCATGAAAATCGGAAACTTGGCTTACTGCAACATTACAGCAATCAATCACTGCTACGGGATGAGAGCATTTAGTTTACATGGACAGAAAGGGAGATGGTCATGCTGCTGGACTGAAGTATGTTTTTACTGACACACACACACACACACACACACACACACACACACACACACACACACACACACACACACACACACACACACACACACACACACGTAAAGGCTGATACATAGAACATGAAAGTATAATTATATACTTATATATATTATAATAGGCTATGTACCCAAATATTTGATGGGTGGCGACGATGGAGAGCAGGTCGGCATTCACAAGCAGCCTCTAAACAGAATGACTGTGAAAACACCAAATGACATATTCTATTCATATTAAAAACAGTCAGATCACAGGTGATTTCATAATCCCTGCACCTAAAGTGACATGTTACCAATCAATAAATATATCTGTCACGTGAAAAGGTACACCAGTGAAATGGAATCTTACTTGGGCATTATTGTATTGTATTGTATTATATTGTATGTTGTATCCATGGACCAGGTGGATGGGTCATACAAATTGCATTCTAATAGCTGAGGGGGTTTGGGTAGATGGAATAATATGTAATTAAAGAGCATTATTATTCATCATAAGCACACGCTGCCTCCTTCCCTCCCAAGGAAAGGATTTTAATTTCCAAAATTGTAATTATATTACAGTTACTAATGCTGTGTACTGTGTTTCCGTAACGCAATTCGTTATTTGTGGGTGTGCAGGGTAAGCTTGTGATGAGATGACCTGAACACAGGTAAGGTCAGTGTGCATCTTTGCACACCGTTGAAATTTAAGGGGAATATCTTCTTGGGCGCATGTGTCACAATGCACTAAGGGAGGGAGAGACAGGCCCAGGTCTACAAGGACAAAACAATCATGCATTTTATCCTTAGTTTAATATTTTCCACTCTCAATTCAAATTTGAATAATAAATGTTAAGTGTGAGGTGGTAAGTGCTCCGACTTTGTTGGTGTCTCCATGCACACCTACTATTTTGGTTCTTCTATATGCAGCAGCGCAACTTCCAAAATCGATCAGCATGTGTGCTGATTATTAAATACTCTCTCAGCCAATCACAACACCGGTCTCATAGTTGGAAATGAGGCTATGGGACATAATAACCATAATAACCTCCTTCGTAAACATGCAAAATATTGAGATGTAACCGACCAGTTTGATGTGAGTAGATGACTTTATGGTTACATAGCAGCCTAATGTTGTTTTCAGGCGGTTTAACGCACTTGAATACAGGGAACGGCAGTTCATAATGGCTAAGTATTCAACACTACAACACTTCTCAGAGGCTGAGGATTTATCAACCTATGTGTCCTGCTACAATCAGATGTTGCAGGCAGTTCACGAACAGAAGGAGAAGCTTTTTATGCAGTATGAAGTATTCTATGCAGCTGTGGACAGAAGCTACTGTAAGAATCAGCCACATTCATTCACAGATCAATGCAAACTGATTTACTGACTTTCCTGTTTCAACCAGATAAAGCAGAGCTCTTCTTCAGGCCAAGGACCCCTTGGCTGATAGTGACACATTGGATTTCCTATCGTATAAAATTGTGTTGCATATTAAACCGGGCCAATAATAATGTTTAGTAGATAGTGCCATGTATTAAAGTACTTTGTAATAATGTATGCATGCGAATGTAACCGGATGATATATGGTATCTATTCATTTCGGTTCTTTGGTGTCCTCGTTAGTCTGTTTTGCGACAGGTATGGCGATCGCGGCAGGTGTGACACGCCCCCTTCCGGCACTACAGCCGTGGCCTCGGCCGCTAATGCGGGGTGGTTTATATACCCCCCGGTTATTTAGTCTCTCTCTCTCTTCTGCCGAAGCGGGTGCTGCGTGTTGGCAGCTCCGCCGAGCCATCGTATCCCGGCGTCTGTGCGGTGTTCCGCAGGTATGTAGCGCAGTCTCATGACGTGACGAGGTAATAAGATGCTGCGCTGACGGTCCTTTGTTGTAGGTTGGCGCGGTGGGCCGGGATGGTGTGGGTGTGTGTGTCCCCCTGTCCGGGTAGCTGCTGCTGCTGCCGCCGTAGCTGCTAACAGCTATTAGCGCTGATGCGTGCTCGATGCAGGTAACCCGTGCTATGAGCTAAGTGCTATTTTTGTCTGCTAAGTGTGTTTAGGTGTTGTCACTAACGATTGTTTTTGTTTTTGAAGCTTGTTTGGCGTTGGGCTGCTGTGTGCCCTGCCTTGCCTCCAAACTCTTACCTTTAATGCCTAGCCTCTCCTTTTACTAGCCTTGCTCTGTGTATTTAGCCTCTGTTTTATTAGCCTTGCTCTGGGTAGTTAGTCTGTTTTATAAGCCTCTCTTTGTTTAATTAGCGTTGCTCTGTTTAGTTGTAACTAGTCGCGTGACTTGCGTAAGTATAACCAGTAACGTTGGTCTGCGTACTTAGCGTAACCAGTCGCGCTGCTCTTGTTGCATAGACGAAATTTTGAAGCTGCTGGAGCTAGCTGTTTATCGGCTCCCTTCCTCTTAGCTGGACCGCTACGGGTGGGTGTAAGCGGAACACCATATTTTGTCTGACATTAAAGAAAAGAACTATACAAATGTTTTAGAGCTAACTTAATAACAATTGTTTACTGCAAGAAATAAAGTGAAAACTTATACATCATACGTGCCTGTATTCATTTGTGTGCGGACCTGTGTATGGGATGTTTTCGGGAAACCCCCTCTGAGATATTAAAGTTAAAGGAGTATACTCTTTAGGTGAAAGTCCTAAGGTGGCGTTGTCGGTGTTATATAGATTCTCTAGATCTGCTGCTCACAGTTAGACGGGGCCAAGTGCACGCCGCGGCGGCGACGGGCCACACAATGCTATACAATGTGCTTAGTATAGATTGTATTCATGTATTGTGTATTTTTGGACATATTTACAAGAAAACCAGTTTGGGATCAAAAAATAATTTTGGGGACCCTCAGCAGTAACTCTGCTGACCCCCTAGTGGTCACAGACCCCCTGTTGAAGATCTCTGAAAAAGATTACTCTCTGTGCTCATTTTGAATGGGGGGTAGGGGTTAGGGTTGCCAGAAGTCCAAATAGAAGTATTTCCCTTTGTTGCAAGCTGACAGAAAGTCCATCCAAACATCCTATGGTTCCTGTTTGAGTCTCTCCTTAATGAAGCTGTGTTTTCTCTTTTGCTGTTGTGTTTAGTGATTTGTCATTGTCATTGCATTTGACCCTCAGGATCACCATAATTTAGAGAGTTGTTGACCACTCACACGAATATCTAAAAACTGAACTAAAAAAACTCATTCACTTTATCTTCCTGCAAAAAGCACTTCACCGCAAACAAATGGAGGTTACAGAGATGCAGAATTTAAAGATAGATTGTGGTAGGTAATTAAAACAGCTTGGAATTGGGTATAATATGGGTAATGGTTGCAAAACAAAGGGTATATGAAATATTACACAGCAGCAATTGTGCTCTGGGCAGCAGAACGATAGCTTCTTGCCAATGTCATTCATTCATTAGCCCCTTAAGTTACTCCAGGAATCCAGAGAAGCATAAAATTAACTTTCTCGCTTTTCTCGCTACAGTGAAATTGACATGTCATAACTTCAATGCCAGAATGTCATTGGGGTTCAGAGCTCAATTTATTTAACGTTTGCCTGCAAAACCTGGTGGAAAAGAACAGGAAGGAAAGGTTCATTGAAAATAATGGCCTTGCTGTGTTACAGGGTTCTTCATCTGTCTTCCTGGTTACTTACATTCCAGAGGATGAGAAGGGGAAGACGGGTGGACTCTGTGGGGGAAGTGACACCTTCTGGAGTTCTTGGAGCAATTTCCTCTGGTCCTACAGAGGTCACAGATGACTTAATGCCACTTTAACAAGTCCTAAACACATAATTGAATTTGAAAAAAAAGACTCAATCTGGCAATATTCACGCCAGTTAGAACATATCTATTAGAAGCCATGCATTAAAACTCATTAGAGCTTGTTTGGAAAGGATGGGGAGGTCTTTGGCGCCAATCAATCAAGGTCGTTGCTAAGATGATGCCATGCCATAGCTGTAGGGCTGTTAGACTGATGAGTGTCAGCGACTTGTGGTGAGAGCTGGAGGGCTAATGCCCCCCTCACTGGGCTCCCCTCCTCCCACCGCTCACAGATGAGTCCTGTTCTGACAGAGAGAACTGCAGGAGGGGGAAGGAAATAAAAGCTGACTTATCAACACCCTCTCCACATCTTGTCAGTCGTACTCTTTTTCCCCGATCCAATATCCAGAACCTTTTGTTCTACCCACCATTTCCCCCCTCTGTCTAGTTCTCAATGCTGTAGGCTGTTCATGCTAGCTGTGACTGCCATTTCATTAGCTCCATGTCCGCGGGTGTGCAAGCATGCAAGACTGTGTATGTATGCAATATTTTTATACGATCAGTACTTCTTTCCCAGCACTCCTTCCTCTTTACTGCCAGTCCTCCTGTTTCTGTCTTCCCATCCTTTTATCATCTTAATTTCCCCCGCTGTATTGTCTCTGCATCTTGCTTAAAGTAATAGATCCAGATGTGTGGGGGTAATGGTAGCAGGGAGGAGTAAAAGTAGCATAAGAAGGTGGAGGAGGATTAAATTAGCTCAACAGTTATTTAGAGAGGTATAGGGCGGGTTTCCTTCTGCTGAATTTTTGGTTCCGTGCACCACTCAGGCTTCTGTTTGACAGCTCTTATCCAGATCCTTCGGGTGCTTCCTTCCACAGTCAACTAATCATACTCTTTATATTGCTGTCTTTTGTAGGACTTTCTAGTTTTGGCTCACATCCAAACAGGAAACAGTACTTAGTGTGCATCATTTGGGCAGAGATCTGTTAGCCGTATGAAAAAGAAAAAAAAACACGCAGGATTGGCAACATGGTGATAATTTACATATTTGGTTAAAAAAGTACACATTGAGGATGGATGGAAGGGTACGACAATTAGTCATGTCCTTTTCACATTATGCAAACTGCAAACAAATCTCCACAACTCTGGCTATCTCTAGAAACATGGATTGTTAATTTTAACCTCTAGGCAGTGTTCCTAGTAAATGTGCAGCTTCGTGTCTTCTCTTGGCAGTGCAATTTGCAGTTGTTCCCATTAAGCCTTAATGGGAAACATTAAAGGAGAAAGAGGAAGAAGAGTCCAGGGAAGATAATCAACAGTGCATTTTAGGCTGCTGACAATAAGTTGCACTTTGCACTAGATTTAGACATTCATTATTCTAATGAATGCAGGGGATTCATTTAAAAAGGTCAAATTGTCATTATGTATGTTAATAATGTGTTCATCTGAGAGAAGTGTTGTGCCAAATGCTACTTTCCAAATGACCTTGCAGATCAAGCCTCATGTTGATGCTCTCTCTAAATAACATTGCCTCTATGAATTTGTGCTGCATTATTGGCCATCTGAAAATAGCAAAAAGTCAATTCATTATCTGTTCGATGCAATTAGTGCTCAACACACAGATAAAGGAAATATATTGTTGAATCACAGCACCTGTTTGCTATTTAAGTCTACATTGCTGACTTCAAGCTTTAAATATGATTTATTTAATGAAAGAAAAATTCAGTGTTAATAGTTTATATAACTTCTCCCATCGCTCCTTTCAAACAGTTCACTCTGTGTTCATATGCCTTCACTGCTCCTTTAAACAGACTCACAACTCATTTTAAACATCCACATTATGCCACGTCTCTGGGACTTCTTGACTTGTGAACATGAGCTGCTGTCAGCGCCGAGGCGCTCCTTTGGCAAAGACGGGAAGTCGGTGTGAACTTTGTGAACTTGTAAAATGTTGGTTTGAACTTGTGCACCGCTTGCAGCTGTGCTAATAGCTGTGAACCAGAATACGGACCCATATCCTGTGCTCTTTCCTCAGCCACCTTTTCCTTCTTTTCTAATTAATTCTCAGTGGAGCTTCAAAACTGCGGAGGCTGGACCAACTCTACTCTCTTGTTTCTGGCTATATGTGACAGTAATAGATGTGCACCTATACAAAAAGAGCCGCCACAGGTCACAGCGATGGAGGACAGTATAGGGAGTCTGAAGCTCACTGGTAAGACCATTTTCCCAGTGGGTTTGCTTGTTGGAGTCCAGAGTTTGATTGTGACGCCTACCTTTCACCCCGCAAGCCTGCTTTCTCACGACTTTATTGCTGTTCTGAGCTCCTGTGCTACTTGGGTCGTTTTGTCAATAAAGTGCATCTGTTTTGGCAGGTGGAGCCACAAGTGCACGCCGCCCTAGTCCAACCAAAAGTAGAATGCCCAGCTTAAACAAAACATCCTTTTCTCTTTGTCCAAGCATGTCTAAATGTTTATAGGCTACACATGAAAATTTGATGAAAGTAATGGTGTAGAGAATAAAAAAAGGTAAGCATGAGACTTGTCGGAAAGTTACCAAAGAAGTGTTACTTTGCTCTTCTTGTGAAATGCAGGACACGAGTACGACTTTTGCAGGAGTAACTGATTCTAACTGCACATTTAACGTACCGCAGCTCGATAGGAACCGAACCGCCCGGTTCCATTAAAAAAAAAAAAAAGTTTCTATTAACCAGTGTTTTAGGCAAACCTCTCCCGGATTCAGATAAAACTGCCAGCGTGGAAGCGCCCCAAATTTTCATTTCCTTAAATTGTTGGATAAGGATGCAACCTTGGCTGCTCTCACTTGGTGCCCAGTTGTTTCTGATTGGAAGCCTTAAAGCTGAGCCAATGAAGCGAAGCATCTCGTTTGATCTGCCAGGGCTCTGTTCCCTCATCCAGACAGAACAGTGGGAAGCATAAAGGCGAAAGCCAAAAAAGACATCTATAATTAGTCAGTCAGTTAGGCTTCACCTCTCTCCGGCGCTCTCAGCTGGCCTGGACCCCCAGTATACACACACACACACACACACACACACACACACACACACACAGTCACTCACACAGTCACTCACACACACAGTCACTCACACCCACTCTGCCCACTCCCACTTTAAGATTCATCTCGACTCATGGCTCCGGTTTGTAATTGCCTCACAAGCCTGGTTACTGAGAGCCGGCCTATTAGGAGAGCACCGGAGTGGAACATAACATTTTCAGTTTCAATTAGGTCTATGAGGGCATACATAATGCACGGGGGAGGTTCGGTCCCCTCAGAGTGGCGGACTGATGAACTCATGTGGGGAAATGGCGCAGCAGTGGTCAAAAGAGCTGAGCTGAGCTGACTGTTCGCACTGCATACGGCTGTAAGACAGGCAGAGAGGTAAGACATAAAAGAGAGGAAATTGCACCAGACTGAACTAACTGAATCACATCCACACTCGTGTGGCTCCAATTACCTGCTGTGGATTTTAGTTAACTGAGGTGCAGCAATCTACACAGATTTGAACCTCAGTGTGGAATTATATGATTTCATGTGATTTTGCTGTATGTAATCATCTCAACCAACTCTCTATGGATAGTCTGCATTTCTCCACACTGAATGAATTACATTCTGTATTGCACCGCCAAGTTATAACTTATTGAACACTACAAAAACAACCATGATGTACTGTGATAACCAGCGGTGCTTTCTTATTATAGTGTTCAGACACGTCACCTAAACAAAACAGATCAAACCAGCGTCTTGAACATAAGAATCTCAGACTATCAGAAGCAGTGCCTCAAAGTCACAGCTGTTTGATCCTTGTTTCGAATCTATACTATATACACCTTTATACCATATCTACTTTTAGTTGCCTATACTTGGTGCCTCTAACCATGCATTAACAACTGTTTTATTTAGCTGAGATATTAAACAGTTCATTATTAGGGGGAAAATGCAGCTCAAAAATATAATTGCTGAACGTAGCAGTTCAATATCAATGCTGTCTCCCTCCCGCAACCATGGGGAGACATTTTTTCTTTTCTCCAGTGTGTATCCCCTCTACTTCCTGTATTACCGTACACATCCCTGAAATTAGAAAGGCTTGCATAAACTTTTATAGACTTGCAAGACAGATGCTCTGATTAAATCTGAGAGTCTAATGGCCCCTGGTGCTCAGTAGGTTTCTGCTTCCTCGTTTTGACATTGTGCACCCTCAGGCTTCCAACCTTCATATCTGTGCCATCTTCTCCGTCTGCCAGTTAACTAACTTTCCAGGCTCTGAACTCCCTGGCTTTCCTTCACCTGCCAGTCCCTCATAGCCAAAAGTCTTGCAGAGCATATCACTGACTGTCTTCCTCACTCTCACATTCATTTCTCCCTTCTTATAAACATGATGTATGGGCCTGCAGCACTGTTGTGAACCAGTGTGAAACTCAAAGCTAAAGTTGAGCCAGTGCCTGTAGTTCATTAGTTACCTGTATATAATTCTCACAATTATAAGTAATTCCTGTTAAGATGAGTCCAAAAGAGTCTTAGGGGAGGTGAGGATAATTTGATCAATAGTGCTTGTGATCTCAGTGACACTATATTTAACATTAGCTGCAACATAACTTTAGTTACAAAATTGGCTGCATGAACGATCACCCTGTTATCTATTGATTCAGTGTTATTTTATGTTTTAACATTGTGGTAAACTGATTTAAACTTGGTGTGAAATTTAAATGGAAATAACATTTTGCAGTAGTTTAGTTGTGTTCGGAGTTTATTTTTCGATTTAGGCATTTTGAACGGAGCTTTCCTCGACGAGCAGCCTGATTAAATTCAGAATATGATGTTTAAGGAGAACGGTTATGTGTTTCGGGGTTCATTGTGTGGTCAGCATCCAGTCTTTATCCCATTTTTACTCCAATGAAATAAATAGGTAAGCAATAATAAATAGAGATACATTTTATCTTTGCTTTAAAAAGTAGAAATTGTTTTACTACTTGTTAAAAACTTAAATTATTTTGTGTTGTCAAGTGATGCTACAAAAAAGTGAGTGTGCCTCTTCATTTGGTGCCTTTAATATTTTTTGGTGTCCAAACATTATGTTGTGGATAACTTACATCTTTCTTTAGGTTGATGTTGGACTTCACCACCTCCTGCAGGCCCACCCTCTACGATGTGCACCGGGCTGTTTTTTCTTTCACACAGACACACAAACAATCCCTCACTTGAGGCGACATCGAGATGTGCGACCATCCACAGGCAGCAATTGACTCCACCATCGAATGACAACCGGCAGCAGGCCTTTTCCCCGGCTCTTTGTGTGTGTATTTATGTGATCGGTCAGGCCAGAGAGGCCAAGTGTGGCCTCAGCCACAGCAAACAAGACGGGACAGAACAAGCCATTTTCTCCAACCTCCTCTAGTTAAACTCCCTATTTCCACACCATTCGCCCTGGAATTGCTCTGTCTATCTCTATGAGCGACATCCTGATGTCACAGTGGGCAGCAAACCCACAAAGCAAATAGGAGCGAACCAGGAGGTGAGGCAGCGACGGGAGGTGCGGGGGAAGAAATTAAATGCGAGGCTGCAGAGAAGCAGCTGATATAATCTCAAACACTGTGTGTTTGGGTTTGTTTGGTTTAGTTTTGGTTGCCTGCAAGCATACCTCTCCTGGGCAGGCGGGATCACATTGACATCCATCTTGTATACGTCCATCTGCTTTTGTTTACTCAAGTCAAACAGACGGGTCCGGGTCGAACATTGTTGTCTTGTCGGCTCTCGGAGGTGTACGTGACCTTCCCTCAACCCTCCTCCGAGTCTGATTGGCTACAGGCTGCGCTTTACCTCAGCGAGCTGAGCAGCTCTTGGATTCCCCTCAGGTCTCCTTCACTAGCTTGGGATCACAGGGTCAAAGAACCTGGCTTTACTTTAAGTTCAGACTGAACGTCCCCAGGGCTAAATTGTTAAGAACACACTGTCTGGTGCATTACGCTGATTGCTGAGGAGGCTGGCCAGGTGTTACAGCAGAGGCACAGCACAGCTTATCCTGCTACAAAATCCATTATATATTTGTGTTTTGTGAGGAATCAATCGAAAAAATATTCATCATGTGCGTGTGATTTGCATTTTTTACCCCCAAAATTTTTCAGCATTTCAACATGCTTTTGTGTTATGTCCCCAGGACGATAACATAATTCATTAACTATTCATTCATAAACTTTTCAAAAATTAATATCTGCAAAACAGGCATAAAAAAAGGTACACAGCTAAAAATATAATGTAGTTTTACTCATAATAACATCCAGTCCTGGTAGGTGACTGATCATCTCGTAAGTTAGATGGATAGATAGATAGATCTTTATCTTAATTGCAGGTTATACAATGAAACATTGTTCGAAGCATCTCTAGAGACTAGAGATGCTTTGAAACGTTGTTCGAAGCATCTCTAGTCTCTACTTGAAGTAGACATAGAAACTTCACAGTTTTCATGGATACTATTTGCTTAAAACGGTATAATATGTGATCACATTGTTGGCCGCTTTTTGGAAACGGCTTTCAAATTTCGCTTGCGGTGAAGTGAGATAGAGAATGACTGAAGAGGGGGTAAGTCAAACAAAGCTAATCTGGAGATTAAAACTTTATTTTTGTTATTTTTTATTTTGTTAATTGATGACTCTAAATTGCCCGTAGGTGTGAATGTGAGCGTGAATGGTTGTCTGTCTTTACATGTCGGCCCTGCGATAGACTGGCGTCCTGTCCAGGGTGTACCCCGCTTTGCCCAATGATAGATTACAGGACTCTAATAAGGAGAGGTGGGAAGTCATGAAGTAAATGCTAGCGGTAGCGTTCACTTGTTGTCATAGCAACGGCAAACATCCGGTGTTAGACTTTTTTTCTCCGCCTAATTTTACTTCCAACATTTTAAAACAAGTATTTGTACTTTCTACTCATTTTCAAAACAGGTGAATTATCGATTGTTCTTTATTATGCATCATTGCACCCTTTCCCGACATCAAGACCCATTTCAGCCTAAATGGATGACGACAATAAAACAAGTTATTGTATCTATTGGTGATCGTCACAAACGACAAGTGTAACAACACAATGTAAATGAAGTAACAACAGTCAAGACAAAGACAAATTAAACTGATTGAATTGAATTTGAACGAGCTCGTCAATAAGATCTTTGAGCGTGATAGTAACAGTGATAAGCATCTACTGTCAGGCTGACAGTGTCAGCTATTTGACTGAACCAAGCAGAGATAACATTTCCAACACAGGAGAAGCACCTTGATATTCCCCATCCATGGCCAGATTTGAGAGCGATTCTCTGTTCTCTGCTATTTATGCTTGCAGCCAATTTAATGTCTATATTTTCATTACAATTGGGAGTTGATTGTTGAATTTCCCTTACATGAATATTGTATTTATATTATATGAATGCTATCATATTCATGTGATGCGTGATTTAGTTAGTCATTTCAGAGCCTGTATACCTTTTCACGATTATGTATTACAAGTATCTGTTATTCTACTTGAGTAAACAAATTCTGTACTTTGACACCTCTGCTATTAAAGCCATTTATTTGGGCCGACCTGAATTATTGGATGGCCTACCTGGGTATCTACTGCGCAAATTGTGATCTTGTTAAAAAAGCTGCTATCTTTACAGCTATGAGTGTTGACAATAGCCATACAGTTAACGTCCATTGTGATGTTTTGGGGGAGGAACTTTTATAGGCAGACCTGAGGGCTGTCAGTGTTGCCGGCCTGTGACTTTCTCACTAGACTTAGCTACTTTTGGAGCTAGTGCTGCATTCATCGGAGAAGAGTTGACAACACTCGGCTGTTTGTTTTTTTGGGGTTGGATCAATTTTAAAAGCTAGCTTACCGCTTACCCTTGCTGGTTTCTCCAATGTTGCTCCCCCAAGCTTTGATGAAAGCAATTGAAGATTCTCATTTTTATTTTCATTATAAAAAAGTTCAAGAACAAAAAATTGCCAGCATTATCTACCACAATAGCATCCCAACAAATACTGTCTTTAGAGTCTAAAGTTTAGACAAACAAAAGATTCTCTGCTGATGTCACGCAATATGATAGAACAGTTAATGAATGGTTGCGTTGAAACGTTTTTGTAAACTGTTGTTTGCAAAGTTAAGAATGGGCCTTGAGCCTGAGCTTTAAAGTCAACATAGAGGTCAAACCCAAGGCGGGCATGAAAGATTTGTAATCTGGAATACCAAGGCTAAGAAGCTACATTCAGTGAATTTAAGAATGCGGGAGCCCCTCATGAATAATAACTGTCCAACAGCCAATGGATCTTTATGCAGGCTGACTTGAAAGAAAGCTAGTCTCTGCTTCTTAACCCTTTATCTCAGCTGCACAGCCAAAGAAAACAGGCCATAACAATCACCTAATTGCCCATGCCAATTTTTATTTGTAAATAAATAAATTGCTCTTCAGGGGAGCCAAGACCAGTCACATGACTGCAGGGCTGCAAACTGATCCCGCTCTCTGAGCTATCAAGTCGTTATTTGTTTGCACTTACATGTTATGTTAATTGATTGCGGGTGAGATGACATCTGCAATCCCCTTTACTCCGTACTGAAGCTGGATTCTGGAAGCTGGATTGGCGTTGATGTTTGTGCCAACACACGGCCACGTGCACTGCAAGACAAGTGGGTGAGCATATTCGCAAGCATGCGTAGCTGATCATAACTATCATCAAAATCACCACTAAGTCCTGTACTGCTTACACACTTTTACATGCATGCTCCCACTCTTTCATTCCACATGCATGTGTTAGCATGTTCTCTCTATCTCTCTCTCTCGCTCTCACACACCCAGATGCAGCACATGGGACACAGTCAATAAACATGCACACATCAAATATAAATCATTGATATCATATTTGTATATACCCCTAAATTATCCATGATTCTTCTGATAAGCCGTTGCAACACTTTAAATGCCTTATTGATTAGCACTATGTGTGCATTCGCAATCACGTCTGGAGAGCCGAAAATACAGTTCCCATAGAAACACAGCTTTTACTCATGATCAATTTACCCATGCTTTCGTACTGTATATTCAAAGGGCAGACAGCAGTCAGATTATATGCAATAACACAATGTCATGAATAATAGATTGCTGCCTCTGGTAAGGAAAGGAAATGGTTGCCAGGACAACCAGTAAAGCTCTACTTCCATCTATCCTTCTGTGTCTCTCTTTGTGAGACAGAGGTGTATGTATATTCTTTTTTCTGTCTTGTTTTATATGCTGTACATTGTGTCATTACCAGTGTGAATACAATAGTAATGGCCTCCACGGTTTAGACTCACAGCACAATCAGTGTATGATGTGTTGGTAAGCATTTTAATCACAGATCCCATATTTTCATAATTAGAGGGTGATTAGCTGGCAGCAGAATACAGAGTGTGAAATTGTCGACTGTTCAACTGCAAAGTGGATTGGCACTGGGCACTGCGGAGTGTCATTTTTAAATCAAGGTTTTTCCGAATCCACCGGATTCAGCAGTGAGATATTTACTCTGGATCAATATAAAGTGTATTTGTACAGTAAAAAAAAAACATGATAAATGCATTACAGTTGTGTAAAGTCAGGGATTTGGGGATTTAAACTGCAGCGAATATGTGATTAGGAAATTCAGACTTTTCCCCTGCCTTTGGGCCAACACACAGACAGTTGGCTTGAAAGTCACAGTTGCAGTTATTCTTGGAGTACAGCAATTCTCAAGTCCTCTTCACAGCACACATATGTTGGTGTCTCTTGTGTTATTAATTAGTGCGCATAAAGAAAACTTAATAATAATTAAAAAAAAACATCTTCAGCAGTCCAAGATCGGTTTTGTCTTGCTGTGAATAGTATGCTTTGATCTGATGGGTATAAAATGTATTGAAGCGATACGGATGACTGGCTCTACACAGAGGCCCATTCACGTTTTCCTCTGATTAAAAAGACTTCCTCAGAGCTTCAGGTTCCTTTGATGCTTTTTAGAAAGAAAAAAGAACCCTGAGGTGTGGCTGAATGATGCAACGTTGAGCTGTTCCTGCTCCTGTCAAAAAAAAAAAAAAAAAAAAGGCTTAAATTCAGACAAAAGTAGACGGGGACCTTTCACATATCCATGTGTATGCAGGGGGCTGAGACAGCTCAGGCTCGGGAGAGTTTCTCTTTCTTTCTCTCAGTCTTGGTATCTTCCCATCTGCCTCCCTTTCTCTGTTCATTAATCAGCCCTTTATTAAACAAAAGCAGCTTCCAGCACTGCCTAAAAGGTGCATAGATAATGTTGACATGAAGACAGAGTATTTACCCTCCTCACCCTCTGCCTGTGTGCCACATTCTACATGGCGATAGAGGGAGAAAAGCTATTGCAGTGTATAGACTCGTTTGAAAACACCAACCTTTGTAAATATTACATACAATTCTGTTTAATGGTCTTTAAGCTATTGTGCCTTTAAAAAGCCAAACCTCTGCTGCCAAGTACAGTCCGTGTAGACAGAGGTGACGTGCGTGGACAAAATGAATAGTGAGGTGAATTATCTACTGCAGAGAGAGTCTGGATTTTAATTACCGCTGTTCGACACTGACGTTTTTTAAGGACACGGGCAATTTCGAGGACCATTGTCTAACCACTCGCAGGGAAAGCGATATGGCAGAGTCGGGCAATCAAACATCCTGCAGATGAGAAAACTGGGCCAGGATGTACTTTCTATGAACAACAGACAATTTAGAAGTTAGAGTTTACAAGTCGATGGCAGAGGCAAAGTCACTCAGAGGGCAAAAAAAAATTGCGTATAAAGGTTTGATGTGTGTAACAATGAGGCGAACTGAAAAGCGGCCCTTAATAGGCACCTGCCTGCCCTAGGGACCACACTCGCCTCTTATTGGTCATCCATTCACAAGACAGCGGTGCATTCTCCTCGCTGCCAATCAGCCAATTACAGGCTCCATAACAGGAGGCCTACTGGCAGCAGAGCAGTCTTTACAAGCCCTGCATCCCAGGCGGGGGAGACGACCCTGTCACAGAATCATAACTATGATGAATATGGCAAGTTTACGGCAACGCCGCCATTTCTGGTTGTGTGAGTTAGGCGTGAAATGGCCATTCGCGGGGACCAGACGGCGTGACCCCCTCTGAGGCTTCGGAAAACGATGTAAAATACTGTAAAATTATGAGAAGGGCAGGGGGGGAGAAGAGTTCATCTAGATGTGGTGAACATTTATAAGTGTCAGAGGGAAGGGGCAGCACTAATGCTGCTTCTTCTCACTGGCTGCTAATGAAGCCAGTCATGAGGGAGACACTAGTTTGGACTCGAGCACAAGGGCAGCGAGAGGGGGTATTTTGCTACTTCTGCTTTAATATTCAGTTCTTTTATAGAGTAGTGCCAGTCCATTTTATCCTGCAATTATTAATCCATTCCTTTCAAGGAGGTCTAAGCAGATTCTGATCAGCATGAGCTGCCCGCCCGTCTGGCTCAACTCCACGTCTCTTTGATTGCACCGAGCATCACAGACTCGTCAGCACATTATCTAACCTGCCAATGATGCTGATCACTTAGTGTCTGTATGCATTTTAATGTCTGAATTGCAGCCGATCCAGATGTTAGAGCCGGAGTGACAGAGTGGTGATAATGACACAAAGTGTGTGTTTGTGTGTGAGCCTGCCTGATGCTTGAAGTGCTCATGTTTGATATGTCCTCTGTGTTATTGAGCACATCAGCTAGAACTGACTGGGACTCACTTTTGCCTCCTGCAGAACCCTATATGTTTCTCAAGTTTTGGATCTTAAAAAAACTCCATATTTTGAGAGCTTCACAGACAGCTGAACACTCAGATCCAGTAGGCCTTAACCACAAGGTGCCTCATTAGCTTGAGATGTATAAGGGCCTACAGAGCAAGAACAAAACCAGTTACTGTTAACACGCACTAAAGCAACCAGATTACAGTTGGCTCTTTGCATAAACCTGATTTTTTAAATTTCATGCAAATAAGAAACACGATTTTGGTAATTGGGACACATGAATGGGAATTTTCTCCCCAGCTAGATTGGTCCTGGAAAAAAAGCTGATTTCTTGGTCATGTACATAAAAGGATTTCTGTTTGGCTTTGTGCATGTATGCATGTGCCTGACAAAGCCTTTAGACTAGGGAAATCTATAATCGTAACAGCATTGCGACAGGATGAAAGGAAAAAACATTATAGGTTCTGATGTATCCTTACGTAAAAAAGGAATCCAATTCAAATTCAAACTTAAAAGTGAAAGTTCAGATGATTGGATCAAACTGTGAATTACCCATCTCTCACCTGCTAGCCAAATGGAGAAACAATGGAGAGTCAGTATACTGGAGCCAAATGTGGAGAAAAAAACCCTGCTTTTATGAGAGAGTCATTAATGTTCTTTTAAACAACTAAGCTATTGGGAATATCTGAGCTACAACGGCTCTTAAAAAGAGAACAACAGAGTTCAGATTAAAGTCCAAGCTTGACGACAAGTTGAAAAGTAACACAATCACATCAGCACAGCGGAGACAGGACCTAGCCTTTAAAATGAATTAGATTACAATGCTATGATGTTCACAGAACCATTACGGTAAAGATTGAGTCATACAAAATGCCCTATACAATGTCCATGGATATTCTATGACACAAACATTGGTGGCAAATGTAATCCAATGATAAATATACTTCACACAGTAGTACTATGGGCACAGCCAATAATGTGGAAGTCTCTTATGAGAAGAAGTGTTTGATTGCAAACCCATCACTAGAAAACTTGTCTTGTCTTTAGTGTATGATCTCATTAGCTGTAAGGAGTACACCGCCCACGGAGATCTCATTTCATGAAAGTGCTAGTTAGACGCAAGCTCATTCAAAAGTATTAGCTAGATGACACAGCCCTTGTGGCACCTCTGTGCATGTTATCAGTGATGGTTCAGTTATACATAAATCAGAGCAACGTCTCTAAGACATGGAGTATTTTGATTTATATTCTGTGAAACACAACATTTCCGGATAGGTGTACCATGCATCGTCGTGCAAACCCAGGCACATGCTTAAGGTTTGTGCAGCCCGGCAGTCTGAACAGCCATTCTAGTTCAGATTTATCTATGTTTTCAGGTTTGGTGGCTCGCCGCTGCCACCTAGTGGTGCACTGACGAGTGTTTCCAGTCCGAAAAAACGACAGACACGTGTATGGAGAGTGAGCTTAGCAGCATCAGCAGAGAGCTGTTATTAGCACAAACCAATAGTTAATTACTTGTCTCTAAAGTAGGAAGTAGCAAGGCTACGTTAGAAGAGTTTTTTGACCGTGGAAAGAGAAGTCGTCCGACGTCGCGGAGGTTCCTGACCCGTCCGAACGACGTGGCTATTGAATATCCCGGTGAGTTAGCCGTTAGCAAACATGGCGAATTAGCACATTCAACTAGCACGGTGAATTAGCATTCTGGTTGATAACTTGAAAAAGGTTTACAACTTCAGACTGTGGATTTATTGTGTTAAAAAAACAGTCGGGATAAGCTGATAAGCTCATGGTGATATTACGAATGGTGTGTTTATTTTGGAAATGTGTAAATACTGATGAAAAATGCTAATTAGGCCTGTTGGTCAGCTTATTCAGGTAATTTAGCAGACATGGTTAATATTATGTGCTTAATGTGTGAATATATTCTTTGTGAGCTATTTTATTAAGCGTGTGTGAGTGAAATGTTATTATGTGAAGTATGAGGTTGTGTGATAGTGTGTGTAACTCGGAGAGATAAAAAAAAGAAAGACAACACACATTGGACTTTTGATAAGGACAATTATTAATTTTCCCTGCACGTTTTGTGCAGGCTGTTTTTTTTGTTGAGCTGTTCTACGAACTGGATCGAGTGCTCAAGCTGCCTTCATCCTGCTGCTTTCTGGTTCCCCCTCATCATTCCCCTCCATCACTGCTCACTGGATCTCCAGTCATCATCCCCATCATCTTCAGTCCTCTCCTCTACTCACCTCACAGCCTTCATCGTCTGTAACCAGGATGGACAGTCTTTCTCATAAAGGGTGGTAGGAAACTTGAGTGCACTCAAAATAAACTGAAATATTCACAAACTTGGGTTTAGTAACCAAAGACTGACTCATACTCAACCTGTTGACACAAGAGTACATTTTTTGTTCATTGAGATCTCAATGTTTTTTGTTTTTTATTTTGGTTGGGTTTCAACGATTTATTTAACAATTTATTTGTACATTGATACAAGGTTGAATGCAAGTTTATCGCTAAATTTCATGGTGATAAATTAAGTTGTCATATTTGTTTTGGTATTGATAATTTAACTTCAAATTGGGCCAGATGTGTGTTTAAATGTTGTCATGCCCAATTGTGTACCAGGTTAAAGGTCCTCGTTACAAATATAAAAAAGTGTATTTAAGTGAAAAAAATCCATTTAAAGCTATTGTTTAACTTAAAGGTGAATACCGTAGAAAATTGAAACGGAAACCGATACAGTGAATTTAAACGGTTTAGTTGTTGGTGTGAGTTATTGTGGGAAGAAATAAGTGTTTAATTTACTACTTCGCTGCTCTATTTTACTTTCAGTCTCCTCTTAGAACCTAGACATTAGACATACCTGCAGGGTTGGTGGAACACACGCCAGGTGGGTTACATTTGCTTGAGCAGTTTTAATACAGTTGGGGGATCGGCCAAGAAGAGAGATGAAGGGTGAAGATTGTTCCACTATCAGCAGAGAGAGGCTTTAGCCACTGGCCACTGTGAACAGAGCGGAGCAGAGATACACAGGACCTCTTTTGACACAGGTATAGACTTCCAGCTCTTATCTGTCGAAGTCGAATGGCGCAGAAGATAACAGGTATTTGTATATTATTTATGAACGACTTCAGTGCACACATTGTTCTTGCATGAACCACAAAACTCCCGTAGACAAACTAATCAAGTCTGGTTCGTATTAATCTCTGTAAAAGCAGAGTCTGCACATGAAAGCCTTCATGTGCAAAATCTAGAGGCAACAGGCCAAGAGATTAGTACTGGCAACGTCCTGTTTTCCGTTTGTAGTCAGTGTGGTATTGACCAATCACGTTTGAGTGGGCTTTGGTTGAATGCAGGTAAACAGGTCTGTTTAAGTGAAACGATCCATCTGTAGACACTGGGCCATATTCACCAAGCGTTCTTGAGAATAATTTTCTTCTTCAACCCCACTCACGCAAGATTCTGACATTTACTAATATTTTCTTATTTTGGACTAGTTATTAGGCAAGAACAAATTCTAAGCACACTATAGAGCACACGTACACACATTGAGTACTGACGTGTGTGAAAAATAATTTGTTATTGCGTTTTCTTCAATTCTACAGTTGCAGAATACTGAAGGATTGAAATTACAATAATATCTCATAATCTTGTCCAATTATGATGTCCATTATATATTACAGCACAAAACAACACTACACTAACACATTAATTCCTATATATTACAAAACAGGACAACAACAAGGAGCTGCTGGAGGTCCATGGCTCATATACACATCTTTAAGTTATTCATTATAAATTCCAGCAAAAGTGGACTCTATTCCCATAATGACTTTGAGGTCCACCATCGAGCGCACAATCCGCATCTTGAAAGGAAGCTGGATGTGTTTGAACACAGTAGGTGGCGATCTGCTTTTCAAACCAGAGAATGTCTTTATAAATAAAACTGCGGAAAAATGGTATTATTCTTGCAAAAACATTACAGCCTATAGATGACCTCTGTCAAAAGCTATCCTTTTTTTCATTTTGTTTAGTAGGATAGTTATGGCCTGCTGCGTCTTGCACAACACCACCATGAAATGCAGTGAACCATTTCCCCTTCAACCACCAAAACAAGAGGATGTGCTTCCTGACCCACTCCTAGGACCGGACAACAATCCTCACTAGGGTTGGGCATCGTTTGGATTTTACCGATTCCGATCCCGATTCCGATCCTCTGTTTCGATTCCTGTTCTAAACGATTCTCGATTCAGATTCTTTGAGGTGCAGGTCAACAGGTCCAGTGTTGCCACAGTTACTTTGAAAAGTAGTACTCTTGACTTCACTTAACTTAAATAATTGTTTGCCTATTGTAATGGCAGTAACATCATGAATGGACAATTTATGAATATTGAACCAGCATTAGATCAGCAAGGATTGGTTTTATGAAACAAATGAGCACAGTCCTCAAGTATGAGCGGCGTGGTGACGAAGGGAGGGGGCGGGGCCAGCAAGCAGCGAGACATTTCTCCACTAAACTCTCGAGAGACTCCGCTCGCATTTCAGCACAGACTGAGTTAGCAGGAGCTCCGTGAAATCGAGAACTCGTCTTGTTTATTCACACGCTGCGCCTTTTCACCGTCACCGGGCGGGACCTGCTCTTTTAATGTGGTTGTGCCATGCTGTGACTCTAAATGTTTTTTCAAGTTTGACGTTGTATTCTTGAAAGTAGACAACACTTTGTTGTTAACACAGAGTGTACAACAAACCTTTATGTTGCCATCTTTTGCTGAGATGAAGTCGAAATAATGCTTGTATTTCCAGCTGATAAATGCGTATCTTTCCCCCTCCATTGTTTACGTTTCTGCCGGTAAAGCCGATTATACGCGACCGTCCGTGAAGGTGTCGGCTAACATACGTCACCCCCGAGACGCACGAAGAAAGCAGATCTTTTTTTTTTACTGACAAAAATAGTAACGCACCGTGTATTTGGATAAGTAACTTTAATCTGACTACTGGTTTGGCAATAGTAGCGCGTTAGACTACTCGTTACTGATCGTTCTATCGCGGAGTCTCCGCACGCCGGGCGGAGTAATACAAACAAACTAGTGCGAGCGGAGTAAAACAAACAAACTAGTGCGGACATTTAAGAACCCCAAAAAAAAGAATCGCAATTCCAACAGCTTCTTAACGGTTCCGGAACCGGAGGTTAGGAACCGGTTCCTATTTGGAACCGGATCTCGATGCCCAACCCTAATCCTCACCCACTACACTCTAAAAACGAATGTGTTGGAAATAACACAATTTTTGTTGGTTTTTAACACATCTCCATGTCCAGAGAGGGACAACTCAACTTTTGTTAATTTTAACACATTCACTTTGTTAGTTATATTAACACAGTAAATGTGTAGGTTTTATTAACAAATGTTTGTGTTACTTAATCCAAATCAACACATATTTGTGTATATTGGCAACACGTGTGTGTGCATGCTATATAAAAAAAACAACATCATTGAAATTTACTTGGCATTTAATACAATAATTCTTTCAATTCATTACATTTACTATTGCCATTTACACAAGTCATCACATTTAGAAAATAAGTCTATATCTTGTCAGTAAGTGAAATTCAGAATCTCTGAGTTGATATACATCAAGTGGCAAAGCATCACTTGCATCTTTGAGATTAATCACTTGAAATTCATTTGTCTCTTCAATCACATAAGTGTGAAGGTGGTCATCAAAATACTTAACAATGAGAACCCTCAACAAAACGAACACTTCGTCACGGTCAGAAAAGGGAACAATATACACTGCCTGTCCAAAGATATGTTCGTTGTCCAAATCACATTTTAAGGGAACCACACAACCAGGTCTGTAGCAATGACCAAGTACAGACACACAACTGGCCACACTTATCATACTCAATATGTTTAAATCATGTCCGCAGGCTGCCATCTTTTCAATCAACAAATCATACTTTACCAAACTACCAACAGCAACTTGTAAATTATTTGTTACAGTGACAGGTCTTTTAAGTGGGTCACCAAACTTCCATGTGTACATGCACGAGACTTGATGTTTATAAGCCAGTGTTTTGGAAATATTTACAAAATTGCAAACAATGTGAGCATGCCTTTTTAAAGGGCCATGCTTGCCCTCGAATCGCATGCACCACAGTCTTACCAGAGGGCCGAATTGGATTGTCAGTCGCCAATAATGTGTCATGAAGTGGTGTTTTGGGATAAGTTTTCTTTCTGGATAAAGAGTTTTAAATAAATGATGATGATCAATGATGAGCTGCTTTAAATAAAGGGCCATTCCTGTGGTTGTTACCGGGGCAAAAACAATGTCGCATATATTTCTTAACAGAAGGAACAATTGCCAGTGTTGACTTTCTTCGCTCACAAAATCTCCAATAAAAAAGGCAAAAAGAGAAGCAAACACCACATTTGACTGGCTGTTTGTTTAACAGGGTTTTCTCCTGTTCTCAAGTTAAGTATGATGCTAGGTTTGCTCTTACTATTGTTGTAACCATAATCAAAGCTTGCGATCTTATCATTTAATTGCTCCAATGTGAAGAGCTTTTCTACATATATGAAATGATGCAACATTAGCTTAATTTCAAGTGGAGCTACACCTTCTAAGATGTCATGCATCACATCAACGCAAACATTTTCTGTAATGTGGAAATATTTAAGAGAATTAAGGCATGAATCTCCCTTAACACCAGTAGCAGAAGGATTTTCTTGAGCGACATGCAGCTGGTAATTTTCTTTGTTACGCAACTCAGTTTTATCATCATCAAACTCTTTTTGGGCCATCTCTTTATCAGCCATGCAAAAATGACAAAATTTGTTCGCAGAAAAGCTTTCAACAAAACCCCCAAGTGAATGACAGCCAAGATTGTCAGCAGTGAAAACACATATTGTTCCAAAGAGCGTAGTCTCCTGGCCTCCAATGTTGACCTGAATACCTCTGGTTTCTAGTGATTTCAAATCATCTAGTAAAGGTGCAAATATTTTTTCAAATCCATATGTTTCTTTATCGATTGAATTGAACAGAAGGCAGAGGTGAATGTTGGCAAGAGCAGAGTTAAATTCAGCAGGCAAGTTTCTAATACAAAAATAAACAGCCCTGTGAGAAAGAGGTACCGCACCCCCAACTCACATACGGGACGGAACACAACCAGGAGGTGAAAATGGTGGTGAAATGCTTGAAGCAGGAGGCAGCTCACGGAATTTAGATGACAAAGTGATGGAGTTTATTTTGCAGGTGCGAGGTGCAAAAACATAATACAAAAGGACAAAAAAATGAACAGAATACTGAATTGACAAATTAAACAAACCAGCCATTGAAAGGTAATGCCAGGCTCACTTTCGGTCTATCAGTGGGGGAAAACCACAGCCTCTCCGCAAGCTGCCGCATCTGAAAATGCCCCCCCTTGGCCCTTCCCCTCCTTCGCCTTAAGTAGGCCCACCCATCAGCCCCTTATCGGGAGAGCCCACTTGGAGAGGGATGCCCTATATCGTATTGTAGCCTTCCCAATATCCTCACCACGCTGAAATATATTTTCCCCTCTATATATACACCCTATATTTCACCCCTACAGACAGCGCAATACAAAAACAACACATCACCCTCACCAACGCCAATGACGTATGCACGCCTACACATCACCCCCCCTGCCCCTCGCAAACCCCATTCCACCGTCCCGGGACAGCAGATAAGGAACTGGCCCGATGTGGCGCGCGCTGCCACACGGACCAGTATGCGGACGGACCGGAAGACTGTGAGTAGTCGGGTGTGTTTGTTTCTCGAGGAAATGTATTGTTACGGAGTGAATTATGGAGCGGAATCAGTGTTTCCCTGGTCGCTGTGTTGTTTTGTACAATAAATGCTGTTAACTGAACTGACGTGTGTGGTGGTTGTTTATGTCCGAGTGCATTTGTCGCTATTCCAGGGGTGTAACGCCGCCGCGACGGCAGCTGGTATGTATGCATGCTGGGAAGTGTAGTGTGGCAATGGTGACGTTCTATGTGTGTCTTTAGGGCAACCCGGTAGGCTCGGGGAAAAGGCGACCGTCGCTTTTCACATTTCCTCCCCCCTCCGATGACTCGTCAGTAGGGTGACGAGACAGGAAGTCTGCCACCGGGTTCTGCTTCCCCGCCCTGTACTTAATCTGAAACTTGAATGGCTGCAAAGACAAAAACCATCTGGTAATGCGTGCATTAGTGTCCTTCATTTTTCCCAACCATTGCAAGGCCCTATGATCGGTTTCAAGTAAAAAGTCTCTGCCCAACAGGTAATATTTGAATGTCTCTAGAGCCCATTTTAAGGCCAGGCACTCAAGCTCCACCACCGAGTACCTGGTTTCGCGGGGAAAGAGCTTACGGCTAATGTACGCCACAGGCTTCTGCTCTTCGGCCTCCCCCTGGAGAAGAACTGCCCCCAGTCCCACTCCAGAGGCATCGGTCTGCACCGTGAACTGTCTCTCAAAGTCCGGACTTTGCAACACTGGTTCACAGAGCAATGCTGCTTTCAGGTCCTGGAAAGCCTCCTCATGCACCTCCTCCCACCTGACCTTTGTGGACCCCGACTTCCGGGTCAGATCAGTGAGAGGTGCTGCACGGGTAGCAAAGTTCGGGATGAATCTCCGGTACCATCCAGCGAGCCCCAAAAAAGACCGCACGTCCTTCTTGGTCTGGGGTTGGGGACAGCCGCGGACAGCCTCCAGCTTGTCCTTTTGAGGCCTAATCACCCCTCCTCCGATGATGTGCCCGAGGTACCTGACCTCTGACTGAGCCAGGGCACATTTCTTTGGCTGGATCGTCAGCCCCGCCTCATGGATGCGGCGCAGCACCTCTCCCAGATGCTGCATATGCTGCCCCCAGGTGGCGCTATAGATGACGATATCGTCCAGATACGCCGCGGCAAAGGTGTCGGTGCCGTCCAGCACCCGATCAATCAACCTCTGGAAGCATGCCGGCGCTCCCTGCAGGCCAAACGGCATAACCGTGAACTGGTACAGACCTTGAGGGGTACGGAAGGCCGTGTATGGCTTCGCTCCTTCAGCCAACGGGACCTGCCAATACCCTTTACAGAGGTCAAGCGTGGTGACGAATTGAGCCTTTCCCAGACGCTCTATGAGGTCCTCCAACCTCGGCATGGGATAGGCGTCAAAGTTGGACTGGGCGTTCAGCTGCCTGAAGTCAATGCAAAAGCGGAGGCTCCCGTCTTTCTTTGGAACAAGAACCACCGGGCTGCTCCAGCCACTGTAGGACCGCTCAATGACCCTCAGCTGCTTCATTACCTCCAACTCCTCCTGGAGTGCAGGCAACAAGCGTTCGGGGATTCGGTACATCCGCTGTCTCACTGGCTTGGAGTCTTTGAGCTGGATGTCGTGTTCCACCACTGAGGTGCGCCCCGGCTGCTCCGAGAACAGCCCCTCCGGGATGATGGCCGTCAGCTCGTGCGCTTCCTCAACAGTCAGGTGCGAGAGGTCAGGCTCAGTGGTGGGGACCTGCGAAGGAAAGAAATGCTCTGGAGCCTCCTCATCCTCCACCACAGCTCGCACCATCAGCTGATGGCTGAGCGGCCGCTCCCGCTCATGCCACTCCTTGAGGAGATTGATGTGGAAGGCCTGCCTGGTCTTACGCCTTCCTGGCATCTCCACCTCATAGGTCACCGGCCCCATCTGACGAATAATCCGGTACGGCCCCTGCCAGCGTGCCAGAAGCTTGTTCTCCGTCGTTGGCAACAGCAAGAGAACCTGCTGCCCTGGCTTGAAGCTCCTCTGCCTCGCGGACTGATCGTACCACCGGGCTTGGGTCTGCTGGGCCTGCTGCATGTTGTCTTCTACCAGACTGGCCATCTCCTCCATTTTGTCCCGCATCTTCAGGACGTAGGCGAGTATGCTGTTGGTCTCGCTGGGTCTAGGACTTCCCCAGGCCTCACGCAGCAAATCCAGAGGGCCCCTGACTTGGCGGCCATACAACAGTTCGAAGGGTGAGAACCCTGTGGATGCCTACGGCACCTCCCTATATGCAAAAAGGAGGTATGGCAGCCACTGGTCCCAGTCTTTGCCGTTAGTTGCAACAAACTTCTTTAGCATGCTCTTCAGGGTTCGGTTGTACCTTTCTACCAGCCCATCAGTCTGAGGGTGGTAGGGAGTGGGCCTTATCCCTTTTATCCCCAGTAAACTATACACCTGTTTGAGTGTTTTAGATGGGAATGCAGTGCCCTGGTCTGTGAGGATTTCATATGGTATGCCTACCCTAGAGATCAACTGCAGTAGACTACGCGCAATCGCACCAGCTGTGATTTTGCGCAGGGGGAAAGCTTCAGGGTATCTGGTAGCATAATCACACACAACGAGAATAAATCTGTGGCCTGACTGTGTTCTTTCCAAGGGCCCAACTATGTCCATGGCTATTCTTTGGAAGGGGACCCCTATGATAGGGAGTGGGTGTAGAGGGGAAGGTCTGACTTTGTGGCTACTAGTAAGCTGACAGGTGGGACACGACTTACAGTACCCTTGCACCTCACTGTATAACCCTGGCCAGTGGAAACGTGCAGCTATCCTCTCCAATGTCTTAACGTTGCCCAGATGCCCTGCCCAAGGAACATCATGACCCAACATCAAAACCTTCTGTCGGAGACACTTAGGGACAACTAACTGCTCACTGCTGCCCCCTTCAGGTTGGTGATACAATAGCCCTCCCCGCATCAAGTAGTACTCTCCAGATAAAGTTCCAGCTACACCAGTCTTCACCCCATCAATTTCTGTCACTTTGCTAAATGTCTCTTGTAAGGATTCATCGTCCTTCTGCAGTTCCTGAAAATTACTTGGCATCTCCCACAAATCCCCCTTTGGCACCTCAGGAACCACCAACTTGTCTCCCAGCTTCTGCACTGTGCCCTGCAGTTTCTCTCTCCTTCTCTGTCTGCGGCTTTTGTGAGGCTTTACTGGCTCAGGTGGGCTAATGTCACTCTGACTGAAAGGCATCATGTCTAGCAGGGACCTGGTAGCATCAGCTTTAGCCTGAGACCGAGTTGCCACCATGCTAACTGGTGTGGTGGACTGTACTAGCTCCGGTAGTATGAACACGTCCTGTCCCAACACTACTGGATGGCTCAAGCCTTTAACCACCCCCACCGTAAGCCAAAAAGTCTGCCCTCTAACCACAAGACATATCTCTGCCACCGGATATACATGCTCATCTCCGCTCACACAGCAAACCCTGATCTGCCCTTTTCCCAGTTCCTCTGGCCGGTCTATCAGATAGGGCTGAACTAAGGTCTGTGTGCTGCCTGTGTCTAGGAGAGCAACAGTAGCTTTGCTATTGACTTGAACCTGGACCGTCTGAACTTTACCAACACACTCATTAGCTGCACTACGGGATGGCTCAGGTACACTACACATGCCCATCTCTTTGGCTTTTTTGATGGGGCACTCTCGGCTAATGTGGCCTACGTGGTTACAGTAGTAACATACCACACTTCCTCTGTTCGGTGTGGCTGTGGGGGTTAGGGCATGTCTAGGCTGTGAGGTAGAAGGTGAATTGTATGGCGGTCTAGACTGTGAAGTGGGGGTTGTGTGAGGCTGTATGTTTGGTGTCCTGCTCTGTCCAGACCCTCTAGGACCAACTCCCATACCGAATACCCCAGACTTACCCCCGGATGGTGGTCGGCTGTAGCTCTGGAACCGGAACGTCTTCGGCCCCTGTCGGGCAGCCAGGAACGCCTCTACCAGCTCGGCAGCCTGCTGGCCAGTCGTCGGGTCATGCTCCTTCACCCACACTCGCACCTCAGGCGCCAGGGACCGCAGGTACTGCTCCAGGATGAGGAGCTCTCCGATCTCCTCAACAGTCTTCCCCTCTGGCTTGATCCACTTTCTATACGAGTCCTTCAGGCGGTTGTACAGCTCTTTCGGGGTCTCTCCCGGTCGGACCTCTGGATCACGGAACCGCTGCCTGTAGATCTCTTCGCTGATCTCGTACTTGGTGAGAATGGCTTCCCGCACCTTGTCGTAGTCCATGGCCTCCGCGATATCCATCGCCACGTATGCAGCCCGGGCCCGTCCTGTCAGGTAAGGTACCAGGTACACAGCCCAATCAGCTCTTGGCCACCGATAGGCCACTGCCAGTCTCTCGAAGGTGGTGAGATACTGTTCAATGTCATCTCCCTCCTCCAGCTTTGGTACTGCTGCCCTGGTCCAGGCGGCTGGAATCGGTGCTGCTGGGTCTCCTGGGGCTGCTGGTCCAAGTCTTGGATCCAGCGGTGCTGCTGGTGGTGGTGCCTCTGGAAGTCGAACGCCACCTCCCCCTGGCTGACGTCCATCCCCGCTACGCCCTCGCTCTTCCTCCATCTCATCTCGGACATTGTTCAGCTGCACCTGCATGCTACGCCATCTCTGCTCCTGCTTATGTGCCTCTCGCTCTTGACTCTGGAGGGTCTTCTGAAGGAGGTGGTAGAGAGACGCCAGGTTCAGTGTCTCTGTGTCCTCTGCCGCATCATCAGCCACTGGCTCACCTCCTCGGGCTCCACTCTCTTCCTCCTCCTGCTCACGCCGTGGATTCCCCCGGGTTAGATGACGGATGGACATCCTCTGCCGTATCAGCTCCCGTCTTCCAGTGTTCTTTTTAGTTTTCTTGGAGGGCGCCACAATCCCACCACTGCCACCAACTGTGAGAAAGAGGTACCGCACCCCCAACTCACATACGGGACGGAACACAACCAGGAGGTGAAAATGGTGGTGAAATGCTTGAAGCAGGAGGCAGCTCACGGAATTTAGATGACAAAGTGATGGAGTTTATTTTGCAGGTGCGAGGTGCAAAAACATAATACAAAAGGACAAAAAAATGAACAGAATACTGAATTGACAAATTAAACAAACCAGCCATTGAAAGGTAATGCCAGGCTCACTTTCGGTCTATCAGTGGGGGAAAACCACAGCCTCTCCGCAAGCTGCCGCATCTGAAAATGCCCCCCCTTGGCCCTTCCCCTCCTTCGCCTTAAGTAGGCCCACCCATCAGCCCCTTATCGGGAGAGCCCACTTGGAGAGGGATGCCCTATATCGTATTGTAGCCTTCCCAATATCCTCACCACGCTGAAATATATTTTCCCCTCTATATATACACCCTATATTTCACCCCTACAGACAGCGCAATACAAAAACAACACATCACCCTCACCAACGCCAATGACGTATGCACGCCTACACATCACCCCCCCTGCCCCTCGCAAACCCCATTCCACCGTCCCGGGACAGCAGATAAGGAACTGGCCCGATGTGGCGCGCGCTGCCACACGGACCAGTATGCGGACGGACCGGAAGACTGTGAGTAGTCGGGTGTGTTTGTTTCTCGAGGAAATGTATTGTTACGGAGTGAATTATGGAGCGGAATCAGTGTTTCCCTGGTCGCTGTGTTGTTTTGTACAATAAATGCTGTTAACTGAACTGACGTGTGTGGTGGTTGTTTATGTCCGAGTGCATTTGTCGCTATTCCAGGGGTGTAACGCCGCCGCGACGGCAGCTGGTATGTATGCATGCTGGGAAGTGTAGTGTGGCAATGGTGACGTTCTATGTGTGTCTTTAGGGCAACCCGGTAGGCTCGGGGAAAAGGCGACCGTCGCTTTTCACAAGCCCCCATCCTGTGTATTTTTGTTTTTGACCCTAATGGGTTTGTTGTTTCTAAATCATCAAAATATAATTGAATTTGTAAGGCACTAGGATGTTTCTGGTACAGTTCATGTCTTTTAAAATGTAATCCATCAGAATAATCATACATTTTACCATCATGACTATCAAAAGTCTGCTTGTAAAATGCTTGCATATGTTCATTCCTGAAAAGAAACTTGACTGTTTCGGAAATTGGGATGTACTGACAAGTGTCAGCCGCAAATGCTTGTGACGACGTGCCATGCTTTCTGCCTGTATGCCCTCTATGACCTAAGAATATTTCTGTAGGTTTAATTAATGATAGCTTCTCTGAAAAATGTTTGCACATTTTGTGCGGAGTGTCCACATCTTCAAACATGTTTCGTGCTTCTTCAAAATTTTGTAGCAAGTTTTGTACAGCTTCATCATTTTGTGGCACTGCAAACTTGTTGAGCACAGACATAGTCTTTTCTTGTAAACAATCCAATGTTTTCTCAAGTAACTCTTTTGTGCATGTTATACTTTTCTGAACATCAGTTAGAGTTGTGTTTGATGCAGAATACATTTTAGCAACAAAACCTGCTGCACAGTTCTTAAGGTCTAGGAGATCAGAATTCACAGTTGTGTTAACATCAGTAGTACTGTCAAAACTGCAGTCCATATCAGTCTCTGAAGCACCTGAGGAGGTTGGGATTGATGAAGTCTGAGAGCTGGTAATATTTTCTGCTTCTGTTTCAAAAGGAACAACATTAGCATGGGAATGATCTCTCTTCAGATGTTTTGCATACGAATTTACACTGTGGTAAGTTCTCTGGCATTGGTCTTGACTGCACACTAAAGTGTAGTCCTGCCCATCAGAGAGTGCATGGACATGTCTGAGATGATAAATAAGCCTACGTGCATCTCAAGATATTTGTCCTTTGCACTTCGGGCAGATGTACATGGTCACCTAACTTAGAGGACCTGGAGCTTTGCAGCAAGCTCCACAATTTTGGATCTCTTCCCACCACAGATCTGCAGGCCATAGATGTGCTCGATGAACCCGAAGACTGAGGTCAGTTGAACGGGATAGGCAAGGTTGCAGACCCAATACAATTTGAACAGTTTGTCCAGACTGCAGGTGAGGCCCTCTTCCTGGAGTGGAATGACTACGTTGTCGTTAGCAGCCACGATGACCTATTGTGCTGATGTTGTGCTGGGATGTCCAAGGCTCACCAGACGAGGTTGCATCACTGGAGCAGGGTCAGTGGTTTGTAGGAGGTCGTGGAAGCTTGTTCCTGGCTAAAACACAGTGTATGCAACACATTTTATTATGTATACATCATGCACATAGATGATCTAGGTTATGAATGAAGTTATGAATAATTTACACATGAAATTGTTTTATATTCCAGTCACAAATTAAGATAATCTTACTTGTTTAATGTCCAACATGTAGGACAGAGCTGATTTGATGCTGCATTTTGTCCATCCCTTAGACCTTCCTGACACAGTAGGGGGCAGATAATGTGTGAGCATCTTCAGTGCTCTATAGCACTTTGATTCTGTAGAAATAGAAAAACATACAGAGTATCAGCACTATCCATCCATCCTAAGTAGCAATAATTTGGATACATTCACATATAGGACTTAAGTAGTTACATTTAACTTAAAGATTACAAGTTAAACAATTCTTTTTTATCCCTTTCACCAATTGCGTGTATCGCTATTTTTTTTTTTTTAATATACCGTACACATTAGCTGTCACATCCTGTCCAATTTATTTTTAAGTGTTCTGTTAGTTTTACTCTTTGTTGTCCCTCCTGTTATTTCCTGATGTGTTTCACCTGTGTCTTGTTTCGTATATATGTAGCTAAATTGAGGTCATAAGTTCATTTGAAAACATATTTGAAACCTAAAGTTCAAGTTTTGATATTGAAATCTGAAAAACAAAAATGTTTTAAATATGATTTATCTTCATCCAAATCTTTTTATTTTTACAGTTTTTTGGAATTTCAGACTTTTGACCCCGACGCTGGGGGCGTGGTGGGAGGGGAGACACGTGACTCAGGAAATCAACTAAGGAGGGAAAACATAAATAAACCAAACATTACCAGCACTCTCAGCTTCTGGTGGTTCGTCTTTTCCTTCAAGAGCAGCCAGCTTCAACAACTTTGGCACCATGGTTGCATCCCATTTGCATAGAAAGATGTCCATCTTGTTTGGAAACATCTTCTCGAACTCTCTGTCAATCTGTTAAGATTTACCAACAGGACAACACAAGGGTGATTAGATAAATGTACACATCAGTTAGGGTATATGAAAATCCATTTGAGGGTGAGGTTGGTGATTAAATCTACTGACTTACCAGATATGGCATATCAATGAAACGAGGGTAGTTCTCAACAATCTCTGCCAGAGTAGGCGATTGATTAGATATCCAATATCTTCGGTGGGAGTAGGTTTTGTCCATACCCATCTTGATCGATGAAAGGTTCTCAGGACTAGGCTTCATCCTCTTGATCACAGTTATCCATTCTTGAACAGACTCCTCACTTTCTGTAACTTCTTCAAGTCTAAGAGTGACTTCAGATGGGCCACCCATTCTGCAATAACGGCGCTGATCATCCCTTAGTTTTCGGCGGATATTCCTCAGCTTATCTTCCAGAAAGCCAGTGTGGCTTGTTGGATCATAGAAGTGTTCCTTTACAACACAGAATACAAGTACAACACAAATAAAACAGTTATCTTATGAGCTACTATCAAATTCAATCGACACAATGGACATTTCACACTACTCTTAACAATATTCCCTTACATATCCTTCATTTTCATCCTCCATCTTGATGTTAAGTGATGGGAAAAGTGTCACAATGGTTCTGGCGAGGAGTTTTTTGTCTTCACTAACTGGATAACTGAGGAAAAACATAATGAACAAGAAAAAGGACACATTAACATTGTGCATATTTACATTAGACCCCGTGTAGTCCAAAATAAAAGTGACAAATGTCTACTTACAATCCCTTTTTTTCAACAAGGAAACTGACAGCAGTTGTTACCAGTGCCCTTCTCCATTTTTCTGTAAGGGTCCCATTCTCCTTGTAGAATGCAAAAATCCTGGGATCTTTTTGTTGAAGGTGACACTTCACACTCTCAGGATCAAGATCAGTGGCTGCGGTTGAAATCTGAAGGAACATTTCATATACACAGTATTTTATTTTAACTAGTATACTGCTGTAGAGATATTGCCACTTAATCTAAGCACTGGGATAATAATGCGACACATAAAAGGCACACTAATATTCTGTTTAGTGAGCTTGTAAGAGCTGCTTGCAAAATCTTATGTTAGTCTGAGAAACATTTCCAGATATTTGTCAGGAGCACATGAACACTGGTACAAAAACCTTTCTTAAATTAACAGACATTAAACAAACATACCTGCTGTACTTCCATTTCCTGTGTGGTAACAGCCGTGGCACTGACATCACAAACATCTGATTGAATGGACTTGAATAGAATTTGGAATTTATCCAAGTGTTCAACATTACAGTTCACATCCACGTCAATGTATTCCTTAAAATCTGAGCAGAACTTCATAATTCTGGTCATTTCTGCTTTGCATGACAGTGCAGATGTACATGCCTCGGTAATGTCAAGGACATTACCAAGAGTGTAAGTCTTCTTGAAAGCTTCTTTGCCATCCAGGAGGACTGTTGTGAGGGACCTGGGAGAAGTCATTCTTCTACGTGTGTATAAACAAAAATGTACAGTGACAAAACAAAATTAACACAAATTCACACAATTCATACAACACTAAGGTGACAACAGAAGGACTTAACATAAAATAATCAAAATGTAATCATAGCCTAATAGCAACCATAATACAAATAGTTTCTGCAGGTTTGAACAAGCTAGATTTTAAGACATTCTGAACCATTATGAATTATATTTAAGACCTGTATGATGACAATGGAGACAATGCCCTGTCACAGGGAGATGTACAGAACAAAATATCACTACCCAGTGTTCCTAAATTTGGAAGCTTTGTCAATACCATTTAAACTGAAATGACAGTGTATTAAAAAATTGTGTTTTTATAGGAGTCAACGGGACAAATTTTGCTCAAAAGGTACAAGGGTGTCACACTATTTTAAGGAATGAAGGAGGGTTAAAGGCAATAGAGAAAACAGTAAATGAACATACATGTTCAAGATGTCATTAAATGTAACTTAATAGCTGAGAAACAATGAATATTTTTAAAATCAACCAGTGCAGTTTAGTCAAGGCTTACCTTAGTTTTGTTAGCCAACTTGTGGAAACAAGCCTGCAAAATAAAATGCAAAAAATAATTTATGAATTCAATCATTAACCAACATTATATACAGCATAACTGGTCAAATCATGCAGCTGTAACAGTTTGGACCAGGCTGCAATTTGAAAGAGGCTTAAAAAAAAAAGAGAGAAAAAAAAGTGTGTGTGTGTGTGTGCGCGCGCCGCGACGGCGGCAGCGGCGAGAGGCAGCGGCGGGGGAGATGGGGGGATGGGTCAATTCGCGCCATTATGGCTGTCCATTTTTCATGCAATATTGACCCTTGACCTATCAAATCAGCTAGTAATCATGTTGTTTGCTAGGAAAATGGAGGACACTAGCGAGCAAATCCGTCCTGACCGGACAATCACGACACCAAAGCATCAAAGTCGTGTGGGGAAGTATTTTACATGTAGATGGAAAAGTAACTAACAAAGATAAAGTTTGTACAAAGCAGCTGTCTTACTCTACAACGACAACACATCTTAGCTACGAAGTTGTAAGCTAGCAGGTGTAAGATAGCAGGTTGAAAACTAGCAGGTGATTCGGCATATTTGTGCGGACTCACCTGCTAGCTTACAACCTCGTACGTTAGCGTACACCTGCTAGCCAAAATGCACATCCAAAACGTTACGTCTTGTCACTAGGTTACAGTCACAAATTCCCAGCAAAACGACTACTAATACATCCAGGGGGTTCCTATAAGATACAACAACGTGCAAGTAGACTGCAAATGCTTACCTTAATTAACACATTTGGACAGATGAGCCTTCAGCCGGAGAAGTCTTTGTGCTCGGGTAACATCCACATAACGTACATCCACGAAAAGGCGGGACTGGCGGGCAAACGTGCACCAGTCCACTGGGGACGTGATAGGTCACGTGCCTCCCCACCCTCCCTTCAAATGCATGATTTTTTTTTTTTTTTTTTTAAACTCCATGGAGGACAGCCTTCTTTTGTGGACACGCGCCCGCGTTAGGAAACGTCATGCACACTTTCAAAATAGCTAATTAAAAATAAATAAAATAAATTATAATGCTTCATAGACTGCTATATGCAAATTTATGCCCGTTTCCATGAGGTGGAGCTTCAGGGTCGAGTGGAGAAGTTCATTTGTGCTGTGAAACAAACATTTAATAAGGAGAAAATGAAGGAGAGCGTCACCGTCACACACACAGACACAGGTCGCAGGAGCTGCAGCTGCTGGGTGCTGTGTGATCGAGTGTGGTGTCTGACTCCGATGGTTGTTTCCACCGATCCTTCCTTTTTTTTTTTACTTCTAACTGTAGCCATTGAAGAGATGAACTGTTTTCGACACACTTTCACATTTGTGAAACCTTTATTTGATTTGTGAAAAAATAACAAAGGGGATGCTTTTGCATATTTTCAGAAATGCATTGAAGTTTGGTTTTACTATTTTTTGTGTCGATATGATCATAACTGGATTGCTTTTATTTCAGAGGACAAATTCACAAAGAGGGTGAGACAGGGATAAACAGCAGAAACACAAAGTTGATTGAAATGTAAATAGTAGCCTACAAAACATTTTTTTTATATAAAAATAAATGTATTCTCTCAAGTCCTGACTATCAGTCCCTCTATCTAAAAACCACAGAAAGTAAGACAACATAGCGATATTTCTATTTCCTGGATTCCCCCTCCCCCTCATTTTTCAAACCAACACTCTTGTGACGTAGGGCAGGCATCCCAGCTGATTGGCCAATGCCCATGACACAATTTTGTGTAGAATGTCTGTGTAACGTTCCCCTCAGGAAAATCCTCTGATTTAACACAACAGTTGTTGAAATCATCATTGCACAAAAAATGTGTTGATTTCCAACACATTCGTTTTTAGTGTGTACCGGGACCGGACAACAACCCTGACCCACTCCTGCGACCGGACAACAATCCTCACCTACTACCGGGACCGGACAACAACCCTGACCCACTCCTGGGACCGGACAACAATCATAATCCACTCCTGAGACCGGACAACAATCCTCACCCACTACCGGGACCGGACCACAATCCTGACCAACTCCTGGGACTGGACAACAATCCTTACCTACTACCGGGACCGGACAACAATCCTGACAAACTCCTGGGACCGGTCAACAATCCTCACCCACTACCAGGACCGGACAACAATCCTGACCCACTCCAGGGACTGGACAACAATCCTCACCCACTACCGGGACCGGACAACAATCCTGACCCACTCCTGGGACCGGCCGACAATCCTAACCCACTACCAGGACTGGACAACAATCCTTTCCCACTACCAGGACCGGACAACAGTCCTGACCCACTCCTGGGGCCGGACAACAATCCTGACCAATTCCTTGGACCGGACAACGGTCTTGAATTACTCCTGGGACCACACAACAATCCTTACCCACTACCAGGACCGGACAAAAATCCTGACCCACTCCTGGGACCGGACAACAAACCTGCTGTCCAAGTTCACAAGCAATGAATTGGTCGTTTTTAATCAAAGGCTTTAAGATTCAGACTTTAACAGTGTGATTAATTATATCTTACAATTAAGCTTTCATCACTTCAAGAAACAGGTTACAATTTATATTTATATTTTAAGATTTGTATTAATTTCTTTCAGTGTCTCAGAGTTTTAAAGAGATAACTGATCAAGCCTTTCCACCTCAGTTGGCATCTCTCTCCTGAATTTGGCAAATAATTTGCCTCAGATTTGACATCAAACCATTTTTTATTTTACTTCATCTGGTGTATGTCTTTCTTCATATACAGCATTCAGTAATACTAGTAACAGCATCCCATGCATCTCATTTTAGTGTTTTTTTAGATTCACTACTGACGCTACAGAGTATAATAATTTCCGTTTCAACTTGCAACTTTATCATTGGGTTGGGAGGCATGTGAGGACAGTCTCAAGAGTTCTGAGGACAGAATCATCACTACTACCTGGGTGTTAACAGATGCTGTCAGTCTGTTAATGCTAGAGGGGCTCGTCTCATGAAACAGGATTGCTGAGTTATCATCTTAACTGTGCTGAGTAAAAGCAAATTAAAAACAAGTGTTTTACTCCATGCAAGCTAATTTAGTTACTCTGCTACGTAAGATGGGTTTCACATCACTTGGCCCATCATTATGCCATTAAGTAAAAAAACAAAAAGATAATAACTGGATTCTCTGCGTTATACATTTATAGTAGACAGTATTTTGAGTAAAATAGAGAGGTGTATAGGAACAGAAAATCTAGCTGATAAAATATCAGACCTGGGTAATCCATCCATCGGGTAATATTAATGTATTGTAATTCATGCTCAAAAATGAATCTTTCCCTCTCTTGCCACACCCTCCTGACAAATTTCTCCCATTTCTTCTATCATCACTTGTCACTAGCTGACACGAGCGCTGCATCCCCAGCTCCATATTAAACTGGCTCTCCCTTTTTTTCCCCCTCTGAGAGAGATGTGCTTCCCCTTTTGCCATCAGACCCCCGCCCAGCTCGACCCAGCCAAAAAGCCCTTTGATGTGTCACTTCACATCTCACCCACAAGGCTGTGAAATCTCAATTTTCTGATAAGGGCAACCTCAATTTGTCAAGAGATACTATTTATAGATCTGACAAGAGATATAGCTGCACAAGCAATACCGTAATTCTTAACAAGTACTTAGAGCCATCGCCAGTTTTGTGTGAAGTGAAAGCTGCCCCGGTTGATCCGCCTGATAAAAGACGCACAGTGGAAGTAGATTTGAAATGATGCTTGTATTTTGCCACTGTATTAGACATGGGTCCAGCATGGCCACGCTTCCTGTTTGAACTCATACATCCTGAGGGTTGAAGCTCTTTTAATATCTCAGTTCAACCAACAGGATCTTACAACGTACTGCCTCCATCCACACAGAGGTTAAAAGGAGAGTGTGGGGCCCGCACAGACACACACACGGTGTCGATTAGTCACATGGGTGATGGTTGACCTTCAGAAAAGCTACTAGGAAGTTTGTCGGAAAGAAAGTAGAAAATGAAAGTGAACAGTGTGACTACATTTCACAGCGCAATAACAATTAGTCATGTTTTGTTTTACAGGTCTGTAAAATCTTAATACTGTTACAGCCATGCCCTCACTCATAATTATTCCTGTGTGTTTACTGTGTTCCCTGGTTTGTTTCCGTGGCTGCGGTCAAATAGTCTATTTGGTAAGGAAGCAGTGGTGGACAGTAACGGAGTAAATTACGTACTTTAAGTACTGTACTTAAGTACATATCCAGAGGATTTGTACTTTATTTGAGTTTTAGATTTCTGTGGTAGTACTCTTACTTGAATACATTTCCAAGACAAATACGTTTACTTTTACTCGAGTTAATTTCTAGAAAGGCTGAAAAGTACTCGTTAATTTCAGGTCTGCTCTTTTTTTTTTTAAATATTGGACACAAGCTGTTTGTCAAAGAAGGAACCCTATCACAGTGCACGCTCTCCACTGGGATCTACGTAAAAGCGGAAATACGTAATCCCTCCCCATAAGGATACCGCCAAAGTAGCCACGCTCTCGACTGTGTTTGTCAACACAAAACCGCGACAATGGCTGAGTCTCAGACTGAGTGTGATAATGATCCGGAGGAACTTTCAGAAAATGTTAGCTACGACAGTGCAGTTTCCTTGGCAATATTACACTGTAAGATACATTATGTTAATCTAGTCATACTAGTTAAAGGTATACGTATTGTATTATATTTGACTTATCTTGTGTGACTGTACAGCGCATAGCAGTGGTTGGTATTTACTGGTGGTGCAGGAAGACATGAACCCCCAAAGACTTTTTTACACAAATATTTATTAACTATGTTAAGCCTAGAACCATTCATTTTATTTGAAATTTACTCTTACTCTTACTTTTACTTAAAGTAAATTTAAAAGCATGTACTTTTGGATACTTAAGTACCTTTAAAAGCAAGTACTTTTTTACTCTTACTCGAGTACCATGTCGACTGAGCTACCTTTACTTGTAACGGAGTAAATTTTGACCAGTAGTACCCTTACTCAAGTACTGGGGTCGAGTACTCTGTCCATCCCTGTAAGGAAGGTTCCTAACTGAAGAAGTGACCCACAAGTAAACAAGTGGCTGCCATGATAAGAGCCTTTCGGATTCTCTAAATGCAAAGGAAAGGAGCTGCAATGCTTCCTTTCAGAGCTCCTTTAGCATAGGATTCAACGGACCTTCCCATACGAAAAGAAAGTCACTTACATTAGTTACATATGTAGGTACTTCCCTACAGCAGAAAAAATCTCTATGCCTACAGGAGGAGTACTATCGACTGAAAATTGAGCTCCTAAAAAATAAATCTAATGACAAATATTGTGTCTTTGTGAGTAATATGTGTCGTGTATTTAGTATTTATTTTCTATTGTAGGTGATGTGTAGTAAAACTATGTGGTACATTAGTCCAATGCAGTCACAAATTTTCAAATGACATACTGTAACTTGCCTGAAATGTAAATTTGTAAAGTGGGCTCTGTAAGGCAGTCCACTTTGGGCCAAGTTCCCCTGTGGAAAGTGAATATTTTCTTCACCACATCATCATCATCGCTGTCTTCATCATCATCACCCTCAGAGGTTCTGCAATCTGTCTAACCTTGCAAGTGTTGTGTAGTATTCCACAGGCTATGATGACTTTGCAGACTTCATCAGGGGTCAGCCGCACCTCTCCGTGGAGAACATGAAAGCGCCTCTTCAGTTGGCCAATGCGCTTGTTGTCTTATGGGCTCTACAAGTTAATACAGACATAATCAAAATGTACATTATTTGAGGGAAATATTTAAACTACTAGGATACTCCAACATGCTGATTACATTTTATTTCCATGCATAACTCTATATTGTTTGGGTTACCTGTTGTGGTTTAGTTGCAGCCCTTGGCGTGGGTGTAGGTAAGGCGTAAGAAGCCATGGTTTGCATGGGTAGCCACTGTCCCCTAACAAGTGGCAATTGGCTGGCACATAATGTCCCTCGAAAAGCTGTCTGAGGCCACTCTCAGAGAGCATTCTGGCATCATGTGTTGAGCCTGGCCATTTAGCAACAATGTCCAAAATCTTATAGTCAGCATTGAAAACAAGTTGAACATTGATGCTGTGAAATCTCTTCCTGTTGACGGAGACGGCTTCATCTTCTGACTGTGCAATTATCCGGACATGTGTCCCATCGATTACACCCACAACACCGGGGAATCCTGTGATGTCCAGAAATGCATTTTTGTGAGCTTGTAAAGTGCGGGCATCCAGCAGAAATGAAACAAATTGTGTCACAATATGAGGTTGTGACAATGCTGTCAGTGTTTGGTTGATGACCCTGCTGATGGAGGGTTGTGACAGACCCAAGTCATCACTGCTGCATTGTTGCATTTCGGGTTTCATTTCGGGTGGTATTGCATTGTGGGGTTGGGTTGGAGAAGTAGGTGTATCTCTAATGAGATCAACCACAAACATGATTCCTGCATCATCCAATCTGTAGCGTTTCATTAATTCACTGTCATCCAGTGTTTGGAGAATATCTCTCCTGCCTCTTCCGTCCGCCATTTTGTCCTCTGCTTAGGAAACTCCTAAGCCGCTTAAAAGTCCTCTTCCCTGCTCTTAACAGATCTCACCTTAGGAGCTCTCTTAACAGCTAGGATTCTTAAGGAATATCTTTTATCTTAACTAGGATCTACTCTTCACTTTTAGGGGAAATTCTAAGAAAACATCAGGATTCTTAGAATTTGGCCACCAGGAGCAACTCTTTGCACTAAGAATTCTTAGGAATACGGCCCCAGATGCAACAGATGCTTCTTTTAGACTTAGGCAATGTAATTTCATTTCAGTTCAGTGTGATGTGAGACAGAAGTGAAAATAAATAAAACGTGAAATAGTATTTTGATGAAATGCAGAAAACTGTCTGAAGAGGAAATTGGGAAGGAGAGCAATGGGGGAAACATGTGCAATAGCACATTAATATGAAGTCAGATGTAAATAAGACTTGGCGAGTTTGCCTAATTTATAATAACGAAAACTGAGTTTCTTACATGAAGTTAATATTTTGATTATTTAAAATTCCAGGCATTCAAAAGCTGTGAAGTTATGTTGCTGATCATTCATGCTCCAACACAGTTTCATTTTGGGTGAGATGTGCTCATTTAGCCTAAATTAGAGTCATTTACACATAGAAATGTTTTAATACACAATTCGGTTGAATGCTGCCTCACATTGTCCAGATGGTGTGAAATAAATGAATGCATTTATACATGGACTGATCATGCCAGAAATGATTATCCACCTATAAAGTCATTCATTGATTAAGCTCCATAAACAGATTCTGAATTCAATATTTTGGCAACGGGAGCGCTCTGGGGCCCGTTTCAGGAAGCAAGTTTAACAAACTCTAAGTCAAAACCTGAACTCTGAGTTGACCAACTCTGAGCTGTCAAACTCTGAGTTTTCGGTTTCAGAACAGCGGTTTTGAATTAGTTCAGTCAACTCTGAGTATGTAAACTCTGAGTTACGCGCGTGCCTACTGACTCTACAAAGCCATCATCAATGGAGCGCCGATACTACGATTCACCATGGCAACCGGGACAGCGTTATTAGATATTACTTTGTGTTAATAGAGAAAACAAACTCATCTTTAGAAAGCAGAGCAACGTAACTGCAGCAAAGTAGAGATAGTTCGCGTGGCAGACATTTACGGCCCGATTTAATGCGTATAACTGAATGAAACAGTCAATTGATCTAAAGGTGATAACACTTTATGTTCAGCTTCATAAAGTGGGTCTGTGGTGTAATGGTTAGAAAATGGATCGTTTTCTCCATAAACACGAAGTAATATCTAACCGGTTGCCATGGTGTATCGTAGTATCGGAGCTCCATTGTTGATGGCTTTGTAGAGTCGTGATGCGCGTAACTCAGAGTTTACATACTCAGAGTTGATTGAACTAATTGAAAACCGCTTTTCTGACACCGAAAACTCTGAGTTTGACAGCTCAGAGTTGGTCAACCTGGAGTTCAGGTTCGTTAAACTTGCTGGCCCCTGTTCTGGAACCGAAAACACAGAGTTGCCCATCTCAGAGTTGGTTGACTCAGAGTTCAGGGTTATGTTCAGAGTTGGTTGAGCCTGCTTTCTGGAACGGGCCCCTGCTTCGTAGTACAGGCCCCTGCTTGCATTGGAGGGAATCATTAACAAAACAGCCACCCCCCTCCTTTCTTATGCACTCTAGCTTCACTCATAAAACTGAAGTTGGGAGGAGCTGATTCAATAAGAACAGCAGCACTGTTATTTTGATCTAATCAAGTTTCAGTTAAGAACAATCACGATTGTGCTTGGTAATAAAATTGATTAAAAATGTTTTTCCTGCCAAAGACATTTAATAAAGCTAGCTTTAGTGTGGTGAAATCATTATCTTCCCAGTGTTTTGGGACTGGCTGTGTTGATGAGGAATGGATGCTACATTTGATTAATTTGCAGAATAGGTTGGGTGCTTCTTGCTTAGCATTTTTCGATTTATCAAGACCAGAACAGAGGAAGCTACCAGTGTTTTGGGCCCCAAAAGTCATGAGTAGCACATATCAGTTAGAGCTTGCTGTATTTTGTAGACAAGTTACTGAACTGTTATCAGGCTGTGGAGACAGAAGATGATTCTGCCGTCGTTGTAGAGGTGGGGGTGGTGCAGGTCGTGCCTTTGGTGATTTTGGACTAGAGCGGATGGTTGAAGAGGAGGTGGGGGAGGATGCAGTGGGGCATTTGAGGGATAGAACCTGGGAGTAGGGCGGGGTGTGAATCTGGTCCCAGCAGTGACCAGCTCTTTCATCTGCCCAGTGAACTCCATGAGAGGGGAGGAGGGGGGAAGTGTGGCTGTAGAGATGGGTGACCTGGATGGGGTTTGGGGAGGGGAGGAAGGTGGATTTGTTGGTGAGGTGGGACATGGGGACACTTCCTGTTGGCACTGATGTCTGACATGGTCAAAGCTCTCTTCAGGCGGGGGCTGAACCGGCTCTCTTTCAGGGCTTGTGCCATGTTTTGTTTTGGCTTCTTCATGTTTAGATTTAGATTCCTCCTGTCTCCTGTCCTTGGCATAGGGAACAGATGGGTGATGCAGGAGATAAAATAGGTTAGAGATGAAAAGTTTTATTCCCAGCCTATTTAGGCACAGTCCATCTGCTTTATAAATATGTTGGCGATCCCAGAAAAAGTGTAAATTGTCAATAAAATTAACTGAACGAATGACTCAAAAGTCTCAAGAATTTCTCGACTCCTTTTGCGGCTGGTGGCAGAGGCCCACTGATGGACACTTCCATATTCAGACAGCTGACTGTGTTTAGCAGATCAGTAAAGCCTTCAGTCTTTAGACTGCTGTTTCACAATATCATCTGATCCTGCTACATGATGTTTTCCACCATTGGGTGCTCAGTCACGATATCCATTAAGTACTGTAGCAATGATCAGGTGAGTCGACTCGACTCCACCCTTTAATTTAATTCAACCTATTCTTATTCATAGTGTTATTGCCAGCTTGAAAAACCTCGTCATAAAGAGGGAAAGAGCACCAATTAGATGGCAAAAAATATATAATTTATTCAAAATATGGACAAGCCATGAACATGGTGGTCTGCTTCCGAGGGAGAGAGAATGAATACAGAGTCAGGAGCTGCTTTTATAGACTCCACCCACACCTTCAACCAGGTGGCTGGAGTTAGCAAATCATGGAGCCGCACCTCGAAGAGGAAGAAACAGAACCGACCGCACAAACAACAGAACAGGGAAACAACGTTGTTGCTTGTAACAATAGTCATATCCCAACAAAAGTAATCTCAGTAATAGGAGTAACGGTAGTCCATGGTGGCAGACAGCCACATTTAGGGTTCTATCTCCAACATGTCGCCATAGACCACAAAGCAGGATCAGGTTCCACCACGATCCAGGGAAACCTGCGAGACAAGAAAGCACAAGGACTCCAGGTTTAGCTGTGTGCTTATACTTTAAACATGCAGTTTTGTCATTATCCATATTGACAGATCAATATTTTCCAAATCAGTTATAGCTGTGAGGAAAAAAAATGTAGAGCATTATCTGAATTTGCAAATGTCCCCCCTTTGGAAGCTAAACTGTCACCTACACTATGCATCTTCTCTCAACAAGACATTGATATCACAATTTTCTCACAGGTTTCAATTTGAAAATGGAAGATGATAACAACAAAAGAACAGAAAACCTGTGGTGACCTATTGTAATTTGATATTGAAAACTATAAATAAGATGTTTTATGTAGGCATACACTGCACTTTTAGAGATACGCAGGTCATCCCTCCCTCACATACAGTTTTTCAAAAGGCCTATATTCTGAAGCAGCTGCTCATCAAGGATAAGCCTGGATGTCTACCTTTGTAGGTAAATAAATAAGGGTGATGCCACAGGCAGAAATTCAAATTTGAATCCAGCACACCAGCATTTTCATATTCTATGTTTCTTTGCAAACCAGGAATGCTGCATTACTGCCTTCATCCAGTGTTGGACTAGATCATCCCTATCAGTGACACACTCCTACTTTTGTATTCATGAACAGATGTGCAGTCAAACAGGTGGCCAGGGTACCATCTTCACACTTTGATATCTATTTCAATAATGGCTCTGTCATCATCTTTAAAGAGCTTTCCCTTGCATGACCCCACAAATAAATATATGCAGGAGCAATGCTCACCACAATCCGGTAATTGCACCTATAGCATGATCTGGGAGGGGACTTGAGCCTATATACCAATGAATAAGGATGTCTTCACCTGCACCAGCCCCCATCGGTTTGGATGGTAAGTGGGGAACTGGAGATTTCTGACTCACTGTGTCTCTGTATAGGAGGCAGTGGCATGACACTAAGAATATAATTTTCTAGTAATCTTCATGTAATGTGCATCCACAATGTGTATAATGTGGCTCTGTATTTCATTTCATGTAAATTCTATCAATAGGTAATAACCCAAGAAAATGTGGAGGGGAAAGTCAAGGCTAGTCCCATACTGGGTCTAATAGGCTTACAATGATGATAGAATGAAAGGCCTTCTCCAATATTTTTTTAATGGCCCAGATGTTTTGAGTTTGGACTGTTGAAATAAAAGTCTTGCAGCCACAAGCACAAATGGTAATGTTCTGCTTTAAAGTTTCCTCTGTTGAGAAACAGGGAAAGTATGGTCTTACAAGTCCACAAAAAACAGAATATAGCCAACTCACAAAAAATTGATTTTATATTAGATACACAGGCTGCTCCCTGTGTAAAGGCCTCTGTGTTAGGTCTGTTCTGACCCTCAGTAAAAGGATTTCACTGTACTTGTTTCTTTCATTCCAGTGGAATATTTCAATGGAAATTTGATTAGCTGTTGCAGTGGAGACAGAAAGAGCAATTTAAAGGCAGACTGACCTTTCCTCTTCTCTCTCTGACTACCTGCTCTTCTTTTCCCATTCACCACATCTCACCTGATCACTCTAAACCCCATGTTCCCCGAAAAAATATCTGCGACGCATTTGACCTATAACCCTCACAGTCTCCACATAACAGGAAGAAAATATGACTGTGTATCTGTTGTGTACCTGTGTAGTGTTGTCAACTCTTTGCCAATGAAAGTAGCCAGCATTAGCTCCGAAGTATGTCATGTGCTTTTTTGCATACTGGTCCAATCATCATGCATTCATTTGAATAACATTTTGTGTTTCTGTCAGTTCAAGTAAGTGAGCAATCACGTTAAGTGACATAAATAAGGTAGAGAAATATTTAGCCAAATAATAAACTCACTACAAAGACAAAAACGAAGAAGAAAATGGAGGCAGAAGATCAAGTGAGATTCAAAGGGAAAAACAAAACATGTGAATGGCATGGCAGCTATGGTGCTGATAGTAAAACTTTTTCTCACACTTTGGGAAGTTCTTATCAAGGGTGAGGTTCAGAGTCAGAGCGTCGATGTAACCATAGAAACTCTCGGCGACTGAACCCCCACTCCTGCCTGATTGTTTGCGCACAGCTGAAGACAAGAGGGATGCTGTTGACAGTAGAGCTGTGGACTGCAATTACTGTGTGCAGAATCCATGGGAATTAATTATATTATAGTATATTTGTTCATATTTCTCACTTTCACTCTCATGGTGTGAATAAGTAGAATGTGCAGCCTGTTGGTTTTTAAAACTACAGTAGCTAAGAGGCTCCGACAAGTCAGTAAATCTAACGAGAAAGTTGCCAAGTTGCCAACATTCGAAATTAAATTTGCAGTGGACACCTCTGAGTGATCTTGTCTGCATATTAAGCAAAGACGACGAAGCATAGGCTGTTCACAGTCCTGTATGAATAAAATGAGACAAAGAAAGAGAGGTGACAATGCCCTGGGCCATTGTCATATATTACCTCCACAAGGCAATGCTGAATTCAAAACATTCCAGCCAGGAAACCATGGTGATGTTGGTTAATAGAAACATGCCATATACATGTATCAAATTACCACCCTAAAAAAATAATAAAAAAATGCAGCAGCAGCCAGACATGACCTAGAAATGTCAACATAGTGCAATGTAGTGTCCTAAGATGGGAGGAAATTATGCAGGGAACAAACCTGCTGGCAGAAGTGATCAGCCACCAATTATTCAATTCGGATTCACAAAGCAGCAGCTAATTTGTGGGAGTGACACCAATTTCCCACAGGCCGAGCTCATGCCTTTTTCCCCCTCTATTTACTATTAAATACCAAAGGGACATGCGTCTAGTGAGAGAGTATGGGAGAGACATTAATGAGAGATGACTTCCTTTCAGTCACCCCCACCCCCTCACAATATCCCCCTCTCATAATAGTTATACAGGCTTCGTAGTTTTTGACGCACATCTCCAAGCAACCACAGCTTGTGGCATCCGCTATATGGCTCTGCATACATAATAGAAAAAATATAACAAGTCAAGAGTCAACATACTAACATCAGCTCCGAATGGCCAGAAAGAACAAGATCAGAGCCATCAACACGTACACACTACCGATCATCAGATACCAATCTGGTACAATAACATGGTTAAAGGGGAGATAGAATCCGCTGATATCCAGACAAGAAAGCTCCTCAACATGCATGGAGGGTTTCACCCCAAGTCCAGCACTCTGACATTGTACACCAAGCGGAGAGAGGAAGGCCGAACTCTAGTGAGCGTCAGAGCCACTATCCAGGACGACATGGCGAGGAACCAGAAGTACACCAGGCAAATCACCACAAGTGATGATTTGCTAGGTGAATATCTCAGACAGCAGAAACCCAATGATGCGGTAGAGGAGGAGGAAGAGGGGTAACCCTATAATGCTTTGTTGAACTTTACATGATGTGAGCCATGACGCACACTGATGTTTGCTGATAAAGACGTTTTACTGTACTCACAAGAAGAATGCATATTTGATTTCCTGCTGAGAGTACTTTGAAAAAAAAAAAAAAAAAAAAAAACGGTCTAAAGCACACTACTTTAATTTATTGCAAAAAAAATTGATTTTAACAGAAACTCATCCACCAATTTAAACCTGATTGTACAAGGAGCTCTTGACTCAACATTATTCTTCAGTTCAAATCACAACATAGAATAAATTGAAGTTCATATTTACAAGCTAATTGAACTCAATATAGTAGCCAGAGTGAGAATGGAGAGCCTCTTCTGCTCTTCTAATAAACAAAGAGCCTTTGTCTCTTGCACATTGACATGCAGAGTGAACTGAAAAACCTGCTGGTCTGATAAAAAGTTTGGGACGATGAGCAGTTCAAGCTGTTGATGCCGTTTCAAACGGGTCTCTCATCGCTTTGTGGCTTGATCGTTTTACAGAGTTGCATTTCATCTTTGACATTTTCTCCCTCTGTCTGTCTGTCCGTCTGTCTTGCTTTCAGTCTGTCTCTCATTTCTCTGGACTCTATTCCTGAAAGTGTGACAGCACTCTGGGGATCATTTTACAGCAATTTACCTGCATGTCAGATGTGAGGCTATTTAGGAGAGGACAGCTGATGCATATTTCCTGTAATAACCATCCAGTGGTGGTGGGAAAAGGAATCAGATCTTTACCTAAGTGAGACCACTATGCAACATTAAAATGATTAAATTAATGAATTAGCCAGAGTGATTTGAAGTCCAATGTCTTGCTACATCTAGCTATGTGGAGCATTAACGACCAACGCTCTACCAAAAAAGTTCAATGTTAAACATGAGGTACAAAATGAATTATTGACCTTGCAAGCAGCAATTGTGAAGTAAAGTTATACATTTTCATTTTACCTAAGTACTTGAAGGACTTTTCATCCATTCTGATTTAAAAACTCAAGTTAAAAGGTCAATCTTGATCTTTGATATTGCAATTGTTAAAAACAACCTCACCACAGGGTCCTTTCGGTGGATGTAATCTACATGCACTAGGATATGATCTGTTGGAAATGATGTGAAAAGAATTGAATGCTCCAAAGCAGCTGCCGTATAAATGGTAAATGGCCTCATTTATATAGCGCTTTTGTCCAAAGCGCTTTACAGTAATTACTGACATTCACCCATTCATTCACACATTCACGTCGCTGTCAAAGTGCAACCATACCAACCCGTCACTCCCAACGTGTCAAATAACACTCATTTAGCCTGTCTATGCAATGTATCCACCCGAATCATTATGACTAGAGCAACTAAAGGGGTATAAAAGGTGTGACAGTCCACAAAGGGCAGGTGGGAGGGGTGATTGGTGGTTCAAACAAACAAAATTTAGTTTATAGAGGGTCATCATTTGTAGCTTAGGAGCACTGACCAAGCTGTGCTATTTCTGGGTTTTAAGATGGACAGTGATTTTAAATTGGATTGGCAATTTAGTGCAGTGGTAAAGAGCACCTTTTTTTCATTTAAGAAAACTGGCAAAGGTGAAACCCATCCTCTCAACTGAGCACTTTGAAACAGTATTCCATGCCTTCATTACATCTCTGCTGGACTACCGTAATACTCTTTAGCTTGCTAGCTCACGTCTCCAGTTGGTACAAAATGCAGCTGCTTCCCTTTTAACTGGAACACGGAGGACAGAGCACATCACTCCTTTTCTGGCCTCCCTCCACTGGCTGCCTGTGCACTTTAGAGTTCACTTTAAGATTATTTCATTTAGTTTTCAAATCCTTAACTGGTCTCACCCTGCCTTACCTCTCTGAGCTGCTCCACCCATACTCCCCTGCTCGGTCCCTCAGGTCAGCTGACCAGATGCTACTAGAGTTCCCCAAATCGAAGCGGAAGCTCAGAGGGGAAAGAGCCTTTTCGGTAGCTGCTCTGAAATTTTGGACCTGTTTGCCTTTGCACATAAGACGCCCATTTTTAAAAATTATCTTAAAACCCACCTGTACTACTTGTCTTTTAACACAGCTTGTTACTTGTGTTATGTTTTGTCACATGTAGAGACAAAAAACCATTCACGCTCACATTCACACTTACGGGTAATTTAGAGTAAGTTTAGTATACTTACTACCTAAATGTACTGTAATAGGGTAAATAAATACTTTTCACCACTTAAGACACAGATTTTTTTTTTTTTTTTTTTTTTTACCATGAAAATGGTTATTCATTGTCATATGCTACAATTTGACATACAGTTTTTTTTTGCACAATAACCAGGTGAACAGTGGAATAAAGTGTCACATAAACAGTAAAAGCTGTGGTAGATTACTGATCTGTAGCGGTTTATAGGAAATAATTTGGATTGAAAGTGGATCAAAAGTGTAAGAGGAACTGGGGAAGATGGTGACATTTTGTTACTGAAATATGCGAAACAACTATGTGTGGAAGTGAGGATTTGTCGGACCGGCTTAGCAGGTTGCAGTGGGAACTTGGAGAGGAGCCCACTTAAAAGGCCTGCTAAATGAGTCCAGCGGACGCAGAGCCAACTGTGGGCCCCTGCAATTATGTGATTTGATTGTGGTGTGCTTTTTCTCATAATGGCACTTATTTATCCACTGTAATATTATTTAAATGAGAGTCAAATGACACACTCCTCCAGGGTAGAAAAATCCCTCCAGGCTTCAGATTAGTTCAAGGGCCTCATGAGAAATGGGATGGCTTAATGGAGAGCCGTTAGGTTTTTAATTTCTATACTTTCTCAAAATGTTCGAAGAGATGAGAGAGCTGTTGCGGAGGATGATAGAAATACAGAAATATAATGACATTTCAGGGAGTTGTAAGCAAACCAGAGCTGTGAGCAATGCCTTCTCTCTGTTTTGCTCATAAACAAAAATATCAATTTGGAGAGAAATGATTTGTTATGCTAATGTGCGTTGTGTGTGATCTCAGCTGATAGGTTTCTGAATTAGAAACAGTAACAGCAAGTAGAGGCTCAAATTAAATTTACTGTTACTTAAATCTCTACCCAAATACACCGACATCATTACAGATGGCTTGAAGTGAGCTGAAGTTTATGAAAGGAATGCTATCACCTCACCTTTACATTTACTATTTTGCCACCAATGACCACTTATTACCAATAGGTGGCAATCTGTCCTTGTCACTCAATGTGTTGAGTGTTCAAGCTTATCTGCAGAACTTCAATGCATGCAAATGAGACTTTTACAGCTACATGTGGGAGGGAAGAGTAGAAGAAATGCAGAGGAGAAGGACAGAAATAGGCTTGGAGAGTGTGAGGAAAGGTTGAGAGGGATGAAGGGGAGGACGACAGGGGTGCTGACTGGTCAAAAGGTTCGCTTTCTCCACCTGCTATGCCTTCTGTCCCAGTAAAACCAAGCCCTGTTGGCATCTTAACACTTCTCATGAGGGAGTACACATCCCAGAATGCCTTGTGTCTTTGTGTCCCCCCAGTCCGACTGTATGTCACAAGTTCATCTATTCTGCATAAAGGTTAGCGGCAAGGACACAACGGGCGTAAGTTGTCTGGCTAGTTCCTCATTAAAAGGCTACCATCAAATGAGGGCTTGGGCGGGGGGGGGGGGGGGGGGGGGGGTACAGAGATATGGCTGATGATTGCATATTTTACTGAGGTGGCTGCTGTGGCTGCACGGCTGTCACAACACACCAGGGTCTCAGTCAAAGCCAGCACGAAACAAGCAACGCCGATCAACCTGGCGCCTCAAGAACAGGCTGCGTCTCAAAGGTCTTCTGCTGCCTCCCATGTAAATATATTAACCTTAAAACAGACAGAGGGCAAGCAATATTGCTAGTGTCTACTTGAAAAAAACATCTTGTATCACTGCTTTCAAGCCATTATGCAAAAAACAACTCTCTGGGTCCTACTTTAGAAGGGAGTCGGCAACTGATGCACATCATCACAGCTTTAACATCACACACAGAATTGCCATTCCCACATGGGATGTTAATAAGACCATTTCCTTCCATCGACTATAAAAATGAGTCTCAAGTATTTAGGCAAGGGCATTGCAAGTAATTGCTTCCACCTCGTCTTTTTTTTTTACAAGCAGGAAGCAGTGTGTTCCATGAAATCTCAATATTTCTCTTTTGCAAGCATACCTCCTGTGTTACTCCCTGTATCTCGAAGCAAAATAATATAGAGATATCTTGGTATATCTACATATATCAAGATATACTTTATAATTTCTATTCCATATACCAAAAGGGTATTGGAACGTAGCACCATAATCTCTCTGTGGTATTCTGGAAACATGTTGCCTAGTAAAGAAGCAATGCATTTCTATGTATCAGATTGCATGTGCAGGAGGTCCATGGCTTGGTGTATTGAGTAAAATGGGTGAGACAAGGTCTGTACAAAGAAAATGTTATCAGTAGGGGGGAGAAAAATCCTTTCTATCACTTTATCTTGTCCTTGATAGGACTCACCAAATGAGCGCATAAAAGGAAAGAGAGAGAAAGGTGGCACAAACTGGACAAAAGAGGAGCTCTCAGCACCTCTGAATAAACTAAGCAAAGTCTCGGAAAGATGCAAAAACACTCTCCTTTTCCTGTTTTCACCGGTGGAGGTCTAACCTGCCTTTAGATCACACTTTACGCTCACAGCTGGGGGCTCCAACTTGAATAAATATGCATGCTAACATACTGCTGTAGGTTACCCTTAATATTTGACGAGATGGGATGGTTGAGAGGATTACGGGCGAGGAGTGGTGCAAGCTTCTTGGCTATATTGAAATTTATGAATCTTGACACACTATGCTTCACTGAATCGCTTGTCCTGTAAACAACTATTAGTATCATATATATATATATATATATATATATATATATATATATATATATATATATATATATATATATATATATATATACGACATGATAGGATAATGTAAAAACACTATAGAATAAAACATTACACTTTGATCAGATAAATCACAAACAAATTACTCCCCTGCCTCAACCGTTAAGTGCTACATGGAGCCTTGAACAGTATGTTACATCTAAAGTTTTGACATTATTAGTAAATAATGTTATTTACAGTCAATCATTGTAGGGATTGCATCCATTGTTATCTTCAATATATGTATTCACCATCACAAACGATACCCCAAGATTGATATAACATGCTATACTGATCAAGCAATCTGTTATCTTCAGCTAGGCATATATTATGCATATTTAACTCCCTTTTTAATCGTGTTTTCAACACAAGTAAATTGGATTAAGATCCGGGGAGATTAGAGCTGTAACACTATGATACATTTGGCTGATAACTTTGATCTAGAACATCTGTTAATGACAAAAGACAATGTCAGTATGGCGAAAAGATCAGGAACGATAGACCAAGTTCCGAATAATATAATACAGGTAAGGTTAGTTTTCAATGAGCCCTGTGATAGACTGGCGACCTGTCCAGGGTGTACCCTGCCTTCACCCAATGACAGCTGGGATCGGCTCCAGCCCCCCGCGACCCTGAATACAGGATAAGCGATAGATGATGGATGGATGGATGGATGGATGATGGATAGTTTTTAATGAAGCATCCGATCAGTTTAGAAGGTTTGAGGCTTATAAAGTATTAATATCTTACATTGATTCTCCCCCACAGTCGCACGGTGACCCCTCAGATTTGGCAATTATGACAAATAAATGGTTATTAAATTAGAGTTGATCAAGAAAAAAATCCTATAAACAAAAACGCTTACATTGAAGAAAGAAGAATCAGGCGCAACTTATTACTAACAACCATTGTTTGACTCTGTTTTAATGTTCACGTTCACCAGAACATTTTCCTGCAAATCTAACTCTTGAATTATTTTCCATATAATTCCTTGATGCAAGCGTTTATTTGCCTAGAACAAAACCATAAATATGTTAATCATGCGCAGTGGGCTAATTGCCATGGAGAAAATAATGGAAAACAAATCCTGACACGAAACAAGTTGTCGATATGTCAAAACATTTAAAGACGTGTACTAGCAACTCCTTTACTCACACCTACAGTGGCCTTCAGGTAAGGTGAAAATGCAAGAGTCCCTTTCTTGAGCAAGTGTTGTTTGTCCAATCTGGGCTATCGTAGGAACATGGTAATGCATCATGGTGGACTCCTTACTCCGAATGTAGATACAAAGAGCGCATTAGACACAACAATTCTTGGTTTGAGGTGATTAAATACCAATGATAACAAATAATATGATTTTAAATGTATTGCTAATAGATCCACCTAAATTACACACAGTCTACCAAAATGTATCCCCATGATGCAAAATAAAAGTGTGTAAAGGTAACTTTCATATTGGCTAATGGTATTGGCCTCTGATATATGACAGAGGTAACAGACTTCATCGTTTTCTCATTTGACAGTCATTCTTATGAATATATACTAAGACTTTCGAGTCAGCCAACATGTATTTATAGCTCTTATATAAAAGCAGAAATACACTTGAGGATGTTCTTTGCTGTGATTATGGGCACTTCACAGCTGCTGACACAGCTCAACCTCGGCATCGCTGGCATGCCCATCATCTTGTAGTGAACTGCCTCTTGGATTCTATTGCAATATTATACCAATTGCTAAAAGCTGGATTTCATCTTAGGATGTCAGCGCAGGAACTAAAACTAAGCAAAAACAATTATTCAGCTCTATGTATTTCTGCCAACCCTTTAGACCTTGATTTCAACCCTTTTCTTCATCACAGCTTCACAGTTTCAGAGAACATAAAAATGCCTGTCAGTTTGCCTTTAAATGTGTTGCCTGATTTAAAGCAATTATGTAAAGAAATGCCCGTCTTTTCCAATCCAATTGGTCAATAAGGGTCTGACAGGTTTGAGCAGACAGGATGTTGACCCTGATGACTGCAATGGAGTTATAGCTTGCGGGACAGTAGTGCCATCTAATTCACTGTCTTGACCTGAGTTCACACAGACTATGAGAGCTGGAAGACTGTCATGGCCACCCAAGTACATAGTAGTCTCCACATAATGAGCACTGGTGGGTTGCTTGTGGCGAATGTTTTTGGCCCACGCTCAAAAGTCAATTAGAGAAGAAGCAGTGTTCCAGGGTACTGGATGAATATCTGAGCAGCTGGACTGACCCCAGGTATTTGACTTATTTTCAGCAGAGGAAAATGGGGTCATGTCAAGCTGGACTTAAGTTCTTGTTTCAGGTTTGATTGTTATTGCCATTACTGATTTTATTAGAGCCCGGCATAGTGGGGGAGTCTCCTCTCAACAAAGATATAAAAAGAAGGCGACAGTGCAGAAGAAAGAATAGATTACATCATTTTGCTTTTTATCCACTAAGTAAGATAAAGAGCCAAAGCAGACTCCCTAGATAAAGCCAGGTAAGGAAAAACTGATTTTACCTACTGTTTGTTCAGGTTTAAGGTGCACAATGAATAGCAATGTATCAAGTAGTGGAGTGATGTCAAAACACAACAGAGAAACAAGACTGGACCTCCTTGCTTGTAATAAAGATTGTCTGGCAAAGGGAATTTTAAGTTAATGAGGGAACGAGGGGCAGGTGTTCAGGTAGGACAAGAATAATTTTATGAACACGAAGAGAAACTGGTGGACAGGTAAGGAATGGTAGGTCTGAAGGTTTCATCTAAAATTGGTAAGAAAAGTGATAGAGGCAGACAGGATGCAAACCACATACCTAAATGTCCAACACAATACTTGTTGTTGGGAATTCGGCCAATTCATAGACTGTACATAAGTAGTGGATGTAATCTATGTGATATCACCCATTAGTTTGTAGACATGGGTTTTGAAGTCTCGAGTTGAGTTAGCTTCCGTAATTCAAGGTAAACTTTACAGCTTAGTTTAAAGTAATCTCAGAAGCTACTTGCATTGGTAGTGTGGTCCCATGCAAGAATTTATTCTTGCAACCAGAGGAGTTGCTCCCTGCTGGGTAATAGAGAGAAGGCAAGTTTAAGCCACTTGCACTTTGGCTTTAATTTTCAGGGTTGCTGCTTTGGCTAATTGTGACCTGAAAAAAAGTCCAATATGAAGGTTATTTCAGCATTGTTTGAAGCTGTAATTTATTGCAGGAGTAGTAGTGGCAGTGTTGCTGTATTAATAGTAGCAGTAGAAGTTTTGTTTATATTTGCTACATTACTATCTTGTAAAAGGGAAAAGATATAGTTCTTTATCAATTTTTGAGAACGTACTTTTACCATATTTGATCACAATAATAATGAAATAATGGCTTTGTATGTAGAAATCCAATTAGTGTTGACTGTAATCCCCAAGGTAATTTACATAGTAGTTAAATACATGGAGAACATTTTATTTTACCTTGTGCTCTAATTATTACTGATTGTGGTTTATGGTTGAGCTGTCATTATGTAATATTTATATTATAGTCACTGAAACGGTGTCATTTCAAACTCTGGTCCACAGAAGCATTACATCTATTTGGGGAATTTCCTTTTTGATGTTTTAACCTTTCAAAGAGAGCCACTTTAGCTCAGAAATTGGCACCATATCCGCAGTAAGCCCTTCACCACCTGTAAGTCAAACCCTCTAAGGAGTTTGTGTAAAACATGGGGTTGATTGGAGGAATTAAGGGTTTTGGGTGATGAAAATAGGAAAGCTAATGTCTAATTGCTCGTAGCTTGAATTGGCTGACATGAGCATCCATCTCCTGAAGGTGAGCAATGTTGTAAAGTGTTTGCTAATTAAAATATTTGAAAGATAATTTGGGGAATTTAAAATAATTTAATGCTCATTTATTAATGTGATTCTAGTGCATTAGGAAAAAACACAAGAACATGCTTTGTGTTATTAATGGATGTTTTTGTGTATGTAGGAATGAAGTTGGGGTTGAAGGGAGGGTTAGTGGAAAATGCACAATATTTATGAAGCACTGTCAGGTTGTGTCATGCAACATTTATTAATGCAGTAATGTTTAATTTAGCATACGCTCCTGTAATAAGCCATTATGTGTTGTGCTATGATTCAGAGTTTGATGGTGCTGTAATGACAATCAGATGCCCTTGAATATCTCACTAACACTGTGTCTGCAGCATTTACAGGCAGAAAATAAATATAAATCAAACTTGGAACATCTCTATCCCGGGTGAAGATGTGGTGCAGTTTTGCTAACATGAGGATCTGTCTCTCAGTGACTGGCTGTAAAATATTCAAAATTACAGACAGGGACATGATTGGATTAGCTTTGTTAATGGATGTCATAAAAGCAGGCGGTGCCATTTTCATAAATCTGTCGCATTACAAAAGGGTAGAGATTATCTCAGAGAATGACAACAGTACCTTTCCTGGTTAGCACCCACTTAAAAAACACAGGTTTACACCAACACACAAAGGTCTCGGTTGCAACACTCAATAGTAAGATTTGTAGAGGTTTGCCTACCGTAGCCTCACGTAAGAAAAACAAGTGACCTTGGAGATGAACCTGCAGGCTCTCCAGTTTTGCCCATGATTTCATGACAGCTTGAATGACCAGGTGTCCTTTCGTCCTCTGTGATTAATGCACTTAATTTGCTTGTCGTCCACCTGATAGATGAGTGTCTGAGTTGACTGCAGCAAGGTACTCCAAAGCATTTCTTTTGCCACTCAGAATAGGTGACATAAGGATTAAAGAACAGATTATCATAACAGAGGCAGAGATGGATCACTGAAATAACTTGAGGAAACAGAGCTATCAGGTGGATATCATACCATGCTATGCATATGGATGACGATACTGAAATATGCCCCTCTTCTGTCTGCTATGCAAGAATGCTTTCTGTTCAACCCAAAGCTAGTTCTGGATGGACTTTATTTTTAAATACGATGGCTCGGAGAGGACTTTGCAGGGTCACATTGTTCACATTGATTTTCTCACCAATGACATGACAATAAATGGCCAGTGACAAAGACACTGAGGGCACATCTCTTTGCAGAGAAGCCAACATCATTGTTTATGGAAGTTTTTTCTTCTTCTCCTGTGGTTTTACCATAAATCATTTTTGTTTTTGTATCTGGGAAACAGCTAGTCCTGTAGACATTGTTGTTCTGTGAATCCCTCTAATGAAAATACAGAATGTACCTTTATAATGGGGGATTATACATTTGCAACAGTGTGATGGCAGCAAGTTAAAAATAATGTTGCTTTATTTACTTCACAGACATACTCCATTAGATTGTCTGGTAAATTAGCAGAGGAGGAATCAAGATTACAGGTGAGCTGTAAGATCAAGAAATATGCAGTGTAAAATTGCTCCATTATGAAAGTTACATCAGAGGGACATTATAAACAACCCCTGTCAGGGGATGTATAAGTACTGAGCAAAACCATAGCAATAGGGACAATATCCCTTTTCACTCTTCCAAAAAGCCATTAGTGCAGTTCTCTGAGTAGCAGTGAGAAAGGATGGGAAACAGGCAAAGAAAGGAGTGAAAAAAGGAAATAGTCTGACACATACTAGATTGCAGGGGGAATAGAATAAAAAATTATGTTCTGAACTTTAAAAATGAACTTTAAAAATGTCTCATATGTTGCACAAGGGCTTACTTTCAATTTAATGTAACAATTTTCACAGTTTTGGATTGGATGGTCTGGCTCAGAGTTTATTTCATGCAGATCTGCCTGACAGAACTCAATGTCTTGAGTTTTTCTATCGCAGTCTTATTAAGAGCCTTTTCAGCTCCTCATCATGACATTTCATGACACCGGTAATTCTGCTGTCTGCAGATAATTCAGTAGCCTACCTGGTCCATTTCTGCAGGAAAGGCAGTGGAACATAGTTTTGTCCAGTTCTTACACTTCAGATGAACTTGGAAGCCGAGCAATATTGAGGCTATACACAACCCATAATCCAACACTCTCTTAATGTAACACGGGGATGGGTACTTGCTATTCAAAGAGACCATATGCTGTTGTGAATACATTAATTCAAATGTAACATCCAGAAAAAAAGATGCCTGATAAAACCCCCATCCCCCCCAAAATAATATACATATAGGCTACATATATTCAATAGCTAGTGCTAGTGTAACCGGATGATATATGGCATCTATTCATTTTGGTTCTTTGGTGTCCTCGTTAGTCTGTCTGTTTTGCGACAGGTATGGCGATCGCAGCAGGTGTGACACGCCCCTTTCCGGCACCTGTAGTGCCGCCGCGGTCTCAGCCGCTAATGCGGGGTGGTTTATATACCCCAGTTATTTAGTCTCTCTCTCTCTTCTGCCGATGCGGGTGCTGCGTGTTGCCAGCTCCGCCGAGCAATCGTATCCCGGCGTCTGTGCGGTGTTCCGCAGGTATGTAGCGCAGTCTCATGACGTGACGCAAGGGCGTAACTTTGAGTTGAACATTGGGGGGGTTGAGATTTCCGCCTGTGAAGCAAGCATGTATATATATATATATATATATATATATATATATATATACATATATACATACACACACACACACACACACACAGGGCCTGAAGTTAAATTCTTTGGCCACCAGCCACTGTGGCAGGTTGGGTTTACCAGCCCAAATAGTTTGTGCCTAAAATAAAGGTGACCGACTCAGAAAATGCATAAGAATGGTTCTTGAACTTGTACAGAATACACATTAAAGCGTGTGCAAGTGTTCTTTTTAGGACTTGTGGTCCTTAATTGCCTCTAACTTTAAGTATTTTGTCCCGATTAATTCAATTCAATTCAATTTTATTTATAGTGTCAAATCACAACAGAAGTCATCTCAGGACACTTAACACATTGAGCAGGACTAGAATACGCTCAAAATTTCAAGAGTCAACACAATTTCAAAGTCCCAACAACACCCAGGGGCAAGCGTTACAGATTACAAATGGGTTTGTAGTGTTTCCCACAGGATCTTTGGAGATTATGGTGGGGGGGCTTGCGATCCTGTAGGGGGGTCCGGGGGCATGCAACATTTTGAATAATTTAATTTTAATGCATCAATTTGGTGAATTCTGAGAAACAAAATATGACATGAATTACTGACCAATTTCTTACAAACTGCTGGTACTGATACAAATGTTTACATACTAAATGGGGTTGAGGAGTTTAAGCATTCAAGAAAAGATGAGAACAAAAATGACTAAAACACAATTAGTTTATTATTCATATTATTATTCATATTATTATTATTATTATTATTAATAAAAATAATAATAATGACTATCCTCAGCCTTCCTTGGTGTTTTGGTTTTGACTAAAGCCCCGTTCACATACGTCGCCACTCGCCCATCTCTGAGCGACAGCTGTCAATGAATGTGAATGAGTTCTAGCGGAATGTGGCCAGGACAGGCGATGCGATGTGGTCGATCGGAGATAAAATAATTTTAACCTTCTGCGATGCGAGTGAAGTGAGTACCAAGCGAGTACCAATCACAATGTAGAATAGAGATGATTGACAGTTGCCGTCCACAGAGAGTTCCACAGAGAGTTGCCGCTTGAAGTCGCCAGCGAGTAGAATTCAGCGAGAAAGCGAGTGACGGGCGGGTAGCGACGTATGTGAACGGGGCTATATGCGCATGCACTGTCAAACTCGCCAGCCGGGGGGGCTAACTTTTGTTCAGTAACATGATTTTACCCGTGAGTGGTGGCACTGGAGCCCTAGCAGTAGCGTAACTCCTGTTGGGAAGATCCCTCTATTGTTTTGCTTTTTTTCGCGTGCTTTCTTCATACCACCGCTGATGCTTCGTACACGTACGGGGAGAGACCAGGAGAGACAGTAGAGAAGCGCAGGTCCGAGCAAGGTGGGCGAAACCAAATCTCAGAGCGGGAGGGGGCACAGACAAACGTCTATATTTTTTACTGGTAAATTGAGTAAGTCTACCACACTGTTGTGATTATAATGCTTAACATTCAATATCAATAATTATGATATCATATTGGGTGGGTTGTGGTGGCTGGTTTGGATTATTGGGTGGGTTGCTCCTTTGTTGTAGGTTGGCGCGGTGGGCCGAGATGGTGTGGGTGTGTGTGTCCCCCTGTCCGGTTAGCTGCCGCTGCTGCCGCCGTAGCTGCTAACGGCTATAAGCGCTGATGCGTGCTCGACGCAGGTAACCCGTGCTATGAGCTAAATACTATTTTTGTTTGCTAGTGTGTTTAGGTGTTGTCACTAACGATTGCTTTTGTTTTTGAAGCTTGTCTGGCGTTGGGCTGCTGTGTGCCCTGTCTTGCCTCCAAACTCTTGCCTCCAAACTCTTGCCTCTAATGCCTAGCCTCTCTTTTTACTAGCCTTGCTCTGTGTATTTAGCCTCTGTTTTATTAGCCTTGCTCGGTGTAGTTAGCTTCTTTTTATTAGCCTCGCTTTGTTTAATTAGCGTTGCTCTGTTTATTCGTAACTAGTCGCGTAACTCGTGTAAGTATAACCAGTCGTGTTGTTCTGCGTACTTAGCGTAACCGTAAGCGACGGGCCACACTATCAACAACAGTAAAACGAGACGAAACATATCGGGCCTCACCAGGTGATTCCTTTAGCATTCAACACTATTCCATTTGAGTCAGCTATGATAACACATTTAAAGCAACTAACTAAGAACCTTGGCAAGTTTTTAAAGTTCGGCCTACTGTTGGCTGGACCAGATCTCAAGACGGGCAAACTTCTTAACCCACATGGGTAAATTTTAAATTTTAAAATCTTCTTCAAAAGTATAAACATCAAGAGTAAGTAAATTATTTATTTGAAAAGTACTGGAAAGCATCATATAAGTGGGATGAAATACAAGACATTTTTTAATTTGGTGTCTTCTTAGAATTTTTCACTTCTAACTGTAGACCTATATAAATGCCTTTATCTCCTCTCTTCATGTTTCACTGATGGACTCTTAAGAGACATTGCAATTCAAATCAGATTCATCTGAAAGTTGTACCACTAATACTTTTGCATTTATACAATACTGTTATATTTGAATCAGAAATCCAGCCCATCTGAACTTTCAACACATTTTGAATTGTGTTATGTGTTAATTAAAACCATGTATTATGTAAACACAAATCATGGTGATGCTTTGCTTAGGACGACAAGTGAATTTTAATGAGATAACTAACATGGTTGTCTGGCTCATTGTATCTTAATGAATGATTCATAATGACCTAAAGTGACTTGGAACCTCGATCTTCTCTGACAGCTAAGAAGGAGGTTGTGGCGTATCCCAGGGAAAGACAGTGACGCTGGTAACTTCAACTCAGATCGGCAGTACACACTTCAAGGTCGACAAGGCACTAGAGCAACAACAAAGCTTACTTCGTTGCATTTAGCCGCTGACTGCATTTTGTCTCACAGAAGCCCTTGGCCTGCTTTCAACAAGCCCGTCCTGCTGAATCCTTTTTAAACATTTTCCAAGCTCAGTCTGACATTTGTTATTTTCTCTATGAATGTAATGTTATTGCCTTTCTTAATATACCAAAAGTGTCTTGTGTAGATTAGAAAGAGCACAAAACCTAAAAGCCACTCAAGTCCAAAATGTAAGGGCAAATTCCCCATCACTGCAAACCATTGCGCTGTCTCTTTGACAGGCCATAATACTTATTAAGCTGACAATGCCATGATGACTTGAGCCTCAAAGTGAAAAACGTTTCATAAAGATACGGGCCAGAGCATGGCATTGGTCAAAGCAGTCATGGAGGGATAGAGAGAGAGGGGGGGGGGGAGCATTTCCTGACCTTGTAGGGGTTTTATGGGTGGAGGAGGTGAGTTTTTTTTTGTCAGCATAAAGTTATTGTGCTTGCTGCTGTAAGAGGATGATATCCTGACTCTGCACTGCCTGGAATATACACCCTCCCTGATAAATTTCATCTCTTTATCCCTGGGAGTGGGAGCGCAGCAGTCCAGAACGCACTCCCTGTGGGTGAAAGAGAGGAGGATTAGGCGCTCCCCATGTGCACAGCTGTACGCTTGGAAGCTGTTTTCTTATGTTGATGGAGTGAGACAATTTGACTAGAAGTATGACCACATCCTTTTTGGCACTCGATTTCCATCAGTGTAGATAGCACTGATGAAGCGAAGGATTTCCCAAATGTGCTTTGTGAATGTGAGCATGCCACCGGCTGCCATCGAGCAGAAAAACCACGAACATTGCATCATCTCTTCTATCACTCAAAATCATTTAAAGCTCTTAAATCATGTGGCAGTGCACCAAATTGGACTGACAGCCACAAGAAACTTGCTGCTGAGTTGTAAATGGATTAAATGGTGTAAGAATTGCTCTTTTTTTCTCCCAGATTGGCAAAACAACAAATTAGAGGTGTCTTTGTTAAAATGAACCCCATTGCTAATTTGTAACTATTTGGTCAAAATATCTCACTAACAAATCTGACATGTTCCTTTGGACAAGCTCTTTTTGTCAAGTCAAGTCAGTTTATGTAGCACATTTAAAAACAACAGGAGTTGGCCCAAAGTGCTTTCCAGAAGAGGTGGATGGGTTGTAAAATGAAATTAATAAAACATAAAAGGCAATGAAATATGCATCATGATGTCATAATAATACATTAAAACAATAAGAGAAGAGTTCAAATTAAATAAGAAGTTAGCAGAAATGTAATAAAACCAACAGTAGATTAAAAGCCACGAAAGCGGACGTTAGAAATAAATGAATAAGGGACTTGACAAAAGATATGTGGCTGCCTCCTGCATCTTTAAACTTGACATACAACTGTCACTATAGTGGAACAGGACTTAATGTGGGATGGGATGCTATTCCAGAGCCTAGGAGCACCAAAAGCAAAAGCTAGGTCACCTCTGAGTGACGTGGGGCCAGAATTTGAAGTTGGCAGGTCAGTAATGTATTGTGGGACTAATCTGTTTATGGCCTTAAAAACGAATAATCAAATTTTTAAATTCTGCATTTCACTGGTAACCAGGTGAGCCAAGGAAGGAGTAATGTGTTGTCTTGGCTTTGTTCCAGTTAAAAGATTAGAAGCTGTATTGTGAACCCATTTGGAGTCAAGAGAGTGTGGATGGGTCAACCCCACAGGGAATTACAGTGATCAAGCCCAGAGGGGATAAAGCATGGATAACGGTTTCCAGGTCCCGATGAGGGAAAAGGGCTTTGATTTGGCTAACATTCTAAGCTGATAGAAAGTGCCCTTAAAAATACTTCACTTGTTCAAGAAATTGTTCAAGAAGACACCAAGATGTCTAAGTTCATAACACAAACTTGTAGCTATAGGTGCCGTGCCCAAGTGCATTTGTGAGGCTCGTGACAGCTAGTCGGGCCAGACAGACTTTAGTTTTGTTTTTATTCTTGAAAGAAGATACTCGTCATCCAACATTTGATGTGGTCTAATCAGTGAAGGAGGTTTTCCAAAGCCTACACACTCTCCACTTCTTTGTTCAACACGTACATGAATATAAGATAAGACATGATGGTTCAACGCTCAGCCAGATGATGATTTGCATTTAGACACTATCATCAACATGCTCCAATTTGTTTAGCCGCAGCAGCTCCTGTCCTCAGTATAGCCATAGGGGTCACAAGCTAGTCCAACTCCGAACAAAACCCTGATGATTCCTGTAAATACACCAGTCAAAAACACATAGTATGTAAATAAGATATCTTATTACCTGAGGGCATTATCTTGCTCTTCTGGCAGAAGCTAGCTTCCTAACCCAAGCTTTGACACAGCTTCAAGCTAATCTGCAGTCTATCCACTGCATGTGCAAGCCATGTTACAAGGCCAAACTATGAGACTGTGCCATTAAAAAGAAGTAGAAATAAATTAGGAGTTGATTACACTGTAGTGCATTCTGGTATTAAATAAAATAACAAAGATTGCTCCTTTAATATATACACGTCAAAGTCATTTCAAGTGAGCTAAATATGACTAGTTTGCAATAGTGATTTTGAACCTCTGTGCTGCACAGTGAGGTTTCGTATCTGGAGTATTTGAGCAGTGTTTTGTTTTTCTTCGAGGGTATACGACGGCGTATTATAGGGTCATTGTAGGGGGAAAAAAGTGAGGGGGGCAATATTCAGAGACAAAATTCAATCAATATTTTTCTAATTACAGGGATGCAAACTTGTCACCTTTCGGCGAAATTCGCCGTTTTTGTTCCGAAAAAGGTCATTTGTGTGATTCATGGAGATCTGCAATAAAAATATTTCGGGGGGGGGGGGGGGGCGTCCAAGTAATCGGCGAACGCAAGCTGTCATAAATATTTATTCCAAGCTTGTTCGTTTGGCCAACCCGTGTAATCATGTCATCTTCGGGTCTGTAGCTGCCTTGATGCCGTACTAGACAGGAGTGACGTTGGTACGCTTCAAAAACGTCATGGTACAGACACACCAACTCCGGCAGCGACGCAACGGACCGTCGAACGCACCAGCGAGTGGGCAGTTCTGTGTTCAAGTTGGATCAATTGGATAGACGTCCTGCGAAGTGGGCGGGACTTGAGTTTCGCTCTGCCGTTTCCAACATGGCGGCCGGGCCACAAACGATCTCATTTTACAGTTAAACTACACGCTAAAGCATGTTTTTGAAAACATTTGAGGCGGGAAATGTGTAGTGCAGTAACAGAATCTGGATTCATATTTGATCAACACTGCCTAGTTTGATAGTTTGAACGAAGTTTCTGGAGCCGGCGGCATTGCGTTGGACGGACGGCATTTGCATAAAGTTCAATCCATCGAACTTTATGCAAATTCACGTACGGCGACAGGGCAGTCAATTCGACGTGCCGTATCCATCATGCGGAGCTCCTGCTCTACATAGACAATGAATGGGATCCGTTGACTTGACGTCTGCTGCCGGAGTTGGTGTGTCTGTACCATCAGGCTTTCTAACGTAGGCTAACGTGCTAATGTCAGACAGTTCGCTGACATAGGCATCGCAAATCACAACCATTTTTGCTGGTTACAATAACGGTGTTATCGGATAGTACAGTGTCTATTTCTCAGGAACCTTTGAAAAATCTAAGCGAGAAAACAACGTTAAATGTACCTACCATACCTTCACATTAAAAAAAAAAACCTAAAATAAATAATGGAAAATCAACGGAGCAAAGGTTTACTCTGATATCGATGTAATGTTAGCGAATGAGGGGTGAGAAGCCCCCTACCTCCCCTTGCTAATATTTATTCCGTTCCTCCAGAGTCAAATCTATTCTTGAGGTTCCAAATATTTTCAAAGCAGTTTGTCTTTCAATGTGAGGAGTCGATCGAGTTATTTTATGTTCCGTCGTTTGAAGCAAACCTTTTAGCCCTGGCATTGGTCTCCCATTATTTATACCTTCACTGGAAGGGAAGTCCATTTTCCAGGCTCTCGCCAGCCCCCTTCAGTCAGGCAGAGGAATAACATTGAAGCATATGCAATATATATATATATATATATATATATATATATATGTGTGTATATATATATATATATTGTGTGTGTGTATATATATATATTCCGCGAGGGGGTTTGGGTCCTTGTCACCTTTTTCATCCCTGATGAGTTTGCACCCCTGTAATTAATGTAATGCACAACATGTGACAGCACCTTGTTAAGGTCATTAAGGTGAAGGCTGTTGATGGATATTGTTGGTTATATTTATATGGGCCAAATTGTCATCTTATGGGTGTTTATTGATCAGGCAGTTGGGCTAAGATGCTAGCGGTAGCTTTCTCTTGCTGTCATAGCAACGGCAAACAACCTGTGTTAGTGGAACCAATAAAGTGGCAAATTTATATGAACTCACAAATTTGACACTTATTTTCACGGAATATTGCTCCCCTCTCTATGCTCCTTTCCCCCCCCTATACAGTGGCCCTAATACGCCATTGTAGGGTTAGAAAGTGAGCTTTTATGGTGAGTGAATATTACTGTTTTGTAAGTAAATGAGTTGAATCAGACCTGTGTTAACAGTAAAATGGTTAAAACTTATAATTGTGTTTAGTTGCAGTTTAGTGCTTTATTTCCTGTGCACTGGTTGTTCATTAGCGGTCCATGTGATTACTGATTTTAGTACAGATACACATCTGTTGCTTTTAAAATTTAAGAATGTACAGTACTGATACAGTAAAAAAATTTAATTAAGGCGTATTGCTGTTTTTTACACCACACTGAATACTGCATTCTACAATAACTCAACCAATCAAAAATCCACTGCACCCTGTCAGATTGATTGATGTCACATCATCCATGTTCAGACATCATTTGGAAAAAAAGGATTTTCAAGTTTATCCCTATTTATCGAAGTTAGGTATATTGTTAAAGGAATACTTCATACATTTGCATTAAGCTTTGTATTGTAAGAAACCCGGTAGTATTTTTGAATGGTCATGCATAACTCCCTCATTTTCATTATTACGAAAAGATGCTTCCGAATATGCAAATATCATTTTGTGTCATTAGAGGCTGCTTTGGTTAGAGGGGTGAGACTACAACACTAGTTCATGTTTTCAACCTGTCTATTGGGGATGGGACCCACTGACGCTACAGACCTATTACAGATCAGTGGTGGGACCTCACTTCAGACTCAGGGTGTGAGTGGAACTGTCAGTTTCAGTCATTTTCTCTTGTTGATGACTTTGAGACGGTGCTTCTTGAAAACAACGTAAAGCCATGTGTGTGCCATATAACAAGAGGCATTCGAGCCGAGGTTTGGTCTCCGAGCAGTGTGATTGCACACCGGCGGGGGACTTGCGAAGGGGGACAGATCAGTGGGAGTGGCCTGCGAAGCTGTGTATTGTGGGAATTGTTGTCTTCCATGCACATGCGCCGAAAAGTCACGCTTTGCCTTTTCTCGGTCAAGAAGGCACAAAATTAAAAAAATATTTTACATTTCGACTACATATATGACCCACTTTCAATACAGGTTCCTGTTTCGACCAGTGAAGTATGCCTTTAAAAGGCCAGTTAAAAGTGATATTCTCTGTGTCTCTGGGGTACAACTGCAAAGTGTTCTTTGTCCATATACATGGACATGCTCGGCATACGGTAGAACCACAGTACTCTTTGGTAACTGTGGGGCCCAAAAACGTCCTTGTTCTCATCGCTTGTGTTATCTTTCGAACAGCAAAAATGGCATCCAAAAACATCAATGCAGAGGATGTTATAGACAAGGATATTTTCACAGTGTATGCCTACATTTAATGGCTGTGTGGTTCAGACCCTCCAGAACCTGGGCTGCTGAGAGCAAACACTGACTGCTGGTGCTTTTGCTCAAATTGCCCTCGGATGCCTACAGAAATGGAATCATTCTGCTGTAATAAATGTCAGCCTTGGCAGTTTTTGTTGGAAGCTGCAGCTGACGACAACCAAGAGAGCAAGAGAGTGTGTGCATTACTGTGCATCAAAGTTGGGAACTGAGGTGTCCTGGAGACCTTCTCCAGAGCCACGAAGATAAACTAGAAAAGAAAACCAAGACCAGCAGGGGGATTTTGAGGCAATGTAATGGTCTGCCTCCAAAGAAAGAGGAAGAGAATTAGATGCAGCAGCAAGGCAGCTGCTCAATAGACAGAGAGAGAGCGGGGAAAACAGCGTCAAGAGTCGGCATAGCTGCTGATGGTTGTAACAGGGGAAAGACTGACCACAACGTGTTTGGTGAGTTTTATTTTGTTTCTTTCCAAAAGTGAATCTTGAATTTAGAAGGTGGAAGGTTCATCAACACCTTCATCACTTGTGCACGAAGAAAAGTCCCTTTGTTTTTGTTTTTTTATTGTTTACCCCCCCTGTTGTTTTTAAATGTGAAGTATAAATAAGGCTTAATTTGATTTGAGTATGCATTTAAAACTCATATGCACCACTCCATTAACAAACTACACTGTGCATTACAACCTGGGGTAAAATCGGCTATTCATCTCTCAACAGTGCAATTCTTACCTATATAGCAGCTGACGAGTCCCTTTGCAAGAGAGTAGCCTACTTAGTTGTTGTGGTCCATGGGACCGGTTGTTATTACGGTCTGAATCACAACACTCGGTCGGCAAGAGAGTCGGCCTGCTGAACAGCTCAAAATCAGCCGGCCATGAGTAGGGACCTAGAGTTGCTGAATCGCTGTGGGCTCGGTCTCGTGGACAGCTATTGCAGTTCTCACAGTCAGTGAGTCAGACTCACAGTACGTAGAGCTACCACATATAGGCAGTAGAGGTGCTGGTGGACCAGGAGACTAATGTTAAACAAGATAGAACAAGATGGGCTTCCTGCCAAGCCTGGGTAATAGCATTGGTTTTGTATTTGCGGACAAAACTGTACATTTGACAAAGATCCGACTCATTTGCTGCCGACAGCCGATTCAACCGACTCAGTGAATTAACTCGGTTCAAAGAACCGAATCTCCGGTCAGACCATCATCTCTATCCGCAGCAGGAGAGATCGGCTTCCTTGGTCAACATGCACAGAGGAATGTATTTCTTCAGTTGACTACATTTACTACAAGCATTGATTGGACATTGAAGGGCATTTTTTTTACCTAAAAAGGGTGTTGTGATATATTTGCATATGTTGTAAATGTAATAAAAAGAAGCCAATGGTCAAAACACCCAAATTAAAGCTATAAAGTTTTCATGTCATCTGTTCTCCCCCAGATTTCGAAATGAGCCTTTTATGGAATTGACAGGTTTCTGATGTGACAAAGTAAATTTACTGTCATCTCCGTTGTGGAGGGTGATGATGCGTTGGCGTCTCGCTCTGCTCTCTGACCCCCTCTGAAAAGGTCCCGTATCCAAGGTCACATTCAGCTACAGTACTCAAGTTCATCGCTCCAGTAGACTGGACTTAAAAACATAACTGCCACCACTGATATCTAGTGGGGAATAAAAGGTGCATATTTATCTCATGAGCTGAGTTCATCTCTTGTGTGTGCTACACAATTGTCGTTTTTCCTTCACACGGTGACGAATGAGCAAGAAAAAACTCACGTCAAAAACACGCTCGCTAAAAGTCCTCACACTGCCGCGGTGTCACAACGGAGAAGAACAGCATGAAAAGACACTATTTCAAAAAGCGAGAGGTTTAGATTGTCACAGAACGGTGACATTTTGTGTAGAGAGTCATTATGATAATGAACATGCATTCTCTGTCATCAGCACCTCGTGGGTACCCATGCCTTTAATGTACTTTTCTGAAGGTAACGGTTCCTGACAGTCTTATTTATTGCATTGCATAGCAGGGTTATTTCTGGAAGTCAGAAATAAAAAATAAAAAATAAAACTCCTACAGGGAATATCTGTGTAATCTATATCAAAGCAGTTTCCCACAATGTATTATTGTTATCGGGCGTTATGGGAAATAAACTGTGTGTTGAAAGTAATAAAGTCTACTGATGTCCCCCTGCTTAGGTCTGTTTGTTGGCTCTACATATGCATGATTGCTTTTTGATAGACTAAGCAACGATGAATCTTAAAATATTTAACCAAAAAAAATAAAAAATAAAAAATCAAAGTGCAAAAGGAAGACGCAATTGTGCACGACTATTTAAAATGAGCTGAACAGCCTGCTTAAATCTACCATGAAATAAAGTATTCATTCTATGATTGCATATCTCCTCATACATAGAGTGATTGGGGCACCATTGCACCTTAACAACCCTGTAATGATCCAAAACCACTGCAATCTTATAGCACTGATGCATGACAATATTATCATTTAAAAAGCCTGTTGAGCCCCCGTGCACTCGTCTTAGCCAAGAACAAATGATATCTACGCTCATCTCTGGAGGTATAAGAATTCATGGAATTCACACTCAGAGATTTTCAACAAAAGCCGCGATGCCATAGCTAAGCCTGATGCAATTACAAATTCTTTCATGGGAAATGATTAAACTACCTTCATTTACCGCGGTTTTAAAACTTTAGTGTATGTGCAAATCTGCCTTCCACTGAGACCGGCTCTGTAAAAGCTTTCCTCTGTTGCTCAAGCTGATCCCAAAATGCATTCACACCTGCAGACACACACACACATGCGCGCACACACACACACACACACACACACATGTGCACACACACACACATGTGCACGCGCGCACACACACACACACACACACACACACACACACACACACACACACACACAGCCCTTATTGCCTGTCAGTGACCTGCCTACTCCTGGGCCTCAGTTTGCCATAGTTGCCATAGTAACTCATATGAAAGACACAACAGACATTACTGTGTTTCTCCCCCTTGATGATGTTATTGAGGGAGCCATGGCCTAAAGATTTTGTATCTTATGGATGTTGTCACTGAATGTAGGGTTGTATCTGGAAGACATTTCTCGTGTGCCTAATGACTCATTCAGCTCACCTACCTGCCTGCTCAATTTTAGGCTTTTATATTTCTGCGACTGTCTTGCAAAAGTACACCTCGTGCTGGCAGAGAGGAGATTGAGAATAAGTGAAAGGAAAGAAAAGCTTGGCGGTGAATCGCCGAGATTTCTTCATGTTAAGAGCAACAATGATGTTAAAGTGCAGCTGGGGCTGAAAAATGAGAGTCCTGAGAGACGGTGTCAGAGACTGCACCTGCCTACTGAGCCTGAATAATGCACCCAGACCACAAGGACACCTGCTGTAGCCCGCACACACACACACACACCCTTAAAAACTGCCTGAAAGTGTGCATGCAAACATATAACTACACAAACCTGCTGAGCCTAAATAAATGCTCTTAATTGGAGTTGGGAGGCAAAAACTTTGAAACATCTTGTCAGAGAGAGATAAACAGAATGTTGTCTCTTCATAGCTTTTCTCCAGCTCAGTTTCTATTGACACAGATGAGAAGGAGCCTTCATTTAGCATTCATATAGATCCTCAAAAAACGCCTGCCATGCTCTTGAGAGGACGCTGGCACAGGGGACGAGCGGGGCTTATTTGATCCGAACAGACTCGATACTTTGCGGGTTCTCCACAATGATGAATAATAATACACGTTGTCTTTACTGCACTGGTGTCGGATGAAAGTGGGACAATAAACAAGCGTATTTTACTCATTTTGACTCATGCTGGTGAAGAAAATGTGTGTGTGTGTGTGTGTGTGGGGGGGGGATCATGCTATCTCAACTGCGAAAAAAAACAACATCCCAGAAGTGACACAGCTTCAATTATTGATAGCTTCCGCTGTTGAGCAGTCATCAGATGGTTGTCAGGCTTAACGCAAAGGTTGGGGGAGTGGAAGGAGGGAGGATCTTTCATGCTTTCTGTGCTAACAATTTGAAAGCAGCTACATGAGGGGCAGTTTTTGATGAGATGCTGACTGAAGGGGAATGTGCCACTTCCCGCTCTCTGTTTCTTGGGAGGATACTTCATTTCAAGGTTAGAAACAGGAGTGAGAATAAAACCGAGGGAGGAACTGATTGCGATGTGGAGAAAGAGGAAAAACAGCGGACACAGGATAGAACCAAGCTGTGCCCCAATTTTACATATTTTCTCCACTTCAGGATTCTGGCGCCCTGCGTTGGAGCAGCGAAGAGCTCAACTCATCAATACTGGATGAGTTTTATCTCTCCACAGTGTGGGAGCTGTCGTCTGAGCTCCAATACACTTCTACTGCCAACAGACGAGGGACACATACCTTACTATATTTCGCTGTTCTGCCATTAACTCAATATCCCTCAGTCAAATTGAATGTGACGTGTTGTGTGATTGGGTAGGAAGCTGTCTCAGGCCTTATTCAATTACAGACAGGGAGATGCAGGGTTTCGTAGGGTTTTCACCACAGCTTTCATAACAATTGGATTACGAGCTCTCTCAGTGACAATTGTAATGTTGAACAGGTTTCAACGCAATTAATGAAAAAGGAATACATTACATTATAATGAAAAAAAAAAAGAAATTGACTTAAAGTGACATAGAAAGGGATATATTGCTCAGAAATACACTCCGAGGCTTTCTTGATTGGAGTTAGATGAGGAGATTGATATCACTTTCATATTTCCAGTAAATATTAGGCTACAGACAGCAGCTAGCCAAGCTAAGCATAAAGATTAAATGGTTAGGAACTAAACCCCATGATAAATACCAGCTTGTCATTTTTACACATTTGTATTTGCAGAGATTAAACATACCGAGTGCCGGATAACTCCCTTGTTAGAGTTGGTGCCCCATCTACCAACCAAAACTCTCTGAGTTTTAACTACAGCGGCCCCAGGTTCAAGTCCAACCTTTGGCCCTTTGTTCGTCATTCCCTCTCTCTCTCCCCTCCCCTTCCACTCTGTCACTGTCTTCTCATATTTTTATTTGGTGAACATCCTGGTTGACAGATTTTGTTAGTTCCAGACAGAACAAGGCTTTAACTGTGTTCCCGTTTCAAGTCTTCATGCTAAGCTAACTGGCTGCTATCTCTGACCATATATTCAGATAGATAGAAAGAAAAAACTTATCCTGTGAAGGAAACAAAGCAAAAACGGCAGAATGAAAATATCTTTCAGTGGAGTCTATGCTCAAAGAAGCATACTAAAAGGTAACCGATTGAATAAATCCAATCCAATGAAGCCAATCTACCAAAGGTCCCCCCATGCACAGCTGCCCTTAGCGTCGTCGTTTCTGGTTGGCTGAGCTGATGATTTTCAATCCGACACCTTGTTCTTTCGCAGGTCCGCTGACTGGGGAAGCAGGTGTCTCTCTTTCAGTTTGGAACAACACTGTGTGTACGTATGTGTGCGTCGGCCGTGTGCTCGCGTGCACGAGCGTTTTCATCCCCAGGAGGCCATTAGGAACACAACCCGGTATTTTCTGCGACACCTGCAGCCAGGCTTCCTCGACCTCATTTATGGTGCAACCTCTCTGATTGGCCGGTCTCTCCTGCATTGTCAGTGTGTTAGTTGTGGAGATGCCTTTGGCTCCCTATATCTGGTTTTCCTCATTTTATTTCAGAGTTTCCTAATAATTTCAATACATAATTTCCCTGGATTTAGAGAAATCTTCTCAGAATGTCTTCTTGTCGTGTGCGGGTAAGAATAGCAAGACAAATGTGGGTGAGGGTGTAGAGTGACAGGTGTAGGTCTGCAAAATAAGACTAGAGATGTCTTTGGAGAGAAGAGGCGGAGAGCCAATGAGGAGAGAGGAATCCCTTCTGCACCATCTTTCTATGTCAGCACAGGACAGGCTGATGTTTGAGTGAGCATGAGCCAAAACCAACATGGCGACACACAATTAAGGGCCTGATAAATTAGGACACAGTTAACAGCAACAGCATGTCAACATGGCCCAGGGTGGGGGCTGCAAGCGACATATCGGGGATAGTGCGACTACGTGTTGGAAACAGACTAATCGGAAGCGATTTGGGGTTGGCCCAAGATATAATTACCGTCCCCACCTCTCCTGTTCAATGAGGCCTGTGGCCTCCTGGGAGAGGCCTATTTCAGTCAGGTAATGGAGAGCACATGCCCAGGAGCGGATGATCAAATTGTCTGCAGCAATCTGCTTTTTTTTGCTCTCCTGATTGTCCCCAAAGACGTAAAGAGCTGACCTAAGGATTTTTTTCTTCTTCTTCCTTTCTATTTGAGCCAAGCCAGCTTTAGAAGCAAAGCTCTCCCCCACCGTCACAATTGCTGTATGTTGGCGGTGATGGTGGTGTGTGTGTGTCTTCATTTTTGTGCACAGGTGTTTTGTGTCGGGGACAGTAGCCAAACTTCACTGTGATTTATGTGTTGCCATGCTAACAGGAGCGTAATGAAGTTGTTCTTGCAAACACGTATCCGGGGCTCTGAGGGGCCAACTATACTGCAGGGACAGGGGAGAACATATGCAGGGCCAAGGAGGAGAGAGAGAAGGAGGAGCACAAGTCCACTTAATGATCATCAAATGAATGTGGTCGTTCTTCATGCTGCTCAAGGGTTGTACGCAATGACGACAAGTCACTTTATTGACATCTGAATACACTTTTTTTTACTTTATCAATGTCAGAATTATGGAGGAGAGACACAGGTGCATCCATTTAAGATAACAAGCACTATATGAAGTTTAATATAAAAAGCAATATATGTATACATTATATTATCTCTCTCTCTCTCTCTCTCTCTCTCTCTCTATACTAACTACTAACTTTGTATGAATAGCTTCCTTGAATTTTGCCTCTGTGTGTAGTCTGTCCTTTTCCTCTCCCAATCTCGAAGTCCGAAAGACTGATGCTATTACAGTGCAACTAGGGGTGGGAATCGAGAACCGGTTCCTACTCAGAACCGGCTCCAACTAACCAATTCCATCAGAATCCTACGCCTCCAACGTTATCGATTCTTCTTAACGATTCTGCACCACGTTTTCCGGTTTACTCAAAATTTTGCATCGCTGTACATTGCGTCACTCTCTCTGCGACGACCCTGCGCGCGCCGACAACCTATAAACAACGAGGCAGCATCATGGAGAGGAGGAAGCGATCGAAAGTCTGGCTACATTTCACCAAACGCGATGAAAATGCTGCCGTGTGTAATCAGTGGAGGCATAGACCCATTGTAGCGTATACGCAACAAAAGATCATGTTGTCTTTAGAGCGTCATAACTCCGTAATGGTTTGCATTAGAAACACAACCTTTTTTCCCTCTTAAACTAGAGAAACAGGGCTAAACAACGGTACCCTGCTTGTCCATGTGAGCGATTTATTTCTGACAACAAAACGAATGCGTAAAGTTGTAAAGATGTGACTAGATGTCTCCTCGTCTCCTTGGCGCATTTCTCCAATTGTTTATGTATATCGATCAACTTCTCATCCGCCATCTTGCTAGTGATGTATAGAGTTATGTTTATGCATCGGACGCTCGTATTGGCTCCCGTATCGGCTTTTACAGCCAATAGGAAAGCCTGATTTACGCTTGGCCGTGTTTGCCCAAACGGGACATACAGAGGAGTTCAAATCAGAGAAAATGACGGTCAAAAAGTTACTGTAGTGATAGAGAAAGACATGAATGGCACAGAAGAAATTCACTATATACACACATATTTAGGGCAGGGAGAGGAAAGGACCATTCCTGGCAAAAAAAAATTAAAAATAACACCCATAGACAGTACCCAAGAGAATATCCATATTTCATAGACAAAAGCAGCTAGAAGCTTCAAATAACTTCTAGCATAATCCAAACAAGTGTGTGCAACTTTCTATGTTGAGCTTTTCTTTCGTTATAATGGTTTTCAGTGCTTTTGTTAATAAAATGTGTAAAAATTCAAGGTGCATTTTTTATTTATTTTTAATTTGTGGGCTAAAACCCCCTAGTATAGTGTATATAAGTATTTATTGAACTACTCAGGAATCGGTAAGAGAATTGATAAGGAATTGGATCGATAGGCAGAATCGACAATGGCATTGATATTGATAAAAACGTATCAATTCCCACCCTAAGTGCAACACACCCATAAGGTTTTGCAGCTGGATGCAATTCATCCTCTTTTACCATCAGACAATGTGTGTGTGTGTGCATCGGTGCATGCGGCAAGTGCGCTTGAGGCCAATGCGTCTTATTTTAATAGGTTTTTTTTTTTTTAAACATTTAGGGTTTATTAAATATCTGCACCGCACCATCCGCTCCGTTAATAGAGACGCTATGAATATTCACATCAGAGGCACAACAGCAACTTTCATTGATTATTTAAATCTGGTTCTTTCTTATGTATTTCCAAAAATGACATGTAGTGGAGTGTTGTTTATTTATTTTTCATGATCACGATGTCTCTGCATCTCAAAATAAATCACTTTGCGTGAACACGCCTTTTGCACATCTGTAACCACCAACTCTCTCTGAAGATGTTATTGCAGCTGCATGTGGACTGTTTTGTGATGAGGCTCATTGCATAGAATGGGACAGATTTTGTGCTAAATGTAGGCGTGTTATCTGATTTAAAGACATTCAAAAAGCACAGGAGTACAGAGAAGCTATTTGTTTGGCAGTGTGGTTCTGGGTGCGTTTCACACTTGGCCGGTGTGTTCTTGTCTTATTTGCACAGGTTTAACCTCAGAAAAAAACTCTGCAATCCTTTTGTGTATTCACCCCTAAGGGTCTAAAGGTAAACATGCTGACTGAGGGTTATTGACATGACAAAAATAAATAAACTCCTGTGTGTTTTTTTTATCTTGCTGGAGTGAATCAAAAACCCTTTTGCGTCAGAATAGAGGTTTACGGGAAATGTGATCTTTATTTTGACAAAAATATAAAACACACACACACGCTGCTGCTTGATGTCATTTTATCCTTCGGGGTATACAAAGATCAAGATATAATTGTCAATACCGTGTATCTGTTACACACTGATAAGGAGAGAGAATGTAAACAAGAATACCTATCTGGCCCTCCCAAAGCGCTACATGTTTTAAAGTATTTTACCAGGAAAAAAAGAAGAAGTGAGCAGTGTAAATACATCAATGCCACACAACAATCACATTGTTTGCTATAATTACACTCTGCCATCCCTTGTGGATGGTGAAAGAGACTTCAGTTAGGGAAAACATGTCACAAGCTCCCACTGGGTTGTTTGTATTGTCAGTGATAGTTTATCAATACTCTGAATCTTAATCTTTCTTTGTCCGGCACTGGGGGGTCCCCGGGCATTTCAACATCGACCTTAACCAACTGGCATTAAAACATGAGTTCTGGTGCGGAGTGAGATTGTCTTGAAATCCCCATGGAAATTAACCTCAATGCCAATGTTTTGCTTCCTATATCCGCTTTAATGGCTTTTTAATGAAACCGTAGAAGGAACCCCTTGAATTCAGCAATTACCAGTAAAACTTTAATGTTCAGACAATGAGTCACTCCAGACATTTTTTGGGCATTGTAGTCTCGTAAGTGGCCTTTCACAGACACAATGTCACAGCTGATTTAAAGCCATTTCATGATATAATGTAAAATCAGGACATGGGTGATTCGGAGACTTTTATTTTGATTGGAAAAATCCAATGGGTTTATCTGCTTTCTCGAACAACCACGCAGCCATCCGTGCCCTCAAAACGCAGTAACGGTGGCCATGTTGGAAAAGAGCAGCCGTTTGGAGGCATTTCATCAAAATCATAAACTCTTTCCCTCGGGGTGAGCCCCTACTTCTTCACACCAGACACCAGAGGTTAGCGAGAGGTGAGTGTCTCTCTATCGCCAGTGAATGGAAGAATGGACTCCCTCGTGTCCCAGCTGGCCCTGAAGGCTATCAGGTTCAGGCATCTATACCTTGAAAATGCTCCCTGTCCAGTGTCCCCTTTCATTTATCATCACCCTTATAATGTCTGAAAGAAATATGCTGCTGTAAGTATCATCTTTCTTGGTTGTCACAGGTTGAGTCTTCCCATTTGTTCTGGAGCAATAATGTTCCTGTAATTTTTTCTGGTAACCTCTGCAAGCATTGGAGTCCACCAGTTAAGCCTATTCAAACAAAAAGACAACAGGGCTTTGGCAGTCTGGGAAATGGAATGGAATTATTCTCGACTATTAAGTTTTACTTCAGTTAGAATATAAAATCTGACTTTTTTTCCAGCCGTCATATTCAGGTATCCAATAGGTGAAGCCATATAAAAAAAAACACAACACAGTTGAATGTTTATAGTTAACATATTATTCTGATGGTTTTTTCCCCTTTCAACAGTGAAGAACATTTCCCCCCTATCTCTTTAATTAGTTTGGCCCTAACACATTTTCTTTTTTTTTATGTACCAATCATGTTTTTCCTGCTCAAGTTCCTGGCCAAACCCCATATCTCGTTTCCATACAATAGCAAAGTAGAAAAAAATGGAACACAATAATTACATTTCATCCCTAGAGGTGGTAAGATGCTGTGCTATATAAAAAACAATTTGGCCTTGAAAAGTCTTGCTAACTGAAAAAAAATGTGATTGTGGAAATAGCTATCAGTGATACAAATATATTGACTTATTCTATTTCAAATAAATTGCATTTCCTCAGCTGTACTTAACGCCATTATAAGATTTGTTTTTATCGGCTTAATGGTCTAGATATTGATATTGTTCAGGGGGTCACATTATTCCACACCGAGGACATGGTGGAACATTTTCCCTTACCCACTCAAGACGTTTTTTTGGCACACTGAATGCTATTTGTCTTCTTGCTATTTGTGTTTATTGGGAACCATTTCTGACAGACATTCCAACTATTGTAGACTCATTCCACCCTGCCAATTATCTGTTTGAACTGCTGCCCTCAGGGAAACGTTACAGGTCCATCAGATCACGTACCACAAGATTCATGAACAGTTTCTATCCCAAAGCTATCACCATATCAACTCAGACCTGAAAACAAACCAGTCCGACAGCACTAATCAGGGACATCCACACCCAATGCACCTTATATATTTTACATTACTGTTTTAATGCATACAATGGCACTGAGTTGATGGTATAGTGTATGACGACATGAATGTACTGAGTGAATGAAATGATGAGAATGTCTTTTTTATTTACTATTTATTATGCTATTTTTAATTAGTTTTTATCTTCTTAATGAGTCCAGTATGTGAGTGCATTGGATTTCGTTGTATTCCTGTGCAATGACAAATACATCTTATCTAATCTATTTAACATTATGGGCCCTAGTTTCGTAGACCAGCGCAAGTTTCGACCCGCGCATCCTTGCGCACCGTCAGTTTGGCAGTTTGGTAGATCGCCTGTGCCAAGATGGGTGTGGCGGCGCAGCAGGGGGAGGCGTCACAGATTCAGCTTGGCGTAGCGGAAGTTTCGTGGCAAAAAGCCTCGCCGAGACTGCGCTGAAAGCTCGCCAGCTCCGACCTGGTCTACTTTCGGCGCAAGGCGCAAGGCGTAAATAAAGTCCATTGATTCAATGCGAATCACAGCTGGCGGATCGGAAGTTTGGCGGACCGGCGTGCAGTGCGCACACGTCACCGAGACCTCACAGGCAGGTTTCCACAGTTCCAGGCACATTTAAATGCAATAAATAATCACAACAAACACTATTTAATGCAACTAATTGAATCAACACGTGAATTTATATCTATATAGATTGTCCCGTCACATCTGACGTCAGATCAAAGGCGGATGGCACGCGTAACGGAAACTCAGCCTCTCGGACCAAAACATCTCCCTCTCTCTCTCCTGTTTTTTATAATATCGGCATTGTTATTATTATGATACGCGCGCACAGCGCGTGATGAGCGTGGTGGGAGCGGCGCCGCTGCTTCTGTCATCGGGTTGTCAAGTGACGGAACTTGCACTGAACCTCCCCTAACGCATTAAAGGTGAGGAGAGGAGCTCATCTGATTGGTGAAGATCTGAATCGGCTGTATTAATCCCAGTCCACGCCTCGTCTCCTCCTCGTCTCCCACTCACGCCTTCTTCTCCTCCCTCTTTCCCACTTGCGCCGGTGGGCGAGACGGGAGGTGTGCCTGCGCGAGCCTGCGCGGTGCACGAAACTTGCAAAGTCCAGGCGGACACACCCCGTCGGCGCGGCGCAGGTGCGCTGAAAGCTGACTGCGCCTGGTCTACGAAACTAGGGCCCTATATCTTTTTCTTAAATAAGATAGGATTAAAAAAAACCTAAGCGCCTTACCCTGGGCACCTGCTTATGTTTTAAAATAGGGGACCACATATGAAAGATGCTGATAGGATATTGTATTCAAAATTTGTCCTGCAATTCTACACCTGAACGTTTGCATTAAACAGTCAGCTGCACTTGTCTTGATTATTTAGATTGAGGGTGCAAAACAAAGTATGCATCAAGAATGGTATTTTGCCAGAAATCATCTGAGCCGAGAGACAGAGCGTGCATGTAACCATAGTAACTCACTCCTGCATGTGTGTGCATGGTGAAGAGAGGGCAAGACGCTGACTGAGAATACTCTGAACAGCATGCATGGGAATACGTTAATATATAGTCCATTTGTGGATATTTCTCACTGTCACCGTGATGGTCTCAATGACTTGCTGCTCCATGTCATTCTGTTCTAGAGTCAGTGTGACTGCCTCTTTCATGCCACAACATAATCAATTTTGCATTTGTTTGTCACTGCGTGAGAAAATTAAGGATTTATTGTGAATTGTATTTATTTGTCAACAGAACTGATCGGTGTGTCGGTCAAACTTGATTGGCAGGACAGAGCTGGGCGGGCAGTTGGTCTAGGGAAGCATAATGCTTCCAACCAAAATACGTTTACAGTTGCACCTTCATTCTTTCTATATGTGATATTTTACCTTCGATTTACACTTCAAAGAGGAAACCCAGCCTGACTCGGAAATATATAAAAGTTTTATTACAGCAACATATTCCTCCCTGCAACTTCTTAATTCAAGCTACCTGCCAAATCAACCAACTCAGCCCTGGCCTACAAGAGATACTAACAACACATATTTATTCATACACTGGTGTGGGAAAGCAGCCAGCGAGCTGGCAGCCATGCTAGGAATAGGGATGTGTTCCTCTTGGGACCTCAGCACGTGGGTCAATAAAGAAAAGCCTACATCGAGTCAGAAGCCTGAACAATTGAATAAAGCCGAATGTCTCATCTGAGTGTGGGCTTCGGGCAGCGGCGGCGCCAGGGTGGGGCTTGGTTGGGCTATAGCCCCATCGAGAATTGTGTTAGCCCTACCATTAGTCCTACCATAAAACCACCAAGAAAAAAACAGCAACAAAATAACCAAGAAAAGTGCGGAGTCCAACAGCACCACCACGTCGTAACGGCATTCAGGCAGCTGCGATGACAACTGTCACTGATCTGGGTTCATTAACAGACTGTACTGTCCGTACGTCAACGTCACTCATGTGAGCCCGCTTTTAGTGTATGCTCGACACAGAGACAGTAGGCTACTAGTTTGTAAGCTACCTGGCTCTAGCAGTTAGCGTTAGCGGCTTATAGTCACTCACGTTAAGTTAACATTAGTAAGCTGGTCAAAATTTATCATGGATAAATTTGTTTTTAAACGTCGTCGGACGGAACAACAGATGGCGGTGGCGGGCGTGTTGGATAAAACTACGGACGCACCGTTGACACCTGCAGGGGAAGATGACCACTCGGGTCCCGGCTCTTAACGTAACTATTCACGTTTCGCAGTCTCCGTCTCTCTCTCTCACTGTGTGCGTGTTTATAGCTGTGGGAGGGTGTTGTCAGCGGCGCCGCCAGGATTCAATTTCAATGTACGCACAAAAACGGCAAATACAACAACAAATGGAAAAATACAGTATCAGTGAAATCAGTAGTGTATATCATGGTGATAGGCCCCGGTGCAAATATTTTTTGTGTGCCCTCCATCCCCGCCCTAAACACAAGCGCACGCTTGTGAGCACTCCACGCACGCACACACACGGTTGGACACACACGCACAGTACGGTATGATAACTCTCCTGGCCCGGGGAGAAAGACATGCATCGGCTCGGCCCACAGTGCTCAGCAGCAGAGAGGTGACGAGACTAGAGCCGAGCTGTATTGTGTAGTGGAAAGGGGCCAACACACGCTATGCGCAATTGCGCACACACGCGCGATCGTCCTCTCAAATGCGGCTGCGTCTCTCCAGGTCACTGTGTGAAAGAAAGAAAAGCTCTGACTTGCTTGGGCAGACGTTGTTTGGTGTCACCCGCTGATTTGCATAATTTAAATATCTAGCCCGCTGAATCTTCCAATCCGGCATCGGTTCAGCACCATCAATTTTTTTTTTCACCTTCAAAAGAAGTATGCACAGGATGTACAGGATTCCGGCTTATATATTCACATTGAAATTCCGGCATTGATTTGAGCCCCGCCGCCGTATGAGTTAGCCCCACCGTAGTTGAACCAGAAAAAATACTCTGGCGCCGCCACTGGCTTCGGGTGAATCATAGCCTGTATAGAATAAGTGGATGTAGTCATTTTGGATGTAGTCACTTGATTTTGGCGTTTTGGACGTAGTCATCTTGGATTTTGCTGTCGTCATAACAACCACTGAACGAAATTGACTGTATATGGACTGTTGAGGAGTGATCTATGTAAAGGGATCTCAAGGTAGGGGCTTTTCTCTGGACAGAGAGATAGTGTGATAACTATAAACCACATTTTACTGTAAGCTTTAAGGTGTGATATAATTATAAAGCACTTTCAAGTTTAATGCTGTGTTGAGACTACCTCAATAATTGGGCTTGCTACTTGTTTCTGTTTTACACAGTCCATTGATGGTGTTATCCCACACTCTTTATGGTAGTTACTACTGCATGTGAATCCAGAAAAGCAGTATTTTATCAGTAAAAGGAGTCTGCTGGATTCCTGAATGATAAAAGAACAGCCATTGTGATTCTCTTTGCTTTGGGTGCCCCTCTCTCTCTCTCTCTCTCTCTCTCTCTCTCTCTCTTACTAACTGTGATGTCACAGAAGAGAGATCCATTTCCTCCCAGTGACTGCAACAAGGTCTACAAACATTGCATCTGGTAAAAGACTACATAGTGATCAGAGCATCCAGGACAATGGATGCTGCCCAGTTGAACAATATGAGCGTATTGCCCTAGTGAGGGTTGAAATGAAAGGGAAGGAAAAGAGTGTAGGAAAGAAGAGACAAGGTCTGTGTTGTTAAGAGAGGACAACACAGTCTCATGGCAGATTGTGGAACAGTCTCTGAATTGAAAGCTCCTGTTCATGTGCTTTTTTCTTGTCACAGAATTTAAGTGGTAAAACACTTTGCAGTCTTCATTCTCTGCCCCCATTCCTTCAACACGCCAACAGGTCGCTCACACACTTTCCTTAATGCTAATTTATGTTAGCTGAAATGCGTAAAGCATTGTGTTATCTGTGATCTGTGTTTATTGATTGGAGTATTATTAATTATTGTTTGGTATTGCTGAAGTTAAATAAACTTCATTGTACTTTTAAACTTGGATCAGTTGTTATTTCCCAACACTCCCCAACCAACTGCTTTCACCCCCACACAACAAACAAACAACAGATCCCAAAGGACAAACACCGCTATGGCTGCAGGGTAGACAGCTTTACAATTCATTTTCACAAACACGATCAAATCTTGGTTTTCTTGGTCCCTAGCTTTGCAACCCAGGACAAAGCTGCAAGGACACAAAAAGGTGGATCAGAAAGGATGCTATCTGCTTTCCTTTTTTAAAATAATATATCCTCTCTTCCCATTTGTTTTTTCTTGTATTTTTCTGTCTGAACATGTTTCCACTGTTGGCACTCGCAAACCGATCAGTTTTATAAACTAAACTTGTGTTGAATGAACTGATTCACAAAATGCTGATGATACTATACCAAAAACCAATTCGAAAAAATGTTCTGCCAAAACTATTTATATAACCTGAAAATCACCAGTGTCCTGACATCCCCACACAAACACAGGCAACTCATTCTTAAACTCTTACATTACTCTACATTAAAAATGTATTTTGCCATGCATCAAATCAGCATTTTCAAAAAGTCACCAAAAGTGACCCATCTCAAGAAGAAAGCCAAGGGGTTTTTGAGGGTTAGGGGCTGTCCCACTGTCAAATTGTCAAGTCCTTGTCGGCTCTCTCACAGATATTTTGAGACCTCTATGCAACACTTTCCATATGGACACTTTTCTGCACATTGCATGATGTATTTACCCACAAATCATTGGGTTGTGACGTTAAACACAGGGATATCAGGGGAAGCCCAGAGGAGTAAAAAAACCTATTAGGGTGGCACAGTGGTGTGCAGCCTGTAATATTAACATTAACATTGAGGATAATAGATGCACATAAAAAACATGAAATCAAAAGGAGCGTTTAAATTATATTTCTATACACGGGCTAATTCATGAACCATTTAATAAATTTTTCTAATTCAAGTTGACAAAATTAGTAAATAAATTAGTTGACAATTACGCCTCATCTGGTAAGGCAAGAACCTGGAAGACATTTAAATCAGGCAGTAAAAAACACAAAAGAATCCCCGACCCACGTTGTCCATAACATGTTTTGGTACCATCGAGGTAAAGTGTTACATACAAGAGTAGGACTAAAGGATCATCATCATCGTCATCATCGTCATCATCATCATCATCATCATCATCATCATCATCATCATCATCATCAATTATGGCTGAAAAAACACAACTGCTTTGTATATGTTGTGATTTTAACAAGCTGTATTCACTATCTAGCAAGCCAAACATCAGCTGGTTTACCACAGCTGGAGGAATCCAAGATAACCTATTTTGCTGGGATTTGTTGCAATAAACGTATTAAACAAATTCTGAAATTACTACATAAAGACTAATTACTACATAATGATGCCAATGTGTAGGTCTGTTTGGGCAAGACCACATGACAACACATTTTTGAAATGCTTGTTTTCTGAATTGAGCTCAGATCGTTAGTTTAGCTGAACCATCAACACTCAAAATAATGTAATCTAGACATAAATAGGGCAGCAATGTTGTTGTTTTTTAAAAATAGACAGTGTATGGCTTTACACATATGATACACAGTTTTGTCCTGTTTCTTTACAACTATTAGGTTATGTCGTCGAGCTCTTGGTGCAATCATTTTTGCCTCCATTACTGATTGAGCAACTTCAGGAAGTCAGTGACAACAGGAGGAGAAAACCAACACTGATGCAGATTTCAACCTCAAATGTTGCATATTTACCTCATTCGCGACCCTGGCACAAGTTCATGAGTATTGCATTAATTCTATCCAATTTTCTCAGCATAGAAAGTTGGCTTTGCGTGTGGTGTCCACATTGTATTCTAGTTCTAGATCACTGATGGCACTCCAGCTCCACCCAATCAGAAACCTGCAACAGCAACACGGACTCAAGAGCTGGCTCAGGTGGGTGTACTTACATCCTCTCAGCATCATCATCCTCCTTCATTTGAATTATAATGTGATTCTAAGGTTTGCAACAAACCATGGTGTTGTAGAAAACAAAGTTAACCAATGATCCTGAAAGATGTTGGAAGCTATTTTGGAAGACATTTGTACATTTCAGGAGAGCCATTATATTTTTCAGCCCAGATAATTTTCCAGTTAGGATAGGATCCTGCAGGTACCTCATTGAAGGCACAACATTCTTCCCTGAAAATATGACCAGATTCACCATCTGAGTTACAGTGGCTGTCTGAGCAGTGATGAATCCTTGAAATGGCTAATCATCAGGAAGACTGAACATGTGAAGTGTTATGGTGATATACATCATATGAATTAGGTTGTGCTGTTGGCTTCATCACCACCAGATGCTGTGTCTCAAGCAATGAGCTCAATGATGGTAGAAGTTGATAAATGAGATAATTAGCTCAGCATCTTCAGACTGCAGCCTTGGTTGATGCATCACAGTGTTAGTGACCAAAGGTTCTTCAAGAATATGACCAAGTATCACCTCAGATGTGTCAGATCATTAATTTTAGCACCCCCCCCCCCCCCCCCTAAAAAAAATCTCTTTACATGACAACAGTGTCAGTGCTCATCTCCTTAGTCTGTCTGTCTGTAAAGTGCATTAATGGTTTTAATTGCCATCTGTCTGACACAGCTACAATAACAAAAAAAGCTCCTCTCCATCTTCAGTCTTTTGAAATCCTTTAGTTATATCAAGGGCCTGTGTCCTCTGTAACAGGGTAAAGCTGTATCGGCTAGTAATCTTTGTATTTGGTGTGACACTGTGGTGGATTTTGCTGGTTGCCGACCTATCCAGCACACCTGTTTCCAGTTAGCCCGTCACCATGCAATCACTGCAGACACACTCACAGCAAAATCCACCACAGTGTCACACCAAATACAAAGATTACTAGCCGATACAGCTTTACCCTGTTACACCTCCTCATCCATATTTTTGATTACCCTCATCTATTTCTGGTCATTTTTCAATCAGTTGAATGAAGGAGGCACCGTCATAGTCAGAATTCATAAACTGAGGTAGGATAGAGAGGAGTTTCATAATGTGGTTTTAAATCTAGTGGAGGTAATACATGTGTTTTTATGTCAGGCTGGATCCATCTATCGTCTATACCGCTTATCCTGTATTCAGGGTCATGGGGGGGGCTCAAGCCGATCCCAGCTGACATTGGGTGAAGGCAGGGTACACCTGGACAGGACGCCAGTCTATCACAGGGCCAACATGTAGAGACAGACAACCATTCACACTCACATCACACCTACGGGCAATTTAGTGTCATCAATGAACCTATCCCCATCCTGCATGTCTTTGGACTGTGGGAGGAAGCCGAAGAACCCAGAGAGAACCCACGCTTACATGGGGAGAACATGCAAACTCCACACAGAAGGAACCTGGACCCGACCTGGGAATCTTTAAACATTCATTAATTGGCAATCATTTTCATTTAAGGCACTGACATATTGGCATACAGACTGTCTGTAATGTAAATATAACCCAATTACCCATTTGGAACAGAATATGTATTTCTGCTTCTGTCATTCTCCATCATAAGACTCTGACCTGCTGATACTTCCTGAACTGGGCTGGAATGTTTGCTCATCACTTAGGAACAATGGTCTGATTAAAATGTGAACACACATTGTAGCAGGCACATGCACTTCCACCATATGCTTTTATTCTGTTTTGTCTACGACCAAGTGTGTTCGCCTTTACACATCAGTAACACTATACTTTTTATAGCATTAGTTCTAACTTTGGTTATAACCCTGTACTCCCAATGGCCAATACTGCATTAGCAATATGATTCACAGGAAAACTGATTGACATAAATTTGATTTCCAAATGCAGGCCTGAATGACACTTATATGTTATTTCCATTAAAATATAACTGTGATGCATCTAAAATGTTTGGAGGTTGGGCTGGGTTTGGAGCTGCTGCAGATATTGGACTTTGATGTTCAGCTATACAAATAAATAAATTGACATTACTTGATTTTTAATGTTTTCTATAAAATCACCCTGTTGTTCCAAAATGTATCCAACAAACGAAGATTGACTTGATGTCATTTTAAAACTCTGTTGGGAACTTTTTTCTGATCTTTGAAAATTACATGAGCAAAGCTATAGCCAAAGCTGTGTTTGTAACTCAGTTATACCAAGGAGACATAGTGGTACCGTCACTTCACAGCAAGGACCTGGATTCTATTCATTCTCTTAGAAGAATGTGCATGCTGAACCATCCTCCTTCCACAGTAGGTTACAAAAATACATGGAATTGGATTGGAGACCATAAATTACTACGATTTTAAGGTTCTTTTACTAGTTTTTAAATGTCTTAACGGTCTCGGGCCTTCTTATTTATCTGCACAAATTTTACCCTATCAACCCTCGCGGACCCTGAGGTCCTCCGGTGCTGGCCTTTTAACCATACCACAAGTCAGAACCAAAACACACGGGGAGGCGGCACTCAGTTACTATGGCCCCCGATTGTGGAACAGCCTGCCGGAGAACCTCAGGGCCGCAGACAATGTTGATGTTTTTAAAAAGAGGCTCAAGACCCACCTTTTTAATCAGGCTTTTAACTGACATGTTTTCTAATTTCTTTTATGCTTCTTACATTTTTTATTATTATTCTATTTTATATTATTTATTTTAGCTTATCCTGTTTTACTGTTTTATACATTTTATTTATTTTTATTGTTTTATTTATTGGGTCAATTTTATTTAATTTGATACATTTTGATACATTTTACTGTTTTTATTGTTTTTATTCCCTCAACTTTTAGCTTCTACCTTGTATATTATTTTGCTGTTTTAGCCCCTCGGTTTTCCAGTGTTTCCTCCTAGGGGCCTACCACACCGGGAGTTGTTTCTGGTTCATCGTTGGGGGTGCTGTCCCGTGGACAGCCCTGGCCCGGGTGGCTGGAGAGCTCTACACCTTGGTGTGGAGCCTCCTGTCTGCCTAGGCTGGGGTGGTCCCTGTGGCGGCGCCCCCTGCAGTCATGGACCATGATTCCTCTCGGTGTGCACGGCCCCCAAAGGTAGCTTCTTCCTCACCTCAGATCTCGGTGCCCAGCCATGTCTCCTCAGCAACAGCTAGTGTATGTGTGTGGGTGTGCGTGGGTATGTGTATGTTTGTGTGTGTGAGTGTGTGGGCCCTAGTTTCGTAGACCAGCGCAGGGCGGCGCAGGGTGGCGCAGCCGGCGCAGTGCAAGTTTCGACCCGCGCAGCCTTGCGCACCGTCAGTTTGGCAGTTTGGTAGATCGCCTGCGCCAAGATGGGTGTGGCGGCGCAGCAGGGGGAGGCGTCACAGATTCAGCTTGGCGTAGCGGAAGTTTCGTGGCAAAAAGCCTCGCCGAGACTGCGCTGAAAGCTCACCAGCTCCGACCTGGTCTACTTTCGGCGCAAGGCGCAAGGCGTAAATAAAGTCCATTGATTCAATGCGAATCACAGCTGGCGGATCGGAAGTTTGGCGGACCGGCGCGCAGTGCGTACACGTCACCGAGACCTCACAGGCAGGTTTCCACAGTTCCAGGCACATTTAAATGCAATAAATAATCACAACAAACACTATTTAATGCAACTAACTGAATCAACACGTGAATTTATATCTATATAGATTGTCCCGTCACATCTGACGTCAGATCAAAGGCGGATGGCACGCGTAACGGAAACTCAGCCTCTCGGACCAAAACATCTCCCTCTCTCTCTCCTGTTTTTTATAATATGGGCATTGTTATTATTATGATACGCGCGCACAGCGCGTGATGAGCGTGGTGGGAGCAGCGGCGCTGCTTCTGTCATCGGGTTGTCAAGTGACGGATCCTACACTGAACCTCCCCTAACGCATTAAAGGTGAGGAGAGGAGCTCATTTGATTGGTGAAGATCTGAATCGGCTGTGTTAATCCCAGTCCACGCCTCGTCTCCTCCTCGTCTCCCACTCACGCCTTCTTCTCCTCCCTCTTTCCCACTTGCGCCGGTGGGCGAGACGGGAGGTGTGCCTGCGCGCCTGCGCGAGCCTGCGCGAGCCCGCGGTGCACGAAACTTGCAAAGTCCAGGCGGACACACCCCGTCGGCGCGGCGCAGGTGCGCTGGCTGACTGCGCCTGGTCTACGAAACTAGGGCCCTGTATGTCTGTGCATATGGCTATGTGTGTGCGTGAGTGTGTATGTCTCTGTGTATCTCTGTGTGTATATTTGTGGGGGTGGGAGGCTTGGGTTTCATGGTGTTCTTTGTTGTTCATATCTTTTTTCGTTTTTGTTTTGTTCGCTTTTATCAGCATTATCATCATCTGATACAAGTGACATCATGCTACAACAGCTTTGCCATCTTTAATGTATATTCATAATGATGGATTAAGGTTAACAATTTGGACATCGGGTCAGATTAACATATTGATTATATTATTATATTAATAATTATTATTATTATAAAGTTTCATGGAGACACTAAAGCTGCAGGTTTACTGTTTTGTCAATTGGTTTGTGATACATTTTTTGAAGAACATAATACACAGTCAAATTCAAAGGCGGTCTTAAGGTGATGCCATTGATATTGTTAACATGGTTACACCTACCCAAATTGACAAATTGTGTCAATCAAATGTTCACAATACTATGTACCCACAGAAAACCTGGGAGCAGTAATACACCAACATTACAGTTCCTGATGGTTTCTGGGCTGTAGGCAAAACATCAAAAAGCTTCCATGTGTGGCTGTGTGATAACACTTGCACTTGAAGGTGACATGGTATGCACACAACGCAGAAAACAGAAAGAAAAGGGATTCAATATGGGCTCACAGCTAATTTCTACCCTCGGGACCCCAGTAATCCAGACATGTTTGGCAGAGAGCAGGGCAGTCCCTGGACAGGTCTATCATAACAACAAAAATCTACTAACACACTCACATTCACGCCTACAGGGCAATTTACAATATTAATTTCAGGAAAATGGAGCCCCCTGAGGAAACTCACAAAGACAAGGGGAGAACGTACCTGCCAGACCCTTTTGCTATTGCTGGTGAACTAATCTGCTATCTCTGCCATCACAAAGCTGATGCAAAACGATACAGTCCGAAGGAAACAAGTTGTGAACGTAACACTGACATATATTATCTTGTAACTCCTTATGACGAACCTGCTAGAAAATGGATTGTTTATTTGCACAGTAAAGAGCTGGACAGCTAAATAATGAGCTGGAACTCAACAACCTCCATAAAATAAATATATTATAGCTGCTTTAACCTTAAGCTGTACAGGTCATTGTCAGTTGCTAATGCTAACAATCAGGTTAACTGTAGTCATTTTTAGTTGGTTACAAAAATGCTTCATACTTGCAAAACTGATCAAGAACCTCCAAATCTTTTTTGACATTTTAAAAAAAAGGTCAAGCATTGTGTTTCCTCCTGGTGGAGTTGTGTGTCTGTCTCTTTCACTTAGAAGCTGTCTGAAAGAATTGTTTCATTTTTCCACATTTCCATTCCAAGTATGGCATTGTATCCTACTCCCCGATTGATAAATGGCCTGCTTTATGCACATAACTTTCAACCACTGCGTATATGTGAATCGGTGCATTTGGCTCCTGTATAATGTCATTTTCAAAATGGGTCTACAGGGGATGCTTAAATTACAGGTCAATACAGCAAGACATATTGTCACTAATGGAGTGCATGATTTGTAGGGGACTATTTGTTTACTTGTGCCTTGCTTATATTTATATAAGGGGGAAAAAATCTGTGTTGACATAATCTGATGAACAACCACTTTAGGAACGTCAGTCACTGGTGAGATATCTTTGGCAAAGAAAACCCTCTAACTTTCCAACTTACTTCCAAAAAATTATGAATCACACTGTCAAGCAAGCCTTTTCTGCTGCTGCAAGCATTCACAATTATAAATTCAAACCACTGATTGCTGAAAGGTTTGAGTCTTGTTATTTTTCACACGGATAGGTCTGCTAACCTTATTCATTAGTGCTATTAGGAAGATTAATTTTATCTATAGTAAATCACGTTTTATTATCGCTGCTGATGTTGTCATCAATTATGCTAAAGTCCACAGTACAGACGCCAGAGTGGCTTTGTCACTCACCTGCATCTGACTTCTTTTCCACTGATGTAAGCCACTTTGAGACTATACAGCTCTAATTATAAGCTGTGAGAGCTTCACAGCCAGCTATAGATGCAGTGATGTGTTGATGTTCGCTGTTCAATTTGAGAACTGATTTGCACGTGGCTGAATTCGCCTGTATGTCAGAGAGATCCCTGTTGTGAAAATGATGCCAACCATGCTTCGTTGAGTGGTGTCTTTTATGACATGCAAAGGCAAGTATGTAGTATTTAGTAATGTTAATGAAAACAGTAATTGTCATACACATCCAGAAGGTGCTCAATGTTACACCGAAACAGGATTGCCTGCAATCCAAGTGCCTCATGTCAATAGTTCAAGGCACACATCAGCCACTGAGGCACGAATGACTGATGACTCGTTCATTAACCTTGATTGTTAGAACTGAGTGACCACTCAACAGATCAATCTTTAGAATCTTTAAATGTCAACACAAATGTCAAATGCTATTACAATCAAATAACAATTTTATAAATATTTAATTAATGCCATGACCCGCTAAATAAGTAGCCTAGTAGTCATTACCAACACTAGGTTATCTTATGCAACACCGCACTTTTAGACGACCAAAGAAAAAGGTGTTCGATTATATGAATCTCTTTCTCCTTATAGCAGCATTCAGAAATGTTCCTTTAAAATGGAATCTAAATCACAGGCTGTGAATGTGACCATTTCCTGCACAAATTCCACGGTGCTCTGACCTTTTCCTTAACGACTCAGAAATGTTTGGTAATTACTGTTGCTGACTTGGTGAATGAAATACATATAATTCCATCATGCTGTTAGTAGTGCCACCGGCTCGATCCCTGAAGTCTGCAATCCATCATGCTGACATGATCTGGCATGTGCTTGTTTCATGTAGCTGACAGCTCAGTGGCCGTTCATGTAAAAGCAGAAGCCCTTTCCATCGCTCTTGAAAAGGTCACAGACTGAAAAGCCTATTAGACACCGAAAGGTATTGTGAATTCTGATGTTAGGTAATTTGCCTTAGTGAAGACCTTAAGTCAAGGTATACGGGCTCCTGATGTTTGTCACGGTAGAGCAAATTTCTATCATAGCTGCCAATGACACAAGACTTTCAATTACCCAAACCTTTGGTGACTTGCTAGACCTGGGCGTTAAGTTCTTCGTTGAAATTTCTATATAGCCGATCATGGCCCCAAACCATGTCCAGGGCATTGCAAACACTTAAAGGTGCAATGGTTTGCTCCATGGATTATGGTCTTTGAATTTGCAAACATTTAATTCAATTGTCTTCATCTTTTCCCTGCAATGTGCTGCAACATTATCTGCTGAAGCAGCTTCTAAAGAACATTCAATCCATTAGTAAGACACAAGAAAAAACTTGACTGTTTGACCATTATAAATCCACAGCAGAGTTGCCTAATGCCACAATCATGACATCAGATTTACTAGAAATGAACAACTTCACCTTGTGGAAAAAGTGGGGAATTCATTTTTTTCCTTGGCGTTGACAAGGTCTGGGGCTAAGCACAGATGGTCTGGGGCTGAGGTCAGGGTGTGTGTAGGCAGAGACGGGGTGGTCCCTGCTGTTCTGCCTGGCAGCTCTGCTGCCTACATTTCATTTAATTGTACTGCACTGTGTGAATTCTGCAGACATTACCGTTTGAATGCAATGTTAAATGAAATGTAATGTTTAGACAATTGCTCTGGACAAAATAGATTTCTGCAGTTATGAATCCAAACTGTCTGCTTATCTGCTGACAAACCGGCAGATACATGAATCATGACTGACCCTCTGCACCACAGAACTGACATTCACCAGCTGTTTAGTATACGAAATCTGCAGGATGTCTAGTTTTAGGAGATGCCGCGATCTTTCCACCTCACAGACACTTATGCTTTAAGTCCTTTTTATTCTACTTTTTAACACATTTTACATTGTACATTGTCCTTGAGTTTGTGAAATAAACTTTAAAACTCTATTTAAATGAATTTAACAATTGTAAAACTCAAACTATAATGCGTTTTCCTTACCTGATGCGAGGGTCAGATCTTAAGGCCCGCTGACAAAATGTTTTGATTTGTCATATTTAATGATTTAAATACGAAACAGAATAGTTATCTTTTTTAAAAAAAATGTTAATGTTATATACACAATGTTGTATGAATAATGCTATTATTACTGATCTTATTGCTAACATTGTGAATATATAGACATTATAGACAAGCAGTGAAAACAATTAAATGCAATATTTAAATGGCAATTTAGGCAATTTCCTGCTGAAACCGATGAATACATTGATCATTGGTTATGTATTATAACAGAAAAATGTATGAATTGACACATATTGAATGGATACGGGCAGTTCATATTAGTCACGTGCTAAGAACTATTACTTAGTTCTGATCTTCATGCAGTAGCTGTTGTAACTGGTGTCTTACACCGTGGCTTGCTGTTCGGTCACCAATCAGAAAGGGCTGCTACTCTGGTACCAAACACTCACACGCAAACACATCCCCAACATTCCTTTCTGATCATGTTCAGATCTCCAGTGGCCTTGGCTGTGTAGTTAGTTTTTATTTCTTATAGATTCTTTAAATTACAAATGTTCATGAATATGATATATCTTCTAAATACACCACAGCCTACCTGAGCGGTGAATGAATGAGGAGTCAGCAGGCACCGCAACCACAAGACGTCCTTGAGCATGCAGCTGTAACAGGTCACCCCAAATATTATGCAGTTTGCAGATAAGAACGGAACAACAGAGGAGGTGCACGGTCACCCACTCACTCACTCATGGCAATAAAACAGACCTGAAGCAGTTCTTCCAGCAGGCCATCACTCTGAAAAGTTAAAATTGATCATACACTGTCAATGTCCGGGCACCAACATATAAACTTCCGTCTTTAGATCACAATTTTACCCTTTAAAGTAGACCTTTTTAAATATGTACATATTATATGTCACTGTTAATATAAATCCTACCCAGTATCATACAGTCCATATCCATTCTGTAAGCATTTCTTTATCATTTCCATTGTTTACAACTTACGCAACAGTTGACTTATACAGAAGTTCAATTTTTATTTTATTACTGGTCAATGGTGTATCTCAGCATGCCACGCTATCATAAATATATCCAGTGGGCTCAAAGATGAGCACGCTCCAACACTGGAGAGGGGTAAAAGAACAGAGAGTGAATGTCGCCCTCACTCATGAATCCCCATGCTTTTTAATACACAGCACAAGACAGGAGCAAACACATCCCAGCACTTCACCTTTGTCAGCATTTTCTTTTGTTCTTAATGCGTTCAGCCAGTCTCTTTCTAAAAGAAAAAAAAAACGTTCTAGATTGAGGTTGGATTTTGCTTCATCGTAGCTCACACACTGACAGGGCTTTTGCATGTGTATCCTCTGGAGGCAGATCTCTAGCTGGGAGGTGTTTTACAGGCTTTACAACAGTACAGCTCTACTCTCCCGAGACTCTCAAATAGACACAAATCACTTTGACATGTCTTTCTTATTCCGATACAGGATATAGACATTCCAGGGGAAAAATGGCCAATACTTCATAGCATCCAGGATAATAAACATCATTATGCTGTCAGTCAAAAAAAAAAGGAATAAATGCACAGATTATACTGTGACAGATAATTCTTATTTGGTTATAATTGCAGTAATTTGACAGTACTTGAACATGAAATACAGCATTTGTACAGTTTTAGGCTCTCTTGGGTCCACATTAGTTCAGTTTTTGTGTAACAGAGACTCCCGATTCAAATAATATAAATCTAGTGCAAAATATTTGATCACACCAATGCAGGCAGAACAGTTAGATGGAAATCCTTGTCATGGTTTGAACCAACATTAGAGGGATTAATGGAAAGAAACGAAGCTCTGAGCAGGGCAAAATACACCGTTGAGTGCTCTTTATGTGATAAAGGGTTGCAGAGTCATTGGTGTTTTTATGTTACCACTCTCTTCCATCCTGACTGGAGTTTTAACTTAGGTGTACCACTGGGCTGTCAACTCAACCTTGCAGAAACAATTACATTTTCAAATAATTCAAGCCCACTTGTACTGTAGGCAGAGAAAAAAATAATCTTGTGTGTTTTCTTTCAATCTCTTCATCTAGTTCGGTCTGTATGTGGGCTTCAGTCTGCCGTCTAGCTGCCGGCATATAAAACCAGCCTTTGATTTGTAACACATCTGGGATGCTTCAGATGAAGTCATGTCATCACAAAAATCATGAATGACAAAAGGCTTTATAAGGTTGCATTGCACACTATAACTGGATTACTGTGACCCCCCCCACTCAGTCTCAACCTTTTCTTTGCATTTTACCTGCAGAGGAACTGACACAGTATATTGAGCATCTGTTGTTGAAAGGAACACAGGACTTCCATCCAGGAGAACACAGTCCATGTCCTGTGTTAATCCAAAACTATTAATTGAGTTGGTATGGATGGTTATTTATATACTCAAGTTAAATTGTTATATTAGTTGATCACAAACCATTTTTTTTCTAACCTTAACCGAGTAGATGTTTTGCCTTAATCAAACCAAACACTAACCACATGGCATTGCGCGTTTAAGCGTGATACAAGGATGATAAGAAACCTCAAATTTTACTATATACTACACTATTATACTGTGTAGCTATAGTTCATTTTGACTCAATTGTTACATAAAGGGGGATGAGAGGCGTAACAAAATAGTATAACCCCAGGTGGAAAAAGAAGGACGGGGAAGCAAACAAATCGCTAAATATGGAAGTTATTTATAAACAGAAAATAATCAAACGATTCAAACATAAGGCGAGCTTCAGAGGGAAACAAAGCTGATATAGCTGCAACACAACCAATAGACAGGGTTAAATTTGAGGACAAACTAGAAACCAAAATAGCCACCAACCACCCTCCTATCAACAAAGGAGTAAATATTGTATTGCACCACTGCACATCTAACACAAGTTCTCGCTCTCTGACATTCACCCAGCACCACGCTGTACTCTGGCACACTCCTGCCTTCTCCTCAGTCTGCAGCTCTTCTCCAGGCTTTGAATGCTCCCTTAACTTGGGGAGTGGACTCAGGTGTGCGTGCCACACAGGTAGGGAGGATGGGGGAGGGAACCTGGAGACTGAGAGGAGAGAAGAGCACCACATACAGCACTAGGGCTGTAACATATTCACGTACCGTCCTGCTGCCCCAAATATCCCATAGAGCACCAAATGTGGATTAATCCTCCACTGAAAATAATGCCTCACAAGTACACTATTTTTTTCTGTTCAACACTTTAACTCTGTTCCTTATGTTCCTTATTTTTTAAATGTTTGGGCTGAGTGCCACGGACAACGTGGAGAGGAAAAGAAGGGGATTATTAAGAGATGTAATAACGCATTGTTAGTTTTGGCCTTGTTATGGGTCATTTGGTGGCCAAACTAAAAATCCGGAATAGCACCACCATCCCTTTATTCATTTGCTTTGGATAGCCCTTTTAAAATACTCTGAAAATTAAATGAATGTTTCTCTGTCATATTCAAACAAATTATTTGTGCACATCTACTGAATTCAGTGATTGTGGAAAGTAAGCAGGGAGGTTAACCAGCTCAGATACTGAGGCCGTATTCATGTGTGGCTCCTTCGAATCGAGAAGTTCAGCTATGCAAATAAGCTACCATACAGGAATTGTATAGTTCAGTCAGGACCACTTTGTCAAAAAAGAATCTTTATTTACTTGCACAAGTTTCATTTGGCGGTATGGTACTGTTCTGGGACTCCCTGCTCTTCCACGCGCTTGCGTGGAAAGCCTGAGGCAGGAAGAGCACCTTCCTGCCCTTCATGAGCCATCATGAACGGCATAAGCAGGGAGCGTAGCAGCAAAGAAAAACCCCAGACAGAGCAGACCAACCAACAAGAACAGTGGTAAGGTACATAACAGATGACGGGAGGAGCTGGGGTGGAGGTGGGTTGAAAACGCCGGCAGAGGAAGCAGCGAGGGAGGTCAGGCTAGAGCAGTTTAAATAGCGCGCTTTGAATGCAATTTCCCAATAGGAAGCGAGCACGGGGAGTCAGCTGAGCCGTTAGCTGATCTCCTCGGTTTTGACAGCTACGCTGTTGCTGCTGATTTAGGCTTGACGTCGTGGCCTGCCAGAACTAACGCTACGCTTGATTTATTGCATTTTTTTTAATTTAAAGGAAAGACAACAAGCTTTAATTAGCATCCTCCTTTTAATAATTGGCAAGGAAACCCGAATGTTTATTTCTCCCTACCGAGGTTCAAAGTTTAAAAAAGACTCTGAGAAATGTTTTATACAAACACCGCAATGCTCCTTCTCTGGTCTGTTGTTTGAAATTTTCCCTGAATGCAGCAGGTACCTGATCTGTAAAAGCAGCTTGACTAATTGACTTTGATGACTTTATTCTGCTTGATCCATCACAACCACCCCAGTTTCTAATTATTCAAACATGACCCATTCTGTAAGTCTGTGCAGAGCTGATGTGAACTCAGTAGTGGAACAAGGGAGACGTCCTAAGTAGTAACCCTGGCAAGTATAAACCTCATCACTAACAAATATGTTTCAACAATGAAAATATCATTCTTATTGTAATGCAGCTGTTGACATTCTCTGCCTCTGCTCCCCGATAGACTTGACTTACCATCTAACTACTGTCCACAATTTGCATAATGTATGAGCTTGATTTTGAGGGACTTGTTTCTTGTGAGAAGCCAAAATGTTATTGCCTTCAGATCGCTTTCATCAGCCGTGAAGTAGATGACCTTGATGAAGTATGATGCTTCATCAACTAGAAAAGCAAAACGAATTACTTTTCTTCAATTTAGGCCCTTTCCAGGTTTTTTTTTTTTTTTTTCATTATAAGATGCACAACAATACAGCAAATAAGCTCAGGCACGCTGTCAGAGCTTTTCATTTTCTTGTCATCTCCGATCCCATGCAGGGAGCTCAGGAGGAACCGCGGCAATAATTGACTTTTTTGGTCATTGAGACGAGGACGCCGATGAATTTATGTTGCTCAGCGAGTTGACAAACATGTTTCCCATGTGCCTGAGTTGCTTTAACCTATTAATTGTGATATGAGAAATTAGAGTGTAATACAACGGTGACGGCAATGCCTCACAATTTAAATTTGGCTGCAGTGCGGGCAGAGAGTTTTGTAGTGGACTGGTACAGTTTTCATCCAGGTGGTGGTGAAATGTAAAGTACATTTACACAACTTCTGTTTGAGAGGGAAATGTGGTTCTTTTTTACTGCAACATTGTACCGCTGCAGGCAACTTGCTATTTACTTTACAGATTAACATCAAAACACTCAACCCCTGTCGACTCTGAAAAATGTCTAGCTCGATATTCAGGCTTCATTTCAGGTATAATGGATTTCAATGACAACCCAGTTGCACAATGTATCAACATGTCCATAGACACTTTTCAAACCCTCCCTCTCTGCCTGTCTGTACACTCCAAGCACTCCAAAACAGCTTTTATTTGACGGAAACATGGTTTTGCTGTTTCTTTGTCAAACAACTGGTTCCAAACACCCAGCAAGGAGCAATTCTACATTATGAATACTGTAACTTTCTGTAACTAAAGCAGTATTAATTGATTGTTTTTGGTAATATGAGGACAGTAGAAGAAAAAAAATAAACAAATTATGACCTTGAATTCTTGGCAAGCAGTTTTTTTCTTCTTTACAAATCCAGCAGGCACAGCACAGCATGATAATTCATTTTGTGCCGTGTTTCTGGTCACCTGGTGTACAGGAAGTCCAATAATCACTCTCGCTTACCTCTGGCATCCTCTACACCAACTCCTGAGGGAAATGTCTGGCTCCAAAAATGCGGAAAGATGCAGGCCATAAAACTAAAACAATAAGTTGAAAGACAAAACAATTATCTGGCAAACTGAAAAGCAACAGATAATTAGGTATTAATCTGCAGTTGTAGTATGCAACACATGGAGGAAACTGTGTTTTCCTCCCTTTTTTATTGTTGGCTTTCTACCTTCTTCCTTTGTCAGCATAGTGTATATTCTTACAAATGTGCGATGCTTCTCGATTCCCAGCCTTGACAAATTTGTGTTTGTGGGCTTAAAAGTTTGTTGTCAAGCTTCTAATATATAGCAGCAAAACAACTCTGCCAATGTTTTGTTTGCTGAACAAAAAATGATAATACTTTAATGTAATTAGGGAGAATGTTTTGCCTTCAAAAACAAGGAAATAGCACTTCACTGATTCCGTAGATGTCAACACAATTCAGACAAGTAAAAGAGGTATAATGTCCTTTTTCTTACTTTACTCCTTTTTATCAAGACACCTCCTCATCTGTTTTTTTCTAAATAATCGTCCTCTTAATTTATTCCCAGTCTGAAATGAGAAATTGACTTATTGTTGGCAAACACTTTCAAAAAAGCAATTGGTTTTTCTTTCTTCTTTGAGCTTGCTCTCCTTCTTCCTACTCAGTGTTAAACACATAAAACATCTGCTCTAAAGCAGCAGATAAAACACATTGGTGTTAGAAGTGCTCTCCTTTGCCCCAGTTAAACATAATAGATAATATTAATTCAGCTCATAAATAAAATATATAATCAGATGGGGATTCAAATAGATTCTGTTAATAATGTAAGAACAAGAACAGCGAATTAGAAATAAAAATAAATGCTGGCTGTTGGAAAATGATTCCCCGAATAGAGGTTCATAAAGGAATGGAAAATAACATGTTTCAGAACAGTACATTCGCTACAGTAATTAGACCCTGCAGGACCAATTCTGAGGTTACTGAGGGAGCGTCTTCATCTTGTCATGTGTTAAATTCTGATGAATAGTAAACAGAGTTCACAGTCGAACGGTAAGTGTGATTTAACATGTACACGTTGTCTATTTGTCCTCTGTTTCTCTTCATACCTCTGCTTTATTCTTAGAGGACTATGATTTAAAGGAAAGGTACTTTTATTCAAGTTTGAAAGGTAAGTACAATTCTTTCATTGTGCTGCTTGTGGTTTATGTATCTCCTCCACCACATTCTTTGGAAGTTAAAGTAGCATAAGATGCTACTGCAGTCGCAGCCTCAGCCTCAATATCCACTGCATTTCTTCGGATGTGTTCTCTACTTTAAATACTTTAAAATGTATACTCGCTTTGTAACTAAGAACAGCTGCCTGGTGCTGTTTGTGAGAGCGGTGACACTGAACCAAAAGTTGCACACCACAATAATGAGCTGCTAGACACTAAAAGTAGCATATTTCCCTCGACACTATCTATAGAACCTAGAGGAACTGCTGAGTCAGTCGATAATTCTCTGTGGGTTCATCAGAATGCAACATCTTTCACGTAACATGTAGCAATTTAATCCATTGCTATTATAAAAAACATTGATTTGTGGCAGTTTAAATGCAGGACTGTAGCATCTTAGTTGACCATGTTATTTTGAGTTGAGTAAAAAAAGTTTCCACACCTGAAAACTTACCCTTTTTTTTATCTCTGAATATTTACAAAATCTCATCAGCAGATGCTGACAGTAAACACACGTTGGAGAAGAATCTAATAAAATGAACCATGTGAAAAATAGAGCTTATTCCTCCCAAAGTGTCGAAAAAATAGATTGGAACACAACAAGACCAGATGAGAGTGAGGATCTGAGCAGAATATATCTGCAAAATGAATTTAAGGGATAAATACACTCCATTGTATGTTTATATTCCTGAGGCAGAAGAAACCGGAGCATTGTTCTGAACTGTGGCTCGGCATGAATGTGTTAAGAAAAAGCGAGCATGTTTTATTCATACAGCGCACCACATTTTCCTCAATGTAATAGGGGAAAAGTACATACTGTAGACAAAATGACCCTCAAGCCTGATGATGATGCCAGTAATGTCAATTTACTGGCAAAAGCCTCTTCTTTTTGAGAGGCAAGATGTTGATTCTTGTTAATTAAATTTGTCTAAATAAATGTTTTCCTCAGTTTACCTCAGCCAAAAGCATCATCCTGGAAAGGCTCACCAATTTACCAGCCGTATCCTGTCTATGCTGCTATTTATGCCTAATGCATTACAAGAAACAAAAACTTTATTATGTTCACTGGTGATTACCCAACCTGCAACACCATCATTAATGATCACAACAATGGAGATTTACACAAGCATTGTTGGTTATGGTTTTATTTCGTTTAGGTAACTGAAATGACTTGGTTATGGAAAAAGTCTGTGGTGATGGTAAAAAAGTAAATGTTGATCAGACATGTATAAGTAGGGCAAATTCAGATGCTCCGTTCTTCATCCCAGCCTTCTCCCAGAAGGTACGTCCAGAATTATGGGGTACATAGAGATTGTAATTGCATATAAAGTAAATGGGAAAGCTGCCAGTGGGAGCAAACAGATGCAAATTTGCTCTCTGCAGCATGGTATGAGGTAAAAATGTCTCTGTGCAATTTGAAAGAAAGTTTTAACTTGAAAAAATTTGCATTGCAATGTCCTTGAGAAAAGGAAGGAAGGAGGCTGGAGGGAAAGAAAGAAAGAAAGAAAGAAAGAAAGAAAGAAAGAAAGAAAGAAAGAAAGAAAGAAAGAAAGAAAGAAAGAAAAGGTGTATTGTATATATATATATATATATATATATATATATATATATATATATATATATATATATATATTGAAACTAGCATTTGAGACCATAAACTAAATGTTAACTGAATCAAGGTAGAAGAGTAATTTTCTCCTACAATCTGACTTATTTTTGCAACTAGGAGACGCCCCCTGATGGCCAGTAGCAAGAATGCAAGTTTAAAGGTACTCCCTCACCTCCTGTTACAGTTTTTTACGATTGTTTACACACTAAAATAAAAATGTCCACACAATTTGCGAAATTCTACTCCAAGGAGCAAAACACCTCCACAGATTTGCACAACATTACACACAATGTCTGCTTCACCCTTTTTGCAAAACATTACACACAGGGATTTGTAAAACGCTACACACATTTTCACACCTTAGACACAGATAAGGATTGTGAGGTTACTTCCTTGTCATTACAAAACCCCAGATTGCCAATGACCACACTAATGAACAAATTGGATAATCACATCCACCAAGTGTGGAAGCACACATGTGCTTGTTTGAAAATGCAGCACTCAGGTGTGCTATAAAAGGCAGCCGGTGAGTTCACCTGTCTTCAACAAAAATGGAAGGAGCTAGAAGAAGAAGAAGAGTGACAATGAGAGGGGGAGCTCAAAGAGGAGATGAAGGCGGTAGACGAAGAGTAGAAGGAGGTAGAGGAGGAGGCCCAGGTAGAGGAAGAGGAGAAGAAGGAGATAGAGGAAGAGGTAGATAAAATAAATACTTGAAATATTCAGTCTGCAGCATCAGTGTTGTGCAGTGCTTGGTAAGTTTATAGTAGGCCTATTTGTGTACATTCTCCCTATATCTCAAACTAATCATGAAGAATGTTGTGGGTTTTCACTATTTTTTTGACATCTAAATTATCCCTTACATCCCTGGCCAAAAATCTAGCACATGCTATTTCCTAAAATTATTTTTTTTACAAATGTGTTTTTTATTTATCACAGCAGTGTGAAACTGGCTGCAATAGTGTCTGATCATTGAGGACTGTGTTGGTTAAATGAAAACTAATAGCATTTTCACAAATATGTGTATATGTTTTGACTGAAGTGTGTATGTTTTGACTGAAGTGTGTCATTTTGCAAACAATCTAGGAATTATGCAAATTGAGTTTGGTGTTTGGATAATTGTGATTATATTTTGAAAAAAAGAACCCGGTTTTCAAAATTGCATGTAAACAATTGAAAAAAAACTGGAAGATCTTTCCTTTACCTCAACCAGGCACTTAAGAGTTAGTGAAATATAGTCGTGAAATGTTAACCTAATCTTTTAATTGACAGTAACATTTTCACATTGGATGACAGATATTATCAATATGAATGTCTGCTCATTTTGATAAATACTATTCTGGATCAGCAATCGTTTCCTCTAAAACTAATACATATTGCAATATTGTTGTAAATGTTTGTACTTTCTTGTAGACAGGGTAGGAATCCCAAAAGAAACATATGATAATTATTCTAAGACAAGAGCAGACAATGTCAGGAAATGTTTAGTTTTTTTTGTACTTGAACTCTCCTCCCTCTCTGTCTAGTTCCTCTATAATGCTGGCAGCTGTAGTGTGGAGTGTCGATGAAAAATATAAAATTGTTGGAGGCCATTACTTTCAAGTCATTAGTTAAGGTGGGTGGACTGCAGTCTCATGAAATAATCTGTGCTGCTCTTCAAGTCATTCTCCTTGCCGTGGAATGGGTCACTGCAGCACGGCTGTGAGTGATTGTCTCGCTCTGTGCTTTAATATGAATTAGTACAAGAGGCAGAACTTGCACTGGAGCAGCAGGAAGAAGTGGGAAAAGCAGTGAAATGGGTTACTTAGAGGGAACAATGGAATACCACATTTCATTTAGTGAAAGGGAAAAAAATCATTTAAGTGCCGACTCTTAATTTAAACTAAAAGGTGATCCAACCTGGTTCGCATTCATAGCAAAACATGATTATTTGCACTTTACAACTCAATGCGGACAAGATGGAGCTTCTGGTTATTGCTCCAGAAATGGTTGCCCTGATGGATATGCAAATTATTGTATACTAATTATTAGTAAACTGAGATCTGTAGTATCAACTGCTGCACTAGAGATGCCCATACCATTATTTCCTCTCTCGTCGACTACTGTTTTTCGTCACTTAACTCATCTGCTCTCAATAGTTTACAGGTGATCCAGAATGCTGCTCTCTAGGTCAAATAGACGGTCCCCCCCATACACAAGTCTCTTCACTGTCTCCCTGTTGCATTTAGGATCCACTTCAACAATCACACTCTCACTTAGAGAGCACTGCATGACACCCACATATGTGGCTCATCTACTTCACCCTTATTCATCTGCACTCTCAGGTCAAACATGTCACATTTCTGTCTGTCCCAGGAAACTGCCTCAAGACCCGAGATGATCGAGCGTTGGAGACCACTGCACCTAAACTATGGAATGCTCTGCCTCCACCCCTGATTCTGTAAAAAATCAGCATAAGACATACCTCTTTAAACAGACATGTTTTTTTTATTTTTATTTTACTATACATTTACATTTAGGGCATTTAGCAAACACATTTTTCCAAAGCGACTTACAATAAGTACATTTTTAAAAAGAAAGAAACCACGACATATCACTTTCGATAAAGTTAGAGCGAGTGTTAGGTCCTCATCTGAGTAAAGTAGTAGCTGTTCAGGAAGGATATCTAAGTAAAGTACAACAGTGCTATGATCAAAGTGCTACAATTAAGAACATAGAAGAATGGGGGGGAGTCTTGAGTCTTGAGTCTTTTGCGGAAGACGGCAAGTGACTCTACTGTCCTGACATCGGTCGGGAGTTCGTTCCACTATGCCTTGTGAAGCACTTTGTGAGTTATGTATGAAAATCTAGATATAAATACATTTTACTTACTTATAATCTTAACAAAGTAAAATATTAATCACAAGTGACATTGATCCAGTTATTAGATAAAACACATTGTAATATATTTAAATATTTAATATTGCCTGAATAAATTAAATAAATAAATACATAAATAAATAATACACACACACACACACACCAAAAATGATATTTATTTCTCATTGCAAAAGACAATATTGTATGTGTGTGCGTGTGGTCAAGTTAGCAAGGTGGAACATTAACTAGAACATTTCTATTTTGTCAGACTTTAATGGCTGAGCTTAACTCAAAACAGTAGAACAAGTGATTTTTCTCAAACCAGCATGGCCAGAAGCGAGCAGTTGTTGGAATGGTGGAGCATCTGTTCTGTTTAACCCCCTCCATCCAGTGAGGTGGAGCACATGTATGATATTGTGTCCATTTTCACTCTTGCATCACTGATAATGATGTTCAAGGACTAAGAGTGCTTTTGCAACCCAAATCATATTACATTTAATTAAATCTAAAAAAAGGTCTGTGTTTCTATGTGGTGCTTTCATTTTAAGACATGAGATATGGATGCCGTGCAGCAAAACAGCGATTGGCTCTGTGAGTTTGTACTTAGATGCTAAAACTAGCTAACATGCTCACAATGGAAGAGCTAGAAAGCTGATGCTAACAGAGGTATAATGGTGACTACCGATTCAGCATACATACATTGTACATGAACCATGTGCCTGAATAAAAATGTTTGCCAATCAAGAAGATATTACGATTTTTCAGTAGATGAGAGCAATTTTGACTGCCTGGTGGTGAAAGTCGAAAGTCAGTGTGTTCATGTTTAAATGACCCAGCATCCCATTTAACTGCTGTTAACACATTTCACTAAAGCCAAAAATGGCAGCCTAATGGTGGAGAAAACAATGTCAGCAGAAATCATCTTCTTGGGACCAATAATCATTTTGTACAAAATGTAACTTTCAGTAATTGCTGAAACATTTCCTGTACCAGAGTGGACCAATATCATCTCCAAGAGCCATATAGATCCTACTGCTTGTTTGGCTGAAACAATTCAAATTCAATTCTCTTTTGTAATTCAACCCAATGATAAATTGTGATATCCTTTCACAATTTGATTTGCTGTTAGGACTGCCATCCACATTCATGGATGCATGTAGAAAACTTGATCCAGCCAGTGAATTCAGGGCTGGCAGGGAGTTATACACTGCAGAGGTAATGAGGGAAGTGGGAACAGGTGAGCAGGTGGGCGGGGCAGTCAGGTGATGGTGAATGGCAGGAGCAGGGGTTACTGCAGGTCAGGGGGAGTGGCTGGATGGGAGATTGCAATTCGAATAATTATATGACATCAATCACCAACGTTACTGCCGAGATTTGTCCATATATATCTATCTATATATATATATATATATATATATATATGTGTGTGTGTGTGTAACAGTGTTCCAGGATCTCGACAATTACTATTGCTACTCTTTTGCTATTGAATCCTTTGAATGAGGTGAAACCGTTTCAGCTTGTAGTTCAGAGGTCTGATTACCATACAATGAGTTGCACGCGAACCCTATTAACCCTTCTCTGCATGTTGTCCTTGGTGTGTGTCGGTGTGTGTGCCGCCGCGGATCCTCAGCAGAACTGAGCGGTTAATGTTAACTGACGGTGACCCTGAAAGGGTAGATAATAGAATTGTTTCTTTTTGATTGCACGCCACTTGTCAGTGTTAAGGATCCTGAGGTCACATGATTGGGTGTTTGTATAAAATTACGAGTCCTGAGCGTCAATTAAGCCATCAAACATTGACGGCTACAGCACACTTAAAGAGAGGCAAGGCAATATGGCACTTTTTATACACAGGGTAATAAAAAAATGCCATAGATGAGATGGTAATGCTACAAAAAAAGAATACATGTCATGAAATTAACTCAAACAAATTAGTAAAAGAAGATTTTTTTGTAAATTTGTACAATTTGGTACAGATCTGTGCAGCATTCTAACTAGAAGCAATATCACTGTATTTGGATTTAATTTAGCTATGCTGGCTGACCCTTCTTTTTGTGTCCTTAGTTATAAATAATAAAGTAGCTATATTTCAAAATCTATTATCTGGCAGACTTTAAGCTACTGGAGAGATATTAGAATTTAAGTTGTGTTCTTGATCTCCTCAAGGGGAGGTCAGACGACAGTGCCAACCAAAAAAAAATGTCCCAAAAGTCGAGGGTGCTCGGACGCAATTATTTGTAGTGCCATCCTGTGCAGCATGTCGTTTTGAAAAACAACCAATTCTGTGTTAAAGAAGCCTTCTAAAATAACTTAATGATATGCTCCACTGTGGACATCAAGGTGGCTTCTATTCCTCATTTAGGATGGGGTCTTCTGGTCCCCTCTTATAGTGTAATTCCTGCGTGGATGTTCAGACAAGTTTGTGGCCAAATTGCTGGTCTCAACTTCATAATGTTTTAGTGTTTTAATGCAATGAAGCATCAACACTTCAACGGCAAGTTGCCAACAATGTAGCCGGCCATGCTTGACTGTTTTGTTGCTCGTAGTCACGTAGGGTGAATGTGGCATTACTTTCTACCTCGCTTCATAAATGGGCATTATCCGTCCTATTGGACATAAATCGTGAATTCTGAATGGTTTACATATATGGATGTAGGTAATAAGAATACAACAAAAGAACCGTATTTGGTCAGACTTCATGTAGTCTGTCCTGTCTCAGCAAAGTCATGGGTGGCAGAACTCTGATCACCTAATCTAACATAACAATCGAAACATAAAAGCTGCTTCGACTTTGTCACGTTTTGAGTAGAAGTGATCTGCAGTTATCGGAAAGCTTTTTTTTGTGAGAAGCCTGCCCAAACTTGAATCTATCCCGACACGCCGTTAATTGTTTGGACAATCTTACATACTTGTATTGCTGTCTCTTGTAGTGTTTTACAGTGTGTTCCATAAAGTTTGAAGAGTTCTCTACAAATTAAGACAAATCATAAATATTCAATGTCATCTTTTCAGAACCAATGCTAAACAAAAACACTTGAAATCACCACAGCAGTGTATAAATGCTCCCTCCTTAAAGGCTTCATTTAAAGAGTCATAAATTCAGCATGTAGTCAGTCGTGGCGGCAGCCAGCAGATCATGCTGTGCGTTGTGGTACAGGGATGAAGGCAGCACAGTGACAGCTTGTCATTGTTTTTTTTTTTTTTATCATTTCCCTTCCTAATTGTGGTTTGCTGATATGTAGACTAGGCATCTCTTGGCTGGCCTTGCTTTTGTTTTTCAAGTGGGTGCAGCAATTCCACGGATGTAGAACTATCAATCAATTGACGTCTGTGAAAAGCTGTTCAAAGTCTCTTAATGGGGAAAAAGAAAGAAGTCATTGGGAAGAAGCACAATGGTTAAGAACTCCTTGAAAAAGTGTTTTCACTTAAAGCAGCTGCGCTGTCTGCAGACAGGAGGCACTTGTGCTGTTTACATATGCGGCCTGTGTGAACAGCACAAGTGCCTCCTGTCTGCAGACAGGAGGCACTTGTGCTGTTTACATATGCGGCCTGTGTGGTAGTGTGGTAATTCAAACAGGATTTTATTCTTATTAAAAAGGAACAAAAGAGCAAAACAGAAGGAAAAAAACACTATGCAGAAACAACAAGTTTCTGCATAGTGTTTTCATCATCAAAGATCATCACCTTTTAAGAAACTGTCATCATTCTGATAGTTAGTGAGGCATAGTTAGAGGCTCTTTGAATATGCTAGAGAGGGAGCGATGCACCACGACAGATGCCTGCCTTTTTCCCATCAGGCAGTGTTTTTTAAATTGTTTACAATGAAAAGTGCTAAAGGTTGATTCGAGGGGTGTTCATGTGGTTATGAATTCACGCTTCAATGAGGTTTATATTAACCCTATTACTGCATGTGATGCACAAACACAAGTGGGATCGAGCTCTAGGCTTGATTTTCCGTCATCTCTCATCTCCGATCCCCGAAGCCCGCTCCTGAGCACCTTTTGTGTTTCTCCTCGAGGCTTTTACAGTCGCAGCCACAACACAGGCATAAGGATAAATATAATAATCTATGTATTAATAATAAAATAAAGCTTTTAAGGTGTTTTTTAATGAAAAATAAAAAAGACTGATTGAAATATTGAAATATGGCACGTATACTTGGAAGTGGCTGATCTTTTTTTTTTTTTCTTTTCTAAGACAGTATGGAGGTGAAGGGGGGAATATTCTTCAAACACCGTTGCTGAATGTGTCAGTATTTGAGAGTCAGCACGGCGGCACTCGCTCGGAGGGGGAAATAATTGGCTGCACTGTGCAAAAGGCATACATGTCAGTCTTCTTCTGCGCCGTTATGGATGTGATAATGCCTACGAGTTGTGCATCTTTTCAACATTTGCTCTGTTAAGGCATGCATTTATATACAATAAATATTCCTTAATGAGGGTGCACAATCACAGAGTTCATTTTCTACTTCCTTATTTTCCACTATGCAATTCAACAGCTTGTCCTTTTTTTCAAACAGTGCCTGTCCTTGTTTATGTGTGCCAGCTAATGGCTGCTGAATGTGTTTGCCCGGCTGCCCATTAACGTTTCTAATATATTCATTATCTGCGACTTCAGAAGGACAATGGAGGAAAGAGCTGCTGAGATGAGAAAATGACAGGTTGCAGTATTTGGATCCCAGTTGGTGAATTGCCCTGCAAAGTTTCCCCTCACTCGTTTCTCCTCTGAAGTCGCTTCACGCCTCCACGGTGGTTCTCACTGTAGGGGAGAAAAGAAGGAGAATGGCTGATACCATTTTTAATAAAAGCAGCACAGGATGTGTCTGATGTGTGAGAGTGAATGTGTACAATTTGTATAAGCTTCTGGCTCTTGTTTTTGCTTTAATAGAGACAGATAAATGCCTTTTTAGAGCACGGAGTTTGGGAAAAAAATGACTTTCCTTTTTCTTATTACTGCAACTTGAAATATGAATTTTATCAGCCCTTTTCTTCTACCTGTCGTTGGATACCGTCTTTAATATCCACCTACACATTAATAATACAAATTACAATAACCAGGGGTATTGAAGCGTAAATGAAGATATGCCCCCCGAAGGCTTCACTAAGTGCAGAATTTATTATTTTTCAAAATAGTTCTCATCGCTCCTCGGTGACACTTCCTCACCTGAAAGTGCCCAGTGGCTCTCCACGGCTTGTCAGATTGTCACATATGAAAAGTACCCACAGCACTGGTAGGACAGGAAGACACTAATAAGGTGACAAAACACAGAGGCAAGCATTTTTTCTAGTGGGAGAATGCTGCCACCATGATTCCATATGGAAAAGAAAATTAATGTGCCGTGCAACTCCTGAATCTTATCTGTCCCCTCAGTATTTTTCAATATTTATTGCCACCAAAATGGTTGGATTTCTCCAGGCTTTTTAGAATGAAACAGAAGGTGCGATGTGCTCTCTGTTTGGGACTAATGCATAATGATCCAGAAAAATGCTGGCACAGTAACATTCCTCTTTTCACGACCAATGGCTTTTTGCATTGGCTTATTTCAGGGAAGTGATGGAGAATTAGGATGCTCGGCTATGCGGGGAAAATACGCAAATGCTCATAAAGAATAAACAAACTTGAACAGCATTTAGATTGATATGGTTGAATGAAATGTCAACATATAAAGAAACGTGTGAAAGTATAGCTTTAATGTCTAAATCCTCCCCGCCAGTGTTTAAGCTGAAGTTATAAATGGAAATGTGTAATTAATGCATCCCGATGATGTCAATTAGGAAGCCCTCGGGAGACATAGTTGTTGTGAAACATGTTCATCAGAACATAAATGATGGATAGAAGTTGCAGATCCCCTTTTTCTGTCTATCATGAACCGCTCCGTTGTGCTAATGAACCTGTTTTCTCTCTCTCGGCTCCGCATCCGCATGAGAATCATTTCAGGAACTGCACCCACTCATCAGGGACTCCAACCCCGCTGCTGTCTGTTTGATCCACAGCAGTAACCAGCTTAGCATAGAAATCATAAATGCTGCCCATAAATGTATGATTCAGAGGAACTCCATCCCAAAAGGTGTAATATGCGAGGGAGGCTTAAGGGAAAACATCTCTAAAGGCTATCCCAAACACCTGCACACCCTACTGCACCATCCATTAGTTACAAGCTAGTCTCACATGGCCTATTCTCAATTGGACTAGATCATTAGTTTTGCTTGAGTCCCTATCACTACATAGACTTAACTGTTATCTCACTAGGGACTCCCATCTACGGCCCTGTGCATCGCTTCTCTCCCCATGTGTCGCCTCTGTTTTTCACATTCCATCTCCCTATGATCCCCCATCATCCTTTTCTCTGCTGCCACAGCCTTTCTCTTCATCTTCGCTCTTTTTCCCATCCTGATCACTTTTGTTTTCTTGTCTTGCCATCCTCATTTCTCCACTAACTTTCAACTCTTCAACTCTCTCCTTCTGCTCCTCTCTCCCTGCGTTCACTCTCCATTTGTTCTCTCTATCGTCTCTGCCTCCCTTGTTTCGCCCCCCCCCCTCTCTCCTCCATGCTCCTTTTTCCCCCCATCCACTATTTTCTCCTCTCCTCTCTGCCTTGCTAAACAGAGCTCCACATTATCCCCCTCCTGTTTCTATCAGGGTAGCTAGCCTGTCAGCCCCAAGCCTTAGTTAATCACTCAAGCAGCCAGGCAGTCGGGCAGCTCGCCGCTAGCTCCCTGGACACTAATAGCAAGACAAGCAGAGAGCGATAGCAGGGAGGGGGGGCGGAGTGGACTCATTAGGAAACAGGTATTTAAGGAAATGGTCCATTTCAAATCAAAAGATAATTTGTCTCCTGCTCAAGTAAAGGCTTTTTTTTGTAAGACAGGCTGGAGTTACGTTTATTAGGTCAGCTACAACTGTGAAGTAGTTGGGTTGTGCTGCCGGCATTGCTGGGCTGTTGACATTATCAATTTGAGGCTTGATAAATACTTCCTGTGTTCGGACGGCATATTTTATCCCCAAAAGAGTGGTTGAGTTTGCTACCCGAAGGCGTTTTTTATGCTGACTCCATGTTGCTGCCACGGCGATGGGGCGAGACTCGATAAAGTTGAAATATGGCCACTATTTTCACAATGGCATTACTTCAAACAAACAAAAAGATCGCTTTCCGGCCTCTAAAGTGATCAATACATTTCAACAAATACCCCATTGCCCATTTTGTGTTTGCATGGCATTTTCGCATTCAGTTTGCATTCATCGCTAATAGCCAAACAAACCTAAAGCAAATCTTTATCCAATAAGGCGCAGTCCTCGCATCAACTTCTCGTCTTACTTTTTATGAATCAATTCTTTATGTCCAAGGAGTGAACACTAACACCTGGACTGGGTTTAGTTGAAAGGTTTTTAGTGAGGCCATTTTTTATGCCTCACCCTTGGAGGGATGAAATGACACGACTACCTCTTATAAATGAAGAGTTGAATTCATAGGTCACAAAATGCAGCATACATGGATGTGTATGTATACATTCAGCCATTCACACACCCACATTCATACACCGGTAGTGGAGGCTGCCATGCAAGGTGCCGCCTACTCATCAGGGTCTAATCTGGTACTCATTCACACATATCATCATACCGATGGCACAGCAGGGCAATTTGTGCTAACTTGCCCAAGGACTTGCCCCTGGCTCCTTTCGTTGATCGTCCAAACAGACCTCCAGATCACGAGCAGCTCTGTCAATCAGCTGATGCTGCACCCGTGAGCCGCCTCCACACACCTGTCTCTCTCCTGCAGCCAGATGCTGCACCACGCCCACCTCCACAATGACTTACTGAGTTCTCCAATTTAGGTACAGTTATTCTTATATGGATTTCATATCTAATAACTATATTATCTTAAAATCAAACAGAACAATTGGGTTAGTAACTCAGTTGTAAAAGTAATTAGTTACTCAGCAATGATGTTATTTTTTATGTTCTATAACGCTATTACGTTCTATAGCATATTTAACATCAAATATGTTACTGATTGAAGAATAAAAACACTACATACAGTATTTTAGAACATTTGGTATTTATTTGAACTCAATAGATTGCTGCCTGCCATATGATATGCATAGAAATAAATATATATAAAAAATAAATATTGAAAATAAAATTCAAGTGCAAATTTAAGGCACACAAATGTAAACTTTGGTAAAAAGAAACAAAGGAAAATCTGGCCATTAGTGCAAATCTCTGTAACTGTATATTAGGGCCTACTGCACAATAAACAGAACACTATCCTACTCTTAAATATTCCCTAAAGTAACAATATTAAATATTGAAAATAAAATAATATTCACGCACTTTGCTTCAAGCATGTGTTGATGTGAGGTGCTTCATAAGATTTGAGTTGCTTTGAGTACACCTGGAGTCAAAAAACAGCGAGAATGGCAAGTAGTACCTAGATAGCTTTGGAAGCTCTTGTTCAATCTTGAGACGGGAACTTGCGCGAGACTTGCATTGTTTTGACTCCCGGCTGCTGTTTAGCTGTAAGCAGTCGTTGCTATGTTGTAACATTGTCATACATATGGACATAACAGCTTCATGGATTTATTACGACTGCACCGCTCGATCGTTTCTTTATGGATACAAAAACTACGAGGAAAACGTTTTTGTTTCTGCGGTGAGTGGGATGGACGAGCGTGCACCCGGCACGTTACTAGCTGTAAGCAGTCATTGCTATGTTGTAACATAGTTATACATATGGACATAACAGCTTCCTGGATTTATTACGGACAGGACGACTGCACTGCTCGATCGTTTCTTTATGGATTACAAAATCCAAACTACGAGGAAAACGTTTTCGTTTCTGCGGTGACTGGAGCGACAAGCGCACGCTCGGCTATCTACTGCTAATGTCTACGGCGTGATTTGAGGTGAGTAACTCCATGCAAAAACACACATATTTATGTCGTTTCGCCACACTATTTGAGCTAAACGAGCGCTGTCGTGTCTCGTACGGACATGGGGGTCAAAAATGACCGGATTTCTCCTTTAAGTTCAATGAGCGAGAAGTAGTGCCGGTACTTCCAGTTCGAGAATGCTACCTTTTCCCTGAACCATTTCCCTGGCTCGTCATTGTTGCTGTCTTGTTGTGTCTGGTAGTCAGAGCGTGTGAGACAGCGTGAGCAGGGCATGATCCGCCCACCCAGCCAATCATCATGGCATTTGCAATGGCGTCATCATCCCCACCCCTGCTCTCTCCAGGCAGCTGATGTGTGGCACTGGCCAAAGCCTGACACCTTATGCTTCATTCAAGCAAATTGTAGTAACGCGCAACTTTACATTCTCAGTAACGGCAACGGTGTTGCAACGATGGGAAAAGTAATTAATTAGATTACTCGTTACTGAAAAAAATAAAACCATTAGTAAAGCCGTTATACTCTTGCCGTTATTACCAACACTGATCATTTACTAAATGAACATCATGCTGTATAGAAGAAGTCCTGAAACTTGCGATTGAGATTATAAACCCATGTTTATGGAGTGATAAAAACATATATTTGAGTAAAAACCTAATATTGCAACAAAATTAAATGATTATTTTGAACCTAGCTTCATACAATGCTGAGAATTCTGGAAATGTATCCAAATTAGCACCTATTAAATCAGATATTTTCCATTTTTAAATATTTCATTTCAGAAAACTTATCCCAAAAAGTTATTAACTGGGGAAGTTTCATGGTGATATCTATTAGTTAAACATTTTACACCTATTGTGTCTCCACTTAAATAAACAGTGAGCATTTACGTGGGATCTAACAGCAGAAATGGTACTATTAAGAAGTATGTTTTCTTTAGTGTATCTACTATTTTCGTAACCTTAGAATAGGCTGCAATCTGCAACCTCATCACTTGTTGCTGCCAAATCCTGCACACTTAAAGGGTAAATATAGGTGCTAACATACTTCATAAAAGCACAAACTATTCTCGAAAATGAAAGAACTGAGTTTTTTTTTTTTTTAATTGGTCACTGTTATACGCTTAGATGTGCAGCATCACACTGCACAGGTGTTCCGTTATTGTGTCCACCTCATGCATTCTAAAAATGTGTCCATTGTCAATTAACAGAATGAGTAAGACTTTCTGTACATTTAAAAAAAAGAGGAGGTGGACCTGTCACCATGTTGACATCCCTGCTATTAGAGGAACATTCTCAGGTGCAGTGGCTGGCAGTCTCCAGTGTTTACCGAGGAGCATCATTAGCCTGGTGTCTCACAGCCTTAAAATGTCAAATATCCACAGTAATGAACTGTGAGAGCGCACACTATTCCCAAACTTCCCTGCTGTAGCGCCCACATTAATCCAAATGCTCAAACTCTGCAACTCAAGTCCCTCCACTCATTAACAGTGGCAGATATCAAGATAGGAATAATGAGAAAGTGCCCGCAAGTCAGGCCATATATTAAAGAAAGAGAGAGAGAGAGAGAGAGAGAGAGAGAGAGAGAGAGAGAGAGAGAGAGAGAGAGAGAAACACATTCTGTCATAAATGGGAAAATACCCTGGAGAAATGGCCCCGGCTTGGATGACAAACAGCATGCATTCATTTTGTTTAGGACGGTGACAGCTTCCTCTTCTGGTGCCAGAAACATAATCATAAGAATGTACGACTCCTGTTGTCAACAAAATGTAAAACAAAGACCGCTTTAATACAGAGCAAATCTTTGTAAAGAATGTCCGTGACATTCAGTTGTAGAAGCTCCAGCTGTTTTACAAAAAAAAAGAATGAAAAAATGCACACAATTGCATTTATTAGTACGTCCTTGTACAATATCTGAATGCAGGAGTATTGAATATAGATAACGTTGTTTGAACAATTTATTTGTTTACATATTTTGAGCCTAAAGCTGAAGGACCTTTTTACCTATAAACATGTCTCAATATAAGTGACATGGAAGGGTTAGTTTGGATCAAAATAGTGGGAGTTTTGAAGGGGTCCTTGCGAGCTTTAAGCTACTCAGTCAAGCCATTACAAAACATTATGTTTGAAAAGATATGTCAATATTAACATAATGACGATGAGCAATTGCAGATTGTAGGAATGTCAAATGTGCTTTATTTTATCTTGTAAACTGAAAGGAATGTGATAATTTCTGTTTCAAAAACTGAAATTCCAATAAACCCTGTTAATTGACAACGGTGTTTTCAGTTGAATTAAAGCGAGTCAATCCTCTACTGACGACGCAGGCCATTTTGGGAAGATGAATCATATGGAAGTAAGTAATAAATGTATATCTTACACTTTAATGATTTTTTTGTGCTACTCGGAGTATAATATATATTGCAGCTAAAACCTTTATATCATGAATAATCATCTCACAAGTTGTCAGAAAGTCTCATTGGCTGCACTGACAGATTCTTTTTACATATCCATCCATCCATCCATCCATCAAGGGGTGAGATTATATCAATATGAAATCTTGCCAAATAATTACTGACTAAATATTATTTTCCATTTCAGAGCATCAACATATATTGCAACTTATTACATTGTGCCTCTGTCAAGATAATGTGCCATGCTGCTCATCCTTTTAGAAATATAGAAGCCAAATGACCAGATTCCATCTGTGATTTGAATATTTATCACAAGCCCACCTTGAGAAACACATTTAAACAGTCTATATCACCTTTTAGAGGACTTTCAAGTCTTAGTAGGGAAGTTTCCCCCGCGTCAATATAGCAGATTTACATGTTATTCTTCCCTCTGGCTATGACGTGACATTCAGCATAATATAGGCCTTCTTTAACCATTTCAGTTTTAGAAAATCAAATAAATAAATTTAAAATGCCAGAGGGACATAGAAAGTTACGACAAGTGTTTTTTTAATCGTTTTGATGAAGTTTTAGCATTTTATGAATCACTCCTGTTCACATGCACCTTTCCTAGAGCCTTTGAAAGTGCTAAATTAAACCACTGCATATATAAAGACAACGTGGAATGTTCTGTATTTGGAGTTGACAGAACACGATTTTTGAAGAAAATGTTTTTTTTAAAGTCAATGCGGACCTGTACAGTCTGAACGCTGTCTAAGAGCTGTCGCTATTGGTAACATCCCTGTGCACATGTTCAATTGTGAAAAGAATGTGGTGTTCTGCAAGGGCCTCCCTTATGTCCACACTGGTGACATTTAACAGCCATGTGACCATATTTCTGCTCTCAATTTAAACCAGCATTTCTTCAACTGGCGTAGGCTGAGCCAGATGGGCCCACAGCTTAGGCTACGTTCACACCGCAGGTCTTAATGCACAATTCCGATTTATGGCTCAAATCAGATTTTTTGTTTGGCTGTTCACATTACCTCTTTAAATGCGGCCTGGATAATGTGGTACTGAATCGGATACGTATCGGATATTTTTGAATGCGACCGCAGTCTGAACAGCCAGGTCGCATTTAATGCGACTTTGACGTCATTCTGACCCGCGCTGCACTGTTTTGTAAATGAATGACAAATAAAGTTGATTGAAAAGCGGGCGGGAGCCAAAACAAACATGGAGGACAGCAGCGAAGCAAATTTGCCGGCTGCCGCCACACACTGTTTTTAGCATGAAGCCATACAGTCCCACGTTACCGGTTGCCGTTGCCATGTTCGCTTCCGTAAACACCGCTGTGGCGTGATGTCATCAATGATCAACTGCGCATGCGGGTCACTTCAGGAGCGTGAGCTGTTCACACAGCAATCCGTAGACAGGCCGCATTTAAAGAGGTAATGTGAACAGCCAAACAAAAAATCGGATTTGAGCCATGAATCGGAATTGTGCATTAAGACCTGCGGTGTGAACGTAGCCTTAGAGACCTAGGTCTATCCTCAAAGAAACTTGAATTGCAATATGTAGCGTTCTATGTCATATAGGCTTCACCCGCTAAGAGCTGTAGCTATTGGGTTTAGGGTGAAGCTGATGTAGTTTATGCCCCGATGTGATTGCATGAGCTACAAGCCAACAACATAGACTGATTCAGAAAAAGTGTAAATGACACGTAAGGCAGGGAGGCACCGACGGTTAACAACATGTCTGCCTGTGTGAAGAAAAAAAATTAGATAAGTGATGTTACACTCTTCGTACAGTGCTGCCGCTGCAGAAGAGTGAGATGTTGATCAAAAAAGTTGGGCCGGAGAAAATAATTGGATAGCCTGCCTTTCTGTCAATGCTTACTTCCTGATTGTACTCTGCTGATGTCACAGGGTGACAGGTTGAGAGTTTGTGGGTGTGTCTGCCTGCGTACCTGCAGCACTAATTACCTGATGCTTTGCACGTGTGTAATTGAGCAGGGCTGGGGGGAGGGCTGTGGGTGCTTCACCCGTTTTCATGCAGGAGCAGCAAGCGGGGAGCAGGGCCAGCGTGGAGCAGCTTAGCTGACACGGACAAGGGACACGGGCAGGAACGCCAGGAAGGATCGAGTGCAACCTGACGGTCGTCACGGCTGGAGACGAGTGAGTCTATCTGAGAGCACTTAACACGGCTGTGGAGCGACAGGAATCGCCGCTGCACAGAGGGAGGAACACCATCGCCACGCCAGGCCGACCAAGAGGACGCACAGTGCGAGAGAGGGAAGCCGTGGGAGACAGTGGAAGGGTGGGGACGCGTTCCACCCTTCCTCCAGCTAAGTACCCTTTCTATCCCTCTCTTAGCCAAGGAATTCTACATCAGTAACTGCACGAACAGGCTCAATAGTTTGGATGGGGATTATTTTGAGTTGCAGTGAAACTGATTTCTTTAACCTTTGGACTTTATTTGTTTTAACCTTCCCTGTGTTGGCTTTTGTTTATTTGATTATAGTACTAGTTATTCTTTCCCCACCAAGACTATTTGATGTCCTGTAAGCCTAACCAGCTGAAGACTGATGGACTAAACACACTGACGGTTACCTTGTGTTCTCCTTTCTCTTTCCAAAGTGACTGAGTGCCAGTGATATTGTGGCCTGCTGCCCAGGAGCTCAGCACGTCCCTCATCCAGGAGTAAAACACACTGTGGACTCTTAACGGACTCTTAAAAGTATCTCTTATTATTTTATTGATTGTTGTAATAAAATATATATTTTTAGAAGAAACTCCCCTCTGGTCTCTGTTGGTTGTGGTGGTCGCTCTCCTCAGAAAACATTGTGGTCTTGCACCCTGTCTCGGTCACTCCACTCGGTGACACTGATCTCGAACATTCGTTTGGCTTTGAACAGAGGTCTGAACGAAGGGGGTGGGATTTTTTTGGTTCAGTGATGCATTCAAAGTCAATGTCTCTGTATTTTTTCCAAATTACCTTTTCTGCCTTTAAGGTGTGAGAGTTTGGCTAAAAGTTACTGCGCATCCATCCCCTCTAAAAAGGCATACCCTCCATGGCAGGATGAAATTGCTGCAGCATTGGATTTGACTGTAGATGGGGCCAAATCCTTATGCTGAAGGAAGCTATAGGGGACATGACTTGGGATCAGAGCCTCTCAACCCACTAGCACTGCAAAACACACCATCTACACACATAACATGCTGCAATAAAAGGGGCTCTAGAGTCCTGGATAGTGCACACCCTGCAAGGGCCTCACCTTTCGATGAGGCAAACGGATCAACCATTGCCTTGTGGGACTCACCTTCCACTCATTTGGGGACAGACCTCTGTGCAAAATTAAGTCTGCTCTTGAAACTAGCCTTGACATCCACATATTCATGGTTAGCTGGTTGTGCCACGCTGTGTCTGTCTAACATAAGGTCCTACTGGGATTACACCATCAACGTGCCCCAATTGGTGGGAGGTGTGGATGATTCCTTTTGGTCAGTAATGCACAGTTTAGAAGGGGATTTGTCACTTGGGATAATGTGACGAAGTGACTGGGCTGTACCCACAGCATTGTGACTTGTGTCTGGCAGGTTCCCCCAAAGATGTTGATGTGTAGATTGGTGATAAATGAATCTTCGGAGTCAGACAGGTGGAATGAGAACGATCTTTATTTAAACAGATATCAAGCCTGCGTCCCAAACCCATGCAGCCGCAGCCGGTTCTTCCTAGAGCCTCTGCACCTGTTCCACCTGGGAAGTCCTTTCTTGCTCTGGAATCTAAGGAAATCCAACTCTCCCTACCACATATCTCTTTTAAAGCCCTATACTTCCTGATCGGCCTTCTTCTTGCTCATCCTGTCACCTTAGTAAATGTATCCTTGTCCTCTCCAATGAAAGAGAGAGGTTGCCAGGCACTCCATCCTAAAGCTATATTTTGTACTTTCGGCAGCAAAATTATACTAAGTTACTTGCTTATATGGCTTTACTTCCTATAACTGGTGTGTAACGCACACACAAAGAGAGACATCACTAATTTATGTCTCAGGGCCTCATCAGAGAGCTAAGCTTAATTTACAGCTAGGCCTCTTCTCATCTTCCTCCTAAACCGAAACATTCCTTACACCTTCACTCATGCAACATCTGGGTATAGTCAAATCCCAACTAGAATGTGTTGTTGTTCAACTGACCGTTGAACTGACCAGATACTTCGAGAGGAAAATAGCAATTGTGTTTAGGTTGCTTAGGTTGAATGAGACACGCGTTCCCCAGTCGCTGCCACTGATGCTGTTGTTTGTGGGGCAGCTGGGCGGCCGGGTTGGGAGGGAGGTCTTTCAGCTATCTGGGCTGCCGGTGAGTATATCTCGGCCGGGCAGGAGGAGGCACTGGAGCCGGAGCATGTGAGTATGCAGCTGCAGGATGCATCTTCTTAGAGCAAGTGAGCATCTCGCCTCGTAGGGAGGTACCAGCACTCTTAGTTTCCTGGGGTTTGAAAAAACTGCCTTCGTGAAGAGCCGGAGTTCTGGAAAGTGAGGCCACAGCGGAGAACGTCTGGCTGGCGTATGGTAGATGTCTCTGTCTAAGAGGCCGCTATCACAATGCCTCTCAGATTGCCTCTCAGGGGCAGAGTTCTTTAGGTTCAGGTCTAACTTAACCGGTCCACAATTCTATGTGGCCGTGGAGGAGCACTCCACTGATAAAATACACTTTCCAAGGATTAATTATTTTCAGTCCTATGTTAATTGAAATCACAACATCAATTTGCATAATTACGTGGAGATTACCCATATATTTAATAACTTACTTATTATCTCTCTGTGTAAGCTCAAATGTTTACAGTTCTATCAAGGATTTGATTGCATGCATCTCTGACTGTCTGTTTTCCTTTCTAACATTATTCGCACTAAACACAGAGTTACATTTTAAAACCCTTTGGTGTTATCGTTGACTCTGTCCTACATTTTTAATGTCACATTACGAACTGGACTTAAGTGTCCTTTTATCCTTTAAGGATTGTTGCCAGAGTGAGACCGTTTCAGCCGGACAGAGAAAAAATTAATACATGCCGTTATTTGCAGCAGACTGAAATACTGCAACGCCCTTCTCTCTCTAAAAAAAACCCCAACGCTCGTACAAAGCACAGCAGGCAGACGGCAGACAGAGAGCCCACGCTACTCTATTCTCGAAATCTTTATATTGGTCACCTGTCTGTCACATAATTCATTTTAAAATTGCTTTATTGGTTTTTGAATATCCTATACCTTTCTACCTATCTGTCAGACATGGTAAACTTTCAATTAATCTGTTATCTTTTTTATCACTGCTTTCTGCTGAAATGTTTAACCTTGTCTTATCATTGTGTTTTGATTCAATTATATTTAATTGTCCTTTTTTAATCTTTATATAATGTTCTGATTATGTTATTTTATGTTAAGCACTCCGTGTTGAATTGTATGCATAATATGTGCAGTATAAACAGAATGTATTATTATATTGTCATTATTACTTGAATCTTTTCTGAGAATGGAGATTACATTTCAGGAAATTGATGCGATTTTAAAAACCAAATCAATATCTCCTGACGACAATATCTCATCGGTGTACGGTAAATCAGCTGTCTCGCCCCCTACACGACATCTGGCAGCGTGTCGAGGCATCTTGCCAGCAGCCACTGAGGATGCGGTTCTTATCCCCCCCCCCCCCTTTATTGACCAACACCAGTGGTCGTCTATAACGCCATCCAGAGGTGTCACCTAAAAAGCCCTCTATCCAGGGGACTTGGTAAAAACTGTCATACCTCATACAAACAAGGCGATAAGAAGACTGGAGTGTGTACAAACAAAGTATCTGTGCGTTTCTGTTTATGCGGTCCAACTGATATTGAATGCCAGCAGCTACTTATACACCTCCATTTTTCCATCCAATCAGTTTATCTTCCTCACACTGACAACTTGTTCCTTTTATCTCCTCGACACTCAATCTCCTGTGTCTCATGTGGCAGGGGCAAAACGACCTGCACTAATTTACATCCAGAACAGCACTCAATCAGCTGGCTTGTTTTGATCACCATGCTAGATTTTTGTTGTGATTTGCAGAGGAAATGCAGGCCTAAAAATGCCTTCTAGCAACAGTGAAACATGGCAGATGTTTGGCTTTGGATGCAGTTTAGAATTGCTAATACTCTAATATTAACTGATGCCCTCATTTGTTGCCCTGACACTTGTGTGTGCGCATACGAGCTCTTGTGTGATTTAACCGGGAGCAATGAACAGATTTTTGGAAAGTGACAGTGCCTGTGATCTCTCTTGCTCCAAGATAGCTCCAGCCCATGGACAGATGCCCCATAATGCAATTGTGAAACAGGCAGCCCTCATCACATTACTCACTCCATTAGACGCAGTCGCACTGGGCACATGGAAATTTCAAGATGTTATTGACAAAGATACAAGTGTTTAGTAACAATAAATGGCGGAGATGGTGAGGGAGAGAGTGCAGAGAAAGCAAGGAAGCAGGAAATAGGAAATACAGTAATCCTCTGTAGGAGTTAAGGGAGAGGGGCAATTATTGATTAGGGCTAGCTGGGAATGGAAATTGCTTCTGCTGTATTTTCATCTTCTGGTTTGTGCAAAAAGTGGAGGATTTTCATATTATCATGTAGATTTGTTTTAAATTCCTGAACATCCGATATCTGAACCTGATTACCCACAGTGAGAATATATTTATTTACCTATTTTTATATTTGGAAAAACCACTTGCAGAATGCATCGCCAAACAAGGCCGCCCAATTATTTTCTATTTCTATTTACTACTTTCCCAACATTTTTGATTGGATGGGAATTATTTTATGTGAGAGCATTTCATGTATTCATTGCTATCAGTATGTTACAAGGATTTCAATTAATGTAACAGAAAAATGTTTCTGAATAGAATCACCTTCTCGACCTTTAATGTAGAAAGTAGACCTTTAACATTGACTTGTTAAAGTGGATTGTTGCTGTTAATAATACAATATCTTGAAGAAGAAAGTTGCTTGAATTTCTGATTTAATATCCCAAAGAAGATGTAATAGAAAGGTAATATTGAGGCTTTCTTGGATTTTACATTTGAAAGGTAATTATTTTGTGCACGGCAATAGACAAATGACATGAAAATGTTACACTCCAGACAAAATAGGAAAAAAAATCATTTTCATCCTCCTGACTACATCCACTGTTTTTGGATACAATACTAATCCTTATTAGCAATCAGTGAAAAGCTGCATTCAATACTCACTGATCAAAAACTGATACAATCTGAAGGCTTAAAGTCCAGATGCGATGCCTTCAACACACTCTAAAAGACTCAACTTTTCTCATTAAATGCCACCACAGACACGTTAGCCTCTCAGAGCCAACCTGTAGTGGGGCATCAGCTCTGATTGCTCCCTGGCCTGGAGTGGAGCTACAGACCCACACAGGGCGGCAGTGGGCAGGTGCAGGAAAAAGGCTCTGGTAATTGGCTGGCTGGTGTGGCCGGGCCTCCGGTGGGGCTGGGCTGTAACTCCTGAGGAAGACACACAAAATGAGCTACTGCATCAAAAATTGAGGTTGGCAACCTCCATGCACATCTGGGCGATTTTTCAAATGAGCATTTCTTGGCCCCAGAGGAAACTACGGCGCTCCTGCTATCATAAGCAATTGGAACAGAAAATGGACACAAAATCCTTTTTTTTTTTTTTTTTGCTGGCATGCATAAGTAGGTTGGGTAAGAGGGCAAGCTGTGATGTTCAAAGTGTGGCTGATAGGAGTGCAGGAACAAAAAGAGACGTGCTTTTTTTCTAAGGAAATGAGGTTAGTGTATTTTTGTTACTGTAGCTTTTTTTCTTTTAAGCCTTGCATTTCCTTTTCCTGTTGTTTAAAGAATGAGAAGAGATCAGAGAAACGGGCTTTGAGTCCGAATAAAACTGCAAGGGCTCTGATGTGTCCTGCTCCTGCTGACAGAGCTTTGAAGGCCCAGAGCAGAAATAGCTCAATTTTCACATCACAGGTTCTAAACCTCTTTAAAAAGTTTGATACATGTTACTGTAGACAAGTGTGCTATCAGCTTTCTTTACACCAAAGCAGCTATAACATACATGTCATAATTTTTTTTCAGTTGCATATCATATTTAGATATACATATAGTAATATAATGTGATATATTTAACTTACCAGATATGACAAATTTAACAGAGTTTAAGGTGGGCTTTATTCAAATTGATAAGAGATGTTATTTGACTTTTCAAAAGTGGCAGTGATAGTGAGCATGGACTCTCTGGTGAACAACACTTTCACCCAGCTCACCCACTCACATTCCATTAGCACTACAGTTACTAGCTACTGGGAGGAATTTACGTGTCTATATCTCATTTGACTATACAAACTGTATGTTTCTATCAGGCAAATGCAAGTCACTGCACATTATTTGCTCACCTTAAATGTTGGTCTCCCCCAACTGAAGGAAATATCTAACCAGCTCACTAGATTCTACAAGCATTGTTAGTTTTTGAGTTGACTGAGATTAATATTGCAGTTAAAACAGTGAAGTGTTGAACCGAAACACAAAAACAATTAGCTGGAAGTTATTTTTCCGGAGCAATGGACCTTCAGAACAATCACCCGCCTGTTTTCGGGATAACAGACTGGCCTACAAATGGTCTTTCACTCCAATGGGACATTTTTCACACTATTGGGGTTTCAAAATAATGGGCCATCAAAACAATGGGCAGTCCCCAGTGCTCAAAGTTTTCCAATCTTTCAACTTCATTATCCCACATTTGATTCACTTCGGGGCTATAGTGAAACCTGATGATTTGAGGAAAATGTGCTTGCCTCAGATCCAGTTTATACGTCACGCTTGAAAAGAACTTTGCAGTTGATAGAGACAAATTTGCATTTGGCCGACCAAATCACTATTTTTATAGACCCCTTTCGCAATTACATATTCTCCGTGTTAATGTTACTTTCAGCTGGAATTAGTTCTTTATGTGCTCCGATGCTTGTAGTCCATTAATTTAGTTTTATTGCCACTAAATTAGATTCACTTACCCCTCTGGCAAGGAAGCATAATGCACATAAAAATAACTTACATCCCTAAACATTTGTTCTCTAAAGATTCAGCTCAAGTACACTGTAGGTAGGCCACATGAATGTCAATAACCTTCAAAAACTCCTTCATATTTCAGGCGTTTATTGTGATATGAACTGAATTGCTCCCTCGCATTCTCATTTGAGCTTTTTGGAAAAGTCACAGGCTGCTTCTGCCCGGGTAGGACACCATCTCATTGCCTACTTTAACTTATCGAGGGAATGTTTTCTCTGAGGATCTGGCATTGAGACGATGATAATATCATCACCTTCACCCACCACATTCCGTGCAGACAGTGCATCCTTTAACATTATGTTTTAGTGCCACTATTAAGGCATTATGAGTTTGCATGAGTGTTTTCCCTCCTCACCAGGGCAGAGACTCTCTGGGTCACTTTGGGAATTGTGTCTGATTGCAGCTTGTGTGGTGAACTATGAAGTACATTTTCTGAGAGCAGTACAGATTGCTCTGTGGGGAGCCGCAGCTAGGACTACGCTGAAGAGCAACAACACGATATTGAATAATAAAAAAACAAAGCAGCTGATTGCGGAAATATTTGGACTCAAATTGCGGAACATCTGTCTCTTAAAGAGATAAATGGTGCTACTTCAGAGTTATTAAGCACACCATTAAAACAAAAATAGACAGATTTTCTTGCATGACAAAGTACAAACTACTAAAACAAAAAGATGGTTAGATTCTCTAAATTGTTGAAATTGGAAACTAATTATGTTAATCATATTAAGAGTAAATTCTTTAAGTTAAATAAAGATTTTATTTTATTTCTGCATGTTACATTTTAATGCTGAAAATGTATTTATCACATTGTTTGTTTTATACTCAGCTCTAATCTATAGATCTAATGTTATAATGTAGCATATGAACAATTACATAATACATTTATATTTCAGAATGCCATGAAGCTTTTGTTTCATTGGTTCCGCCTTGTCTTTAATACTGGTATGTGCTAGTGTATTTTTGTACACATTTTTATATGTTTATCATTTTGGGTGAACACAGAATCGTCTTATCTGACTCATTATTTCTTCGGCAAATGAAAGAACCTGGTAAGTGGAGCATTTTCAGGATGTGGACAGAGAAACAAGATGGAATGAATTCCTTGTTTTTTTACTTTGAGAATAGATACATATAAACAGAGCACAATGACATGAATATTTATACACTATAAAATGTACCATTTCTCAACAAACCAATCTAGCATTCAGCTCACCGTGTTCTGCTCAAGACATTGGATCAACTAAAATGTATTTGAGTGATGATTTGTATCAGTAGCGCTAGTGTGTTGATTGACACTGACAAATTCTGAAGACCAAAATCTTTGAACATGATGCATCCTTTTACCGCAGTCTAAAACACTTGAACCTTTCCCAGTAAATTCCACAGCTCCCTGTCTGGAGTGGAGCTGCATATGGGAATTTACCACAAGGGAATTTCACATGATCTTGGGATTAGTTTTACATTGAAGACACATTTGGAATGGCATCATGTGTCTGTGATGTATTTGAACTCATTCAAGCATGGATATATTATTGCTTAATGAGCATGCCTCGGCTGTGTCATGGTTATGGCATAAAGAGAAAATAACCACTTGAATGCACAAAACATATTTCAAACTTTCATCCTTGGTAACGACAGAGAATTTTTAACTAATGAAAAAGCTATCCCCATATTAAAGCTACAGTAATCAGCATTTCCATTGAATGACATTTCTGTTAATTTCAATTAAAGAGCATGACTGTTGAGGTGGAGCTAAAAAGGTTCTGATTTCAAGGCCAAGATCTGACTCCCCTAAGTGCACATCATTTAGACATGTCCCAAATAATCACAGAGCTGCAACCAGTGAGCTCCTGTCTGTGTGTCTGATGAGCAGTATGAGAGGTATGAGGAGTCAAAAAAAATATTACCTTTTGAAATTCCTTGTGGTACAAAACACATTTGTCTTGCTAAAGAATCACTCTAAAGACACTCTAATGAGCATCCCTTTGCTTTGGTTACCACCTGTGCTGAGCTTAATGTCCCATTAACACTATAAAAATACCTAAATGTCCCATTTTTATGCCTCCGCGCCGGCGACCGGGACATTGCAACATTATGCATTCGGGCTTGTTTGTCCCTCCTCTCCATTCTGATGAACACAGTGTCTCAGGAACGACTGGAAATCAGCCACAGACTTCCATTTGGACTCATGATTACGTGATTGGATTTTGGTCATCCAAAGGTCAAGCTCACTGTGACCTCACACCTGTTCCACTGTCATGAACACAAGGATTCAGTCACACCTGGAGAGAATTTCTTCTCTTCTCTACATAAGGATGAAGGGATTAGGATTTGGTGGTCAAAGGTCAAGGTCCGCTGTGACCTCACAAAATAAATTTTTTGACTCCAAAATTCATATGCTAATTATGCAATGTAATTTCACACAAATGTGTTAAAGGAAAAAACGATTAAGAATATAAACTGCAACTTGGCTGCTTGGAGCCTACAACCACGAGGCGATACATTTAGTTAAACATCGGTTGTATTTGCTTTGCTGTTCAACTTCTTAATTTTTCTTCTTTGTTTCGATGGATGGATTATGATGGCTGCCTGAGCATGATGAAATTCGATTACAGTCCTCTGTATTGTTCCCACTTGGACCTGTGCTTAATGAAAATATCACGTTTTTGTGCAAATCCATAATGTAAGTGTTAACTTGCTCTGAGTTGAATGACGTAATAGAGCAAAACATTCCACAGAGACCTTTGTTTTGTTAATTGTAATGCATGGATAATTTCAAACCAAATCACTATGCAGAAAAATAATGACAAAAGCAAAACAGCAGACACTCCGGTGCATAATGGGGCTAACGTTCTGTTCCATTAAATGTTGGAAGAGGGGAAAAAGCACTGCTCGTAAGATGTAATTACAGTATTAGCATGCTACAGGGGTTTTGTTCAGATGTGAGAATAAATGAATGTTAACATTAAAGTTTGTATGATTTGATTTAACAATCAAAATTGTATGTGTTTTCCACACAAACCACTAATACAATAGTGTGACAATGCTAGCCATTTTTTCCATTCATCCCTCTATCATTATATTCTCTATCAATTCTTGTTCAGCGACACAGGATGCTGCAACATATCCCAGCATGCACACATTTAAAGAAAATAATTATAAAAATCAAAGTGCAAGATGAAAATGTTGATGTAATGTTTTTAGGAATCTTTCATAGTCTACATAATTTCAACCTGAGCTATTGTTCCTTTCCACTATGCTAGCAGGAAGGAGCCATTTGCATTTTCCTGACGTCTCTAGCAGAAAGTATTGTTGCCATTTTAATGTGTGCTGGTGAATACTCCGGGCCATTTCAGACTCTGATCTTTAACCATTTCACATGATGAAAGCAGTCAGTATGAGAATGCTGGTTCAGAGAGGGGGAGGAGGAGAATGGCTGTGCGGAGCAGTCAGGCTGTATACTATATATATGTACAGCACAAAGTACCTGGGGGACAGAGAGGGTGATGCTTTTATTTCATGTGTTGGAGTAAGACAATCACAAATTACAACAGACTAAAACCAGAGGGAGAACCACCTGCTATAAAGGGCTTTGATGCTGTGTCTTCACCGCTGCCTCCAGCAGTCATCCATCAGCATAGACCCAAAAGAGATCTAAAGCACCTCAGCTCTCTTCCTGTTACTTTAGTGCATCGCATTCTCCATGTTTAAACCAGCCAAATATGGTCAGGCATAGCTTTAATCAGACAAGCACCAAAATGCCTGTATCAAATACTCAGTTTAGAACTAGAATGTCACAAAAGATCATATCATGGTTTGCCATCCAAATAAATTAGTATTTACTGATCCAGTTCAAGCTGTTAGACAAGCTAAAGGCACTTTATTTTCTTCTGTAAATCAATTATGTTTTGGTTAGAACTGACCACTTACCAAGCTAGGGAATATGGTTTCAGAATGGTATGTTAAAGTGTCATTCAGAGACGCAATTTTGCAAATGAGCGTAATAGCTCCTAATGATACTCACAAACCACTAAATGTTACATTTCTTTAAGGGATGAAACAGGTCTTGATTGCAGCTGTTTGAAATGCTGCATTTGCACTTAATTTCTTTGCTTTGAACGGGTCCTTAAAATGTCTCTGCATTTCTTGGCTTATGAATTCAAACAACAAAATATATAGTAAGTTTGTAAATATATGAACAGGTCTTATGGCAATACAAAATGTGTTGCCTGGATTAATTAAACAACCATCTGATATTACAAACCTTCAGAAACGCTGTCTTCTAGAAATTAAATGTATACATGCTAATTATTTGTAGAGCTATCTGAGCTGGACTCATGGATTAATGTTGTGCTCCATCTGGACATATTGTAATACATCTGTATTGGCTGAAAAAAACAAAGAAATAACCAAATCATATATATATATAATAAACAACCCTGATAACTCATTCTGCAAGTGTTGAAGTACTGCACTCATTTACAACAGCTAAGTTACAGAGAGAGCATTTCACTACATAGAAAATTTGTTTCAGAAAAAAGCATTCGGGCGCACCAATGAGTGACTGAGCTCTGACACCGAGGTTGGCGAAGTGCATGATTCGGTTAGCTCCAAAAGTAATTATCAACAGCAAAGAGCAGTGTAAAGCTTTCAGGTAGCAGCCAGTTAAAATGACAAATGTCATCGGTGGTAGGTCATATCAGCAGTCACTTATTAATGTCAATACGGGGACTAACTTGATAACAGGCCAAACATTTAACTGATGAAAGTGCTCTCTGAAAGCCAGTTTCTGTACTCAGCCAAAGAGTTTGTTGGGGAAAACACTACTCTTTGGAAGACCGCTGGTCAATAGACCTTTCAAAGAAGAGCACAGGTGAAACTGGTAACGTTACAGCTGGCTCAGTTCCATTGAGATAAGTGGAATGCAATTCATTAAAGTTATTACATACACCAGTGCCGATAATGACATTTCAAAATGTCTGCTGTGAAAGCATCCATCCATGCATCCATCCATCCATCCATCAATGATTGATCACTTCTTCTCATCATCTTATCTTATATGATCAGGGTCGCTGGAGGGCTGGAGTAGATCCCAGCTGACATTGGGCGAAGACAGGGTAGACCCTCGACAGGTCGCCAGTCTATCACAGGGATGAAAGAGAGACGGACTCCCATTCATGCTCACATTCACAATTTAGAGTCAGCAATTAACCTAATCTAATGTGCATGTCGTTGGACTGTGGGAGGAAGCCATGAATCTGTGTTAGAGAATGGACAAAGCCTAGCCAGTGATGCGATCCATGAATGTATGCTGGATCGCCTTTAAATGCAGCAGCAGACATTATGTCACTGTGTTTAATTCCTCTCACCTCAAATGAGATCAATGATCAGGGTTAAACTGGAATTAGGTGTTTCAGACCCCAATGGAGAGATAATACAACCAGATATCTGTAGGAACAACAGCACGGGGAGATGATATTTTATTCAAAGCCGATACAAACTCCCGTGAGACTAGGTTGCTAAACCGAATGAGGTGTCCATTGGTGACTTCATCCATATTATAGTGTTCATAAATGGACACAGCGCTCTTCCATGAGCCCTGACCAGCTATACTGGTATGACCACTGCCAATTTTCCTGGATGTTCAAGCCAAGGTTCAAGGAGGTTAAAGCGATGCACTCTTTGATAAATGTTATTTGTCTTAATCATTAAACATTTTTCACTTTCCTACCAAAATAGACTTGATTAAAAGCCATATGTGGATTGATAGCCATACGCTATTGATCCGCCCTCTCTGTACTCAGTTGCAGACATTCACCTAAGTAGGTGGCTGGAGGCATGGGTGCTCTATTCTGCCGGCGCTCCCTCCTCCTCTCAGTCCCTGTCATACGAGTGAGCGAGTACAAAAGTGATGGTTGAGCTGAGATTTCTCCTCCTCCAGGCATTTAAAATGCTTGATCAATATATCAGTGGGATGCTGATGTAGCGAACGCCGATGAGATATTATCATCGACATCATCTGCAGTCAGAGCTGGTGACTCAGCAGGGATGACCGGAGGCAGTAGATCATTGGCGGCTGGAGTGGAGACTTTGACGCCATCAGCCTCGAGCAACAGCTCGCTCACCACTGTTGGCATCCAATCTTGGGCAGCACTCGCCAGGCAAGCTTGGCTTGATGCTGCTGACCAACGCTCTCTGCATTCAAAGCAGGCATTGTGTAGATGAGGCCGGGACATGATGGAAACTGAAGTTCTTAAAGCAGCGACTCCATCTGCAGAGGCTAGCAGTCAGTAGGCAAATTTTCATTTGCTGAAGTGAAAAAGGATGGCAGACAGTGGCGTGTGCTTCCTTATATACTGTGAGGTCCACACATTATCAGGTAGGTATGTTGTGATCAGTGTTTGGAATAACCTAACGTTATTTTTTCAGTAACGGGGTAATCTAACTAATTACTGTTTCCGTCGTTACAACGCCATTATCGTTACTGAACGTTAAATGTGGTGTGTTACTATGAATTGAATTTGTCGGTTGTCGGTTAAAAAAAAAAGTCAGGATTGTGTTCTGCTTGCGCGCCGCTCGTGCCTGGTCTCGGCAGCCTGTTGTCCGTGGAGAAACGGGCAAACTTTCCGCGAGCTGGAACCGGAGTTGGGGCTGCTGCTGGTCTGAGCGGCGCCACGCGGGCCCCGGTGTCCCGCCGTTCTGGTGTTGGACGGCAATCCGATGCAGCTGTGGAGTGCGGATGGTGAAGACGGTGGTGATGATGATGATGATGAACGGCCTGGCGGCTCGTGGAGGCACCGGGGTCTCGCCGTCATTATGTCTACTGCTGTGCGCTCTGACCCTGTTTTGTGATATATGACAGACACAGCGTCTCCCACTGTATAATTTCTCCTCAAGTTTGAATTATTCCCACATGCGAGGTGCGGAGAATGCAGACTCGATGTTTCGCGCTGTAGGGGATTTAAAAAAGTGACGTGAGTGGAAGGGCGGCGCCAGGGCAGTGTGTGTGACTGAGTCGGAGACAGAACGGGAGAGAGATAAGCAGCAAGCGCGAATCGAAATCAGGGGGGGGGGGGGGGGGGCATTTTAATAGCGCATTTAATAGCGCATTTTAATCTGATCAGTTAACCGGTTTCAACCGGTTAATGAGGCTTGGTGGTCGGTCAAAAATATTTTTAGTTTTGGCCATCCCTAATTCGAAGAAGCAGCAGAGATGACGAGTCCGGAGCAATCCGATGAAAAGTTGGCATTTTCAAGGTGGAGATGTCTGTTCTACTCATTTCAACTGACTTGTGAAAACTGCTCAGAAAAATCCAAATTCTTTGACATAAAGCAACTTTTTTTTTTTTTTTACAGTAACGCAAATAGTTACTTTCCCTGGTAACTAGTTACTTTTATTATAAAGTAATTCAGTTACTAACTCAGTTACTTTTTGGAACAAGTAGTGAGTAACTATAACTAATTACTTTTTTAAAGTAACATTCCCAACACTGGTTGTGATTGACCAGTTATAGTTTTTCAATTTTCAGTGGTTGAATGTGTGCTCCAGATTGGAGGAGAATATTTCACATCGAGTCCATCAGAGGGCCGACCTGGCATGAGTAATGCTTGTCTGTATTAATGACAAAGTTTACATATTTTTATAACTGCTAAATTATTCAATCTGATTTCTATAGATTGAAACATGAGGCCAGATTATCAGCAGAACTCAGTAATACAGTAAGTATTTCTTTGTCTGGTAACAGTATCTTATTAACCAGATGCACTAATAGTTCTGTGGAGAGAGAGGGAGACAGTTTGTCCTTCTACAGCTCCAACAGACTGCTGCAAAATGATATGGAGATTGATCTGCCCTGGCAATGTGGAAAAACACATGAATTCCAATATTCACAGCAGTGGCAGGGCCAATGATTAGATATTATATTGAGGACCACATATGAAAATGGCCACACTACTTTGAAAATCAATGTAACTTGAACTTCCTTTTCTCAGTCGGTGATGCCATCACTGTTACACTATGAAATTGCCTACTGTGCCATGGCTTTGGCATTGTGAAGGTCTGGAGATTTTGAGATGGATCGCTTGAATGTTCTGGGAGGAGAAAAGCTAAAATGGTGGATCGTCACATGACCTATTACATCATTGTTCAAGGAGTATTCCTTTGCACTTTGGTATCACATTGGTCAGAAGGTTATACCAGTCCAATTTGAAACAAATCCTCAGGAGTTGGAAACAGTTTGCATAAATATTCCAAATGATTCAGAATGGCTGGAATGATGGTGTGGGCGGAGCTCATGAATGCCAATCTGACATAATGTCCAAAATGAGGGCAAATGGGCCCCAAATTTAGTGAATAATGTAGGCCTTATAAACCTGATAAACACAGATTAACCCAATCTATTCACATTCTCGTCGCATTGACAGGTTTTAAAGTGCTCACCATGTTTTCAGAGTTGGAGTATACAAGGGCTTCAGAAATGCATTTGAATGCTGAAAGTGATTAGGGTGCGCTTTAGAGCATGCCACACTCAAACCCAACTGGGACATCAACACATGTGTGCAAAATGTTTGTACATCCTGAATTCCTCAACCATGTCCTCAAAAATGAATACACAAAATCCAGGATGGCTGACTTCCCGTTGGGTGAAAACATTGTAAAATATTTGATCCTAAAAAATCGTGTGAAAATCAAAGTAACCTCATCCCAACACAGGCTTGCGTTTGGAGGTGCTACGAAGCCCACAGGCCACTCAGCAATTACTGCAGACATTTTTGCCAATGCTGAAAGAGTATTTCACCATTGTTGTGCTTTTAGGCATCTCAAGCCCCTAAAAAAATTACATAATGTGAATGCAACCTAAGCCAGGCTTGTGTCAAATCTTTGACAATCAAGTTGTCAAGCTAACTTTGCTCCGTTCTGTGTTCCTCATGAACAGGGCTCAGAGATTGTTCACAGCAGACATTTGACATGCCATGACAAGGAAAGTACAGGTGTTATTAATAACCTCAATAAAGGGCTGCAATCAAGCTAAAGGGCATTTTCCTCCTGCATGCTGTTTCAGTGTCACGTCCATATATAAATGCCTCCTTATTAATGGTGCTGGTTTTCACTGTTTCGCGGTATTGCGCATGAAGAGTACATCATGTATAGACCACACATAAAAATGTTTTATTTAGTGTATTAACAAATTGTATTATACATTTTATAGACAGGGTTTTTTTTATTTTACTTTTGTTTCACAAACAACAGCATTATAAAAATAAAAGCACATGTAACATATATTGTGATCATGGTGTCTTTTTTTTCTCTGCAAATCTGGAGTAATACAGCATCTATTTAGTCATTTGTTTAAAATGTTTTTTTTTTGTTTTGTTTTTTTTTTCTTACAAAAATGTGTAGTACAGTTAAAAAACAAAAAAGAGTGAGTTCATTGACGAATGGTAAATGAGGTGCCCATCATGTGCCAGGTTAAAAAGGGCCATGACAGAAAAAAGAAAAAATCATGTTTTTTTTGCACCTGGGAAATAAATGTGATGGGAGTCCAAACAATAAGCATGCTGCTCTTGAAATGTGTATATCAGTGAGATGATTACATTGCTTGGGTAATACTTCATCAGCAAAAGCTTTTGTTTACGTATGTGAGCGATTTTAAATTTGTGTAACCTACAAACGTCAGCACACTGGCAACATATCTGTTGTGGTAGAGCTTTAAATTCACATCATTAACTGTCAAACTGTTATTTTTATCAGGAGAGAAAAAGAAAAAAAGCTATGAGGCAAGTATGGTGAAATCCTCAATTCTACAATGTTGTACAAATTTATACCAAAAGCTGACATGAGAATCTCAAATGCACTCTTTAAATCCTTGACGCCGGTGAAAATGTCCCCTAAATGTCCCTTGCTCAGCTCCAGATTTGCTCTTAACCATCATCGGGCCTATGCGATAACTGCCTCACCATCTGTGCACCTGGCCGCCGGCCCACTTATTAGCTACATAATTTGGTTGTTTCATATTCCATTGAGTTGGGCTGCTTGGCACTGAAAGTCTGCAGTGCTGCCTGGATCCTGGCAACGTCCGTGGTGGACAGTTTGAGCCGGTGCCGCAGCAGACAGGAGAAGAGATCCAGAGGCTGAGCTCCGGGTGGGGAAAGCCTGTTGACCCGGTCCCGGATCTCCAGCAGCTGCAGCAAGGCAGAGTCCTGCGATCCCTGAGTATATGGGTAGTCCAGCTGTAAAATCAAGTCCTGGATCGCCTCCGGGTCGAAGTGCATACTATAGCCGTACACCTGGATGCTGTTTATCTTCATGTAGCCAAGATTTCGCCCCGGTTCCAGGTACTCCAAGGGTTCGTAATATACAGTTCCATTCCCGGTGCTCGAGGGCCCTCTGATCCGGCTTCGTAGGTAAAAGTGGACCGTCTCAAAAAACGTTTTCCACTTGTTGCCCAAAGTCAAAGTCCAGTTATAACAGTCATAGGGAAGGTCTAATTTAGTCCTCTCCCAGTCTGGGTAGTTGTTTTGATCAATGGGCATGATCCAACTCTCTGAGTGGCTCCCCCCGAACGGATTGATATAGACCGACAGCAAGGGGTCCAGAGTGCTGTTCTTGGTAAGGCAGATCTGTAGAGACATCCCCAGGAGCATGTGGACATGGTTTGACTTGTATTTGTTACTTTTCAGCGTCAGCAGCATCCTCTTCCTCCATGACGGGTCGAACCAGTTATTCAGCCTGACGTCGTTGCTGACAAAGATCCCGTGGATGCCGATGCGGTTGTCACGTTTCTGCAGTAGGTAGCGCAGCTCCAGGTCCTGCAGGTCCGTCTCGAAGCCGATGTAGTGGTCTGTGGAGTCGGGCACTTCGTTGCGGCACATGCCTTGACTCAGCATGTAACCCTGGTTACAGGTGGCGCAGCGGGAGCGGTTCTCGTAGGAGCAGGACGCACACGAGGTGCCCTCGCCCACCGTGCAGGGGATCACACCCTGGCAGGGGGGGTGCTCGTAGGGGCAGGAGCAGCTCCTGGTCTCCTCCACGTAGGAGCCGATGCGGTTGTTCTCGCTGCAGTACATGATAGAGAGGATGTAGTTCAGCCAGTAGCTGAAGGGCCTGCAATCGAAATAGAGGAGTATCAAAGATTTACTGACATGAATATATAATAAAATAAAAGTAGACACCGAAATAAATCTATCTTCCTCCAAAACATTTTTGTCATGCGTCATGCAGTTTTGAGTAATGTGAACATATTCCAAGGCACTTAGAAATAAATGATAATGATACAGAATGTCTTAATTGTTCAGCCATCTCTATCTGTCAAGTATGAATATAGTAACATAAAATAATAGATTATATTATCATCAAGATGCCTCTTTTCTCTTCCTGTATAACATGGAACAATTTTTGAAGATTGATCCATAATTCTATTAGTGTGATTTATGGAAACCTACTTAACACTCTCATTATATAAAACCATATTTTATCATTCATGTGCAGTCACATAGGAGAGAGATATGTGTTATATTAATGGCAAAAACACAACACAAAACGTGGCTAATATTTCCCTTTTCAGCTTCTTGGGTGAGGGGAATATAATAAATGGTAAAATGGTAAATGGTCCTCATTTATATAGCGCTTATATCCAAAGCGCTTTACAGTAATGACTGACATTCACCCATTCACACACACATTCACACACCGACGGCGGAGTCAACCACGCAGGGCGACAGCCAGCTCATCAGGGTCAAGGCCCTCCACAGTTCTGTATTGCTTCATATTGTCCAGAGACTCACGTCGCTGAGCAAGGCCCAAATTTAAGCATTCATTAAATCCCTTCATATTTTGATAAAATCCTTCTTGTATTATATTATATTTTTCAGTCTCAAAATACTTAACCTTGCAGAATCTGTTATGTATCTAAGCGAAAAAACAAATCCACATCTCTATATTTAAGCTAAAGATGTAAAATAAGCTGAAATCCGAAAGCCACTAATCAGATTCTGATCATGTTTTTGATTTGTGATAATAACATTTCTTTTCCCCCAACAAATCTCGTCCACTTTATATGATTGAGAAGAGCTCAGACACAAACTATCTATTCATACAAATACAGAAATTGTATTTGTATGAATAGATTCTAAGAAACAAACTCAAAATCAAAATTCCTGAAATTGTTCCATGAAAACAGGAGCAGATGGACTGCATGACAAGAATATAATGTAGTAAATCAGCCTTTCATTTTCTTTGTTCCACATCTGTCACTTTTTCTGAATCCTCTTTTGTTCCCTCGCGGAGTAAGCAGTTTTGTTATTGTGCTCATGTGCAGCTGCTAAATTAATTTAGGGCAAACAACGATGCATGTAAGTGATTTACATTCCAAAAATATAACATTCAACCATCAACCAACAGTTGTTTGACTAAGTAGACATCGGGCTGCATTTTAATGTATGTGCGATCAAAGCCATTAAAAGTCAGCCAAGTTTCCTTCCACAATTTCAGAAACGTACTTTAAAGCAAAGGCTCAAGGCTTATTTCAACATTTCAAAATAAAAGCCTACCATACACTGCCAATATTAACCAGAAGTAAGTAAGTAATTTGCAAAAAATAAATAAAAAGTTATTGAATAGATCTATGCTGCGTATTTTAAGTGCAACGGGGGCTCCTGGAAATCATCATTGTGCAGGCATCCCATAGAAACTGCAAAGTTAGTGTGATAATAGTATTTACATGTGTTGAATAATGGTACAATTGTACATGCAGGCAGCATTTTTAAGTCATGTTGTAATATAGAATCTTAGAAATTAAAAGAATACATTAGTAAAGCATTAATTAAGAAGTGTGAACAAGTGGAGATATAAATGCTAGATATAATTTCATTCCACTGCAAAATCATCACTTTTAAAAATATAAAAGTTAAAATAAATCAAGGCTGATTACACCTTCTAAATATAAAAGAAAACAAAGCACCAAAACTGTGAATGCTTTTTTTTCCTGTTTGGTGAAGAAAACCATGTAGAGCCAACGTGTATAGAGACAAAAGCAAAGTGAACCAGCAATCCACTTTAATCCAATATTCCATCATCAAAAGCTGCCAGCAATTTCATCAAAAGAGTATATACAATGCGTCAACAGTCTCAACAGAAATCAGCTTCTCCGAAACCCATCAGTTGGAGTCAGTTGTGCATATCTCCCCAGCAGAGAGGAGGCTGTGCACAGCAAGGCACAGGAAGCTGCCCCGCCACCATAAAGTGCATCATAGCAGCAGGACACGTAGTGTCATGGAGATGCAGTGTGCAGTGTGGGCCAAAGGGAAGCTGGGTGTTCACTCTGCAATCTGTTCTTTGTCTGTCAGCTCATTTCACACTGATCAATGCACCACGAAAACTTTCTACTTTTGCTAAAGTTTAAGATTTCACCAGTAAGCAAACTTTACTGAGAGGCACTCTTTTCGATTTATTCACCACTGCAAAAAAAAAAAAAAACACCCCAACACATCAGATGTTTTGCGCAGCTCCATCAATGAGATTCAGACACCTTGCATTCTCAAAGAGTGCAGCTGAAAACCAAAAAAAAAAGCATACTGTCCTTATCTTCAAAGACTGTACTGGCGTTAGAAGAGAAACTCCAAAATGGATTTGTGGCGTCACGTTACAAAGCATATCATATTTTTCTGTTTGCTTTTCCTTCATCTGACAAAGACCACGATGCTTCTGTACATGAATAATGCTTGCAGTGAAATATGATGTTTCCTTTATAAAGAATTTAAACAAGTAGGTCATTCCAAACGAGGCAATACATAACAAAGCTGTGAAATTGAGGAAATCAATGTATTTTATAGTGTATAACAAGAGAATTGTGCATTGCTGTGGAGTCTGTCAAAGTCAAACGTCGTTTCGTGCAAAGTTATGTCCCACAGTTAAAAGGATTTTTAATATAGAGGGAAATGCAATATTTCATTTGAGGAAGGGACTTTATCTTTTCTTTTTCCAATTGCTTGGCTTTGAACTGCGTTAATATGAAATAACAGACACTCCCTTAGATCTTTGAAAGCACAAGGTTATAACACAGCAGGATCCAAAATATCCAGTTTAAGTATTTACTTTCATCACCCTCACTATATCTCATGACTGCATTTACCTGCTCTCCCAAAATTTGCCCCAGATACTGTCCAGCTTAAGTGTTGAAAAATATTGATATCAGATTCAGTGCAGATGCTGCTGCACATATGAATTTGCCCTATTTATCTCAACATACTCCTACAAATCACTTATAACGTCATCATCCAATTTCACTGTTGTTAATAAGTGCTACTGACACTACTGCTTTTCAAGTCGTTTTGCCTCCAACCAGCATTGTCCTTCAAAATAAAAGCACCAGCCTTTAGAATATAAGGGACTAATAATAACACAGCAGCCTGAAGGAACCACTTTAAGTGCACAGACATGAAGAACAAAAGGTAATTTAATCATGCTGAACTTCACTACCGGCATTTTACAATTTCTTAAGGAAATATTCGTTAAATAGCCTGATGGCAGCTCAAAAAAGACATCCATGACGACTCAATTTATGGAAATGTTGAAGATTAGCAACATTTTTAAAATCCTTTAAGGAGATTATTTCTGTAAAGGTATAATGTCACAGCCTGCTCAATGACTATTACTGGACTGGAGCCGCTGTGAGCCATATAAAGTCAGGAAAAAGGGAAAAGTCATGTCGTATAACTGCTCTATCTATTTGGGTTGTGGCCGGCACTTTTACACCTGATTTTCATACACTTTCAATTCCACATGCAGTTTATTCTGTAGCAATGGTCAGTCTGCAGTGATAGATTATTACCCATTCATGCTCCCTTATGTTGCGTCTTCATAAAATACATATTACATGAGACCAAACCCACAATTTTGAGCCATGCTGCTCCCCTTTCATTTTAGTGGGATAATTATGGAATTATATTCGTAACTAACTAATGCAATTTGGCTTTTTAATGGATGGATTTAATGAATTACCCAATAGTGTGCACATCTGCAGATCACTGGCTATTGTGCTCTATGCTGATAATATTTTAGAGATGAAAACATGTTGGTATAAATAATGGACAGGTATTATATTCCCTTAGGTGATGGGCAATGAGAGACTACAGTTGCAGTTGAAAATCACATTGCCGGGGATGAATATTTAGTTTCTCAATATATCTCCTAAAATAAACCTGGCTGCATTAGCTGTACCGACTGGAGCGCATTTCTTTTTTTTTTTCATGAGATTCGGATCTTCCGACTATACCACTTTTAGAAAAAACACAAAAATAGATCGAATGATGTACTGAGCAGACATGGAAAACTTTTTAAGTCTACGATTTAATCAAAAGCTATATAGTTAACCAACAGGAAGATCTCCCAAACTTAGCATATTCCCTTTAAAACAATGCACACTTTAATTTCACAGGACGATGGCTTTGATTTCCTGAATGCGAAAGGAGACCCGGGCTGGGAGTGCAGCCAAGTCATCAGGTGTGATACTATATTTCACTTCAGTAGGACCTTGGCTAAATATGAAAAGCACTGACGTATTGTATGTATTATTAGCATAATGCATATGAGGGGATAACAAAAGCGCTGCACACAGAGTGGGCTGAAGAAAATAAATGAGCACTGCCGTTCAAAGCTTGCTTGAAAGGACTTGTAATGTGGCTGCAGGCTTCGAAAATATATTTTCACACATGCATACCACACCACGCACGCACGCACACACACACACACACACACACACAAACACACATGCACACATACATGCAGACACACATCTGTATGAACAGAGAAGTCAGCAGGAATATATATCAGCTTCTCACCTCTCCCTCAGCATAATAATTTTGGGCTGCGTTCGACACCTCTTGCTGAGGGTGAAGAGCTTGTTGATGATGCGTCGTGCTTTGCTCAGGAGCTGCTGGGTGCTGAGCTCCAGCTGTTTGTAGCGCTGGTGAATGGTCGGCTCCATCTTCCAGAAGTATTGGATGGCGGACGTGTTCAGGGCGTAGAAGGTGGGAAGCCTTCGCACGAAGTTCTGAAACTCATCTGGAAGGCAGGGAGAGATGCTAGATGAGCACTTCTCGAAAGAAAACTAACCCGCTCATTTCCTTCCAACTCTATTTGGCTAATCTCGTCGGAGTGAATGAGAGAATCACTTTGCAGAGGCCAAATGATCTCAAGAGCTGCAGGGCAAACTGGAAGTGATGTTCTTTGACACCGATGCTAATGGAAAAAGGCAGAGCTAAATATGAGGTTGGGGTAAGAGTTTTGTGCTTCCATTAATAAACAGCCAACAGCTTTACCAGGGCTAATTCTGCTGGACGGCCTGTGATATAATAGTATGGACAAGGAGCACAGAGGATAATATATGTCAACCGTTCAGAGCCGCAATCTGCCGAAAGCAATGCACAGCAAACTGATTACATTTCCAAAGCATTCAATAACAATATCATCATCAGTAATTATGATTGGTTGTATGGGAAATTGATGCAAAGAGCAACACTGATGAGAAAATGACTGCACTGTTTGTAATTAGTTAACGTTATCTTGATGACACAGCATCTGATTAGAAAACCAATTAAGTGTCAATGGCTTCCCTGGTGATTATGTGAGGTGTATTACATGTTCCTATGAAATTAATAAGTTGATTAAACCGCTCGTAATAAAATATATTAAAAGGGTATTCGGGGGTGCTTTCCATGGCCTACATTTTAAAATGAAAGACATTCTCCTGAGGAGAAAAGAAACTACAAGGTGCGGCTTCCATGTTCATGTTCATTTAATTCCTTGTATTCAGTTAAGATCTACAAATTCCCTGAAAAGACCCACACCAACTGAATTACCGCCTCATGATTTTATACCTCCGTCAACCATGTCTGTCCAAAATGTCATCCTTATCCTTAGCCTATTTGAGTAAAATTGGCATAATTAACCGGTTAATTCTTGGGTTATGGCCACAATTGTGTTTTCTGAGGTCAAGGTGACCTTTGACAACAAAAGTGGATATTTGTGACCAATTGTAGAGAAATTCCCGCAAGACTTTTCTGATGGAATAAATGGAACGGACTTGAGGGCACATTGACCTTGACCTGTGGCCACCAAAATCTAATCATTTTACCCCGTTAGTTCAGGTTGACGTTGATGCCATATTTGAAGAAATGTTGCGACAGGTGTTCCTGAGATATTGTGTAAATGAGAACGGACTAGATGGACGGATGCAACTATGTACCACGTCTTATAGATAATACCTTCAACCACTGCTGTAAGGGAGGCATTGAAACATACTTTCCTCCCATAGCATTAATCACCTTTATTTGTTTGCACAGATGGAAAATCATCCCCATCATTCACCATATAAAAGTAGTACTCTTTTTCTAGTTCTTATGAGACAAAATACGACTTTTTTCTCAGGAAAAGATAATGATTAAATAAATACCGTTCACAAAAATCTAACTAAACCTGTTCAGTGTTGAGGTTCCTGTGGGAGGTGGAAACTGCAATGTGTTGTTGAGCTCCACCATTATAAACAACAATACCGTATCCCTGGAAACTCACTCTCTGCCCACCATTATTATCTTGTCAGCCGCTGAACTCAGGAAGGAGCAGCACTCTCCCTTTGGTACAATTTTAAAAATAGAAGACACTGTCAGATTTGGAGGAGTGGAGATACATTCCGGGCATTGTTAAAACATGAATTGGGGTTGGAGGTTGATGAAGTTTATCAAGGGGTTTATTTGGCAGATTCTTCTTAAATTGCTAAATCACAAGGTTCCGATTAATAAATGATGCGTCTTAGTTGTTGGATTGATTTTAAGCAGATATTTTAAATTATTTCTCACTTCAAAGGCTAAACCGTCAAAAATTATTTTGATCACATTTCTTGGATCTGTACTAATTGGACCCCCTAACATGTTACATATTGCTCCCTTCAGTCATTACACAGTAGGCCTTTGTCTATTTCAATGTTCAATTTTAATATGATGATTATTTGTCTCACTGAAAACTGAAGATCACTAGGCAACTGTAGACAGCAGTGGAGAAATGTGCATCTTTAAAGAACTAAGACCCATCCTAATTAAAGCATCCCTCAGTGGAAGGACGAAGCGAATCAGTCCGCTATCAGCCGACTGATAAAACCTCATTTAACAATCTGAGTCATGATTATTAATCTCTCTGCTGCTGATCTTAGTTGTTCTCTATTAGATCAAATAAACAAGTGGAACCCCCAGGGGGGTTTCAAAAAGGAACTTTTTTCCCCTTCTTTATTTCATACGGCACTGCAAGTGCAATTTCCGGGGCACCTTGCTGCTTAAGTAATTGCCAGCTGTGTGCTTATCGAGTTGCCCTTAGTGCAGAAGCATGTTGTCAATAATAACACACACACACACACACAGCCAGCAAGGTGCACTAAGAACAACTTATGGCAAGGGCAGGGATGACTGAAACAGGTACATGCCCTCAGGGTGCGTGGATACAGCCCACCGTTTCAATAATGACATGAACACGGAAACAATTGGAGCTTTCAGCGAAATGCGAGATGGATGCTGTGAGGGTGCATTTGAGTGAACAGTCAAAGAGAGCCTTATCATTAATAAAATCACCTTGCAAAAGGCTTATTGGAAAGCTAGTACGAGTGCCTTTCTCTATTTCTCACACCAGGAGAACACTGTGTAGCACAATGGTTCACTGTATTAAACAAGGTTATGGTTATTGAGAAAAGTATTATATCAGGGTTTTACATCATAGCTTGATAACAGATTACAGCCAATGCAGTTTTTTTCCCTTTTTCTTCTGGGGCATCACAGCTTCCCCTGTCGGTACTGAATCCCCGTTGTTGACCTACTGTTGTCATATTCCTGTAAATACTACCCTTTCATTTTCTGGACAATGAGATTTGCACCGTGCAATTTCTGCACACAGACTCAGGCTCAAATGGCAGCAGATGGTAGATGTTTGTATGCTGAAGGAGAGAGTTGGGTGTTTTGACAGAGGGCACTGTGAGAGAAAGATTTGTCAACTGTTTAGATAGTTTTCTACGCCCTTTCTACCGAGTCAGCTATGCCTCCAATATCTCTGGCTGTATCAGGCCACAGAGAGAAATGTATCCAATCAATAGGCAGGACCGCTTTATGGCACTATTGGATATACAGGATTTTTTAATCAATGTCTTGAGCGTATTCTAGTCCTGCTCTATGTGAAAAGTGTCCCGAGATGACTTCTGTTGTGATGACACTATAAATAAAATTTAATTGAAGTTTCTAATTTGCACATCAAAATCTAAATATATAATGATATTGTAAAATTACATCATGGATTTAGTTTACCCCGCTTGGCAACGTCAGTTGCAACATCGCCATGTCTATTCTCTTCTCAGTTTTTTAATCATTTTTCTAGATACTGTTTTAAAAATGAATCCTCTGTGTTTTGTTGAATTACTTCACTTTGATTTCGTCTCTTTTCGTTGGCCTATCAGCTCCTCTAACAACAGTGACTCATGCCGTAAGTGTGACGTCGCGGCAATACAGTGCACATACAGCATTTCTAGCTGTACTGAAGAAATTTGATGCACTATCATTTGCATAAATCCCATACAATGTTTAAATATGTAATCCACATTAGGTAGTATAGCGAGCAACAAACTATGTCAAGGGAGGGGATTGGGGTGTATGGTAGGGTAAAAAACCATCAGACTCTCCCCAAGGAGACCGCTGCTCATGTGCTGTGTGAATCCACAACGTTGATTTTTTTTACACGTATTTTCTGATGAAAAAAAATTGTCTTGCAATGGTGTTTTAATCAAAAACTATAAAAGAGAGATTCAAAATGTATAAATAGTATTTATCAGATGAACTCATACTTTGCTGAGAAAATTTGTTATGTAAGAATTTATAGGCAATTAAAATCCATTAAATCTGATTCAGTTCAGCAAGTATGCATTAGATGCTCTTCCTCGTTGATTTTGTTTCACAAGACATTGGTTTAAAAATTGCTCCTCTGTGTACTGTTCGCATCACATTGATTTGACATAATTGCCCCTTGGTTGGCCTTTAGGTCTTTGTTTTCTTTGTCCATTGTTTCCTCTAACAATAGACTCTAATTTGCTGTCACTGGATGAGTACATAAAGGAAAACACTGACCTGACTCCTCAAAGTCTCGATTGATCAGGTTCCAGGAATCACGTATTTTCAGCACACTGGCTTCCATGGCCCTCAGATCCACCTTGGGGCAATTGCAGTGTGGGTAGTCCACGGCACATTGGCACCAGCAGTCATTGTCCCGACACACAAACTGGCCCTCCTCATTACAGCCGATGTAGCTGAGAGCTGCCTGCACGAACCTGGCCCTTAGGTACTCTGGCAGTATGGCCTGAAGGCCTGAGGCAAAGACGAAAAAAGGACAAAAACATGGAAATGTCACATGGATGAATGAATATGAGGCTGTAAGTACTTTCAGGTTTTGCAGAAACAGCTTATATGTTGTTTGTTGAGATGGCTGTTGTACGCTAAATCACTAAAGGCTGGAACTCATTTTTTTCAGTTTTTATTTGCCACACTTGACGCTTGGCGTCACATGCAATATGCTGAGATTCACTTTAAGTTTTATTTTTACTGCACAGTTCTGCTACTTTTGTTCTGAATCATTACTGTCTGGGATTCACTTCAGAACCCTGCAAGCATGCATTGCATTGCATTGCATTGCAAAAAAAAAAAAAAAAGCAAAAGAGTGATTGAAGCTAAATTCGTTCTGACACTCTCATGCTGCAGTTATAAGCTTGCCAGAGAACAGACACTGCGACAATTCCATCAGAAATTGGGGGAGTTCAATTATGAATGCCCAACCTTGCAAATGAATCTTATTTTCAGGGCTCTGAACCAAAACGGAGCTGACAGAGTCGAGGTTGTCATAGTTACTGCATCCGAGAGGGCCCGTCCTTGTTTCGGTCACCTAAAGGGAGAAAAAAAACAAAAAAAAACAGATGCACATAATAATATATACTGAGAAAAACCCTCTAATGTCATTAAATATACAAAAAAGAAGAGATAAATGGAAATGAAAGGGTAAAAGAGAGCACATGACTGTCATGCAAATTATGATTAATAACCTTCCACTATGTCATCTTCTAAGAAATATATATAAATATATATATTATTCATTTATTAGACCTGAGAGTGACTTGGGCTGGACAAATTGTTGTGATAAGGATCCCTGGAGTAAAGCATAATGAGAAAGTTGTCACAATGCGTTTCCCCATTACAATGCCCCTTGACACCCATAACACGCTAACATCTATTGTGATGCTAGTGTTAGCGTGTCCTATTCAATTATACACGCACCTGAGGATTCTTGCTTGGTGCAAACTTTTACATGAGGCGTGCAATATTGTTACAGGACTACACATGGGGTGAAACGTGATGTGAGGATTGGTAACAAAAGCATCTGTCAGCAGTTCTTGAATTGAGGCTTAAAAACAGGACTCAAAATACACACAGAATAGTACGCAGCTCCCTCTGGAGCACCAAAAGGCTTATACAGACAAAACATTTTTTTAAATTATTTTTCCTCTATGTATTCCTCCTCAAAACCTGTAAACAGACTCTGATGTGTGAAATTGGTTCCCCTTTAACTAATCCAGGCTGCATGTAACATGATCCAGATAATTAATTCTCATCGAGCTATCACCGTTCTCTTAACGTATTTGCTCTTGCAAAGGACTTGAACTGCATTTTTATTGACATGTCGTTATACAACTAAACAGGACCTCTATTGCAGTTGGATGATTGATTTATTAATCCCAGATAAGAAGTCTCCCCTTATGTCAACGAGACAAAGAGTCTACAGCCATAGCTGCTCTGTGAGGTACTTAGATGCATTTAGTTAAATGCAAATGTCAGTGAAATTACCCAGATCTTCTGCACTGCTTCCGAAGTACCGCTTCCTTTAACCCTGCAGCCACTTGGCCCCAGACTCATTTGCAAACCAAGTCATTTTATTGCCTAAACCTGATCACATTAGTTTCTGTGAAGATGGGCATTTATTCTAATAAGACTGTATGCATTTGCCAAGCCTGAATTGATGCACCTTTTCTTTATTTAACAGGGACAGTGCATATTAATTAACATTTCTGTAAATATGCCAGTGTAAGCCAAAAGGCTACTTTCCATCTGTAGTCCCTGGCCAGATGTTACAATAGGCTCCCTAAACAAATCAAGGCACAAAGTAAGGAGGGCCGAGGGGAAGAAAAACACATAACCAGGGTACAAGCAACACATTGAGATAAAAAAAATTAATAACATCTACATATAAAAAATGACATGGCAATAAAAAACAAGCAATAACCTTTTGTTAGATATATGAGGATACGTAGAAGAACTGGCCCGAAATTTTGATCTGATGATGGCGCTATGAAAAGTCAGCAGATCACCCAAATGATTATATTTATCCTTTGAGAATGGTGGCACTAGAGTTCAAGGACTTACCAAAAGCCACTTTGATTCACCCACTGGGGACTATGGATCTCAAACCTTTTGACGTGAAAGCTCTTTTGCTCGGACATCCCCTTTTTAATGTTTCATTCTAAGCCAACTTTAAAGGCATCAACAACAATCTAATCAAACTCACTGAGCCATGTATGCAGAAACAGCAATAAACAAAGACATCAACATTCAACACAGAATTCCTGGTATATCTATGTCACTGTCAGAAGCTCATTAAATCCTCCTTAGTGGTACAACAACTAGAATGTTCTTTCACAACAGACGACCCTTGGTCTTATCTACAAGGTTACACACTCCATGTGATTCATTGTCATTGTACATCACAGGGTTGTGCAACAAAATGGAGCTTCTGGGTCCCTATTTGCTACATAAGAATAATAGGCAAAAAAGTAAAACTATAACATAAAGGTAAATTAAGGGTTCTCACAGCCTCGGGAAAGAAGCTGCACGTGAAAAGAAGAAGCACCTATTCTCACCAATATCACTGATGCTCCATAGATGATGTTCTGGGCAGTTTTAATCACCCACTGCTGTGCCCTCCCATCCCATCTTTAGTTTCTAGCACATTTGAGGTTAATTGCAGGATTAACTTCCTCACTTGCATAAAATGGAGGCTGGCGGTTTAAAAAAAGGGTTAGTGGTGACAGCCGGAGCAGGATTATGGAACCTTCATCATCAATTCTTCACTTATGTACGGCTTCATCTTCTAAAATCAGTAGAACACAACTCCAACCCATGTAAGAGTGGAGCTTGTGTAACACGTGATTGGTTTTAGCCATTCTACTGCGTCTGTGGTGGAGCTGAAACAGAGCTACAATATAATTGTTATTGTCATGAGGTGTGACTACTTCCATCCCTTTTTCATTCTCTTCATCAGATTCGACTTGTGAAATAGCAGACTACGATGTAGCTATGGGGAGAACAGTACGGGGTAGGTTTCACCAGGAGAAAAACTGATGCGACTGCGTGGGAGGTGTGAAGTCTCCATGAGAGAATAAATGACACCCCGAGTCAGTGACGGAGGGTTGGAGGATATCAAATGACTAAAGCTTGAGAAAACGAGAGGAAAACGTTTCAGTCACACGGAGTGAGGCGCCAAACAAGTTGGCAGACATTGTCGGTTTTGAGCTGACAGGGTTATTTACAAGCCAGCCTCACATCAAGGATATGGCCACCTTATTTACTCACACTCCATGCGTCATTACAGCATTTTTTGTATATCTGACAATCTGTTACGCGACGGCTATGTGTGCATGGCTGGCATCTACAATGTTTCTTGCGGTTTTAAACGTCACACAGCTTCAATCAAAAAAAGAAGGTGTGGTCATGAGTGCTGCTTTGCCACGAGTGCTGGAAGCACCAGCTGGAGGCAGAGAGCGGACCTGATTTCACACACCTATTCTGAGTCGGGTTAATTAACTGAGAACAGGAGCAACCATGTAGGAGGATGAGAAGAAGGGGAGGGAACACATCAATTGATGCACATGCAGGCAACTCTGTCCACAGGACTTTTCCAGGCTCATATTTTGTGAGTGAGTGAGTGTTTATTTGAGGAAAGATTTGTACATACAGCAGCCTGCGGGCGATTCCAGTGAGTTGTATGCGTGGGGATCGTCTGGATTGTCAAAAAGCCATTTGTTTGTCTGAATACACAGTCACAGTAAACATCACTATGATCATGTCTGTCTGAATACACAGTCACAGTAAACATCACTATGATCATGTCTGTGCTGCAGAGCTACAAAATAAATAGCGTAGCAATTTGCTTTGTGTATATATATATATATATATATATATATATATATATAATTTTCCACAGCCATGAGGCTACACTCTCCTGTCAAAATTAATCAGGGACTAATGCATTGAGATACATTGTAGAAATAGAGGTGTTAAGTGTGCAAGCGTGGCTAAGATTATATGGTAATGGTATTCCTCCTGAGCAGTGTTTTAAAAGGCTGGACGGACTGAGTGTGTCTACATAGTCAGTTAATTCAAAGTCACTGTCAGTTATACTGGATAAACAATGTCACACGGTGTCCATGTGAAGGGGGCCTTGTGTTGACATTTTACAACATCGCTGTGTATTACAACATTAGTATGAGTTCCATGTCATGCAAACCCACCTCTTGTTCTCACAGAACTTCAGCTGTTGGAGAGTGTAACTATTCTTACTTTACTCAGTACTTGTTTTCATGCAGGCTTGCCTGCTCATGACATGTTATGAATGCACCTAATATTGTGTGGAAAGTAAACTGAAAATAGGCTGTCTTTACATAAAAAGGTCAAAGGGACATACCGCAAGAATGCAATAAAAAATAATTGGTGTAAACTTGTAGGTGAGTAACAAAAAAGTTAAGGCTAAACAAAACCTTCTCAGACAGGCCTAAAAATATCTCACAAGTTAACTTTTGCCGTGAGTCTTGAAAGATGCAACTTCACCAAGGGCTCAGAGGCATAACACCCGATTTGTGCTGACAAAACACAGACTCGCACAAAAGAATCGCTCCTTTTCAGCTCATGGTTAGATTGTTCACAATCTGAGCTCAATCATCCTTGACAAAAGCCTGATTTGGAGCACCCGTATATTTAGGCTCCACGGGCTGCAAAGATAAACTGCCAACCGGAAGGGAAATCCATCTCCTTCACTGTCACTCGCAAATTATTGCCAAACACCATGACGGAGTCTTCTTTAAATATTTTCCCAAAGGTCCAATAGAAGTAATAACATATCCTTGCTAGATTAATGACAGCGACTGTGGTATCCAGCCAGGAGGAAAAGGATGACTTTTGCCGCTGTGGGCAGAAAAGTTGTCTTGCTTTTGACAACTACAAGGTCAACAAGGAAACCAAATCAAACCAAATCTTTTTTTAGACCCTGTGTCTTCAACTAAACTAGAATCACAGCCTTGCGGTTGCCTCTGCCAACCAATGTTTGCTTTTTTTTTTTTCTTGGACATGTGTGGACAATTGTCATAATTAGCAATGAATTCAACAAATTCCTGAGAATGAACCAGACCAACAACAACAACCCAAAACAAAAAATGCCTCCAGCAACAACTGTCGCCAGCATAGAGGCATAGAAACAGAGCTACTGTTTTTTTTTTTTTTTTTTTTAAATTACTTGCTGTCTTTTTGAAGATATCATTTAAAGCAGGAAGGGCAGACAGAGCTGTGTGGGAGAGAGAGAGTGAGAGTAACTGACTTTCATTTCATTCCATTCTTTCTTCTTTTTTTTCATTATTGATGCGTTAACATAATTAATTAAAATCCGACCAGCCTCCGTTGGGATCCGCAGATTAATTTCTAACACGGACAGATGTCCAACTTAAAGTAGAAAATTGACCAAATGCAAATCTAAAGATGGCTTTTCTATGCATAGCAATGAGACCATCTGCAAAAAGAACCCAGTGGAGCAGAGCATGTGTGCACAGTCAGCCTTCACTAGAAATCGACCCCAAAAAGAAAAATCCCTTTTCTATATTTAACTACTTTCAATACTCCGCTGGGCTTCTTTTTTTTGAGGAGGGGGGGGCAAGAAAACATACAAGTGATTCCAACAATGTGATATGTAAATGACATAGAGCAGTCTGTGGGGGAAATGATTAATGTGCCATAATTGCGTACAAGATAATTGTGCTGACTCTGTTGGAATAACTAACAGCTGCATTTAATAGAACATTTAATTGCACTTAAAGGCTTTCCTAGAATAAACAGTTTGCAATGCTTACACATGCTGTGGACGTGACTGGTTTATTGTATCACTTACAAATTCCACGTTACCCTCGAGGGCTGTCTTTTGATGTCTTCTCACTGTCTAAATGCTCCTTTAGAATGCATTCATCCTGAAAATAGATCTCTGAGAGTCCCTAAATCTTCAGCTTTCCAAATGTCTCACGGGCTGACTGACTGGCTGATATGGATGCAGATTAATACCACCAAAGTAACAGCAAAATGAAACTTGTTTGGAAAAAATTGGAAATTATCAAATTTTCATAAATTCCCAAAAGCTAAAGTAAGGGAAGCTTTCTATCAAGCCAAGTCATTTATTTCTGCAATTCATCACTGTGCACAGAATCCTTGAACCAGTGAGCTTTGAAGTTGGCAAAGTGAAAAAATCTACTATCACACCAGTGTTCAGCTTCCCAATCTGCATAAATGCCCCACAGCATGGAAAAAAGAGAGGTAACGGCCAGGAAGACCACTACTGTGTGTGTGTGTGTGTGTGTGTGTGGGGGGGGGGGGGACCACAGAGAGGTGGTTAATCACAACGAGCCGTTGGCTACAGTGCTCCTCTCTCGTGCAGGCTATTAGAGGAATGAATGCCATTCTTCCCGAACGGTATTTTCTTTGTGTGTTTTACACAAAACACGAAGCTTTTTTGTGCAGCGTGATTACATTAAGTCAATGGAAAGACACAAATATATTGTAGCAGCATATCTGTAGAGGGAAGTGGAAGATGTGTATACATGCTCTATGGTCTAAACAATGATTGGCTGCCGTATCTACATCTAGATAATGTTATATTGAGTGTTGATGGATGAGCTCCAACGTCAGATAGCCGAGCACTGATCAATCCGATTTCCATTAAAAAAACAAACATTTTAAACGTTGTTTGCTTTGTCTTTTGGACAGACCTGACAATGCATGAAATCATTTATACAAATCAGCAACATTACGGAACTATTTTGGCAACCTTTTATTCCTTTTGTTGCAATTAAACAGCTGCACAATGTGTTTATTTTGGGTTTGCTGAAGTAAACCAATCGGTTGTTAAAAACAATTAATACAGCTTTTGATTTTCCAAGCTATCTGGGACTTCCACAGCATGTTCAAAGCAGTAGCGAGACGTACAAGGTGATAATTGGCTTCACGTTTGGTGTGAAAACGTGTTAAAGTCTCCTAGGTTCTCAGCTGGGTTGGTGACTGCCGATGCCATAGCATATAAGAGGCATCATTTTCATCCAACCAGTCACTGAGCTCTCATGCCCATGCATTTCTGATGTAACGCCACTCTTTCCTTTAATTTGTCATCTGTCTGTATATTCAAGCAGCAAGCAAACATTCCCGAGTGAGCCCTGAAGGCATCCTTTTTAGCTGACACTATGCCAGTGAAAATGTAGCTCCGTCCGCTGCCAGACACATTGTTCAGGGAAACACTGCGGCTTGGAAAGTTGACATAGCTCCACTTTCAGACGGCACAGCGGCCGGTCGTACAAGTGTGGTGGCTCAGGACTTGTTATTGCAACTGATGGAGCAGGTGAGAGTCCGAGTCAGGACTTAGCATCGTAAACAGATTCTAAACTGCACAGCTACTGGTTTTACTGAGTTTCTACAGCAGAGGGAGTGATATTGTCGAGCCTAATGTTCCCACTAGAATGCTCTCGAGTTCACATGCTTTATGTAGGAAATATGAGTGTTATTGCAAAAGCAAGTATACGAAGAAGCAAAGACACACACGAAGCAATTTCATTGATTAATAAGAAATGGGAAATATATCAAATTAAATGAATTACCATGTTCTCCCTCAAGCTAGACTAAGGATTCCTGCACATGTGATTTCATTGAGAAGATGGACTGAATATTTATAGTTAATAAATTGAACACATTTAACATGATCAAATTAAATGATGACACAAGTTGGCAATTAAAATACCTATAATACCTAAATCAGATCATCCCTGTTCTTGCATTCATATAGATGGATGATAGGGTCTGTTATTGGTGTGGGGCCTCGGCAGGCCACCACAGCACTTAGCTGTTTAACATGGTCCACTGATACACATGGGTCTGAGGCAAATCTATTATTTAACGTGTAAGGCTTTCAGATTATTATAAGACCAGTTAGGTGAGCGCATCTTACTGATAAAGATTCATCACTGCTGCAAATCCCTCATATGAATAATTCCACAAAAACAACATAAAATGTCACTTAGAGAGTTTGTGTTGTCGGATTGAGCAACAATGAGCTTTAAATGGCTGCACTTTCTGCTTGCTGGAGAGAGAGAGGGGGAAAAAAAGAGTATAAGATAGCATTAACGTTTCATGGAAATCATCGCTCATTTCAAAATCGCCTCATTCGCTGCACCTTCAAGAATTGTCGTTGGCTTAATCACCACGGCATAGTAGATGTGCAAATCCACATTTGCATCTGAAATATGCTTCCCGGCTGTTTATTCAGTCTTTGATGATTTCAATGCATGTTTTAAGACCACTTTGTTGCAGCGGCTTACACTCTAATGTCAACCAGCAAAGGGATAAGCTTCTAAACTATAGGCAAGAAAAAGTGGAAGAGGAAGAAAAATAGCATCAGAATGAGATTATTGTGTGCATATGAGAAAATAGAAAAAGCCACACGAAGCCACCGGGGAGCAGAGGGGAACCTTTGGTAGAAGAAAGTGGAATTTAATACCGTATGTGGTGTTATGTTCGCTGAGTCTCTCCAAAGTGAAGCTAAGCTATGCTATTTTACCGGAAGTACCAGGGACTTGAAAAGAGGCCAAGGCAGCAAATGTGATTCTGCTTATTTATTGGCTTTCCTTCTTTAAACCATGCTACAGGTTACGAAGTGAAATTCTTAAAGTTCTTGGAGGTCAGATATGAGACTAAAGCCGGGAGCTACCATCCATCTATTTATACCATGCCATTATCTGAGACTTCTTCACCCTCCACATTTCACGAAAGGAAACCTGTAGGTCCTGTTAAAGGTTAAAGGGGATGAAAACATGGGGAGAAGACAAAAAAGGCCATTTACGTTTCTTTCTGAATAATGAAGATGCAAAAAAAAAGAGCTGCTAGTAATGAATTATTCATCCACTCTTGTGATAACAACGCTTTCATTTTGTTTTGTTTATCCTGCCATCGAAACTGCCCCAAACTCGGGGAGCCGTGTTGCCTACTAACTGCAGCCATTATCTGATTTCTGGAGCTCCGCTCTCACTCCTGTTCTCTTCCATGGCAACAAATGAAGTGCAATGCAGCACGACTGGCTGAACATTCAAGGCTCACGCAGGCAAATTAGGTCAAACATTCCTCATCACTTCTCCTCACTGTCAACAATGTTCTCCCCCCAACTTTAGTTTAATTAATCTTCAATATAAAAGGAGCGCGAGCTGCAGATCAAAGGTAAGCGCATTGATTGATGCAGCATTTCCTGCGTAGATGCTGCATCCCCATCCCGGGTTAAAAGGCCCGCTAAATAAGGCCCGTCTGTCCTCATCTCATCTTCTTCTGTTCAGTCGCACATGACAACTTAACTCATATCCCAAATTGTTTGACAAATGACGGAGGCTCTCCAAGGAAATTACTGAAATGGAGGGGCTGATTCATCGCATCTAACAGCAGAAACATATTTTTCTTTTGCACTCCTATCTCATTTTTCCCCTCGTCTTTGATTATTTTCCATTACTGCTGCACTCAGCCCTCTGGGCCATAAGGCCAGGCATTTCTACTATTTAAACTATGTTATCTCTTAAAACCAGGGGGACAAATGCTCTTCTGAATGGCAGCTTTGTTTTGGCATCCATCTTCATTGGAGTGAGGAAAAAAAAGAAAAAAAGAAGCCATGTTTGGAATTAAACACCGCTGACATGAATATTTTACATCAGTCACCTGAAAATGCCTCACAAACAAATGTACCCCGGAGGGCTCCTTCTCTATTCATCTCAATCAGAGGGGTTTTTAGCAGCACTTTGGTTCAGTGGAGACTGCCAAATCAGCTCAACGTCCTCTTGCCAATTCACTTCAGAGAATGTGCAGTTTTATCTCTGATGGACTGTATAGTGGGGCCTCAGTAAGGGCGAGTCAATGAAAAATGGGCTGCAGCACAGAAAAAGGCAGGCAACTTATGTAGCTGCAGCTACACAGTCAGAATGAGGAATTTAGACCCTGATGTTCCAGCTTTATCAATGGAGTTCTGTCTGCGAGCTCACTGCTCACTAATGGCTGCTTAATGTTCTATGTACAATCTGGGCATGTACATTAACAGAAGAGTGTGAGTTTGCATCACTGAATATTAGACTAGTGGTGTGGAGGGCTGGACCGTTTTCTTATGATCTTCCCATTTCATTTATGAATCAAATCTAACCAGTTGAAATGGGTGGACCATTTGTACAAATTGATTTGTTTTTTGACAAAATAAATTAATCATTTATTCTTATTTATTAAAAAAAGTTAATTTATTCAATATTTAGAGCAATAAAATAGCGGAAAACAACCATTTGCTATTCGTGGTGGGAATAGTCAGTCACCTCAACATTCGATTTGATTACGATTCAGAGGGTCACAATTTGAATATTCAACAATTCTCTATGCATCTATTTTGGATTTAAATAATAATAAATGATGCCATCTATTGGGCTCAGAAAATAAAGAAAATGCTTCACGAAGCTTCATTTGGACATCACTAGAAAGACCCCCCCCCCCCCCCCAAAAAAAAAGTATAAAAAATCAAGTATAGACTTTACTGAACTGATGCAGAATAGTTCAACAAAGCATCGCGATGCGTCATATAATTGATTATTTCTCCCACCAATTAATATGTAAAGACACAGACAGGAGTAATGTAGTTGAGCAGAGAATGAATCGTTCACTCTTTGTGTGTTGTAATCAGAGCTCCTCTCTGGGCCGGCTGCATGTGCCTTTTAGTGCATGTTAGTGCATGTTACTGCATGTGAGCGTGCACCACTGGCTAGTTCATGGCCACCGTCCTTACCGACAAAGCATATAGCGCCCACCCTCGGGTTCCCCCTCAGGTAAACACTGCTGTTGTCAGCACTGTGGCCATTGTTTGCACTCAGCCGTCGCCATGTTGAGAGCTTTGTGGAGTTACTAGATGTGATCTGAAATTCGTGGAGCACATTGAGCCCCATTAAGTAATTTAAGCAAGTAATTATGCCAAACTAGTTCCAACTGTTCCAAAATTAGGATATTAATTTCCGTTTTAATATCAGTTTGATGTGGCCTGTTGATCCTATAAAACATGCATTTTGAAAACTTCGCCCAGGGCTCTGGGAAATTATGCTTGCTTTCTGACATTTAATACACCTAATGGTTAATAGCACCAAAAATGCTTCAAGCTTTAGTCCCACATAATATATGGTTCAAATTAATCCCCAAACTAATTCTAAGCAAACTTTTGAAATGTACAAAAAAATGAAAAATAATGTGAGCAAGGTGCAATTCCATCAACTGGTTTGGAGCAAATGAATTAGGCTATAGCATAATTTGGTCAGTTGGGGCCGTAAGCTACGCAAGGCTGGAATTTGCTTGTTAAAAGAGTAGAAGAAGTGCAGGTTGAGAACCAGAAAGAAAACATGTCGGCTTGGCCATCTAACTCATCTCCAAGACAATAATGGAGAGAAGCTTTCAGGAATTCAATTGGACACGTTTTAATTGTTCTTTCATGTCGGCTAGTTTATCTGGAGATAAAGACGAGCATTCACATATCACAGTAAATTCCAAGAAGATGCAGTTGGGGAGTAACAGCTGAACAGCATGTGAGCTAAATGTTCGCTACATCAGAATTTATTTGGTAAAGATGTTTTCCATAATCTATTTATCTGATAAACCACTTTTTTTTTACGCAATTGATTTGGTTTTATGGAATCTTCCCATTTACATTCACCTTTTTGTATAGTTAAAATGTGTGAAACATGGCTGATGAAAATGCGTATCTCCAAAATGGGACAGCATTCATTAATGGGCTGGGGAAATTCCCGAAGCAAATCAAACAAACAAAATGTAATTATCTGAAATCTTACAGCTGAAGACATGGTTGATGATAAACATAATTTTCACACCCCGGTCAAGGTAGAATCTTTATGTAATTTTAGTTCATATCAAAAGCAATACATGTGGATGTATTGGTCAGGTCTGTCTGGGAGTGGTACATCCAATCACAAAAACAACCACCGCACAGGCAGGTGAAATCACAGCACGCAGCATTGACGGTGTCTGAGCAGAGTGTTTTTGCAGGTTGCTGATATTACCTTCATTCGTGACGTTAATCTCTTTTTTACCGCAAGCGAGTGTAAACACATTAAAGCAACACGTGAGGCAACAGATTCTTCAGAAAAGCAAAGAGAATTCAGTCGGCGGTGCGAAAGGCAAACTCAGCCATTTCAATTAATTCGGCTTGATAACAACTGACAGAGTGATGAATGAACACACCCTGAAGGTATTAAGCAGTCAAAGATGCAAGGTGATATTTACATCATAAGCATATCTTGATATGCATAGCATGCCTTTTCTATATATGAGCCTGTGCACGCCTGAACGGGCGAGGAGCGAAGAATACAGTCCTACTCGCTTCAGCTCTTCTCTTTGTCGATCTCTCATTCGCCTATTGAGTGTGCATACACATTTTTACCCCTAGCTCAAAGCTATATAAAGGGCATACAAGGCAAGTTTCACAAATTATTTTTTTTAATCAAGCAGCTATATAGAGAATGTCAAGTAGATCAGTGTGTTTATTTTATTTTGACTTATTTTATGTTTCATTTACTAAAAACAATATTTGACTTTGAAATGTAAATTTGTGGCCCATCGACACTGCCAAGTTGCTATTTCATCATAATGTTTTCCAGATAAAAGCTATAATTCATAATAGGGCATGGCATGACATCTGCAGGATGGTGGTTTCCAAAGTGCATCACATGGGAATCTCGGGTGCCTGAAGGAAAGGCTAGGTATGGCAAGATATCTTTCAATTTTTTTCGTACCGAATAATGCTTCACCACATCTAAAAGATTAAATACACTACAATTCTGATGCAGCAACAACTGGTGACAACATCTCACTGTCTCGCATGCAGGGGTCTTATTGAAGAAAATAAATCAAAGTTTCCAGGATCGCAATTTTTCCAGATGCACAGAAACCAAAACAGTAACTTTCAGGGTGAGCCAATTAGAGCTGTGCCACTGTAAATATAGCTCAATACATGCTGATACATCTGTCCTCAACAACAAAGCAACTCAAAGTCAGAGTGCACCGTGGAGGCTACTTAGTTTTCTTAGCAGGGTTAGAAAGCTAGTTTAACAACACAAGAATGGGCCAATCTGCAGGGAAGGGATACCCAAAAATAACATGTGTTTGTGTCGAAGTGACAGAGCCCTCCAGCAGTCAAGCGATTATAACTCTTGTAAGTCCAGAACAAAAGTGGGAAGTAGCCCACTGAGAGACGATGGAAGGGTCAACAAAACATTGGAGACCGTGGTTTGTTTCCAGTCTACAGAGAGACAACACTGGTTTCTATTCATCATAATGATTCCATAATCTTCTAAGTTTTTATTTTAGTAACTATGATGATGACGGTCCCCTTTAACCCTTAATGACGTAATTTTAACTAAAAAATCATGATAATTGACTAAAAGTCATAATCAATGTCAATGAAAGCTTCAGTGGCGGTCCTAGGTTTCATGACGCCCTAGGCGAACCTCACCTCCAGCGAGCGCCCCCCCCCCCCCCCCCCGCACACACACACACACACACACGCACACAAATGGACCCCCCCTGCCCCCCTGTTCAGACCAGACGTGTATTTCTCCGCGACATTCGACAAGCACTTCTGCTCAGCTGTTGTTCATTCAGAGCAATTTTTTTCATCATAGCCTCATAAAATAAATACGCCAAGTTTCTGTAACCAAGAAGTTTGTAATTGTTCTTTCATGTCGGCTAGTTTATCTGGAAATAAAGACGAGCATTCACATATCACAGTAAATTCCAAGAAGATGCAGTTGGGGAGTAACAGCTGAAGAAGTTTTGTACACTTCTTTTATTTATCTGTTCAGAGAGAGAGAGAGAGAGAGAGAGAGAGAGAGAGAGAGAGAGAGAGAGACACACACACACACACACACACACACACACACACACAGACAGAGAGAGTGTGTATGGTAGTAGACAGTAGTAGTGTAGATATACAGTTGAAATACACATATTTGTTTATCTACTCTTCACATTTATTAAATGTATTTTCTCTTCCTGTTTCCCAGTGCGAGTTGAGATACACAAATATGATCGCATTTGTCAATCGCGGTATTTTATTTTGAAAATTGCTTTTATTTTGAAAATTGACCGGATTGTCTCGTGTTTCTTTGTGTGATTTACTGCCAGAATTGACGCGTTCGCTCGCGGCACGGGCAAAAAATAGAGCAGACGCCGAAACGATCGCTTCACGGCGCGGGACAGCGGCGCCTATTTGCGGCGCTTCGCATCTGGTGTGAACCACACTATCGCTTAACAAGGGCGCCGAAAGGAAGCGGGCTCTGCTCCGCGCCTATTCGCAGCGCTTCCGTGGCCGCCCGGTGTGAACCAGTCTCTCTCAGCAGCAGCCGCAGACGCACCTTTATAAAACAGAGGGTGCCTAGCCGCCCGCTCCCCAAAAGGCAACATGACATTATTGACTTGACGTGTAAATGAGCAATACAAAAACCAGAGGAAATGAATGCAAACAAATATTTGTATTTTTTTTTTGTGCGGGCGATCATGCCGCCCCTCCACGAATGCCGCCCTGGGCAGCTGCCCATACTGCCCATATGAGAAACTGCCCCTGGAGAGGTTTGATACCTCACTCATGTCTGTATTAAATATTAAACTATCACCAGCACCAGGTTAGCTTAGCATTACAACTGGAAACGGGGGGCAGACACATCTTGCCAAAAGGTTTTAAGAACTAATGTGAAGTCTGCAAAGGTTCTCTCACTAAAGGCGTACTCTCTGGGTAATTCCCCCTTCACAGCACCGTGATATATTTGGAGGAGTGTAGCTCTTGAAGTAACTTGAGGAAACCTGTGAAACTACTGCCACTGGGCTTTTGGCTATGCCATTAGGTGAGGTCTTAATGTGCATTCACTATGAAGAGTTCATTAATTAAAAATGGTAAAAAAGAAAAGAAAAGAGTGCATCATTTCATATAGAGGGTTCCGTCTGCTTTATGTCCTTTAAAATTACATTTTAATAGTCTGCAGCATGATGACATTCTGCATATGAAGCAGGGCCAGAGTAGACCACTGAGGGCCTGTCGATGGGTCGCCAACTGCATACCGTAATTGGTAGTGGTAAGTGCTTGGCAAGTACTGATCAGAGTGGAAGGATTTTCTTAATATATACAATTCCCAGAGGAAACCACCATTATTATTTTAAAACATAAGCATTTTACAGCAATAATTACTTTTTACACACAAAATGTTGTCACCTAGTGAACTGGACGCACAAATAGAAAAAAATCAGAGCATTGTGTATTTTCCAAGGGGTGTCAATAGCTTATTTTAGAACAATTAACAATCCAGCGATGTGGATGTTATGACATTCATTAGGGCAGCAGGTTGGAATGCACCATAAAACAATATGAGTCAATATTTCATGCAAAATATCCCATAATATTCTGTTAGCAATATAATGTTGCATATAAACTCCAGGGTGTCATGTGGGTCAGTAACTCATTAATGGTTGAAAGGATGTTTACTGCATGCTCTCGAAGACCAAATCCATTGGTCGGCATTAATAACTAGTCTCATTAATATGAGCAAAACTTGCTGATTGTAGGGTTTTCCATTTAAATGCTCCATGCTGGCCATGATTTCATTAATTCCTTAGTCAGTGAGCTAATCAAGACCACTTTCCATGTTTTGAAAAATACAATGATTTTGGTCATCCACTGAAACAAAAGCTAATTTGAATGATGCCCTCTTAAAATGTCTGTAATGAAGAAAGAAAAAAACAACAACAAAACAATGATGGCAATTAAAAGCTCTGGCAAATTACCTTGTTTGTTTTTTTACTCAAGAGCAGCAAACTTTTTTTTACCTTGATGGCAGTGGATGCGATCTGGATGTGGTGCAGCTTGTGAAGGGTGCTCTCCCTGTCGATGAAGTAGGAGGCAGCCAGCTGGTGCAGAGCTTCCAGAGTCACAGCTGTGCTATTGGATTCACTTACTTCAGACGTCCGACTCAACTTCCGCTTGTCCACAAAGATCATTAATGACTCTTCCCCTATGGATGCACACACAGACACATAAGCACACTTCATCAATGAGTCATCCCTTGTGAAATACATTCATCATGTTCTCAAAGGTGTAGTGGTAAATATTAACCCATTTACACAAGCCAGAGCTCATTATATGATCATGTGCTGTAGGCATATAAAGTTGAGATGCTTTAAGGAACAGGGCCCGGTTTCCCGATAACGTCCACTCTTAGCGCGCTATGAAGACTCCTACATTATGACTTAGTTGTTTACCTCTATAGTCGTGGTTCCCGAATGGTCTCTTAGGAGTCTTCTTAAGAAACACTCCTTACGTTGTACGTACACGGCGCTGTCCATAAAGAAAGTGCTGAAATCGATTGCTCAGAGTTCGATTTTCCATTTCATGCGCAGGTGCATGACAGCATTATATTATAAAATGTAGGCTATTGCAGTGTTTGCGAATAAAACATTGCTAGAAATCCTTCTAGGCCTAAACATTTATTTAACCATGGTCGAACACCATGTACTGATTAAAAAAAGATATAATAAATATAGAAACAGCGGAGGAGATTGAGCCAATTACATGCGTATTTGTTGCCGTTGTAGTCGAAACTTTGAAGTTGATCCTTATGAAATTATGTATTCCAACGGCTCCGAGGACGCCGACGTCTTTGGTTCAGCACGGGGATACGTTGTATCGCTGCCACAGTTTTGCCACCATTCACAAGCGTCACCGGCGTCCATTTATGACATTTTTTAATTGTTTGACGACGTGCCAATTTCCAAAATTGCTTGCAGGATTGTGCATGCCTTGACATTGACACTGTAATATACCTAGGCTACTTCTGAGGTTGAGGTAAAGCTTAGCCTTGTGATGAAATGCATGTGCATTTTATTTTTATTTTCTTCATGAATGACTTAAAACCACTGGTGAAACACAACACTGGCAATGTGCAGTTCCATGCGCAACGGGGATTTCCGGATTACCGTACAGTGGCGGCGACTAGCGTCAGGAGCGGAAACATCACTACGGTAGAGCTAAGAAGACTCTAAGAGCACTCCAGACCACTCTTACCAACGTATGACGTACGAAAGAGATTCGTAGCAAAGAACATTTCGGGAAACACGCGAAATGTTAAGTAGGAACTCTAAGTAGGGGTTACGAATGACGTAGCGTTAAGAAGGCTTTAAGAAGGCTTCGGGAAACCGGGCCAGGTTCTCTCAATACAAAACTGAGCCAATGCCTTCAGAGCGTGATGCATTGACGGATGGTGAGAAGAGCGAAAGATTGATGGAAAAAAATCCTTTCTAACAGCATTAGGTTTTATGGGAATATGATTTATTTTGGAGAGGCATTAGAGCTAACATACAGTGCATTACCACTGGGGATAGATAAAGGCTAACACTTCTCCAGTCTCCGCCACAGTGTGAAATTAAAATCTCAATTTTAATAAGTCACTGAAATCTTTAAAAAACATGTTTCCAATATACACAAACACACTAGAATAAAATGGTATAATTGTATTACTTTTATTGACACAAGTGTCTTCTAGGTTGTCTTTCTTCATGATAATGCTTTTTTCACTATAAAACATATCTAAATATGGGAAATCCTTTGGAAACAGATCGTCTTGCAAAAAAGGTTTTTTTTCTCATTGTGTGTTTTTTTTATTGTATCGCCCATATATGCCCTAACAATGGCTTGATATAAGGTTATATTAGGCCATGCTTTCAGCTGCTGCTCTTCTTTCTTTTTGTTTACAACAAATAGTAAACAATTGTCTTTTCAATCTACTTTAAACACTGTTGGAATTCATCATTGCTTTGAGAGTTTATGCACAGGAGACACAGATATAAAGAGCCAGCAGAGGAGCTGGGAGAAGATTGTGCAGCACATTGCCACAAGGGGTTTGCGGCGCATTGAAGTTGTCTGGCTAACTATCTATTGTCATGGAAACAGGATCCATTGACATTTTAATTTAACAACTCCAAACATAGATTTTACATGTTGAATATGAGTTTAAACAAGCACAACCAACCCTACGGACCCAGCTGTGACAATACTGAAAGGCAGCTTAGATCATTTGGAAATACCACAGAGATTTTGACTTTAAAAGCATTGCTGAACCGAAAAAGACCCGTCCCCTTCATTGGCACCTTTGTTCAAAGCCGCTCCCCCAAAAGCCAAACAAGTGCATGTGAATCGGCAGAGTGCACACAATCAGGAAGTAAGCATTGACAGACAGGCAGGCAGTCCACTTATTGTCTCTGGCCCGACTTTTTTGATTGGACGGGGTTTTACAGTCCTGCCACGACTACAGATTTTTTTTTAATTATTTGTTTTTATGTCAGTGAGTATTTCATGCATTGTAGTGATGTCCAAATGAAGCTTCGTGAAGCATTTTCTTTATTTTCTGAGCCCAATAGATGGCGCTCTCTGTTCAACAAAGCGTTGAAGGCCGATATATTTCCATTGCTTTCAACCCTTTGTTGAACAGAGAGCGCTATCTATTGGGCTCAGAAAATAAAGAAAATGCTTCACGAAGCTTCATTTGGACATCACTAGACATCACTAATGCATTGATGACTATCGTTATGTTATGATGATTTCAAGTATAATAACAAAGCGTTTCTGAATGAAATCACCTACACAACCTTTAATCAAATGTTTGAGCACACAAGACGCATCCAAAAACTAGATCTTGACCATTTCTGAAAAGATTACTCTTCACAACACAACATGGATGGACAAGAAGGGAAAGAAGCGGACGACAAGGTCCCAACTTAAATAGTTCCAAGAACAGGAGCTGCAAGGACTACATTAAGAACAGGAAATAAATGTCCCTTCAGACCTTTAAGCTTTTTTAAATTATATTCATCACATAATTCTTTGTAATTTATTGTTTTTGCTATACTCCTATGATATTTGAATGGATGTTGGAAAGGAGACCTTCAGTGGTCTCCAAAATAAAGATCCAGTGAGTGTTTGAAACACTTAGCAAATTCTGTATAGTTATATTTTGTTTCACTCACAACAGAATTTAGACCACATGGGTACCCCAAACCCCACTTTTAAACAATTATTTTGTCCCTTGTCTTAAGTTAATACATAAAAGGCAAGCATGCTTTGTTTACCTCCCAGTGTAGCGGAGAGCAGGAAGTGGGTTCCGTATTTCCTGATAATGTTGTCAGTGATGGCGCCGAGACCGGGCCTCCTGCCCAGCTGCCTAATGGTCTGGAGGAACTCGGGGTCCAGCGGCAAAGAAACGCCATTGTTCTCTTGTCTCTCCAGGGCCAAGCTGTTCACCTTCCAGCGGCCAAACTCCCTGCAATGTCATAGACACCCATGTTACACGTTAGCAAAGGAAACCCAACATGTGAACAGTGCACGTGAGGATGTCCAAGAGAATTTATTATGAACAATGCAAAGACTCAATGCGCCAACGTATCAATATGAATAGTTGTTTTCTGCTTCTTGAAAAAGGGAGTAAAATGGGGCTGGATGTTGTGATTCTAAAGGCGAGGCACAGCTTGTGACCTTCACAAGGAGGCTCATGTTCAGATCTTTGCCTCCTACGTGTAAAATACGTTGTCTGTGCAACCTCTAAGTTGACTCTTGTGTACCACTCTTCATAGCATGAATGCACCACAAGAGGAAAAAAAGATTGCGCTATTATTTAAAATCGGTGGAGAAACTATGTTTTTCATTATGGTGCAATCTGAGCTGGAGGAAGAAATCCCATGTGAAGTTAAATTGTTGAGAAATACTGGACATTAAAAAAAGAAAAAATACAAAAATCTTTTCAGCTGCATACAACTCCATAACAATGTGTAAAAGCTTCATGTCATGAGAGATCGTATAACACTCATAAATGTTAAATGGAGGGATTTGAAGGAAAGTGTTGCTGATGAACGGCCTCATGCCATTTCTACCTCTGACTCCGAATATTTGCTTTACACCATAGTGAAAACCATTGTGTTTCTCTGTCAATTTTAAATAATAGCTCAATCTTTTCTCATCTTGAGTCACATTGGAGGCGCTGCAGTTGGATGGGCTATAATCATGGTTGGAGTCTTGCTGCTTTCAAGGCCTCTTTTGGAGGTAACAGGCTTCATCTGAAGTCGTTTGATATTCAGCCTTGCTTCGGCGCATGCCAGCTGCCTTTATCTACCAATTGCAGACCGACGGCTGTTGCTTGATGCATAGATTAGTTCTTTTCAGATGCAGATGGTACTTAACATGGTTGTGTTCCTACCTAGTGAGGGAGAGATTGAAAACCGTGTTTTTCTGTTGGGTGACTTGTCTTTTGGGACAAGGACGACAGATCTGACATGCATTTGAATGTGCATTTGCTTTGAAAAGTTGCAACAGCTGAAATATGCATGTGGAATTACATCATGTTATGTCAAAAACTGGCTGCAACACAAAACACACCTCTGAGTTGAACATTTTTTTCTAGAGTCAACAAAGAAATTCTTCACACACACCACATTTCTTTTTTTTTTTATTGTTATTTGGATTTGATTATGCAAAGATGCTGTCTGGAAGATGCTGTAAAAAGACCCATCTTAATTATTTGCCATTTTGAATAGTAGTTTAAGAGTGTATTGGTCAACAGGACAATGGATTATAAAGACAAAGAAAGCGCTAACATACAAACAATAATAAATCCTGCAGACAGGTAGCAACATAAGCATTCATTTGGAGTTGTGTTACTGTCTACGGTATATAAACTCCCCCTTAAGCTCTGATTTGGTCTCCACCAACTCCTATCATAAACAGATGGGACTTTAGGTCCTAAATGTTGCACTCTCTTCAGCAGCTAGCTGCAACATGGTGATGGGCAGGTTGTGTTCTGAGGGTTTATCAGAGCATGTCTGCTGAAAGCAACCTGTTCACCGCTGCTGTAAACAGGATTGATGAGGGCACTGAGACTGAACAATAAAGTACATGTGACGAAAAAAATTTACAAAACAATGAGCTAAAAGTGTTAAAATGTGAGTTGTCAGTAATAATTACATGTGGGTTGATTAATGAGTAAAAAATCAAAAGGCTGAATATCTCATAACAATAGGTCATTTGTTTTTCTTCACAGGAGTTCATTTCAAATTTGTCAGGTGTTTCATTTCAATTACATTTTTTTGAAATTGAATTGTTTCATTCACCGGATTAGCCAAAAACTGACATCGCCATCACATTATGTAGTCTATATGGAATTCTAATTGATTTCTCAGAAGATGATTATTTTCAATCACATCAGCAATATGTTATATCACTAACTCCTAGTAGAATCCCATGCCTACTAATTTGCACTCGCAAGACACGGACACATACTCTAATGTGCATGCAAGACGGCTTTCGAGGGCAGCTTCAACACCGTTTTAAAGCACAACACAGAGAACCACTGCATGCCAGCTCATATGGTTATTGAGGACAATTCCTCAAACCTTATAAAATAAGCTGCTTGCTCCTCCTTAGCAAAGGAGCAAATGGGAAATTTAGATTGCCTGATTCACTATCTGACATACATAAAACCCCCAACACCCCGCAGACACACACCAACTCCCTCGCACAAAGCCACACGCATGCATTCACACACCCTGCAGCTGCACACATACCAAACAAAGCTGCCCTTGCTGCAGCAACTTTGCCATCGCCCAGAATATGCAGAGCCCCCATGGGTGCGCGCCAGCTGCCAATCAATTTCTCACCAATAACGACGAGCCCCTGAGAAAATACAAAACCGAAAACTGCTCATTAAGGCCTGTTTCATGTCTGTGTTTCTCTATAACGAGTGGCCATTAGTGTTCCTATGTGTCCATCGGGGCCCCGGCTGAAGAAGGAAGCAGCGGAGGGAGGAAGAGGGAGAACTTTACTGTGATGGACACAGTGCCTCGCTATGCTGCTCGCTGATGGACATTTATGAATGGAGGATAGAGCACGCACACACACACACACACACACACACACACAGATCTTTGTCCCGGACTACAGTTCAGACTCGCCTTCTGCTCCCCACGCACGTACACACAAAAATATCTTATTTCATGTAAGACTGCAGGTTTATTTCACCCTTTAACTCCTCTCTCTCTCTCTCTCTCTCTCTCTCTCTCTCTCTCTCTCTCTCTCTCTCTCTCTCTCTCTCTCTCTCTCTCTCACACACACACACACACACACACACACACACACACACCCGCGTACCGCACCTGCAGCTCTGTGCAGCAGGGGGCATACTGCACATCTACCTGTCAGCCCTCCCTCTGTTCGAGCTAGAGCGCTGTGCACCAGGAGGTGAGGAACTGCAGGAACTACAGGGGCCCCGCTATCAGAGCAGGGGAGTCATATGTCCATCACAGCCCAGGCGTCTCAGATCCATCACAGCATACAGCCTGAGGGTGACGCTCGGTGCCCGAATGTAACAAATCAAGGAATCAACGCGCCGATGCAAAACACCTCACCGTGCACAGCAATGCAGATTGTGTCAGTTCAGTACAGTTTGTGTCTCAGCAGGCTCAGTCAGTGTCTGCTACAGCTGATGTTATCTCCCGAGGCATGATAACAGTAACATTATAGGAAGAAAAGTAAATGCCGCATACATGAGACAGCGTGGTGCATCTTAATAAGAAAAGGGACACGTACAAAATACACTTTCTAGCAGCAATCTGAAAACATAAAACTTCTTTCCAATTCAAACACGCCTTTTGTAATGTAGTTAAAACTTAAATCTTCGTAAAAGACAAATATAAAATAAAATAAGGCTACTTTCATTTATTTATTTTGCTGTCTATTTCAATCATGATCTTTATCTTCTGTCCCTGGTAAAGTTCCATGAGAAGCGTATACTGGAACTGTATTATGTGTGATATTGTATACAACATGAACAAATACTGTGGCTCTGGCACACATACACTATTGTTTAGATCAGCCGCAATATCATTATTCATTGCAAAACAATACCTCAAGGACTGTCTATATAAAGGCCTTCTGCAGGGTGAATGCCTTTGGTTAATAAAAAGCCCACAAACTGTGTTAAGACTGCTTCGTAGTTAAACAGGGCCACACCACAACTTCAAACTTCAGGCAAAAGACATGCTGAAATTAAGTTAGATGTCATATTTAGCTGGGAACATTTGAGGAATTTAAGCAATTAATGAATAATCCAAATCTCTACAACAATTAAATGGATTTGCATGGAGAAATGACACCTTGTCTCAGATAGAATTGTATGACATAAGAATTTTATAACTTGTCCAATATGGTTTGCACATAGCAAACATCAAGTCAATTAATTTTGCAACTGTTCCTTTTTCTTAAAAAAAAGCATTCTTAAGTTTAAATTCCATCATTTCTTTGATTAAACTTTAAAATTCATCTGTTGCCGGCTTCTCAGTCATGCTAATATTCATGTAGTGAGTTACAATCCATTCACATTTGAACTCACCGAGAGACAATAGGAAGACAATAACTTGAATTATCATTGCAGGTGTATATTGCAGAATATTTGCATGTATACACGGTTGCCAGCAGCGAGCGATTAGCTCTTCTTCCATCTCTCATGTTGTTGCCATTTTACTCAGATAGTGTGTAATGACTTTACAAGCGTGAGGTCCAGATGATTACTTTACATATCAAAACTCTGGATTCAAACTGTGATTCATCAAGCAAATGCACAATATGCACACACTGGAGGAACACTGTGGATTGTAATCATATAAGTAATGTACATTTGGGGAGCCATATTGGGCAGGAAGTTAATTAAATTACTTGACTAATTCATGGAAGTCTAATTTCACCTCTGACTTGCCGTATTGAGCCTTTATTTAAATTATCTAAATCTTTATCTTTCATTGCACATAAGAAAACCCCGTGCGGCTCCATAGACACTATTCATGTACTTGAAATGTCTTTTACCAGTGAATAAGTGTTTTCACAAATTGGATTTAATTATCTTTTCTCATCTTGAGTCCCACATGCCATCAAAGCAACAAAAGGACTTTAAGCTACTGTAAGGAACTTTTAACTGGTTATGAAACAGTCTCAATTGAATACTGATGCTACTATATCTCTTACATTAAATTGGATAGTTATATATAGTTATTCTTGGTGCTTGTCAATATTGCAAAATCAGAAGAAATTTAACCCCCTCAGCTTAGACTCAAGCCGGAACTCAAGATCCAGCTTGGGAAATACATCCAGTCTGTTGACATTTTCAGTATTTTGCATCAACCTCAGTCTTTTGCTTATTTTAACCATGACAAACAATTACCATACATAGTTCAGTATAAAGATTTTGCAACGTACCAGGGGCCCGTTTCACAAAGCAGGTTCAACAAACTCTGAACCTAACCCTGAACTCTGAGTTGATCAACTCTGAGATGGGCAACTCTGAGTTTTCGGTTTCAGAACAGCGGTTTTGAATTAGTTCAGTCAACTCTGAGTATGTAAACTCTGAGTTACGCGCGTGCCTGCCGACTCTACAAAGCCATCATCAATGGAGCTCCGATACTACGATTCACCATGGCAACCGGGAGAGCGTTATTAGATATTACCGAGTGTTTATGTAGAAAATGAGCATATCCTGAGAAAGCGGAGCAACGTAACTGCAGCAAAGTAGCGATAGTTGGCGTGGCAGACAATTACTGCCCGATCTAATGTGTATAACTGAATGAAACAGTCGATTGATCTAAAGGTAATAAGTGTTCATTTTCAGCTTTGCTGAGCGACACTGTGGTGTAGTGGTTAGCAACGCTGCCTATGGTGCAGGCGACAGGGGTTCTATTCCTGTAGTTCACAAAGTAGCGCACTGAATGAATTATCTTTTTCATTGGGTGTAATCCCCCCAGGCACAGAAAGAAAGTGGTGTCAGTTGAAAATTAAGCATAAGAATATTGCGCAAATACGTTGACTAAGGCATATGATTTTAATCATATTTCACATATTAAACAGTAAATATAAGCAGATATTTCAACACAGGAATGTACTTAAACATTTCATAAATCTCCCGTTCGCAAAAAAGCTAGCTCCGCAAAGAAACTGGTTGCGGATTATGTCCGCGATATGAAATGTTGAAAATGTCGGAGAATATTGTTTAGATAATATCTAATGTGATTGGAAGGAAAGGTAATCAAAATCCTCTCCCGACGCAAAGCTGCTAGAATCACTTTTATTTCCGTATCGATTAGGTTGACGATGAAAGGACGGCAAATTTTTTCAGAGTTGCACATCAAAACATACCCAAAAGGCACCCCTATATTAACAAACATTTGATTACCATCAAAAAGGCTTCAGCTAGAACATGTGTGTGTGTGTGTGTGTGTGTGTTTGTTGTTACCCCAGATACCAGAATAACCCATTGTGTGAAACAGTTGGTTGATGTAGACTCAATGTTATTCCAAGGACCTCCCAAAAGAGAATTGTGCAAAATGGGGAAAAAGTCCTTCATGCTTCAGGAAGATAAACCAAATTACATTATTTGGAAGACCTTGCAAGAAAACTGCAATTGCTCTGCTGTTCTCAATGTTCAGACTTATTTTTCACTGCTGCAGTTTCCTCTTTTCTCTTCTCTTTCTTTAATCTGATGTGACATTCATCCTTCTCAATATGCGTGTGCCATTAGCAGCAGATACATGAGTTTAGAATTAAGAATGACAAACAAGAGAGGCTTTTCATTTGAGCGACATCAAAAGAAATGCTACACATTCCAGTTGCAAAGCTAGCAATTTCCTGAAAGGCACCTTCACAGTGGCATACGTCAACTTTGTTAATTGAGCTTCGGATGATGAAGAGGAGAGCGGGGGGAGTCAAATGAGAATGTAAGTACGATAGGACGAGGAAGAGATGCAAAGACTTCTGTCTTTTAGTAATCCATCCACCGTGGAGAGAAACGGGGAGCGACAGCGAGATCAAGACGAGAGGAGAGTGTAATGATGGAGTTAATAGCTGCTGGTTGTGAACGCTTCACGAAATTGCCACCAACAGTTTTTCCAACAACATCAAACAAACATCAGACCATTAATTTGTGAAAATCCTATTAAACCAGCCGAGAGGTCCCATAAACAAGATAGCGTACTGTTTCATGCCCATTTTGCTTCTCTGTGCCTTTGATGCGACCGAGTGCATTTCAAACACTCGATACCTAAGACTGGCATTGCACCAGCCATTTAAAACTCCTATAGAGGATTAGAAACTGGATTGATGGAAAACAGGGGAAAATAGCTTCCAATTTACCGGACATCTCATTCAGTTACACAATAGATGCAAAATTGATGACACTGTAACTAGAGCGGGGGTAGGTTAATTGATGACTCTAAATTGCCCGTAGGTGTGAATGGTTGTTTGTCTCTATATGTTGGCCCTGCGATAGACTGGTGACCTGTCCAGGGATGAATGGATGGAACCAGAACTGAGTGACTGCATGTTCATATGTCATATAAAGGTTGTTCAGGTTGTTCTAAAATAATGCTCAACAAATGGACTCGAGGGGACTAAAATCACCAATTATTATTATTCTTCAGGGAACTTCCTGGTTGCCTAGCAATATATATATATATATATATATATATATATATATATATCCTTTATTTAACCAGGTAAAAAAACTAATTGAGATTTAAAACCTCTTTCCAAGAGTGACCTGGCCAAGACATTGTGGTTGTTCTGTTGCCTGAACCTGAAGTTGTTTTTGTTTCAATTCACAACGTTAAGTTTCATTTTCACATCAGGTGCAATTTGACCCATCTGAAGCATTACAATGGTAGCGCTAACCACAGGGTGATAACCTTCAAAATGGGTGCCAAGATACAAATAGCAACCTTAAACTTCTTTAGGGGAGGTCGAGCTGGATGACTGCTTATACAGACACTTTTAGCAAACACATAAGCTTGTCAGGAAAACATACTTGTAGGGCATCATGATGACCCTTATCTGTCCTCCAGAAAAACCCAATTAGCGTCATTATTTTCAGGTGAGGGCAAACCCATTCAACGGAATGAAAAATGATGTTTGACTTAATGCATTTTCTTGAATCTGAAAATTGTCTTTTGCAGTATCAATCAGCTGCTTCATGCTTTACCATCAGCCACGTATTAATCAGCTGCTTGGCTATGAACAGTAAGATCCAATCATATGTGTACAGAGGTACACGGTGGCCTTAATAACCTGACATTTCTCACTAATTATATGCTGTTAGCTGCTGCCCTGAATCTTTGAGAACTCCCCCTCAGAGTGGAGCCTTTTCTTGCCAAACCGTATATGACTATTTGCTATAAATAGTCACTTCCTTGACGTAAATATGTGTCCAAGTGAACTGATTTCTTGGTTTTATTTCCCAACCAAGTTACTGCCTTGCAACATTTCAAATGAACCATTGATATAAAATGGTCTCTCCCTCTCTTTTTATTCTTTTGCCTTTTATTTGCAAATTTTTAACACAACAGCATGTCATGTCACCACATTTGATATTCAAACTCAGTGTTGTGTTGAAAGGCCAGCGTGTGAAACCTTAAAATGCTGCACAGCGTGAAAAATAGACTAAAGTGAGTGCGTTTTGTTAAAAAAAGCAATTGCTTTATTGATTTGCAGCTCCCATGAATATCACTACACCTCTGATAACACAAAGCAAGGGCAAGTCAGAGAGAGAGAGAGAGAGAGAGAGAGAGAGAGCATGATTTACAGGAGGGTTTGCTGACATGAAGACTGCTGATCCCTTTTGTACTACTATTTGTCATAACACTGTTGACAAGAGACTCCCCTCCTCACAGAAAACAAGGAATGCCTGGAATCACATTGTGTACATAATGAGGCATGCACATACTGTTAATACACGCTGTGCACACACACCAGATCTATCTAACACTCGTACACACACACACACACAGAACAGAAGATAGAAGAGCCACCAGCTACGCTAAACCCTGCTGTCGCTTCCTGTCAATGACATGCCTGCATGGGCTTTCTAAAATTATAATCACTGTGGCTGCAAACAAAGTGTCACCACATATGTGCGTAAGCTCCTTTTCTATATTTATTACACACTTAGCTGGTTAACACATTAAACGTTGGTATGTTTTTTTTTCCAGATCTGCGTCTTACTTTTGAGGTCATTCTTCCTCTCAATTATGATCACATTTTGCAGTGTTATCATTCTTTGTAAAAAAAAAAAAAAAAAAAAAAAAAAAAAACTGCAAGTTTGCACCTAAAAGTAAGCTTAAAAACAATGTTGCTTTAAAAAATGTCATTGAGATTTTGAATAGTTTGGATAGAACCTTTAACAGTGGGTTTTGTTTTTAGTTTCCAATAAGTCTAGTAAAGCTATATTAATGACCTTTATCATAATGCACAGAAGTGACGGTCAAAATTATGGCCATTGTGTTGGAGCTACAAGAGGCAATTTTACAATGTGGTAGATCAATATTGGTGGTAGAATATTTATTATTATTTAAGGTTTATAAGAAAGCGTTGCCAAGGCATTATGAAATGTCTCTTTGTCTATATCTTTGTGAAGAACAAATAAACTATGCTGTGAAGAGCCGTTATTGGTGAGTTTCATAATTTCAGTTCCGAGTGGGTGGCATACTTTTCTTTGTTTCACTCTAATATCAGTTGTTTTTATGTAAAAATCTTGCTGAAGTAGAAGAAAAACATTCAGGGGACAAAACAACCTACACTACCCCAATGATCACAGCTCAGACCATCTGAATAAAAGATAGCCAAACACTCATGCACAGTCTCTCTGTCATGAAAGCTGCTTCCATGGACCTCTGGCCCTGATAACTCCCCCATCACACACTTGTCAGAAGCCATAAGCTCCGCGCTGGATGAAGTCCTCGTCACTGCCATCGCTGCTGGTGATCCAGAGGAGGAGGCTGCTCTGCTCCTGTCCTGGAGACACATCCAACCTCTGGGTGGAGGACAGAGACTTGTCCCCACCACGGCTCTGTCATTGAACAAGGCGATCGTGCATGAGAGAAAAACTGCAGTTCAATGAAAACTGTATCTCGGTACACACTTCCGCCCTCTCTCCGGGTCTGCTCTGCTGTGTGTTTGCAATCAATCTTCACCGTAATCATCTCCCGACGCTAATATATTGATTATCAACAAACAAGACCATTGCACTGAAGATAATTCAGCCTCTACCTGCAGCGGCATTGTACATTATGTACAACAAAGTCAGATTTGATTTGGTTTTGCGTGCCAAAAGAGTGGAGGGGCACAGGGAAATTGATGGAATGTGTTGTGCATTTAAAGAAACTCAGCACCAACAATAAATGAAGTGTGAAATGAACCTGCATCCATTGGCTAATTGTATATTGTAATTATAGCAGGGTAGAATAGTCAAAGTTTTATTTTAGTTATCTCATTATGCTCAAATCGCTTGAATTAAGTGTTTTGATTTTGTGATTAGGAACATTCCTCCTAGATATGCGCAGTAACCGAGTTGAAACTCCCTCTTACACACAGACCCTCTGAGGAAGCAAGTCTGGTGTAAAATCTTGCCATGTTGAATCTCGGGATGCTATTTTAACATTTCTTTCTGACCAATAGTCGACCCTCGTGATCCGATCATTGACTGATAACTGAATCAAAGGTGCTGTGTCCCTAACAGGCCCCCCGACTGCAACGATAACCGATAAATGCATCGATTAGTTCAGCTGCGAGGTTGTCTGCCGCGCGTCTTCCTCTTTCAGGGTTCCTGCCAGCGTATTGCAAGCTCAGCGTAACGTTAGCGCGTCTCTGGTCCGGAGAGAAAGCGTGTGTGTGACAATGAGGATGAAGTCAGCAGAAACATTGAAGCTGTGAATGCAGCAGTGCAGTGTGCACATTTATTCGTCGGTGAATAAATGCTAAAGCTCCTCGAGTCCCTGTGTCTATCTTGCCACCTGCTAAATCAAGTGAACATGGACAAGGAAATTAGCAACATCACTGGCCCAGGCTCACTTAAGGTGGTCTGACCTTTAAGGTGGACCAGCAATTCTTATTATAGTGTTGATTGGGTGTCACAAGCTATTTGTCTTTGCCGTCCAAAACCATATGAAGAGTTTGAAAGTTTGCTCCTTTTTTTGCCATAACGCGGCTTAGCAAGGAGAATGATGGTGGAGGTTTAAAGAAGAAAATGTTGACATTAAGGAAAAGGGTAAGTTAAAAGTTCTAATATTTCTAATATTGTACTGACTGAACTGTCGCTGACCCTTTTGTGGGGTTTGTGGTGATGTCACACATTGCATCTGAGAGACAACTGTAATTATTCACATGGATGATTTAGGTCTGCAGTTTACAGGAGAGAGCAGCTGTGTCAGAGCAAAACGGTCTAACAAACGTGTTGAAGGCGATTTACCGCTCATGCAGCATTTGTAAAGCCAAATGTATTATAAATGTTTAAATCGTGCATTGTTCAGTTCATGTTCACATTGCTACGCTTCTTTGTGCTCTCAGCAGACCGTCACACTCCATGCAGAGATATAAAAATGTATCCATGAAGACATCCCACTCAAGGAAATTTCCCCCAAAAGAATCTCCCTGTCCCTTTGATTCGATAAATGAGACGTGCTCTGCTGAGCATGCAGTGCGTCCCACACATTGACTTTCTATGCATTTGGTGTCCCATTGTCGCATTTAAAAAAAAATATATGTTTTGATCCTCCCTAACAGAACAACGCCATCCGTGATTAGATTAAGGAGGGGACTAGTAGCAGCCAAGACAGCGCCAGGGAAGAGGATGGCGAGCTCCACTCTGCTGGTGCAGCCTCGGGCCTCGCTGTCTCAGCTGTCCGGGCTGGACCACAGCAGGACCTCAGTGGCCCAACATGCTGCTGCAATCTGCTCGCCAGGGACTGGATCCTGGTATAGGCGGCAGACTGCTGCACCGCGCTCACCCTTCGTTGGAGTGACGCACACACAACATTCTCTCGTCTCTCTCTCAAACACATTGACAAAGGAAAAAAACAACAACATGAATCCCAAAACTGAAAAGCTCACCTACTCAACGAACAAATATCCGAAACATCCAATATTGGGGTCCAGCTCTAATTGGAACGTTGCGCTTCTGCATTCTGTTCTCTCTACTAACATTTTTGCATATGATTGAAACACTAATCACTCCCCAATTAGAAGAGGCGACTCTTTACATCACACCAAATCAATGTAATAGCCAGTGGGCTGACAGGAGAAAAGAGAGGAGAAAACACAGGAGATGAGGCGTGATATAAAAGTTATGGCCCATGAAGAAGAAGAAAGGAGGAGCTGACATTTTGACTAATATGCTACTGTCTGTGGATACGGCTCGACTACAAAGCTTCTTGCGTTCATAGGAGTGGTTTTACAACCCCGGAAACTGCGGAATGACTAAATGTAACATGCTTTTGTTCATTGTACACCCAGTTCCAACTGTGATGCATGCGTAACAGCAACGGCTGTCAAAGGGTATCTGTCATTTGAACTTGTGCTATCGGTGGGAACAAAAAGAGCAGCCAATAAAGAAATGTTGTTATATTCTGTATTTGTCTTTGTCAGATATATCCAGGTGTATCCGGCGGACGAGGAAGCAGGCAGCTAGCCACAAAGCCACAGAGCTTTTTAGAAGATTTGCAACCCTCGCCAGGAGATGGCAAAAAAAGGAAAGAATGAAACGAATCACAATGGAAGTCATATTTTTATACCCGCAATTGTTGATTTACACTGCCATGAAAAACGCTTTTATGACTAAAATAACAGATGCATTTTCCTGCATTCACTGCAAAAGTAATACTGTTAAGTGCCTCTTATCCCGTTTTTTTCCACTGCTTTCGAATCAGTAGAATCCATTAATTTGTCGCTTCATCTCTTTCATTTTTATCTATCACTTCTTTCTTTCTCAGAGTTTGCAATTTGAAAATCACATCTTTTACAATGCTTCACATTACAGCAGTGACAGAGAGCTTTAATTCTCCCGGCTTTTAAATCTGTCATTATAATGCAGACCAGACAGGAGATGAAAGGTCGTTAGTGTAAAAATCAAACACTTTATAATTCATACTCTGAATACTACTCCACTAAAATGTCTATTTAAAAGGGGAAAAAAATATATTTAAGAAATGGCTACATACTGCTCCGTTGCAGTGACCAGCCAGAAGGGGGGGGGGGGTACTGAAACTCCTTTCAGTCCCTTCCCCCCCATCCCCCGACTTCCTCTCTCCTGCCCCCTGACGGGAAAGGCCAACTGAGCTCTGGAGAATATTTATGAGCGAGGGAGAGCAATTGGTTTGAGATCATTCAAGGGAGGGGAGGGAGAAAAGAATGGGGGATTGTGGGGGGGGGGGGGGGAGGGCAAAAAGGAGGAAATAGAGATAGACGTGGAGATAAAGGCAGAGGTTGATTTTAATGTTTTTATTTGAACTTCTTTTAACTAGATGGTTAATTAAGATGAATTACTTATCGCCATGCCTCTGTCTGTATCTCAGTGCGTATGTGCTGTGCATACATGCACTTATAGGCTCTTTTCTACAGCTACAAGGACCAACAATCTGCATGATCGTCGAGGAAAACTGCTCTTCAGTTCTGCAAGAGTCCAGTTTGAATTTTTGGATTTAGGATTACAACATGCAGGGGTTACAATTCAAGAGCCAATAACAAGCCTTTTACTGACCCATAAAAAGGGCTGTAATGTGTCCGCAAGGAAAACAGTGTTGGTGATCAATACAAATGACCCAAAGATTACTTTGCCTGGAGTTTTCTGGCTTTCAAAATTCATAAGTCTGTTTCAGAACAAAAACACTGCACAGCCCATTGCATTTTGAAGGCACTTGTGATCTCTTCAGTTCTCAACTGGCATCCTCGACTGCTCAGCGATGGATGACGGCAAGTCGGCTGCAAGATATTTAAAGCCTGAAAAGACTTTTTTTTGTTTTCAACAGAGAGGAAAAGGCAGAACTGTTATTCCACTTTTCAACATATTCTTCATCTTCACTTGAGGTTGTATTGGATTTTCGCTCCAATTAATCAACTTACTTTTCTTCAGAGGGAACTGAAAAGGCCATTGTGGCTCAAAGGGAAGGGAGGCTTATAGACTTGTCAAGTTTGCATTTGCTAATAGAGGTCAATAGAAGTCATACTGTAGGTTTCAGAATGCTAAAAAAAAAAAAAATTAAAAAAAGGTACCGTTTTTGAAATTAAATTGGTCAGCATCAGTGCATGTGAGCTCCAGTGGTGTTAAAGCTGTTAGATTTTCATGTCACGGATGGTGTAGGAGGACAAAAGGGAGAAAGGGAGGTATAGAGACATCCTGAGAGACAAATAAAGAAGAGGCCAGCAGAGAGGAAGTGATGGATGAGAGGAAGCCAACAGCGCTACAGTCTCTATCTTTGCCATGGCATTGTCACTCCTGTCAGCTGCTAAATGCCAGTGTCACTCAAACCACTGTTCAGCTGGCATCGGCCCCTCCACTTCATGGCTGCGTATGCTCCGCCAGCATCGCTCTCGCCAACGCCCGTCACAACTTACCTGACACAACACCCAGCCCCGGATGCAGACCGGCGAGCACGCACGCCCAGTCACGCTCACCCTGTTGTCGGTTGTCGGCTACAGCAACGCTTCATCACATGAGGAAACCGACAATGTTTACTCTACATGAAAATGCATTTTCGAGTCTGGCGAGTCAGGAAAATTCACTCATTATTGTAATTTGTAAAACATGTACACACACACACACACACACACACACACACACACACACACACACACACACACACACACACACAATGTCACTGTTACAGCATTTCACTCTGTGCTGCCTTTAATAGACACCAAACCTTTACAATATGTATCCGTCTGAGCTTCGGTGTCGAGTTTAAATGCTTTGGAGGCGTTTCAACCCTGAAGAGAATCAAAGTCAGCAGTAAATAGCGCTACACGCACCCACACTTGCATACACACAGACGGCTTACAAATGAAGAAAGCCTCCTGGGTACAAATGAGGTGTGCAGCTGTGTCACTATGGTTTGCTGTACGTAGCCCAATGCATGGCGAAATGTGGGAATTAACAGAACTGTGAACTTATTGATATAACTACATGCCATCTGATTAACAACAAAATGGATAATATCCTGCAATCGCATATGTGGGATGTTGGCTTTGGGAAATATTGTCCCGGAATCCTGTCATTTCAGTCTCGTCTCAGAAAGAAAAAAAATGTTTTGGTAGCAAGCTTTCAAACAAAACCCTGCTGCTTCCAAGCGCACACCCACCATACTTCACAACACACACATCCAAAGCCATCCTGTCTACCCACTGTCACACATCAACTGGCTCAGTTATATCTGTTACGTCCCGCTGCTTTGCCCAAACCTCCTCCTGCGGTATCTCCACTTTGAGTTGCCACTGATACGCAGCATTCGGAGCATTTTGTATCGTATTCAAACCATATGTCTTGTGCTGCCCACAAAAAAGAGGAAGCAGCCAGTTGCGCCCAAAAGAAGCTGTCACACGCAAAGCTTTCATTTGAATGCGAAACTCCACAAAGTAATCGTCTCAACGCTTCATCCCACAGATTGCCACCTACTAATTCTTCCTCTTTTATAGTGTACAGAAATATGTTGTTATATCTTGCCTATATACTTTTCAAAATATCCATTTTCATCCATGAAAGGCCATCATGAAATGGTTGATTCCACAAACAACTTTAAAGGCATCTGAGATTTGCAGACAACCCACTGTCTCTCACCTGTATATCTTGTACTTGGTGGTGAATCCTTGCTGATAGCGCTCTGTGAAATCAACAAACTCCTGGGAGTGGTGAAAGGGACCCTTGTCCGACAGGAGCCAGCCCAGTGGCCCTGTGGAGCCGCTGAAGCCAGCCCCGACAGGGTCCGCCGCCCCGGCTCCTACTGACACCCAGCTCTGGAGCAGGCTTAGTGTTAACCACTTCCATAGAAACATGAGGGCCGTCCGTCTAATGGAGATGCACGGGCCACTCATGCTGCTTCCCCCGGCCCCGGTGACTCCTCATTATCCCTGCAATCCAGATGAGTCCTGCTGGAGAGGGAGAGGAGTTGAAGCAGGGAAGAGACGGGGAACAAGAAGGTTGTGATTGTGGTTTGCGTGATTGAGGTCAAGATGAAGTGTATATTGCTGGGTCAGAAATTATGACAAAGGTCATTGGTTTGGAGGTTAGACTATCTACTTATTGTTTATTGTGCATTATAATGCAACTACTAATTTAAAATGTATGTTAATGGTATTCAATTAAAATTAATCTTGGACAAGCTTCAATGTGTAAAATCCCTTTTTTATTCGTATAATAGAATGATATTTTTTTTTTTTTTACCTTATTCTTTAAGTCCGTGACTTCCCGGAATTAGTGTCCGCAAAATCCACTGAGAGGACCGTGAAGTTGGGTTCGATTCGGCGCATAGACGAGACGACATTGGCGAAAGGACTTTTCTTTTTCTTTTTTTCCCCGAGCAGGATTATCGCCACAAATGCAAACAGACGCACAATTAGAGGCAGCGCAACTTGAGCGAAAGAGAAGATGACATCCAACCTCATCAGAGCGCGCTCGTCTGCTCCTCTTTTTTTTCCCTCTCTCTCTCTCTCACAGTGGCATATTTCCAGCGGAGAAGATGCTCGGACGATGCGCAGTCGGGCACTGTAGGTCCAATCCAAACGGGATGAGTCGCAGCGGACACAAGCGCTTCTAGAGCGCACGGGGGTCAAACCTTCCCAAAGTAGAGCAACGACTTAAACACACCCAAAGTAGGGAGTCGGTGAATGTGCGGGGACCGAACGAAACCACCCGCATGCGAGAAGCGCCTCTAGTTGCTGCCGTCTAACTCATTTTCGGCCGCTTTACAGGAGAGACTCCGGGCGCGTGCGGGGCGCACGGGAAGCCGCTGACATCGCTGCTGACGGTGCCCGGACTCCCGGCGCACTGAACGCGTGAATGACATTCGCTGCGCTCTCTCTCTCCCCCTCCCTGTACCATACCGCCCAATTTAATTTATTCCAGCAGCGCGCACACTCCCGGTTGGCTGAGACGTCACCGGAGGAGGGAGAGAGAGGGGGGGAGACGGTCCGAGGATGCCGATGTGCTTGAGTCAGATACCTCATTTTAGAAACCGGAGAAAAGTTGCCCGCCGTTGTGATGAATCGATATTAAAAGCAGAGTGGAGAGGAAAGAGGGGAAAAGTCAGGGCAAATAAACTTTAGTAACGGCGACTTCACGTTAACAGGCGTTTTTTTTTTCTTTAATTCACGCGGAAGGATTTAAAATGGCACAAGCCGTGCTCTAATATCAAATAAGCCATGATTGTCAAAAAAATTAAAATAGATATTTCATTAATTCAACAAAACAGATGGATCATAGTGGAATTTGATGTTATGTTTTATATAATTAATATTGTAGGACTCTACCAGTTGTCGAGTCAATCTGATAATTGCAGATCGTTAAACAAAATATACAATCTCAGTGTCAATTAATCTTAATTAAAAAAAAATACAAAAAAGTTTGCAGCATTTAAGCAGCTTTAATGATGGATGTGGTGACGATGAGGATCACGACGAGAACAGGGTTTATTCCGCCCCCCCCCCCCCCCCCCCCCCGTAGTTCACTCTCGTTATCGCCTTTGCCCTCTTCCTCCTTCTCCTTTCTTCCCGCAGAATAATCATCACTTCCACCATCAGCGAACTTAATTAGATCCGCTCTATCCGCGCTCTATCCGCGCGCCTGTGCGTCGGACAGCGAGCGTGGATCAGAGAGGCAGAGAGCGGGCGGACGTGGGGAGAGATCCGCGCTGCCTTTCAGCTTTCCCCGCAGACGTTCAAAGGGAGGTTTTATACAGGGATTGGATTAGAGAAATGAACACCATTGAGTCGCGAGATTCACTGGCTCCCAAACTCAAAGAGAAACCGAAAATCCCGTGGCATTGCGACTCGCAGATTCCGGAGTGAGAGAACGAGTTGATTTGTCACGGTTTCATCATCGCGTCTCGGGATTGGGTGGCGCTTCATTGTGACCCTGCCTCGCAGCCACGATGACTTGTGAAGGACAACTCGGAACACTCTTTGGTCCTTGTAGTTTTTGGTTTAAGCTTTTTATTGTATGTTTTTGTGCTGCATTGGAGCAAAACATTTATACAGTATTTTGTCTGCTAACAGACGTTAAAATGTAGTTTTTTTTTTTAAAGTTTTGAATAAAAGATGGAGTGTCACAGCGCATTACTTTCATAGACTCGTAGCATTTTTAGGCAGTTTTTAGAACACCGTTTCCAGAGCCCCAAAAACTCACATGAGCAGCGTGGAAACAAGTCCCCGAGGCTCCTATTTACTGTTTCAGATAAATCATTCATACACTGTGTGTGTGTGTGTGTGTGTGTGTGTGTGTGTGTGTGTGTGTGTGTGTGTGTGTGTGTGGGAGGTGAGCTTCTTTAACTTGTGTATTGCTCACAAGCAACTGAGCTTGTTTATTTCTTTTGAAAAGGGACCGTCAAGGCAACATAATAGATTGTCAATTGATGGAACTGATGGTGTCCATGGAGACCAGATGTGGAGCAACCAACAGCACAATAAACCAAACCAAACAAAAACAAAGGGAATGCCACTGCAAAGGGCTCATTATGGCACCAGAAAGGTGCGGGGAATGTGTGGTTCACGGCGACTGAGCAGTGACCTATAAACAAGGAGTCATCCTTTGAGGGCCGCAGTAACAACAGACTACAAAAGTGCAACCAGGCGACATTCAGGAGGGCTTTTGAAATTTGTAAACTGAAGAATTGCATAGAATTCACGTTTTTTTTTTTTAAGTTCAGTGTCTATTACCACTGCTTTATCTCTGTTTCTGGTCTCTGCACTAAATCCTGATATCCTAAATATCTGGCTTCTACTGTAAAGGCTCCATTATGTTCACTGGCTAGTCACTAAGTGTATCGGATCTTTGGTGCTGAGCAGGTAGTGTATTCAATTTTAAGAGCTTTTTTGTTGCTAAAAACAGCTCCCTGTTCCGTGCTAACATGCTATGAGAGTGTGAACCAAACACTGTGAAGATGCAGACCTGACAGATAAACAATAATGCCGAGGGGAGCAGTAAACCAAAACTATAATTATCTCTTAATCACCACAAGAAGCACTTTCAAGTTGTTATTGTTATTTAAAAATACTGATAATGGCCACTTTAAATCTTAAATTACATACTGCATAACAACCATAAACATGCTATATGAGTGTCCAACCCGTTCAGCTGTCAGTAACATCCTGTTGTGAGTCAGTGAAGTTCAACATCACACCAACAAAATGGTTTTGTTGCCTTAACCTAAACTTCCTGTATGAACGGAGGTTTATTTTGAAAAGACACTATGCATGTAATAAGCAGCGACACACTGCGACACATGCAAAAGTGATGCTAGAGGGGAGAGCGTCAGAGTTGGACACTTTGGATTTAACCAAGCGCTATCAGAAAGGCTAAATAACACCAGTGACAGAAGGCCATTTCAAAATAAAAGCAGACATTTATTAATCAGCAATCACATGAGAAAATAGCAGAGCGCTAAATATATTTTGAATTTATGAATGATTCTCTGTCAAAATCAGCAAGGGGGTGTGCATAGACATGCATGTTTGTGGCTTGCCTCTCTCTCTCTCTCTCTCTGTCTCTCTCTCGCCACAAGCAGCAAACAGACTAAGAAACCTAACTATTGATGTCTCCTGTCTGTCTTACAGTCTCTATCGATCTCCTCTGCTCGGTTTCAGTACTACGGACAGAGCCGCACCTAAACACGTGCCCGAGGTCTCTACGCACAACAAACAGCGCTGTCCGTGGTTCTGAAACAACAGCTGAACCATAGTCCCATATCTCAACCAGTGAGTCTTTTCTTTTTGCAAGTTTCTATAGATATATGAAGTAAAAACAGAGGGGGCTGGCCAACATCACACAGTGTCACATTCCCAGCAAGATGAACACGCACATTATTTAAATACACGCTCATTATAGATTAACCCCTCTGATCAAACACAGAAATTCACATAAAAACAGGCCTAGCTTGTTTACACAAATGGATAGATGAAACAATAGCGAAAAAACAACCAACATCCAGTCCCCAAGCAAAACATGCTCTGCCACAAGTCGAAATCAACATCATATTAATTATAACAAGGCAGCACTCAGAAGATAATCACCAATACACACGGAGAGAGGTTGCGTGTGCAGAGCCATGCATGCACCCACAAGCTATAGAGAAGCGCAGTGAAATTAAAAGTTAAACAATACGCGTGATAGGTAGGTGTCCGATTGAATCACAGCAGTCAGTGGGAGTGGGAGACGGGGAACAATACTGTTGGGTTCGTAGGTAAAGAGAGTGTGTACGCTTTTAAGGAAATCACAGATACAATGCGGGCTTTAATTCATACATTGAAACATTCACTTACTACGTTTTAGTGTGTTTGGGAGTCAGGGATCCACATCAATGCTAAAAGGAGAGTGACTATTGGACATTTGTTTGCCATGTGACCAAAAAACCCGAACTAATGTATATACAGGTATCTGCTGGATATGTGATATAGGATTAGGCAACCATTTGCTAACACTTTCGCCATGGCATGTTTACAGCTTGTTGTAGGCTACTACCCCAAAGTGGCCAAAAAAAAAATGCAGCTTCAAATACAAATTTGAGCTACTTGAGTATTTTCATGTTGAGCTTTCAGAAGGAAATGCTTTGCCTTTAGTTTTACATAAATATAATACTATATACAGCTAGTATAGTAAAATATGACTACCCAAAAGTATATTTTGCATGTAACAGCTGCAGAATGAAGGGACCTTTATGTTTTAGAGGACTTAGCGTATTTGTAAATGGAGGTACTGCTACTTTACTTTACCACCCAAAATAACTTCAAGTAAAACACACTGGAACACAATTTAAAACCTGGAGTTTATCTAGCCACCATGTCCACTTCATCTAACCTCATCATGAAAGTCTCATCAAATTTCCATTCAAATTTTCTCAGGGTTCATTGGGGCAGCAGGCGAGAAAACACCTTAAGCAGGTCACCGTTCTATTAGGGCGAACACAGATAAAGAGACATTCACATTCATAGTCACACAGGCTGACAGTTCAGGCTCCTGCAGATTCCGGACATGACTTGCATTTTTTTTAAAGGTAGCAGAATGAACCAGCATAGAGCTCCAAGAAGGCAGAAGATAGACGTGGAATCCGACTAGCATTCCTCCCAGCGTGAAGCAACACCGTGCCGCGCGATCGCCACGCACGGCAAAAATAATAACAACCTGCAAATGGCCTGGTGTCTAAAAGCAGCTGGTACACAGACCATGAGCTGAGGTCTCGTCTCTGCATGAGTGTGTGTAACCTTAACGAGTGGCGGGGAAGACAAGCAGTTGTATTCAGTCAGCACAGAGACAGATAGTCATTAGGGGAGGTAAACATTCACTTAAGCCTGAGCGTGCTCATTGATGCCACTCAAGGGTGTATGTGAGGACTGATCAGGGAACAAAGTGAAGCTGAGGTTTTAATTAGCCTGAAAACCTGACAGCCGTTGTCAGGGCTTTGTCACAGCAATGCTGGATTTACTTGTTTTTCTTCTCGTGAGCTATATGGGACAGGAGAAATCATGCATTTATTTCACACTTGCAAATGCTAAGATGAAACACGCACCTTACCCTACTCTAATATGTGTTTATGCTAAAAAATAAACCTTGAAAGTCATCTCGGCCTATGGGCTCTGATGGATGAGACATTGCATCTTCTTCGTTTTGGATACGTAGCACTAAGTAGCGCATTAACTGTTGCGATGTCTACAAATGATAAATTGTTTCCAGTGAATTGTGAATCAAAAAAGGACAATCATCTTCACTTAATGTTGTCCTAAGTACATATCTCAGTGTTGGTCAGAGGCTTACGGAATGTGATGATTAAAAGAGCCAATACCCTGACTACGCTTTAATCACAATCTGCATTACTTATTGCTCATCTGGGTCACAAAACTCACCATTAATCAACTTAAGAAAACGCTAAGCTACTTTAATACTCAAGCAGGATTGTACAAGGAGCCTATTCACATTGTTTTATACAATAATCATCCTGTTTCTATTGAACTGTCTGGTTCACTGTGGGGTCTCGTGTTGTTCTCTGACTGTTTGGGACCATGTGGCAACCTCTGGATCTGAAAAGTGCCTTTCACATGCACATTCAACAGCCATCAGGGAGCAAAGTCTATGGTCTTAATGGCTAGTTGCAATTCTCCTTCAGAACTGTTTTGAACATTATGTTTCTATTTAGAGCAAAAAAGACAATGAATCAGAGTATGCTTCAGGCCATGGCTATCTAGTGTTTTATCGGTTGCTGCCAAGGCGTTGTCTGGTCTGAGAGTTGCTGAATGCATGCTCAGTTCATGAAAGTTAATCATAACATTTTGGTCACCTAAAATGTCTTGTTCAGCAACCAGTTGTCAAAATGATCACATGCTAAAGGGTCCTGCATGATTTACGTGAAACGGTTGTGGTGGATAGGTTCAAATTAATTAGCGGTAGAAAAAAAACAACATACTTTGGCCTAAAATAAGTATGCTTGTGAGTTTACGTAAACTACAGACATAAGGTCACGTGACTCAGTGGTACAACATCAGGTGACATCACATTGTCAGCAAAATCACTCTTTTGGGTTCACATGGGACACAGATGTCAGCCCAATGATGAAAGGTTTGTCTGGAGGCTAAGTCCTCACTGCAGTGGCCCCAGGTTTGAGTCCGACCCGCCGTGGCACTTTGCTGCACATCGCCTCCCTCTCTCTCCCTCCTTTCACTCTCACGCTGTTCTCTCCATAAATAAAGGCAAAAAGACAAAAAAATTGTAAAGGTTCTGTGCCGTTTGTCTCCAGCTTTGGGAGAGCTTTCACAATGCAACCCATCAAGTATTGCAATATGAAAGATATGCAATCGGTAAATGTAATCTGATTATGTCCCATTAATTTTGGATGGCCTCAAACGCAACATCACGTTACGGTCCTCCCTTCCAGCTGTGAAAATGCTGTCATCATCCGAGGACTTCAATCGTTTGGCACTTTTGTGTTTCATGGTTAAATTGCAACTAGATTGCCCCGTTCATTCAGTTGCCTGACTCCCTTTGTGTCTTTGACCACAGTGGAAACGTATTTCATTAATTACGTAACACATCTTACATGTTTTTTTTTCTTCTCATTTTTGGTTCTGAAGCCCGAGGCAATTACAGACGGCACTGAGCGCCGCATCGCCCGCTGTGTGTGTTTGAGACCGGAGGGGGAAGGACAGTGGAAGGTGGAATACTGCATGCAATATTCTGTAAGTGGTTACCATAATAACAATAATTTGAATGTCAACTTTATGAATGAAGCATTGAACTATTCGCCCTACACATTTCCCAGCTTGTACAGTATTATGTTTGCTGGACCAGAAATTTTCACCGGTTCACATTTTATACGAAGCAGCTCTTCACACTAGATTGCCTCTCAGAAAAAAACAATAATCTCGCTGAACTGGAAAGCATGCAAAGGTATTTGTGGTGATTTGCACCGTGCTATGTCTGCTTTAAATGACGGTGAATGCCGTTCCATGTAATCCGTTATTCCCACCCAACCTGAGCAGCTCTTCATACTACGTCTGTTTATCATGGGAGACCACTGCCCAAGTGTCTGTATTTCACAGAGAGACCAGCCTGCACTTCCGATTCGAACAAATGTTGAACTCAAGACCTCAGAACTGGAGTCCACAAACAAATGGCTGCACAAAGCGTCAATAGGAGATGGATTAGTGTTGCCAGGCTGTTTCAGGGCTTGATAGTCGATCTTGGTCTTGGCTTCAGTGAATGATCTTTTCTTTTTCGTGTCATTCATGCTCTTTTCTTTTCTTACTGAAAATGTTTGCCAGTTTAGTATATTCCAAACTATTTCTGATTGTTTCAAAAGTGTAGCTTTTTCTAGATAATTTTATTCTTTTTGCACAGTATTTCTATCACAGCTCCACTTTTCTATAGTAGTTCATTATTTCTACATCTGGGCATGTGTGGCATTTTTATGAACTTTGTTGTGAGGAGAAGGTCTGCATTCTGCCGTGTGAAAATACATAATGAAAATACATAATTCCATCCTCACCTGTCATCAGCTGAGAGAGAAAAACAGATGTTTGGTGAGACCCTGGAAACCCATCATTGAGTTGATAAATTATAGACCAAATGTGTGAATGTGATCGTCTTCACAATGCTGCACTGTGGTCCAATTAATGTCGGGTATCTTCATAATTAGGTTGTGTAACACTTGTTCTTAGTTGGGGTTTTGTTTCACATTGTCAAATGTATTTTCAACCTTGTCTCCAAAGAAGAAAATGTAATTTTCACCTAGATAATAATAAATAAATATTCCCTTATAGGCAGCATCACTGTTACAAGAGATTTACAAATGCAACGTGGCTGTATATGACTACATTTTGGAGGAAGTTTTGTTCAGGGAGAAAATATGTCTAATATTGTCCCTGTGAATTTTGTTAAGTATGCAAGAATACCGTGCCCCTGTGGTGCAAAAAAAAAAAAAAAAAAAGGTTAGGGTTATACATTTTCAGCTGGATAGTTCTCTTATCATCCATCAAGTTTCCTGTATCTTCTTCATAGATTCTTGCATTGATTTATTGTAATTCATTTCCATTTATTTGTTGTCTTATGTCATGTGCTTGCTTTATAATTGCCATTACCCATTCATGCAAATAGACTGTATTGGAAGCAGGGGAGAGAAAAAGAATAATCAAATGTGTCAGTGTATTCACAGAGGGAGAGGTTCGTCCCTCCTTGCGGCCTCCCCAGATGTTCCCCTCCCCCCTGTTGTTGCCTCTCTCATTGAATGATTCTGGCATTCACATAGTCAGTCAAGAATGCAGTGACAGCGAGTGTGTTCGCGTGCATGCGCGTTTGCATACGACGCGATAGGAAGTCAGAGTGAAATCATTTACCCCGCTAGACTTTTCACCTCATTGGGGAGTTAAGATCATTTGCAGGAGCAAAATTGTTATTCGCAAACGTCACCCCTCCAGTTGAAAACCATTAACTTCAGAGATTGAAATATATACTGCGTTGCATAGTAAAGAGTAAACATTATTGCAGTTTTATTGAGTGGGGATACAGCGGGCTAACAAGCAGACGGCGAGCTCCAGCATGTCTGTCTTTCAAGATATGGTTATAGCAATGATACTGCTTCCTGACGCCGGGCATCGTACTGAGGTAGGTAAAATAACAATGTGAATAAAGATGATGTAAGAAGCTGAGAATACAAAGACACTGCTCTAAACAGAACATGGACGTTATAATCAAAATAAGTCATTAGACAAACACTGTATAGGTATCCAATTCATGGTTTGTGTGAAGATAACCAAAGGATTCAATAAGTGGTTGCCTAGCAACAGATTTAGAAAAAAACATCAAACTGTAAAGTAAACTGTAAAACAGGCTCTGTCAGACCAGGTCTTATTCCTGCTTTACATGAATGGAGAAGTCTGACAACCCTCTTTACACAATCTTTATCTGCCACAGCGTTAGTTAGCAATGAGTTCTATTTGCCGACTCATAACGCCGGTTGATTTAATCTGTTGGTTGTTAATTCCTCTCTTCCAAATTGTCGTGGTTGAAGTGTCAGGCGCTGTTCTGCTTTCAACAAGATTGTCTCATGATGGAGGTCTGGGTTTGATCACGATTTGATGAACGAAGCGTTCAAACAGAAACTTAAATGGAGTGGTCATGTCATTATTGCCACAGGTATTGTCTTTCAAATGATTATCAGTCATAAAGAAGAAAAAAAGATGCAACCAATCAGTCCTGTAAAGTACAAAATCAGCCACTAAGAACACCACCATGACTTATCTGATTTCTTATTCATGTTCATTTAATGATTTAATGTTCATTTGCAGTTGTTTTACACGTGGTTATTGGCTGAAATATCCATTTAATGAAGTGAATTTATATACATAAACCAAAAAAAAGACACAAATGGTTACTTATCTCCCTGACTAATGCCCGCCAACAGCTCCTTTTTTTTTTAGCTTAGCAACCAGTTTCATTTTTGTCCAGCCATGCTGAATGTTGTTAAGGGTCTCATAAAGCATGGTAAGAATGCTTATCGGACCAAGCAGAATGCTTGGCTGGCACTGCCCATTGAATAAACCTTGTTAGCGTAATGTTTTCTTGCCTCTATGTTTCCCTCCCTCTTCTGTTTTTACCTTTTCAGAGTTATTCCCCCTTGATACTGGTCTGCATTTGAAGAGGATGGTGGGGCAAGGACAATTCATCCCCCCCGGGAATGAAACACAAACCATTTACCAGTGATAGAGAGACTTTTTTCCGGGAAAAAAATCCCAGTCTTAGTAGGACATTGTCTCGGTTTATAGAGCACATAGGTCAGGGAGAGAATGTGGCCAGCCTCTGCCTGTGGTGACTAGCTGCTGATAAATGACCTCAGCCAAGAGCCTCCAGCCTTGTGCAGTGTCCAGCTGAAATACCCAAGAGCTCTGCTCCAATCCTCTCCATGAGGCAAACATATTGTATACAAGCCTGATTGGATTCGCTGTTGCTCCCCCATTGTGAGTGTAGCTGTCATCGGAGTATGTAAATGGCCCAAATGGCTTAGTACAATCAGTCTGTTTTGCACTCTCCTGACAGTCGACACTGCATGTGAGGCACACTTCTTGCCAATTTTACTAAACCCCAAAATGACAAATCGACTTTTTTCACCGGACACATTTCAATCTGAGCACTGAATATGGTTGTACCTCAATAGGGTTCCAAACAGGACGACTATGATCATGTAAAGTGTAAAGCCACACAGCTTTGGGGGTTAGAAGTTCATCGTTATTTTTGAAACACCACTGCTTGATCCACAACAACGCTTAGCCACTTAACTCAATATTATTATATTAAAAAATCCCAAATTTCCCAAGGTTTCAGACCCAAAGAGATAATTGAAGATAATAAAACAGCTTATTTTCCCATTTGAGAAGCTTTGGGAAAAAGCGAGTGCATTTTTTCTTGTTAATTAGCTCAGATGAATAATCAGTTATCAAAATCGTTGTCAATTAATTTACTTTTAATTAACTAATCATTTCAGACTAGAGTTAACACAAAGCCTTGTAGTTTTGTTTTTCACAGCCATGTGCTTTAATGTTCACACACTTTTCACCGTCCTCATTTACAGCTGCAGCTGGCACTTGTTTTGAGTGAAAAAGCTGCCCGGCACCAATTTGCGAACAGAAAGAGCTAACTAGTCAACACATTCCCAACTCATCATATATTGACACTTGGTCAGGATTCTTGGCATCACTCTCTAACTCACTGGGTATGACTATGTGGCTGTGACACTTTACTACGGTGGAGTAAACACATAGTTAAAGGAGCATACAACATTCAGAGCATTAATTTAGTTTGTGTTGTTATCAGAGCTTCTCCTTGCTTTGTTGACATGGCTGTGCCGGCTGGACATGCTTTTAGTGCGTTTTCATGCATGTGAGCATGCCCTACTGTGCACTACCCTCATACGGCGGTTGTTCTGTTAGCACTGTTAGCTACGCCGTTGAGAGGCAGTTGAAATGCTCCCAATCTCCTATTCTAGACCTTTATCATTGGAGGAAAAACATCATGGTTAAGCTTAAAATAAGAACATAAGTGGTATAAGTAAGGGAAATAGATACCTTCCAAATAATTCACTAGTTTCCTGGGTGAAAGTCCTGTGTTTGTTTGACTCCTCCATACACATTTTTTTCTTAGGAGCTGTTGGAGATCAAAACTAAACACTAAACGGAGATTGAATATTGTACTTACAGCCATCAGACAGCAATAAATACAACTCAAATTGAACGCTAATGTTTCTTGGTATCTGGTGTGTGAAAACATTTATAAGACCAAGATCGTAGGGCAATGTTGTATTTGTTATTCTACTGCCCCAAGGTCTCAAAAAAATAAATGATCTAATTATCGGATGCAAATTTTACCTTATTTTTTCCCCCTCTTCCTTTTGATTCAAACAATGCAGCACCACACAGCTTTGCCCTGCTTGGTAGCAACCAAAATAAACACCACACCCTGTCTCGGAATTATATTATATATGTGTAATAAGTACTGCATGTCATTATGGCTTTAAGAGATGGTAGACTGTGCTCATGAAGAGGGAATGACGCAGCAGGGCCAACGGAGCGTTGTGAGAGGGGGAAATCTAGGTGATAATTAGGTAAATATTGGACTTCTGAATACTTTGATTGCGCTGCACAAGATGTTTGCGGTAATTTCATGGTCATTGTTTGCTCACATTAGATCTTAAATGACCCCGTTATGGGTCACAAGTGAGAAGCTCCAGCAGCTAACTCGTTAAGGTATAATGACGAGCAAACTTTATCTGAGGAGAGAAGCATTTTAAAAGTTTGGTAAATTAATAACTGTCCTTGTTAGCATTACCTTTGACCTTCTCACACTAATCCGTACTGCAGTCATAGCAGAAAAATGAAAACATAATTTTTTAATTTCTTAAGACTATTTCCTTAACAAATTGTGGGTATTTCTCAGTCATTGCTGCGGGCTATACTAATTCTGTGGCTGAGGTTGAAAATCTGAATCTTAACATAATGGAGACATGGAATTTGTTCTCATGGTGCTATCCTAAAGCTGTGAATATCGCAAACGCATCATCACATATTGTGTCATGCACCAATTTGTCTCACACAATGTCCATTATTTATAGATGCGCACATTTTTTTCCGTTTTCATGTTGTCTGCATCAGTTTGAAAAGGGAAATACCTCCTCAAGTTATATTTACGAATTCGTTTTGATTGCTCTTTTCATATGGAACAACGTAACACCATCATTTTTTATCAGAGACCATATGTCCCCGCAATACTGCAATTACACAGTAGTGAGATTTTAAACGGCAGACAACAGACTGCAGTGAGATTTAATGGAACGACTGCAGATGGATGAATGGTTAGAGCGAACGCAGCACTGAAGACGGACTGAACTGGTTAAATATAGTATATTCGGCGTGCGTGTGGCAGTTTGTGTGACAGACTGTGTGTGTTTGGCTGTGAGGCATGGCCAGATGCTGTTTTGGGACAAGCTCTCCGGAGAATAAAAGGCTTGGCTCTCTAAGAACTCATCAGCTGCCATCAACATTGGAACAGTGCAGAGAAAAAAACAAATTACATGTGATCACAAACTATACAGTAAATGGAACGTGGTGATTTGAGGATTTGGCTGGAAAAATGACGGACACCTGCAGGGACCTGAGCTGTCAGCAGGCCAGGAGGGGAGACATGAAGAAAGAAAGACAGACAATCTTACCAAGTGTGAGATGATAAATGGGCTGCACTTATACGCCGCTTTTGTACCTTTCACAGACAAAGCCCTTTACTATCTTCATTCACACACAGATGGTGGTGTGGCTCATTTCACACTCAATTCATGTTGATGTATATAAATGCAAGGGATATGTTAGAGGAAAAAAAAAATTGACTTTTCTCTGTGCTGGTAGTTGTTGCTATTCTCTGACTGAAGGTCACCTTTTTGTTTGATGCAGAATCGTTACACAACACATCCACTGATTAGATGTGTTTAAAAATTCATAAAACTATGCACGATGAACATTTTCTCTCATTTTTTTTCACCACACTCACCTCCTCTACATTGGGCTCTATTTTACCAGGGACCCATATCTCTCTTTGATTATTATTTTTTAATTTATTCTTTTCCCTTTGGCTTTCATTTGGATGTCTGAAAAGCTGGACTTGAAAATCCTGCTGGTTTTATCCACAGTAATCCAAAAGAGCAAATAAGGGCAGGCATCAATATTCAGGATTTAAGATCTCATTTATTTCCCCCAAAGAATATGTTGGTCCAACAGTGCTGGCAAATAAACAGATAAACAGTACAAAATGTACCACCACTAAGAAACATTTTCTTTTTGTATTGTTAGTGGATGCGACTCTGCAGTGTGGCCAGCAGATGTTTTGACACCCTTCCAGCTTCTTCTTCTCCAGCCTGAATATTCTCACAAGGGTCTCCTCCTGGTTTTATTTTTAACTGGCATGAATAAATTAATTACTTGAGAAGGAGCAACACATGAAGCTCCTCTGTGAAAAATTACAAATCACACACACATTGTACTGCTTCACCCCTGTGCAGCACATTCAAGATCACACACACACAAACACACTAATATACACACAAAAACATGCACCTGCTCATAAATCTCTCCCCCCAGAGGGACCCACTGTAGCTAATTGCGGTCATGTAACTTGTGCGTTGCTACGTTGTTTAGCCTCGAAATGATCAGTGCGTAGCATGCGGCGATGTCACAGACATTGCCTCCACATTTATATCCTCATACCCCATCAGCTACTTTAAAACCTATGGGCCAAGACTTCTGATGCAGATGAACAATTCCTTCTCAGCTAAAACTCAACGCGTTCAGTTTGCTGGGTCTTCCTCTTCCTTTCTCCCTGTGAAATGGCATGCATCAGGGGTCTATACTTGGACGGTTGTCATTGTCCAAATCATCTCCATGGTAACATATCAAATGGCCTGTGATGGCCTGTGTTCTCTCAAAATTGTCTGGTAAATGTTTGCATCTATTTTTGTTTGAATTCTTCCATCGTTGCCAGGTCTTTTTGGAAAATAACATTTCAACCTATTCTCATTCCCAGGGCATCACATATTATTATTATTATTATTATAATGATTATTATTATTATTATTATTATTATTATTATTATTATTAATAATAGATATGTAATTCTATGAAATTAATCATTTTATTGCTAGAGCAGCTTTTAAAAAACAAAGCTTTAAAGTGTTTTTCCACCAAACATGATACAATAATGAAGAAGATATAGCAAAATGAAATAATTTAAATAGATAAAAACAATTCTACAATAAGTTAGGGAGTAAGCAGATCACTATTATAGGCAGGAGACGGAAGGGCTGCTAGGAATGTCATGTGGTCACTTCTCTTTGTAGCTATGTGTTAAAAGCCTGGCAATGACACTGTGTCAGTATTTTAAAGCACATAGAGTAAATCATTGCCCTGCAGCTTTATTGTTTACGCTTCGATAAGATATTCGTCTGTCACCATCAACTTTTCCATTTTTTAAACTGCATAAACAATTAAAGCACATTTGATTAAATCGCTGTTTCATTATTAAGGATTGCATTATGAATTCATCCTCGACAACTCGCAGGCACTTAGTCACCCTTGACATGGAAATCTTCCAAGACCCCATCCATTCACTGAAGGATTGTTCAGTAAATTAACCAAATCCCGGACTGCAGAAGTGTCAGGTAATGATTTCCCTAATTACACTTTAATTCAATTTTGTACTATATTGACACCCTTCAGTGCATCTCTTACTCTCAGCCTGTCTCCTGGCATTACTCTCTCCTCCCTAAAGAGGCAGGAAACAGCTCAGCACTGATGTCTTCCCTTCATGGTCTGCTTGTGGCTGCTGCAGGTCTGAGGCTGACTCTCTGAGCTCCTGGTTCAAAACCAGGACTACATTAAAAATAAAAGAAGAGACCGAGCATTTGGGGGATTGTTTGATTGTAAAATGTGTGAACATCAGCTGTGTTCCAGCTTGATTTGTCTCTGGTGCATGACACTATAAAACCTTTTATTACCAAGACTTATACCTTTGGGTCTTGCCAGTGGCCTGTATGTTTTTATTGCTTTTAAATGCTGAAATGAAGAAGAAGAAGAAGAAGGATCACATTTGTTGCCACCCATCCCAAACTGAGCCACCTAATACCAATCGTCCAGTGTCTTTGAGAGCTGCATTATGGAAAAGTAGTCTGTATCACAGCTGTTGTACATTTTGTACAACACTGACACAGTTGAACAATTGACCCATTGTGAATATCTCATCTCTTTTTTTAAAACAAATATAGGTATTTTTTACCTCTTTTTTTTGCAAACATGCATAGTGGTTCACAATGACAGAACTGGCTACAGTTTCCAGAGAGACCAGCAGTCTGAAAGCATTGTGTCAGGGAAGGTTGCTGCTCACAGTCAGATTGATATCTTAACTTCACAAGCTACTGGCTGAGCTTGAGGTTGGAATGATGGTTTTGTGAAGAGGCAGGTCTCTGCAGGTCTATGTTGGTGTGTAAGGGTGGTATGAGTAACTGTAGGTAGCAGGGCCGCACAGAGGCACCGACACGCTCATACCTCTCAAATTCGACAATCTGTTGTGTTCGTATACTGGTCCTTTTGGGAGGTGAAGGGGTTGGAAATAAAAAAGAAAGAAAATAAATCATGAATGTCAAAGTCAAATCTGCTACAGTGTAAAAGAAACAACCATGCAAAGCCCTCGAGGAATTAACCTTGTGAATGTCCAGAGAGGAATGTTTCAGCCTTTAGGATTACAGTTAAATGGGCTCATACAGGAGAACCAGGTGTTAGGTGCTGTTGCATTCAGTCACAAGGCAAACATATTTTCTGTAACCTTCACTTCAAGTATTATTTATTTAAAACCTGATATTAATGTACTATTTTATATGCATTGTATTGTTCTCTCTTGTTCTCTCGCATTCACATATGACTGCTCATCATCTCCAATTTATTTGACTTAAATATCTACATTTTTTTCCAGCTTCATAAAACCTTGGGATATTTCTTTAACGTGCCTCCCTCCCTCCCTGTCTGCAAGTGCATCGGCCAGCTTGCCCTCTGCAGCAGATCCCAATCTATATTCGAAGAAATCTCAGAAAAAGGGCCGTCGAGAGCATCGTGTCTGGCACCGTGGGCACTGGAGGCTCCCTGTAATGCTGCATCATATGAGCCATAATAAACTCAGCTGATCTCGGAGGAGCATGCGGAACACATTAACATACAGACCGGGAAGAGGAGGAACACACTAACATATGGACGCCCGCGAATAGAAATATATGCATGGTGTATGCAGGCACATTTTCTCCAGGCAATATGTTGTCTTCAACTACAATTAGCATAGCTCCACCAGTAAGTTTCCTGTGGATTTTCTTTGGTACACACATGGAGAAGAAGGAAAATGCTGTGGCACAAAAAAAAAGAACAGAAAAAAAAAACATACCGGGCAAAGAGACAGATAGAACAGGTGCAAATATTGCACACAACGAGGCTAAACAGAGAAGCCAGTGTCAAGCACATGAAGGCGTTTGTGCGAGAGCAGAAATATTTAGAAGGCTAAAAACAGTGGTGGCACTTAGACTCCACATCCATCACAGAGGAGACTGCTGTGTTTGTCCAAAAGGAGAGAGCTGTGCGGGTGTGAGCAGACTGCAAAGTTAGCTTGCTAGGTGGCTGGCCAGGAGACAAAAACCATGTGGATTATACATAAACGCACACACGCACACAAACAAACACACGCACACAGCAGAAATGAGAAAATCCCCTGACAGTTTAAGACTTTTTAATCAGATTAGCACAACAGCAAAAAGCAAACAGTAGAGCAACAGTCTGGCAGTTTAATAGCAGCTGAATATAGCAATGTTATTTTCATGTGGGCCCAATACTGTATATTTTTTTCTAAAAATATATCTATTTATTTTATTTAAATACATTAGCAATATATGTATATGAATATCATATATATCATATATATCATATATATATATATATATATATATATATATATATATATATATATATATATTTATATAGATAGAGTATCTGTTAAACACTCACCATCAAAATATTTCCCTTATCTCCCTAAAATATATGCTGTGTGATATGGGTGTTTATTGATCGGGCAGTTGGGATAACGGTGGCTTTGACTTGTTGTATAGCAATGGCAAACATCTGGTGTTAGCGAAACCAAGCAACTTGTTTATATCGGCTATTTGTGCCGAGGTTATGTTTAGAAAATGGCAAATTTGCATGTTTATAAAGTGGTCTAACAAAATAAAAGTCAGTCTCAAAATATTCCTCATGGTCTCACAATGTATCATTTCCAAATGATTTCCAATTGTTTTCTCGATGCTGCTGTTGGGACCTCACTAGAAGGACTACACAATGCGGCCTACAGAAGCCTACACATGCGGACAGGACAATGGGACAAAGGAGATAAAAAAACTACAACCACCATTTTAGTGTCACCTCCACCTGGTCACGGGATCTGACGTCACACCGCTGGCGCGCCATTGGCTGCGAACTGCATGGGACTCCAGGGGGTCCCCCGGTCCAGCCGTAAGCTATAAATCCCGCGGCCATCAGAAAAACTTTCTCTCTCCAAAGTAACTCACGTTACACCAGGAGGTGAATATAACGTCTGCAGCGTTTTTCCTTTGTCCTAGGCCGCAGTCTTTTCCCCAAACTCGCTGGACGAGCAACAGACTGTTTATCCCTCTTTCTCTCTACTCGTTTTATTTTTCTTTTGTTTATCATTTTGGATCCCGAGGAGACCACCGCGACAGCGTTACACTCCCGTTCCCCGCGGTAAGAAGAAACTTTCTTCGTCCCAGCTGCCAGCAGAACGGATAACTCTACCCGTCTTTGTCTGAAATCAGCTGACTACATCGCCGAGCCCCGCGATTGTTCCTGCAGAAGGAAGAAATACTAACTGTTTTCTTCAACTAATTGGATCCGGCGCTGAACCAGCGCCCCACAAACTACCGTCCGCTGCCGGCGTAAAGAAACGCCATCAACGCACGGGACGGAAACCTCACATCGACGCATCTCACATCGACAAAAGTAAGAGGCTATTTGTCTGGGCAGAAGCAGAGATTCGATAGTGTAGGACATGCTTGTAATTCTTGTTAATGTGTTTTAAGTTCTGATCGCGGATCGCCGAGTCCGTTTGTTTATGTGCTGCTGTATGTGAATGTTGATTGGGTACCCACACAGCTGGGTTGATTTCTGTAACAGTGTTTTCGACTAACCTCCGCCATATTCGCGAGCTCAGAAAGCCTCTACTATCAGTTAAAAGACCGGTCTCGCGGAATAAATTCCAGTTCATTCACGCGAGCCCGTGTGATAGCAGCACGGCTTTCTGTCCCTCCGGATATCGCTCGCGCATTTTCTCTCTCTTTGTTTGTGACCCGCTAACACACACACACACACACACACACACACACACACACGTGTCCTAAGCCAGCTGTTCCCGGCGGCCGCTAGGTACATAGCTACATCTGGTGGCTACATACGGCTATCTCTCTCTCTCTCTCTCTCTCGCTACTCCGTCAGACCTCAGTGGCTCCGCCCCTGAACGCTGCGAGGAATAGCTCCACCTCTCTCTCTCTCTCGCTACCCCATCGAACCTCAGTGGCTCCGCCCCTGAACGCTGCGAGGAATAGCTCCATCTGGTGGCCGCCCATAGCCACCTCTCCCTCTCTCTCTCTCTCTCTCTCTCTCTCTCTCTCTCTCTATCTCTCTCTCTCTCTCGCGACACGCACGCACGCACACACACGCACACGCACATGCACGCACACGCACGCACGCACACACATACGCACACACACTCCACGTGTGTCTCTCCCTTTGTGTGTTAGGTAGTTAGGTAATAAGGCTTTGTTAATTGCAGTGTTATTGATTGTGATCATTATTACTGATTTTAATAAATCTTATTATATTATAACTAGCGGTCTCTTGTGCTTGTTGTGTATATGTCACTGGATAACAGCAGGTTGTGAAGGCTAGTGCTTGAATTTCACGCCTTTTTAATTGTTCGATTGGTTTTGTACTCCTATGCCAATGATCACGATGATTGGCATGTGAGTATAAAACCTCCATATTGAGACTGAATACAGTTTTAGGTTATCTTTTCCCTGATCCCAGGGTGGTGCCCCGTTTATTCATGATTATATCATGATGATAGATTAAATATAATTATTAATACCGATAATCACATTGATATTGATAGTTAACTGTTGATAACCAAATCTGCCCCTGCTACAACCCCAACACTGCCTATGTTACAAAACTGACGCAACTCTTGAACCCACAGTGCAATTGCAACAACTTTTATAAAGTCACAAACATCAACTTTTAGTGACAAACGGTTTTACAGCAAAATTAACTAGTCATGAGTCTGAGTAACCTTTACCCCTCATGCTTTCTTGAGAATTAATTCATGAATACATCTAAACATTTTTTTCTATACGTCGTCAATGGAGTGCTTTGTATTCATATTTGTATTCTATAGTCCTCCAGTTTGTGGATATCAAATAATACTACCAGACGTGACATCATAACAAACTGTAGTCATAGTGTCTAAAATCTCTCTGATACTTGGCTTGTGGCAGAAGATGAATTTAGTTTTTTTATATCCAGGCTCAAGCTGTTGCTTCAGCTTCCAGAAGGTCTCTGAAATGTCACTGCCTTCAGTGCCGAATGTTTGAGCTCTGGTTGGTGCCATTACAAGACCGTTTGTTAGGCCACAGCAGCAGCTCAATGCCTGTAAAGGTTTCTGCTTCCTTGGATCTGTTCCAGAGTTGTCAACATATAATGCCAAAAGGTTTCCAATGTGCGGGTCCCGTCGCGCAGGACAGAATGAGCAAAATGCTTTATTTGCAGCTATTGGAATGTCCTAAATTGTCATCATGATCAATACGTCAAGTTCTTATCCAGTCAATGGTTTTGTCTATATATTGTTCTTTTTTAGAAAATTAAAAAAAAATCTTTTGAATGAAGGTGTTAGCTAGTATGGAGACATTTGCATCCGACCATGATGTCATTTACATCAAATCTGATGGATGGAGAGAATAAGTCGTTGCCACTGAGCTTTTTGGATCCCTTAAGGAAGGATGGGAGTCAATATCCGTACTTGACATTCAGTGGCTAATCTACTCTCCAAATAGGACGTCATTGCAAGATAACAAAATGCCACGCGTCTCAAATTGGGGAGAAAATGACTGTCCAGCAGAGCACAACAGGCTAATAGCCAACCCCACCACTGCGTTTTTTTTATCACCAGTCCCATCAAAAGATGCCTCCCCGCCTGGCCAGAAAGCAATGTGCCAACACTTCTGTCGTCTTTGAAGGCTCTAGAGAGAGAGGGAAGGAGGAGAAACTGTGCAGCTCTCGCTGTGAACGGCGGAGTTAACGTCTTGGCATAATGTTTCATTCATTTGCACAGCATATGTGGTCGAAAATCACAGCTGCCTGGCGTGAAGGCCGGCGTACTGTGCATCACAAGACCTCAGTCAGGATTGGTCCATGTGTGCATTTGTTTGATGGGAATATTGGATGGATTATTAGGGCCCGCGCGCCGACAACGTCGGGCTGCGAAGCCCTATTGAAATTGAAGGGATTATTATTATTATTTTGTTTGCTCTTTTTTACTATTTGTATCACTTGTGTACCTTGTAAATGTTTACCATTATTATTATTTTTAATATTGTATGCACAAAAGCAGCATACAATATGGAACAAATAAATGCACCAGAAGTAATGGTTGATGATTGGAGACTTGAGCTGAGTTCCATCTGCCACTTCCAACTCCATGCCAATGCTTCACCTTGGTCGAGTTAAAATAAAAGCACCTTTTAGAGAGAGAGAGAGACAGAGAGAGAGAAAGAGAGAGAGAGAGAGAGAGAGAGAATTTCCTGTGACAATAAATAAATAGGCTCCTGTTCTTGTCAGCTTGATATGTGTTTTGCTCAGGTATTATTGCCATTTGTTTCGACAGTGAATCAGAGGAACAACCGCTGAGGGAAGGTGCTTAATGAGCTCTTTGTCTTACTCGGTTTTCAATGTCCTATAAGAAACCCCTTTTTCCCCCTCCAAGTTTCTTATTTCTTGCATTGTGAAGTGGTTCTGCTATTTTGGCTTGCTACTCCTGCAAATAATTTAATAAGTACTGCACAATTCCCCAAGGACAACGAGCTGTGTTTGTTTTCTAAACTGAGCTCACTCATTATTTATTCTGTTATTAATTCGTTCTACACTCTTACACTCGCTACCTGTGGTGTACTTGTAAATAATTATGGGCACATTATGATCACCGCAGGGACAAACAGCCACAAGTATAAGCAAATAGCATTTCTTTATCTAAACTCTTTTTTAGATTTAAAAGACAGGACCCAGTTATCAAGTTAATCTACTTCTTCATAAGTAGATCATTCATTTGTTTTTCTAAAATAACCCAAATTATAACTGTTATGTTCATATGAGCATTCTCTGGCCTGACCTTCATGGTTCAGGTTAAGGTTATTAAAAGAAAGGTTGTTAAAAGAGACCAGCAGTAACTGGTATTAAATGCAATCTCCCATGTTGAGATCATCTGAACACCCAAACAATTCAACAAAACTAAATTAAACCGAAAAAAAAACGATAGAAGCTACAGTCTCAAATAAAGCTGCCACTTCTCCTCTCCCTCTTACTCCAGTGAATGAAATCTGTATCTTCTTTCCCTCACCTAACTGGAACGTACCATCTGCCCAGATAAGTACAGGGGTTGTTAAACTGAGATCAAGCATCAAAATCATACAAAGTATTGAACAAAACATTTATGTTAGATTTCTCAGTGACTGCTGAAATCATCATTTACCTAGTGCACACATAAATACACACAAGGACACCAAATGTAACACGTCATTGAATGTAGAACTATTTGACCTCCCTTCCTTCATCTTAACAGGGCCCTCGATTCCCTGCTAAGAGGACTAATGATGCAAACCTGTTTTCACTATCTTTGATTGAGCAGCAGATCCATCCCACCTAGGCACAGCTGCTGTTGAACAGGGATTTGAGCCTTATATGTGCGATAATGTCTCTTTGTAATATCTCAATAGGTGGAATAAAATATTACATTTCAGAAATTGTGCTTTTCATGGAAGTGATGAGCCAAGGAGTCAGTGGACTCAACCCTGCAATGCATGTGCACAATCGGCCTGAAAGAGTGTAAGTCCGAGGAAGCATTATATATATTGAGCATGCTTCCATTGGAATAGATGGGCTCCATCTTAAAAACATCTTGCATACTCCCAAGCTTTAAAAATAAATAAATACAAGAAAGTAGAAATAGATTTCCATATTTCCCCCCCATTCTGTTGACATGGTGTGAATGCAATATGATTGCCAGGTCCCAATAGGAAGAGACTCGTTGAAACGATTTTTCTTGCAAAATGGGTGGTGATGGCTTGATGCCGTTGTGAAGAAAGGCCCATTTTGTTGTTGCTTAGCATTCTGCACTGTCGAGATGGTTGTAAATGGCTTTATACCTCAAAGGACCCAAAATAACTACTTAAATTGTAGTTTATGTGCAAGCCCGACCTGAGCTCAAACACGGTAATAATAATTGAAATAAACTGAACCTATATATTTCCAAAAATATAACAAGTAAAGGTCCAATAAAAATGTTTTCAGTGCAGTACAAGGCATTTGTCATGGCAGGAAGTTGGCATAAACCTGAGCCGATTCAAGCTCCGGGGGAATTTTGAGACATTACAGCCCAATCGGGTTCAGGCAGAGAATCATGGCTCCATCTCAAAGCAAATGAAATATGAGTTTTGTATGAAGACACTTAAGAAATGCAGTTTTCCAAAAATGCATCCATTGAGGAGAAATACATGCTTGTGTGCCGGTTTTTATGGCAGTGTAATATTGCCCCACTATTTCTGCCCCTGACCACTATGATCCCAACCTGCATGTCTCTAACAGGTTGGAACCCAAAACTGCATGAAGACCGCCTGTAAGAGGTAGATTAAACTAAGAAAAATCCTAAAACTTAATGCATTGCAGTACAGTTTTGTCTGCAACTTTATCACCGCAATCAGCACGAGTTGCTCCAACAGAAATGTTTTCCCTGACCTTATATGCTTCCACCCCACAGGCAAGATCCTGCCTAATGCATACCGCTTCTGACACACTATCCTCCAGGGGTTTGACTTCTTCCACACTAGACCTATATAAAACTGCAGAAGAAGATGGGTCGGCAAACTTTGTCCTCTGTTTCAGCACGCACAGACTTCAAGCGCCGCATGATACCCTGGTTTATGAAATACAAATACGTTTTTCACCTCACGAAATACCGCTTGATGAAACAGTAATCTTTTTTTACCGAACATTCAATGAAATTATATGCTGCTGTAGATGGAGCGAGGTGGGTTTCTTTTTCTATTTTATTGTATTATTCTCCGTCATCAAATAATACATTTTATTTGGCTTCCGCGGGTGCTTCCCCTCACTGTCATTTCTCTTCACATTAAATGAAATCAAACGTCACGTCATCTGCCGCAGTCATTACTTTGTAAACTGAGTAAATAAAAGTATCTCTCAGCAGCATTTTTTCTTTTTTCTTTTCATTTTCACAAGAAGGTATCTTGGATTCCCGCCCTTGTAAAAAAGTAAACCACCTTTTCTCTGCGACACAAACTCTGTTTCCCATTTGTTTTGTAGGCGGTATATCCGACGACCGCAGGTACAGGAATTCAATGAAAAGGATTCAAAGAACTTACATTTCACTTAAAGATAGAAGACTGTTTGAAGTTGAAATTCAAACTGTGCTCCACAAAATACACAGACTGCTATGAATATTGGAGAATTTCATGCTCGGGCATGTCTGCGGAAAATCTCTCAAAAAAGGGGACAGGGAGTCTTGACACAGAGGTGACAAAGTGTTGGAGCAGACAATTGATATTAAATAGCAGTACAGGAGGTCAATTACGTTGCTCTGACTGAGAAAAGATTGTCTTTTTCATTGTAGGCACACGTCAAGGGAAATGACTGTTGAAAATTCAAATTTTCTGTACAACAGTAATCCATTTGGCTTTTCCTGTATGCACGCCACACCGTCACCCTTTACAGAAGTTCCTGTGTCGGCAGCGCGGCGTCTATTGTTTTTCTTTCGGTCTTTCATGATTGCTTTGGACACCTGTTACGAGCGGGCCACGCTCCGTAGATCTGCTTTCCCGACTCTCCCAGTCTAGCAGAGATGTTTAAATGTTTCACCAGCCGCGCCCAGCCCGTTTTCAGCCAAATCCATTTCATCCTCTCCGCGAGCTCGGTTACAGACAGATAGATCCTTTCATCCCCCAAAGAGGTGTTCCTGCGCTTCAGTGAAACAGCGTGACAGACAAAAGCTTGGGGGGACGCCCGTGGCCAGCCCACAGTCTCATCTCCTATCCATAATCTAGCCTGCCTCTGCCGCCGCAGATTACCTCCATGGAAACCAGCGGTGCTTGGCTGTGGCTCGCGAGCTGCTGGCAGCGATGGCAGCGGCATATGTAATGACACCGTCTGTCTCATACTGACGGAAAAAGATAAACATTCTCTTCTTCGCGGGGCCCGTGCGAACATGTGGTAGCCAGAGTTTTTTTTTTTGTTTTGTTTTGTTGCCGGGTGATTCTGAAGGTGAAAGTGAAAGGTTATCAAGTTTCTGTGTAGATGAGAGAGTTCAGTCTGTCATACATAGACGTAATCCGCACTTCCAAAGAGAAAGGGATTACTGGAGATGAAAGGATTCAGAACAAGAGATTTTGAAAGGGCTAGTAATGCCACCATATGCAGAGCAATTCACAAAGTCACCTACATGCACAGACGGATGTTTTAGTATTGCTGCCTTCATGTTTGTATTGCAATTCCCTCCCTGTTTCTACATATTCTTATCATTTGTCTCCTTCGTTTCTCTCCTCCTTTCTTTATCTCCTGATCTTACATCTCCCTCATCCCTCCCTTCTTCTTCTCTTTCTGCTTCTACAGTCGACCTCCCGCCACTCTTCTGTCGTTTTCATTCTTTCTTCTCTTTTGTCTCCTTTTCCCCTTTTCCCTTCTTGTCTTCCTTCTCATTTGTCTCTGTATCCTTCTCCTCCTCCCTCCTCTCCTCCAATTAGTCTCTCAATTTCCCTCCAATTTTCTTCTCTTTTTGATTTCATCCTTTCTTTTCTTAGCTTCCTTTTCTTCCCTCTTCTTCTCCTCTCCAGGTCTCCTTTTCTCCTCAGCTTGTTTCCTTTTCTTCTCCCTTTCTTTATTCTCCTTCTGCCCCCATCTCTCTCTCTCTCTCTCTCTCTCTCTCTCTCTCTCTCTCTTTCAATTTTCATTCTCTGCATATCTTTGTTATACTTCATTTCCCTTAGTTTAATATTCTCCTCTCCTCTCCTGTTCCTTTTGCTTTTCTTTCTGCCTTCTCAATTACCTGCACCCTCGCATCCTTCTCCTCTTTATCCTCTCCTTAATTTATTTTTTTCTCTCCTTTCGTTACCAGGTCAACCAGTGATGGAAAAACAGATGATATATGTACGAATACAAACATCTAATGATCAAACAGAAGCGGATTGAATAATGGCACAAACAGCAGTGTCTTTGTTTGTCTCCCAAACAATGAGAAGTAACAGCAAGTAAAGAATGCCAGAAGCTGGCTACTGACTGCGTGTTTATGTTAGAAGAGATTACAGAGCAATGTACAACAAGCAATGACAGAGACACGGACAACCTCTGAAACCACAGTGTTATGAACCAGGCATGCTGATTGAATTACCACCCAACTACACTTCCTATAGCCTGCTTGCTCATTTATTTTTAGAGGTCCCTGCAGTGTTGAACACACTGAAGCAATAATTCTGGCAGAGCCTGTGCTTTATCCATCAGAGCACTGAAAAGCCATAGATATAGATATTAGGTTGTTCATATATATATATATATATATATATATATATATATATATGGTTGCATGTGCCTGAAAATTAATAATTCAAAAAATGAATATGTGGAGGTGGTGTGCGTGTTTTCCTGTACAGCCCTCTGTGAGGGGATAAATCCTGCTGATGTGTTGCTGTGATTCATGCACCCGTTGTGCTTCCCGCATGAGGTTGATTTACTTTGGAGTTATGGGTCATCGAGGAGGACACGCTCTGTAGTGAGGGTTTGGAATGATGGTGTATGAGAAAAAATATATAAATTCCGTCTGTTAATGTGCAGTTAACAACAAATGCACAGCGAGGGGAAAAACACACATCTCGATAATCAGGACTTCCCCATGTGCCTCCTTGTTCCCTAAACCTTCCCAACATCACTCATTCGCCCGGTCGTTTATTGACAGTGGGACATATTTATTCTGCAGGCTGTAAACCAAGGCTGGCTATGGTAATGCACCATGCCTTATTGTGAAAAGCATCCTTTAGCAACAGCAATCCTTCAGTGAGAATGATCTATGAAAGGCCTGAGAAAAGAGGCAGTGGTGTTATTCAGAGGGCCAATGAGAAATACAGAATCTCTTTCAGTGAGAAGTAGAGCAGCAATGTGCAACAGCAACCTTGCGTGACTGTCATAAAACACCTCCTGCCTGTTTATCCTTGACTTGTACATGTTTGCTTATTCTAGCACGCAGAAATGGAACAGGTATTTCTCTTTTGAAGAATACAATGAACCATCTGATGGATGATTCTTAAGATTCATCAGAAACATCCTCTCAGGGTCGGTACAGGAGCTCTGTGGACTGTTGAGGATGAAGTTGTTTGAAAGGCTCTTTGACACCAGTTCTGAACCTGTAATTGTTGGAGAATCCGGTAAAATGAACAATAATAATAATAGAAAATAGAAATATAAATGAAATAAAATCAAGCAACATTTTTATTAGCAATTGATTTTGGTGATGTCCATGAGGAAGTTGTTTTTTTCACCTTATAAAACTGCAGAATGGAACATTGGTCCATCTGTTTTTCTGTATAAAAGTCGTATTAGACGATCTGCCTCCATATGTTCTACCTCAAACTATAGTAGCTGCAGCCCTCGTTCATCTGGGTGATTTACATCCTCTGTAGAACGTGCACTGTTTTTGTCAAAGAGCTTTTACATTTTTTCCACACTCCACAGACATGAGCTAGGGCAACATAAAAAAAAATTACTTTATAAGCACAAGAGATTTTTAAAAATAGGATTACGGAATAATGCTCTTCATTTACTTGTCCTTTCACTGAACAGCACTGCTAATTTGGTTGATGCAATTTGCTGTTTTTTTAGTCTGTTATTTCTGCTTTTATGTGTGAAACATTAATGTAGCCATCTTGGCAAAGACTCGCTAGGAAAAGAGATTTTCAAAATCTGGATGTATCAAATTCAAGACCTACTGTAAATGTCTCAAATTAGGCTCAGGCTGTTTGAGTGGGTGTGTAGTCTGAGTTGAACTGTCAGTGTTGGAAGCTCAGCTCATCCTTTGTCATCATATAATTACCAAACAAAAACACTTCAAAACACATATTTATTACATCCTACTTGATATGAGGTCTCTGGGGGGTCATAGTATCTGAACAGGGTAAAATGTTAAATAATAAGCGTTAAGTCTGAGCAGTACTCGAGGAAGCACTGCAATGAGGTTTAGCATTATCCCTCTCCCTGTAGGAAAGCAGTGGTGCATGCTGTTGCAAAGTGATTCTGCCAGCAGTGATCATGTATAGACAGCCTGAGGCTGTCTGACAATGTTTGTGTCCAAGGAGTAGGGGAATGAAGAGGGTCACCATGGCACCAACTTTACATGGTCGAAATGTTTTAACAGCTGCACAGAAGGAGCAAGACAGTTGCATGTAGGTAAAAATTATGTTTGGATTGCAGCAGGTAACTTCATCCAGATTAAATGTAATCACAGAACAGATGAGGGCTTAACCTGTTTTTTTTTGTTTTGTTTTGTTTTGTTTTCCAGATGATTGATAAGTACGACGGCATATCAGGGCCACTGTAGGCGAGGAGAAAATATTCAGAGAAAAATAGTCGCATATTTGCTACTTTATAAAGTCGCAAATTTGACACTTTTTTATACAATAAATAATCTTGCCCCCCTCTCTCTTCTCCGTTTTCTTTTGGCATATATTCACGTATACATATAGCCCATATGAACAAGTTGCTTGGACTCGCTAACACCGGATCTTTGCCGTTGCTATGACAACAAGTGAAAGCTACTGCTAGCATTTACCTCAACGGCCCGATTAATAAACATCCATCAGATGATAATTTGGCCCATATAAAATTAACTAACAATAACCATCAGCAGCCATCACCCTAAGGACTTCGCAAAGCGTTGTCACACGTTGTGATGTATTATTAGAAAAATAAATGTGACATTCATGGGATTTTAGCTAACATAAATGCCAGTTGTTAGCATCATAATAAAGTAGCAAATTTGTGACTTTTTTTCTCTGAATATTGCCCATCTCTCTGATCCGTTTTTTTTTCCCACAGTGGCCTTAATACGCTGTCGTAGATTAGCTCCTCATAATCACTTTGATTATCTTTTCTTTAGTCATTATTGTAAATGGAGTGTAGCACAAAATTATGAATTATGCTACTACTTAGGATATAATAGTGGCATCTTGTGTGGGATGGCACTAATGGGACAAGGGCTGAAACCAGATTATGCTATAGTCGTGTGACTTACTCCCACTTGACTTTGAAGCTTTACAAACGAACCGGTTTAATTCACCTTACACATACAGCATCTGACAAATGCCTGGGGCAAAAATCCACCTACAAATTTCAATCACACCTGGCCATTATCTGGAGTCCGGGAGGGGATAAAGAGCTAATTAGAAAGAGTACAGGGGTCCGTATGAAGTCAAGGAAGGTTGCAGCAGTTTGCTTTGTAATCACCTGCATCCGCAGTGTACATGCTCTCAGGGATATGCCTTAATATCCAACCAATTTTGAAATGATTTACCTGCAAGGGAAGTAAACAATTTTTGCAGCGGCTTTTATCGACTGGGTAAAAATTGCTTATTGTGCGAGAAGAAATGTAACGTGAGCAAACTCCATTAAAAAGGGATGTTCAGGTGGCGTTTCCCCTCGTTTTTTTCCCTACCCCCCTATTTTTTATCATTACCCCTTATTGTCTGAATCCTCTGTGCGTGATATTACCAAACATAATTCAGTCAAGAGAATCCATATTTCTGTGTAGCTATTATTAAAAAAAGCTGTTATTTCCACCGTGACTTTTCTGCCTGTATTTATCCGTTTCTGTCTCTGAAATCCATCATCGGTAATCATAACGACCAGAGAGATGGCTGCCTCATCTTCCTGACCCCCCCTGGTGCCTGAAACACCTGCAGATAAACATCAATGTCTCAGCAGTGAAAGGCGCAACTGCAATGGTAGAGAATGACCTTTAAATCCAGGTGGCGCCATGTGTAGTGTGACACTGGCTCCCAGCAACAGACCTCTCTCGCATGATTTAACAGGAAATGTTGTAGCACTGAAGTATCTGGTCAGTTCAACGGTCAGTTGAACAACAACACATTCTAGTTGGGATTCAACTTTACCCAGATGTTGCATGAGCGAAGGTGTAAAGAAATGTTTAGGTTTAGGAGGAAGATGTGAAGAGGCCCAGTTGTAAATTAAGCTTAGCTGTCTGATGAGGCCCTGAGGCACAAGTTAGTGATGTCTCTCTTTGTGTGTGCGTTACACACTAGCTATAGGAAGTAAAGCCCATATCATTTTTTGCCGCCGAAATGGCTAAGCTACACATGACCTTATAAGTACACAATATGGCTTTAGGGTGGAGCGCCTGGCAACCTCTCTCTTCCATTGTAAGAGAAGAGGATACATTTTCTGAAGTGACAGGATGAGGAGAAGAAGGCAGGAAGGAGAGTGCTTTAAAAGAAAGGCATGTGCAGGGAGTGTTGGATTTCCTTAGATACAAGGGCAAGAAAGGACTTCCCAGGTGGAACAGGTGCAGAGGCTCCAGGAAGGATTGCGAGGGATTCGGAAGAACCGGGTGTGCATGCACAGTTTCAGACGCAGGCTTGATATCTGTTTGAATAAAGATCATTCTCAGTCCACCTGCCTGACTCTGAAGATTAATTTATCACCAATCTACACATCGACATCTTTGGGGAAGTTGCCTAAGAAACCACAGCAGGAACCAGTTGGACTGCAGGATGTTCCTGTAAGTGGGGAAATGCCAACTGTACCTTTACATTTTACTATAAAGATGCAGGCAAGTATGATTGATAAGGGATCCACAATTACAAAACACTTGAGATGCATTTTATCTCCAGGCCTCTGCTGAGATATTGACGCTGAGGCTGAAGATCAATCAGAGAGACAACAGCTGCTATTGCAATCACACCGGTACTGATTTCCTTTTTTTTTTTTTTTTTTTCAGTAGAACGCTACAGGATGTGGGCCTTAAACTTGATCAAAGTAGCACAAGTAGGGCAATTGTCTGAAGTGAAACTCAGCCATTTTGGACCAATCTCTGAAGGCAACAGGATGATTTGTCTCCTTTAATGAAATGTTATCATACCAGTATAATAATAACAACAACAACAACAACAACAACAACAACCACTTAGCAACAATTTCTAAACATTTTCCTGTTGTTCAAGAAACGCTGATATTTAACTTTTTGAATCTTATGGTCAGTAAAAACATGGTCTATCTGTGAACAAGAGCATGGCTCATGATTAATTGTATAGTATGATGACATTGAAGTTGTGTGTGTGTGTGTGTGTGTGTGTGTGTGTGTGTTAATCCCAGAGAGCTTAACCTGTTCTGTTTCCAGCCGTGATAAACTCCTCATAATCACTTGATTATATTTTCTTCATTCTGTATTATAAATAGACTGTAGCGCAAACATATAATTATGCTCCTATGTAGTATAAAATAGTGGCAATATATGGCACATATAAATAATGTTTTTTTTTTTTTACTGCATCCACAGGTGCAGTTATGGCTTACACAGCTAATCATGATTCACTGTGTCCTTGTGATTCTCCATGGAAAGCAGGTGATGACATCCCAGCCCTTTGGAAGCAGTGGACATGTGTGAATCAGTGACCCGTGAGAGGGTCAGAGCCACGATGTTCACGCTGATGTAGACCTGGTAGGATTCCTGAATTAACTCGTAACTACACAGATAAAGCCTCTTTATGTAAGGCCAACGAGCAGGACTTGTCAGCCCCGGCTACACTATCTCTGTGCTGCGTAATGATGTGTGAGCATCTCGGGCTCCACTCCGGCTCTTTATACTGCAGAATGGAGATTCGCCCCAACGTGAAGGGAAGTCATAAATTACTCCGGCAAGATTGGAGTTCTGCATAAGTCAGGAGGAGCCACCACGGGGGCAAACAGATTGTAGATTGGGGGAGGTTGGTTGTGGCGTTTAGATTAATGCATCCGCCCGCCACAAAATGCCTTTGAATCTGCAAGTGCAATGTAAGCTATAACGCAAATGCGAGATACATTATGTGCAATACTGGATGTATGACTTTGGGATTAAGCAGTGATTTTCCTATTTTGTCAGTGTGTGAAGAGATTACTTATGGTGTCATATGAAGGGAGTGCAGGGGCGAGTTCTTTGACACCCGCTCAGACTCGGCACACGCAGACGGCTGTTTATGATAAATGTCATTACGCTGCGCACTGGTGGAAGGAAGCGCCTTGTGGCTGCAACCAACAGCAACACAACAGAGAGAATCGCTATTTGCAGGAAGATTTAGTGGAGAAATGAAAGTGTGGCAGCACTAAAAAAGAAAGGTAATTTATTCTTTAAAGAAAGGTATATGAATACTATATCCATCCATAATACAAACATTAATAAAATAAAAAATCTAATTATCAAGCAATTTATTCTAGTAAAGGCAAAGTGATTAATTGTGAAATTAATTAAAACCCATATCACACTCGTGTCATAATACTAAACCCTGAATATAAATGATCAATCAATAATATTCAGTCTCTTTGCTCCAACTTACTGATGTTACTGTTGTTTACATTGCTTTTTTTTGGCAGAGAGAAAAATCGAATAACATTTCGAGATTCGTCTTTAAATGCTCAACTCAGCTGCAGAAAGCTTTAAAGCAGCACAAATGTATTTTGTCAATGCCTTCAACACTTTTTGTTTTTGGTAGAGCTATTAAAGCAGGGACAAATAATACAACCTTTTTAAATCTGCTATTTTATGGGTGCGGTCTTCAGATGTTCTACCTGAAAGTAAGCTACTTGCCCTGAAGTGCACCCAAACCCAAGCAATTCTCATTCAAAACTGAAATATGTAAAGTTGGTCAGTGGCTCCAACCTTCAAACTCTGGTGTCTGGCATCAATTTTGAAGTTTGGTGTCAGAAATGGTTGTCAATTTCTGCTCTGTACGTGCACAACTTCTTTCCAAACTAAACTTCCATATAACTTGTTTTTTAGCTTTCTGTACACAATTAAAGACTTGTTTTGCACTGGACACGAACATCAGTCCTTTGCTTGTTTGACTCTTCCAACCCCACCCCCCCTCGCTCCTTATAATACGATAGCTGTTCTGATGATCACAGACACTAAGGGTGCCTTGGTGTGTCGGTAGGTCGAAGGGCTCTGGGCCATATTTGTCAAGTCGGAGTTGCCGAGTAAACATTCCAAATATTTTAACTCCTCCAGTACAGTTCACCTTCTTATCCCATTGTTATGGAGGCAAGGGAGCATGCATGTGCATGAGGATCTGAAACCCGAGTGTATAATGATTGTGCACAGTCGCAGCAGCCATCGGGGGTAAAAGTAATTGACTTTGGCTTTGCCTGTGAAGTCTCCGAAGCACAGAGGGCTTCACACATTCAGACCAGGTGGTGCAGGTAAGTATCTGGCAGCAGGGCAGAGCTCTCTTAACAACTTCAATAGACATCTTAGACAGACTATCTCTGCATACCTGTATGTCCAGGAAGTAGGTGGATCCAGTGATCAAGGATATCATATGGAAGACATAAAAAGCCAGCTCACACTTGCTGTTATTTCAATCAGACATCGAAATGCTTAACTTTACCTGGTCAAAATTACTAATTTTATATACACAATTATATTTTGCAAATATTTTATTAAAATGGAGGTTCACAGTAACTGCATAGAAAGTAATGCCATAGGGGACACAAATGCTTTGTGGGATCCAACAAAAATGCACCGTTCAATATTTACATTGAAAACAGTAATTTGAGCAAAACAGGCTGAGCTCATTTTATTTTTTAAAAATTCATGTATGCACAGCCCATATACGAAATCACCAACTCGCTGTGTTTACTGCATCCACATTCCTGGTCCATGACAGCTGATGAACGTGTTTAGTACCCTGTGAATCTAACAATTAAGCAAACTATCCTCCCTATACTAACTATCCTAGGACTGTCCTTTTAGCAAATGTTCCACAACGACATATTTAAGTGACAAAGCCCTCTAGCAGCTGTATGAATTATCACTCTTGTCAATCTGGTGAAAAGCAAGGAGTCAGGTGTCGTTATTGTAGAGGGACACACCGACTTTAACACGAACCACTGTTTATTTCCTGTAACCACAAGGCAACGTGGATTTATTTGACCCGTAATGACGATTGTTCTCTAAATGTAATCAAGTGGTTATTATTGGAACCGTCACAAACATGGTCCCCTAACCTTACCCATAGTCATCTCAATCCAAATCACAATGGCGGTAAACATTCAACCCTTATTTGGGTTTGTCACAAAGCTGTTTTGTCGAGTCATTAGAATGGAATAAAGAGTGACAGTTCTGGGATATATGCTTAAATATTGCTCCAAGTAAAGTATGACATCTTTACAACGTGTCAAAGCATCTTCTTCTCCGTGTATACCATCCACAGTGGGGAATACGAATAATGAATTCTAGCTAAGTAGCTTATGGGCATGATTGATACACCATTTGGCATCCAATATTACTTATCATCAAAGCAGTGACCTGAGTTCACCTCAGGTCTATGTTTGCAGTACAGAAGCTCTCAAATGAAATGTGGGCCTAATTACATTTTATCTGATGCCCCGCAGCAGGCCCTGCCCTCTGAGAAATTAATATCTGTCCGCTGCACCCAGTCTCAATTACATTTCTTTTCAAATGCATCAGCTGCCATCCTTCTTGTTAATGTGCAATGTGGGACTGAAAGTGTATACAGTTCTAAATTATTCGTCATGCCTGAAAGACGGAGCCAGGGGCTCAGCTATATGTGTATGTATTTAAAAAAAAAGCTGTAACGACACAGAAAACAAAAAAACTAAAAAACAAACAAGTTTCCTCACTTACATTTCTAAGCTGCCATGTTTTACTTTTACTTCATGCCTTCCGAAACCTTCAGTCTGGATGTATTGTTTTTTTAGAATGGCATTCATAGGGAAAACAAAGCTGTCAAGTGTTTGAAGTAATCTGCTATTTACTTGCCATTTCCTGTTGCGAGCGGTAGCCGTTGGCCCCCTGGTGAGGTCGTGTTGCATATGTGCCTCGCTGGCTTTACATCTTTGAGTCAAGCTGAGAACCCGCTGATGTCTGCGGTGTTCCCGCGACGTACAGTGACTACACAAAAACAACCACTGCTGCTGGGGGGACTCGGTCGTGGTGAGCCACAACCCTGTCAACGATGACCTCGGGTGGCTCCTATGGAGAGGAAGTGGGTGGATAATGAGCATTTCATCTCCACTCTTCACCTGCAAAATGTATGCAAATGTTGTGTGTATGTGTGCGAGGGAGAGAAAAGAAATTGCACTAATACACAGCACAGGAAATTAGAAATGTATGATATTTCTTTTTCCCTCACTTTAGCTGCATGCAATGCAATGAATAGAAAGTAGTGCACCCTTTGTAAACTGATGTTAAAAAAAGGATCCGCTCAGCATCAGGAGGGGAACAAAAAAAATAAAAAATCTCCCATTTCATCCATTTGACAAACAGCCTAATGTTTCATCAAGGACAAATTACAGTCGCACACAAGGTACAATGAGTTTAATTCTACTCCATGTGGTCACCACTGCATTAGTTAAGAATAAGATGATTAGCACATTCATATATACTGTATATAAATAGCCATACAGAGACAGTTGTAAAGTGCACACGTTTCAAATGCACACTATAGAACCTGCGGTGTACCTTTTCCACTGTTCCACGCAGGAATGAATAATGCTGCTGAATTAATTGACTGATTGGAAAATTCTGTACTGTATTATTAAAGAGCAATAATGTAACTTTGACAAATATTCATGCATGCTAGACGTTCACTGTGATGGATTAGAGATCTCAAGCAGGTTCTGAGTCCATTATTCGATTTTCGTCCAGCAGCACAATGAATGTGGCAGCCTGAAAACGTACACATCCAAAAAAACTAAATTATACCAGCAAAGTTTGCAAAAATGTTTAGCTGTGACGAAATGTTTAATGCAATGTGATCTTTCAGAGACAAAGCTGGAAAGGTTTGAGGTTTCTCCCACACACTGTTGGTCAACACTGATCAGGAAACTTTTATATTATGAAACCGCATCACTTTTCTGACAGCTTGCGCAGCAAGAGCACCCTCATGTACACCACTGCTGTCCTTCCTGTGGTCATTGCCAAGGAAAGGAAAAGAAAACAGCACTCCCAGTACGGTGCTGCTTGGTGCATTGTACCTGCATATAGTGAAATAGAACACATTTCCATTTTTACAGTACACTCCAAACTCGGTCCGGCTTGGTAGAAAATTTGCAAATGAGCAGATAGCAGGGCTGATATACAGTATTCATAATATTAAAACAACTGCAAGGATTCAGCTGAAACATAGAAATGTTTTTGAGGCTAGCAGTACTCCCCTTCTTTACAGGCGTATGGTATTGTCCCCATGTGTCCACCCCTGGGGAGAAAAAAGAGAAAACTATTTAAAACAATATATTTTATGGCAAGTTGGGTTGCTCAGAAATCAGAGTGCTCTTATGCACAGAACTTTAATTACATATTTTACATCTACGCAATTTGAAATTGTTTATTAAATCAACAACAATGGTATCTCGGAATGTTTTCATGAAACAGAACATCTGTGAGAGGAGAGAATCAGTGTTCCCAAGAACATTTGCACATAATTGTACTGCTGTATTTATTTATCTTTTGTCTTGCCATTAAGGATATCTATCTATCTATCTATCTATCTATCTATCTATCTATCTATCTATCTATCTCTCTCTCTCTCTCTCTCTCTCTCTCTCTCTCTCTCTCTCTCTCTCTCTCTCTCTCTCTCTCTCTCTCTCTCTCTCTCTCTCTATATATATATATATATATATATATATATATATATATATATATATATATATATATATATATATATATATATTTGGCACCACAACATTTTTAAATTTGCATACCATTACTTTTTAGCCCTTTACCATTTGCAACATAACCACAGATCTACAAGTCCAAAAGGCAAGATTTACTAAAACATGATGATAATGAATCATTTCAAAAAATGTGCGTTTTTATCCGAAGGAATATTATGCTTCAGTCCATATTTGTTGGCATTAAGCCTTACAACAACACTTTCATTGTGTTCATGAAGCTGTTTGCGCTCCCACTTGCTGCGCACAAAACCACATTCAAAATTTAATTCCAAAGCCTCAATAGCTCAAAGCTTCTGATGTAAAAAAACCAAAACAAAGACATTCGGTGCAGGCTTACATTTAATATTGAAGAAAACGGCTGTGAGGCACGATGAAGACTTTAGCAGTTCATCTTTTAATGTGGTTTCAAAGCAGTTTAGATGCTTTTCATGAAAAAGATATGAGACGCTTTTATCACTGAAAGAAGCTTGTGTGTAACGCATCTGTATGTTCTCGTTTTGTTTGACACAAAATTAATAATTCATCTTCCATGTCTGGACCGTTTATCAAATACAGTTTTTGAGTGTTTGTTTTCTTTAAACTCAAACCCCACATGCAGGTGTATTATAGGATTGATGGTGTTTTCCCCATTTCAGAAATCGCACTGAGAAACAACATCATGGAGAGAGTTGCCTGCCATAACATGTCTGGTGGTGTTATGCTGCTATGAAAAAAAATGAACACGAGTCACAATACAAACCGTATGTGGTCCAAAACAGCTTGTGGCCGTGTTTACATGGCAGTGAAGGACAGCAACACTGTGGCAGAATTGCAAGGATTAAAGAAATAACCCATACAATCTTTGGGCCCCTGCTTAATCCGCTCAAGTAAATACCTGACACTCTGACAATTTCTGGCGAGGCTGTCCAGAGCCGCTATGACGGCTGTTGTCAGCACTGGGGGTTAACTCCATCTGCTGAAGGACATGAGGGTGATTAGGTGGCCGTGGCCTCTTCTGTGTCCCTCACCTTCACACCGGAGCCTAATACTGCCTACCGAACGCTACAGATTATAGATAGAGGCTGTAAATTGTGTTGCTATCCAGTGCGGCAAGAGTCACAATGGATACAATGAGGGGAAATATTGTACATTATTATGCATAATTGACCCTCTTAGAAACAGACTGAATTGCTATTCATAAACAGAAAGAAACATGAAGCAAATATGGCGATCACTCAAGAATGTCTTGTGTCTGATTTTGTAATATTTGGCCACCATACAGTGTCTGCCATGGCAGTTGCCCTTAATTATTTGTCAAAGCATGTGGCAAGTGTTTTTTGTTTTGTTTTGTTTTTCATTTTAGCAAAACTCACTCCATCTGTGCTATTTCAAAGCACAATTCATATGCATTCAAAGATGGGGAAAACATTTAGGAATCTAAAAAGGGTAGAAAATATCTTGAGTGGAAGCTTATAGCATGACATAAAACACCTCTTACTCACCCACTGTGCTTAGAGACTTTTAAATCCTGCATTCAAACAGAGAAGCATAGCCACAAGCTCGGAGGGGAGGAGAGAGCTTTATAAACTCAGGGTGCAGGAGCAACGCAGGCTATTACTCTTCACAGTTGCTGCATTTATCCCCTAATTCCTGATTATTCTGCAGTGAGCTGCTAGGTGTGCTCAATTTACAACAGAATAGAAGACAGATTTCATCCCTGGGGGCACAGCAGCTGAGAGCATTTCTTCTTCTTCTTCTTCTTTTCTATTTTTTAATTAGAGCTTAAAAGTTTAATGGTAACTGCTCAACCATTTGGGGCAGTGGTGGTGATTATCATGGGCAAAGTAGTTTAATAACAGATCATTTAGCATTTTTAGTTGCAGGATTATAAAAAGAGGGGGGGGGGGGGGGGGGGAGTTGAGCCCTGGCTCTTTAGGCAGTGTTAAAATGTGCGCATTTAGAGGAATTCCCGTTTTATAGAAGTAGTTATTTTTACTGTAAACTAATTACGCAGAAGCATTGCATATTCTCTTATGGTTAAACTTGGTGTGCTTTATACAAAAGCAAATATAGCCCATAAATGTTTCTGTTGCAACAAAGTCAGTCAGTCACCAGGGCAACACTGTTGTTGAGTGTTGACGAATCTGTGATTTCCTTCCTGTTTTGTTATTGTCGCATTAGCAGCACCGCTCCATTACCACTGCTGTACCTCATACTGTGATAATTCCCCGTTGATAGTCTGCAATTTATTTCATACTAAGGTGTCAGACAATCAAATAAATGTCCCACAGTGTTGTGGTGACTAAATATGATAGTAAGTGAGGAGTTTCAGGTGCAGCCAGTGGTTGAGTGTTGGCTAATGGTATTCAAAATGCTAAGCCACCGAAGACTGTAGTAAACAGTCTCCAATGTTAGAATTGGCTTTTACTTTGTTCAGTTTAGTACTTTTTCACTGAACTCATGTAAATCACTGGTTGTGCTCATTAGAGCAGTGTGACATGTTAACCTGATAAGCAGGAACCCGTTGAAGGCCCTCTTTGATCTGATAGTGAGGTTTGGTAGACTAGATACACGCCTGAAGGACAACACCCATACATGTTTCATTTTACATTTCCGTAAGTTCACGTCAGAGATAGCTTACCAGTGAGACTGAGGTTGCATGAAAGTCCAACCTCTGTAGGCTACAGCGCAGTCTCAGCCCGAGAAGATAAAATGTGACCAGCAGCACTGCCATCTATGAACTGAAGAGTTCACCGGTTCATCCTTAACAAAATAACTGGGGGTTAATACCAACAACAACGTATCCAACAAGCCAATTAATCACTAAACATGTTGATGAAGTCTGCAATGCTTCACTTAGAGTTTTGCTGTTTATTAGGGATTAAGTTAGATTGTTTAGACACTGGCAGCAGGCGTGCTAACGCTAGCTGCGGCTGCTGTAGGATTTAGCTTCCATACTCTGATAAATGGTGAACACTTTCACATTTAGAACCACTGCTCTGTGTGTTCTTGACGTGTTAACTTCTCCAGCTTTGCATTTCACATTACAAACACTGCAGCGTGTGACATCTGTGTCCGCTTTGAGTTTTGAATTAGACTGTTTCTGCTGCTCTGATGACTGTAGCCTATGCACAGCTTCATGAGCAAAGCCCCTTGTTGGCATCGTAGGTCTACTCGACTGGCCAATGGTTGCCATTTGATCAGTCAGTTATTTACTTAGTTTCTAACTTGATCATTTCTAACATCAGAAGTACTTTGGTTTGGTGTTTTTCCTCCACTTTGTAATTTATTTGCAAGGTCAATGTCCTGTTAATGTGATGCTAGCTGGTGTAATCACAATGCATTTATGGTTTCATCAGCTGCTGACGGAGCCCCTGATCTTCCATTAAATTTGTGTTAATGAGAGTGGAAAATTACACATTGAAATTCTACAAAAGTACATAGGTTAGAAAGAAGTGAAAGACATATTCCTCGCTTTGAATATCAGAAAAACAGAGAAACAGAAGTTTCCCTTTTTTAAATTGTTTGCTTCAATTACCTTCTCTGAGCACTATCAGGCAACTAAGATACATAGAATAATCCTAAATGCAGATGGAGCTGTCACTATAGTTCCAGATATTACCTTCAGGAAGTCCTAATTTTCTTCTGAGGAGTTTTATCTCCAACAGCACCAAGCAGCTTGCTCTTAAGCTCTTATTAGAACGGCGTCTGGTATTTGGCCAGATAAATGGCAAAAAAGAGCAATGGATGGACAAGTGGTTTGAGCACTAGTGGAGGCAATACATTATGTTTTATTGGCAAGGACTAATTCTTCATTCCTCTAATTGAATAAGTAAAAATAGATCAATAAGCTTCACCACACAGCCCTGTTCTGGCATGCACTGACATTACAGCAAAAGATCAGGCAGCACAAATAGATCTTTTATCAGCAGGCTTAGTGTGTTTACAACACGTCCCCTTATCTTTCAAACTTCTTTCTATCTGGGTGCAGGAATCCAATTATGTTCCTAATATTAACCCCTGTAGAGAATTAACCCCATAGCCTACACCACCACTCTCTGAACAAATAAAAGTGGATGAGGAACCTGCTGCCAGTGTTAAATGAGGAAATAAATAATGGATGCTGGCTTTGCCTCTCTCCCTCTGTGTGCCACTGATCCTACTCACCTGGAGGGCTTCTAAATAAGATCCTATGCTGGCTGAGCACAACACAGCAGTTCATTGATCCCCACCTTGTTGTAAGGCCTATTCCCTCAGGTGGGCCTATGAAGGTTGAGGAGAAAGGGCATAAAATGAACCAGACAGAGAAATACACATACGCACAGACAGTAGAAGGCTGAATGATTCACCTGCCCTCTAGGAGGTATAGTACAGATAAAAAGAGTCAGCAGCTTGGATGTACGTGTGTGCATATGTGTGTGTGTGTGTGTGTGTGTGTGTGTGTGTGTGTTCGGCTGGTGATGTACTCCAAAGGAAATCAAATATGGCGTGTTCTCAAGAGAAGTCAAATTGCTGTTGAATCTATGCTGTTATATGGTCTGTTTGTTTAATGGTGTTACAGCAGATGGGGCAGCTTGTGAGTCACAGTAGAAGATTGTGATGGCAAAAATGGAAACACAGCCCACATAACACATGTGCAGGAGACGCTATGCAGGCAATCCCGTGACATCAAAGCCCAATTCCAACCAAAAATTATTTTTTGCCATTTAAACTCTCTCTTTCTGTGTGAGAGAGTTTAAATGGCGCTCTGGACAAATGTCTCAATGAACATCAGAAACAGACATCAGCTGACTTTGAGTACCATACCATGATTGGACCCCCAGCATTGACTGGAGAGAGATCAAAGTCATCAACCGGGAGTCAATAGACCGCTGGAGAAAGGTTGAGGAGACCGCTCACATCTGATGCCAAAGACCAATTGAGACAGGAGTTACGATCCTCCCATAGACGACCACCTGTTCCAGCTCCATATTTAGCTCAGCTGTCATCACATGACTTATCTCTGTGACAACTGCAAAAAATCCATCTACTTAGCTCAGGTGTGTTTATTATTATATTCCATCTGGTGTTGTTATTGTATTATTATTATCATTATTTCTCCATTCTTATTATTTGTTGGCATTTTTTGTTGGTATATTAATGTGTTCCTTTACTTGTGTATGTGTGAATGTATGTATGACTTTATTTATGTACTGAAACTATATATTGAAAGTACAAGGGCAATATTTTCAAATCAAAACTCTCACTCTCTTTGTGCAACGCACAGACACACTGCTTAGAGACATGTTTGTACACAGCTGAACAACCCTCCATCTTGATTAAGAAATTAGTGAACCAATCAGTAAATATTAGAATAGATAAGACAAAAAAAGCACGGGTGGTGTTTTCGACAGGCCTTGGTTTGCAAAGAGAGTCAAAAATGTTCTCCAAATCGTCACTTAACTGAAAATATCCACAGACGACCCAAGCTTGATTACCCGTCTTATCATCAGTCTGTACAAGCGTAGAAATCAAAGCAGGAGCAGTTAGCTAGCTGCCAAAACATCTTGCAATCAGCTACACGAGGCAACATCATGTGGCGAGGCATTGCATTGGCCAATTAAATATGAGCAACCACACATTCCTCCAAGATTACTTCAATGTGATAGCGTGTATGGGATATTTCTACAGTTCCTGTCAGTCATCCCGATAGATTTAAATTATTTCCACCGTGATCCACTTCATTTACATATAAAGAAACACAGCTCATCAAGCATTTGTGCCAAACAACTTCCCTTCAAATGGGCCTGATGGCACACTTGTCACTGACAACATGGAGTGATATAAAAAAAAAAGAATCTTTACTGCAAAGTAGAGGTGCTAATTAAAGAACCTGCGCAAACAAAAGACTATTATTTGGCGTGCTCTCAGGCAGATTGTCAAAGAAGAGGCTTGGGCACATGCAACTGCTGTTTTGCTGGGAATAACAACCGTGGCAACATTTAAAAAGACATTCATTTCAAAGTGAAAAAAAGATTTGCAATACACGAGGAAAGTAGCACAAAAGTTCAGTTGTTGGATGAACAAAATTGCGATGATAAGTGGTGATAAATCTCTGGCTGAAATCATCCCTGATGGTGGTGTAATGGGAATTTTGGATGTTTGTACTTTATAATCAGAATATTTGTCAGGCCAGATGTCGATCCGCATCTCCTCATCTGACTGTTATGCTATGACGAAAATGAATGCCTGTTTGTAGATGATATGAACATGATAGTGCCACATTGACATAAGATAATTTCAGGACTATGACGCCTGTGTTCTGTAAATCTTGACCTTGCCTGTACATCTTGTCTTTGTAAGATAGGACATGATCCGTCCTTTGTCCATGGTTCCTCCTCCTTAAAAGGGAGATTGTTGTTAGACTCAGGGTCGTTCCTGCTGATTCTGAACCTTTGCATCAGAAGGCAGGGGTGAACAGTACTTTCTTCTGCAGATGAGAATACTTAGTGGAATAAACCTCGGAGAAAAAGCTGATCCTGGTTGTTGATCTTTATTGGGCAGATTCATTTTTCCACAACAGTGGATACAAGGTGTCACAGTTCATTTCCATTTACCACAGAAGGAGTTGAATCAGTTTGCTCATGAGAATTAAATATACTCATAAAAATGTCCAGGTCTGGTTTACTTGGTTTACTTTTTCACCAAGTAAAAGTTTGCCTCAGTCATAATGTATGCACAGCACAGTCATCGTCCGCTCAGTGTGCGAAACACAGAATGCTCAGTTGGTGGGGGCAGACACCCAAGACATGATGGATTTGCATACACCTCTAATGTACCTCTAATGTCGAAACTAATATTATGTTGTTGTTTTCAATCTTTTCACTGTTGCTAGTCTCTCAGGTTGACTGTCCCACAGGGTAAACCCCTGCATCTCCAGATGGCAAGTCCACCCCCAGCTTTCCCCATCTTCTTTGAGGAGGAAGGAGGAGGAGGAGGAAGCCATACATAACAGCACAGCTAAGAGGAAGAAAAAGATTGATACAAACGGACGGCCAAAGTTAGAGTGTTTGCTCCACACTTGATCAATGGAGTAAACTTATAACTTTACTATCTCCCAGATAAGAGATCTCAGTGCTTTGTACAGGTTTAAAATAACAAACTCTGCATTTATAAGAATTTGCTGAACAGACGCAGGCCCTGCGTGAATAGAGCCTATACAACCTTTATGTTTCCAGGAACATATTTCACCTTTGTCTCCGTGGTATAGAAAGGTGAAATAAAGGTCCATCAAGAAACCTATAATTTTACACTGCCTTAAAGGACAAAGTGCTGGCCTTTGTGTTGCCAGGGGAGAGTCAATGACAGGGAGTTGGCCATGTTCTGGAGCACATTCCCGGCCTCCAGCCACAGCATGGAGAATGGCATACATTCATCAAAACACACCCCAACACACATTCATTTACTCCCACACCCCATTACTTCCATACCCTTCAAGCAACGACTGGCTTGCATGGACTCGGACTCCAATTTGATGTAATTTCATTTATCACTCTGAATTAGATTTCATGTTGCTACTTAATAATTTAAATCCCCTGGAAAGCAATCTTGGCTTTCATCTCAGTATCAAGGAACACTGGAAGATGACCAGAGGTAATGGTTATAGTGGCCATGTTTTACTGCAGTGTGACACAGACTGTATGTGGAAACAAGAGAATGTGTAGTGTAGTGTAAGAGTCCAGGATGACAGAAGTGTGTGAAAAGTTAGTGCAGTCTGAGAATTTCTCTCTCATTGGTATGAGTACATATTGCTTCCTTTTTCGTTGCGCTGTAAAAGATTTGGAAAAGGTTAGGTTGGTTGGCGACATATTTTTCAGAGGGCATTAATTATAGTTATATAGCTCATTTATATTACATCTGTAAGGCTGCATGCCGCCCCGGAGTAACTTTGGACATTCCTAGTTCATTTGCACATATGGATATGTCTTTTTAAATGGTATATCCAGTCATGTTGTTGTTTCTCTGCCTCAGAAAAAAAATAAACAACTCATTAAAACTGTGCAGTTTGCAACGCAGCCAATTAGATGAACGAGAACAGTCCCCTCTACAGAATATATTTTTCAGCCTTTTGGACCTTAACCTGTCCATCCCACGCATAGCTGCACTTTTAGTGGTGTCAAGGCGCATCACACACGGACGCATGGCTGAGTCTGATCTTTCAGTCGGAGCACCGTACAGCGCGCTGACAGATGAGGAGCTGGACCAGTATGTGAGAGACATAAAATCCAGGCTGGATATTGGACGGTGAAAGCAGTTCACCGAGGTAAAGGACTGAGGGTGCCGTTTCTTCTCAGGTAAGAAAGTGGTGATGGGAGACAGAAAGAGGACAGGCCCTGCTGTCGTTTTCATGCTATTCTGTGATTGGTCAAAACAAGTAAAAAATGCTGCTCCGCTTAGCATGCACCGGAGCGGTTTAGAGCCGAGTGTGAAGTGTTTGCAATGAGACTCTTCAAGTCTGAAGCCATGATTCTCTCTGAGAAAACGGTCGATTCTGCACACCGGGTAGGGAATGAGTCATTGTCCCATATGAGGGAGTTCAAATATCTTGAGGTCTTGTTCACAAGTGAGGGAAAAATGGAGCATGAGATAGGCAGACAATGGAGGTGGAAGACAAACCTTGATTTACCAGACATTGTGACCCTGAGCTTTGGATAATGACCGATGCTAAACCGAACTTCTTTTGTAGGATGGCTCGGCTCATCCTGAGAAGTTTGTTGAGGAGCTCATAAATCCAGAGGAGCTCAGAGTAGAGCCACTACTACTCCTTCAAGTCGAAAGGAACCAGGGGTTCGGACGTCCGATAAGGATGCCCCCTGCATGCCTCCCTGTCCAGGTTTTACTGGCATGTCCAACTGGTAAGAAGTCCCATGGGAGACCAAGAACGCATCTCGTCTGAAGTCAGAACACCTCGAGGTCCTCAAGGAATAGCTGAAAAACATTGCTCAGCTTGCTGCCCGCGGGACCTGGACGTGGACAAGCGGAAGATAATGGATGGCTGGATGGATGAACTTAGCAACAGTAACTAGGGGAGATGGGATAGGTAATTTAGCTCAAATTAGGTTGAGCTTATTTGATTGAGACTAAAAGGATGCCAGATTTGAAATATCATACACAGTGATTCAGCATAATTCATTCAATGTCTATCCTATTTTCTGTTTATTTAGACCATTTGACAGATTGATATGTATTAGCGGAGTGAATGTCATTACATTTAAGTGAACCTCAGCCATTCAACAGATTTACGGTCTAATAGAGGCAATTGATTGATGATCTACTGTGGGCCCGGCATCGTAAAACATTCATAGATATGCCAATAATTTGTCTGTTCAAGGACAAAAGCAGGCAAAGTATCTGCTGTTAGATTTCATGTTTATTTAATGACTTATTTATTCTTAGTGATGGTGAGGGTTTTGCTGGACGCTGCAATGGCAAACTTGCAAAAACTGCAATATCCTACGAGCTTGTCATTACTTCAGAGTTCAAGTCATTTTTTTAACACAGTTTGAATGAGGTTGCTTGTATGGTTATGAAAAAATATCCATGGGCATAATAAATACCTCTCTGTTGGTGACCCTGCACACTGTTTCTGTTTGTAAAGGTGTAGTGAGTTAGATGGTTGAACGGATGAATGGTGCATGTGATGCGCTTTAATATTAAGCACAGGAGCCACTCAGTCATGCTAAGATGAATGCTTTGAAATAATAAATTACAAAATGCAAATAAGGAGAAGATTAGTCTGTGTTTATGGGTGGCATTTCATTTTAATTGGTTCATTATTTCCGTAAATTACATTTTTAAACTCTCCTGACTGCCACAGCTGTGCTTGGTGTTGCATCAAGGGACTGAAAGCTGCAGGTCGAGAGCATCCCTCTCTCTCTTCCATGTACATATCACTCCGTGTGAATGTGGAAGGAAATTGAACTACTGAGAAAAGAAAAAAAAAAGATTACATTGAAGCGATGGAGTGTTGCTACAGATACAATTTTACAACTAGCAGGCAGTGCTCTTTCCCTCTACCGGTCACCTTTCTGTCTCACCACTTGTCACTAATCTCACTGAGCCTTGAAACCGATCCACGGGTGTTGAAGAGGACAGACCAAATGTACAAATGCCCTTGTGTAAAGCTTTCCCACTTCCTTGTTTCCCTACAAAAGAAGTCGCTAACCTTGCACAAGAGGATCTGTGCTGGATGTGCTTTTTCAGTCATGTCATTGCCCAATTGAGATCCCGAATATGCTTCAACTTTAACCAATGGAATATAATTATCTTTTGTCTTTTTCTACACCAAGTACTGTACTGTTAGCGCTCCACCTAAAATCCCCTTATAACTGTAACTTGTACTTATTGTAAGTCGCTTTGGATAAATATGTCTGCTAAATGCCGAAATGTAAATGTACAAAGGTTGAGTAGGTCATTTGGAAAAACCACAGAGACCTTGACTTTGAACACAGCCAAACCGAAAAAGTCTGACCTCCTTCATTCAGACTTCTGTTCAAAGTCGCCCCCCCCCCCCCCCAGAATGAGTGCTCGGGATCGGCAGTGTGCGCAATCAGGAAGTAAGCATTGACAGACAGGCAGGCCATCTAATTATTTTCTCTGGCCCAACTTTTTTTCATTGGACAATTTACAGTCCTGCCACGGCCACAAATGACATTTTTTTTAATACTATTATGTCAGAGCATTGAATGGATTCATTGCTATCAGCATGTTATGAGGATTTCAAGTAATATAACTAAATCAGTTTCTGAATTGAATGACCTACTCAACCTTTAAGTATGCCTCGTATGGCATGGCTCCAACACAAGGCACTGAGCAAAAGGACTCATTGCAACTATCTTTCAAACACCTATCCTTATTGGCAGTTTGAGTGGCTGAAGCCAAGATGTCCTCGAGTCACCCTTTGTCCAGCCAATTGGCTATTAATATCCACCTCTTTGATCCACAAACATACTTTCACTGCTCAGTTTAAGCCTTAGAGTTAGGAATGTGTCGTGGAGGACAAAAATTCATTCATGAGAAGAATGGTGCCAATTGCAAGCAGAATTCAATATACCCAATTATCCCAGCCACAACTAAGACTTCCAAAACTTCCTTACCTTGTCCATATAACATTTACAATTTTCACATATTTACCAGTGTGGCAGTTAAGGGAAATTCCTTTCATGGTAACCAGCTCAAAAAGCCCCTGAACTGATCCAGCTACATACTAACCTTTGTGACAAAGAAGTAGTAAAAATGTGCACCAGTTTGAAGACCATACTCATTGAATCAAAAGATTGATAAACTGTCTCACATGGGCGTCATGTTCAGTATTGCAAATTCAAGTCTGGTTTGTGACCTTTTTTTCTAATCCTCTGTCTTTCTTTGGCATCTTTATCTTCAGTCCCGGGGGTATGATAAAGAAATGCCACATAATATGTGTGTAGAGGCATTGTGTTACGATATTAACCTAAAGCTGAGTAACCTTTGATTTACTTCTTTGACATTTCTTCCTTATTAGGGGGCATGACATGCAGTGTCCAACAACAACAATGGTCAGAGTGAGTAAGTTGGTGTCGCAATGTGTGAAGGTTGTGAGCGGGATTCAAACACAAGTGCATTTCTTTGAGTTGAATAACATCAAGTACACAATACACGCTTGGTGGTCTTCAGTAGATTACAAAAAAAGAAAAAAAAGAAAAACACGTTTGAAATGTGGATATCAAACAGAAACAAGGGCAGAATGAACTCTGGAATCCTGCTGTAAAACAGCATCTGTCCCATAGTGTGCAGTAGAGCCGCTGCCTATAAAATGTCAGTGTGCCCTCATAGATGACTGGTTTTAATCAGGATCAGGTTTGATCCAGAGATAAAGTGCCCCGCCTTATCGGCCATGACAGTTCTCGCTTGTTCTATCACACAGAAATGGCAGGGCCACGCTGCGCCGTTCACAGGGCTCCCCGCTGGCATCAATAGCAGCAGGAATTTTGAAGGGGATTTTCACTGGTTTCAGACTTGTGAGCAGTGATCCCTGATGCAAAGCTGTCTTATCTGACAAGTGTGTGAGAGTGTGCATGTGCGTTTCTGCGTACGTATTTGTGTGTACACAGTGTGCGTTCATCACTCTGGATAACTACACAGACACCAGTTATCTAAAATCAAAAGCATGAGGGCATTAGAGTTCCCTCCACCACTCTACCCCTCCCCCTGTCACCACTCCCTTCTATCCATCCATCCTTCCAGCCATCCATCCATCCACCCCCAAGCCTCCATCACCCCCTCCATTTCCCCTTATCCTTCATCTGCAGCACGGAGCTCAGACTCTTGGGGAGATTATGTCTGCCTGTCAGCTTCTCTCTTCTGATAGGTTAGAGCAGAGTTGGTTGTTTTTTTTTTTTTTATCCCCTTTCCATAAGTGAAAGCTGACATGATTGGCACTCATCTCAAGTTCTGATTGTTGCGCAGTGTGCAGATTTTGTGGGGGAGTCACTTCTTAGTTTCTGATACAGAGGCAAAGCTCTGCTGACAGCCCAAAATGGCAAAGTTGTGGCAAGCAGTCAACGCAACTTTGTCGGTAAATGCAGGCTTTCTCTCGTCTCCGAGAACGTCCCCTCCTGGGAGAAGTCTTGTATAACTGAGACATAATGGAACACGGTTTAGTGCTGCCACATCTGAACTCCAAGGAAACCTCACTAAATGACTCTGCTCCTCGAGGAATACAAAGAAAACAGAACATCAATTGTAATTTAATTGATTCTCACTGACTTAATTTGCGCAGGAAGATTTGCGTAACGAGTGTCCGAGGCAACATTTGAACCTGGGCCAAAAGGTGGGCATGAGTAATTGCGCGAGTTAAACATTTCAACCATTACTGCATACGCTTTACAATCAAGGGACATATCTTTCTTCATTACTGCAATGCTGCAGAGGCTTCAGAGCGATCCCATTACTTGTGCCTGATGGCCAACTCCCATTTGAAATTTTTACCCAAATAGCATGCCTTCGTTATTGCCGTCTAATGTACAAAGTCAATCCAACTCTAATTCCATAAACTCCCCACTAAGTTCAATTCAAGATCATTTCCGAGCCACATTGTTTACTACTCATTTGTGATAAATATTACACTTCTGAAATTTCTGCACGCTGAAAAAAGTTGAAACGACAGCCCTGTTTGAATGTTAGGTAAGCTAGTTTGTCGTTTTCTCTGTGAATAATGAATTAATGAAAAACATTTATCCAATTAGAGTACTTGCTCTACGGAACAGTCGGCATACAGCAGGCTGAATGATGAATGAAATCACCCAGAAATATTTTTTTTATACAAAACCATTAAAAAGTGTTTTTTGCAGCCCTGCAACATGCTTTAAGTTGATAAAACTTGGAATCCTCTTGACACATAACCGCTAAAGTTCAATGTTTAGACACTCTTTGTAGCGCCCACCGTTCTGACATCTGTCTCTTCTGACTGGCTGCATAGCTTCCTACTTCTGTAGCAAGCAATCAAGGAGGTTACTTTGCTCCAAAAAACTGCCACTCACCTTTTAGTCACTCGGCAGCTACAACTTAGCATAAACATTGCTGTCACAGCTGTCATTTTTCTGCTGCTCTCATGTTGAACAACCTTCTCTCCTGTGGGTTCTTAGCCAGCCAACGTAATGACAGCAAATGGTGTCGCACAGACGAGGAGTCGCCGAGCATTAAACAATTTTCAGTTTGGATTCAGTTGTGAGGAATCTCGTGGCACAAATGCAAACCATACTTTTTTTGCCCTTATTGTCCCAAAGTAGAACTTGAGAGGGAAGAACACTCGTTGGTGCAGACAGACGGACACTGATGTCAGAGGAGAGGAAGTCTGAAGGGACTGATTGAAGAGGGATGTTCGATGCTGATTGGAACAGACTATTGTTGACTGCTGTTCATCTCTCGTTGACTAGTTCATCATTCTGAAAAATCTTCAGTATGTGTTTCACACGACAAGGCCAGAACACGTTTTGTGCTGAGAAAAATCTGACTTGTTTACAAACCTCCAGAGTCTTTTCACCCTCTCTGAATTAGCATGGTTTGATGACAGATGTGTGCAATTAAACAGAAAAAAAATCTGAATCTTGGTTTGGACCAACACAGTCTCACAGCAATGGATCAAATAATGTAAGACAGCCAGTGCTCCTATGCTTCAAACTATCATGTACCTTCTAGAGTCGAGTGTTGGACGTGTAGAGGTCCAATAATGTACAACAAACAAGTTAAATGATACATTACAAAATGATCTCATTCTGATAATTGATAATATATTTGTGAGTGCAACGAGCAGACACACACACACACACACACACACACACACACACACACACACACACACACACACACACACACACACACACACACAGAGGTGTAGAATTGCTTGCACTTAGCTTTTGTATCCAATGTAAGTCCAGCATAATAAGGAGTTTACATTGGAGTTAGTTGAAAGCTCTGCGCTCCACATACAGATTCCAACTGGTATCTCTGACACACTGGGATTGAGAACGGGTTACATATCTGAGGTATTGCTTAAATCTAGCATGATAGCAATTTCAACATTTCACTTAGTGGTGTCTTGTCATGCAAATAGTTTCAAAGTCACATGCTGAGGTTTGAGGATATCTACCTCGTCAACTTCTGCTGCAATGACGACTCGACTATGCCATTATATTTGAAAACACAATGTGTCTTTCCTGTAAAAAATTCAGAATGCTCCGCAGAACTCATTTTGAAGGCATTGCGACAGCTACTTTTCTTTGTAGAAAATGTTTTCAGCCAAAAGCGTTCTGCATGGCTAGTTACAGCTGGGGACAAAGGCGAAAAAACTTTAATTTGATTTAACTGACCGTTTGAGTCGGCCTCGGTAATTGCACAGTATCCGTAATGAAGAAAAAGCAGGAAATAGTTTGTTGAGCCATATCCAGCAGCAAAACTTCTATTTCCCAGACCCTTAATGGGCCATGCCTCTGATCCACAGCCGCTAATTGCTGCTTATGTGCTATTGGGCAATATTTCCGCATTGATCATCATCAGGCGTTTTAAAATAAGAGATGACATTATTCAAAAACATGTCAGTAGTTCACTGGCTCATTATATAGTGCTGGTGTTGAAAGCAAGTTTCCATTTCTCCAGTCTCAATAAAACCATTTAGCCTTTAAGAACATGAAATAATAATGGAGCTGCCAGCAGCGCTGCTCGAGGACCATGAAGAACTCCATGAGCTATGCATCTTGCTTCATTTACAAGTTGAACATGATATATGCAGCCGGACCACAACTACTTTTATTTATGTCCTGACATCATGCCTTTTTTGTGCATGCAGTCCTTTGTGTTTTTTTTTTCTTTTTAGTGCCTCTACACTGTCCTTCCAACCCTTACCTATAAAAATTGCAGTAATAGTAGTCGGAAATGCCTGCAGTATCAGCATGAGTGAATGAGTCACCCTCATCCTCTCCGGGAGCAGACAAAAGTACGGAAAAAGAACACCTCCAGCTCACTGGGAGGTCGGAAATCGCCTGGATGTTTAGGGGGAAGAGCTGACTCAAATTGCCATAAAGTGTGTAGAACGTAGGATGAACAATGTTGTGAAAATACAAATGTATGGCAGCAACTCTGTGTGTTGCCATGCGTCAGACCTTTGAACACTCTCCATCTCACCGTGACATAATGAATCAAGGCAGTCCTTAGTGGCAAAGTTCATAGCGGGGGGGATAGACTGAGAGAGGTGGGGAAACGGAGCGAAACGGTGCAAGAAGCTTACTGGCAGTGATGGTGGTGCCAGATGGGAGAGGGAAGAACTGCCCAGGAGAGACGCCAGTAAGCAGAGACAAGTGGTGCCAGCCCAACTGTGTCTAACAGGAGGTCCAGCTATTTAATCAAACCCAACACTGAAACCGCACCATTGCCAGATGCAATCCTAATCCTTAATGCAAAGTTTCATATAGATTTCCCACCACACCCTCCGTCAAAAGATCTTAGGAGAGATGATCCTTATAATAATTTGTGGAAAAATGGAGTCTTCATAGGACAGAAAACATGGGAGATGTGACTGATTTCATAATAATACGATACTGGGATATGGGATCTTGAAAGCAGAATTTATTTCAATGGTGCTATATTTACACAGCAGGGACTTGTTACATTTGGAACAAGTTTGTCCTTCACTTAATCTAAAGCTCGGCATACACTGCCAGGATTCAAACATCCTGTCATTTGGGTGATTGAGCTGCCAATACTCTTACACACACAAACTAATGCTAACTAATAACAAGACCATCACTCAAAATGTCAAGGTATCCCTTTGGGATGGCTGATGAAAATCATTGTGTGCAGCTCTGTGGGGGATGAAGGGACAGAGGAGAGGACAGCTAGTTTGGAGCGAGAAATAACTGGAAATACCTTGATTAAATTCGGAGGTGTGAGATTTTCATCAGCGTGATACGGCTCAGTGGGGGTGTCGGGGGTGTAATCGCAGGGGCTGGGAGTCTCCCCTGTTGACAGAAAGGACACGCTGCTTGTCAGCAAAGTCATCTTCACTGCACACAACATCTGCGCTGCTTTTCGTGCAGCACTGTAAGCAGACCATTAATCTAAAACTGGGACCACTCCTTATCGTGCAGAGCGACAGCTACCCTCGCGCTACGTATGGCCAATGAAAAATAGATATCCAATTTTTTTTCCTCCCTTCTCTGCATTTGTCTCTCTGTCGGTCCCCTTGTGCACCTCATTCTTATCAACCGCCTTCTCTTTCCGCTCCCGTTTGAATTTGACACGGTTTTGCGCCCAGCTCTCTTAAGCAGCGCAACACAGAAATACCTCTTCCCGAAATAGCATCGTTGCCTCTTGACCCCCGCTTTTCTAGTTTCTAGGTGTTGGATCGATGCACAGTGGTGCTGATGCTTTGGCATTTCCACAAGGAGATGGATGTTGTGGGGGTCTATAAGGCAACATTCTGACATTTACATAGGGAATAATGGATGCTGCTGAGAAAAGAAAAGAGGTGAGAGAGGAGCAGCGGCAGAGCAGTTATCATGCCGTCCTCACTGATGCTCCTTGACAGTCATTTTGCCCCTCCTGCTGTGGTACAGAGATGGTACATGAAATATTTTCTTTGCACCATCTGCAATTCCAGCCAGCAAAAAAGGAACCGAGATGATGACATGTCAGCGCGCATTGGAGGGAGGTTAATGAATATATTTAAATAACGATTAAACATTTTTTTTTTCCAGTTGATCGGAGCAGCAAGACGTTTCAGACCCAAAGCCTGCCTTCCGTCTAGTGCACACTGGGTATTTATAAAAGAGGACAGGATGTGCAGCAAGACTCCCGAGCGCAGCAGAAACTCAAAGCTGAGCCAGCCCATCTTGAAGTTATTCAATCAAAAATGAGTAAATTTCATATTATGAGTACCATATTGAAAGCTGGCCAAGGTGTGCTCCCCACAGAAAATGTTTCAAAGCTCAGGAAACGATTACTATAATGTACTGTTATATGTCAGAGCGACCTGCTGCAGACTGCTCCAGATAGTGAATTTTTGCCTGTCAAGTAAAAGTTTTGCTTTGCATTAAATCTTTTTTTTATATATATTTTATTTAAAAGTAAGAGTTTGCAGTTTGTCCTACCAGCTATTAGGAGTCATCATTATCCTCATCTCGATGGTTAACATTTCCCTAAATTACACTGAAATGCATCAATTACATCATCAGATTTTGATTGCACAGCTAAGTGTGTCATGGTTAATTAGAAATTTTTAAACAAAATGTGCTCAATCAGAAACTTTTCTGTAGTAGCAATGAGACTTTATAGGATTAGAATGGATTGGGTGCATTTCATGCCAATGGATTTGCACCATGGAAACCATTGGCTGATACTTTTTTGTGCGGATGAAACATTAGTCCAATATATTGCAGCATCTGTCTTATTTACTGATCTCAGATATCCCATTCTGTCATATGTGGGAGTTTATTGGAATGAGTGCCTGCCGTGAAATCACTCACGCTGCTTCTCATTGAAGATTATATTGGATATAAATGGATAGAAACGGAGCTTCAGGCGAGTTATTGACTGCTGGAGTTATCAAATATTGGTATTGAATTAATCTGAGTTTTGATGCTCATAGTGGAATCATAGGGAGTTAAGGAGTTCACACACATGAGATATATGAGATCTAGCATTATTACAAAAAGCAAAACATCTAATTGTACTGTAGGAAATGAGGCATTTTAAGTAGACTTATTTGCTCAAAAGTGGACCTGGCTCGACTCAGGACACATTGTTTTACTGCATTTACATTTTAACTAAAGTAAGGATTCAGCATATGCACTAAACCAGTGTAACGGAGTGGGTGTATTGTGCCTATACATAAGATAATAAAGATATAATTAAAAGAGATAAGAAAATAAAGATATGGAGAAGCTTCGTTGCGCTTTATTCACAGCGCTCCAGCCTTGAACAACCTATAGAAAACATTCAAACCACACACACTTCCGCTCTAGCGTGAGGAACTACACCAGTATGAATTTGTCATATTTCAATGTGTATCATATCCTTAAAAATTATCCTTGACATGCATATGCTGTTTATGCACTATATTATCTGAAAAAACTCAGATGTGAAGCAGATCGCACCTGTAGCATCCTACATCTTGATCATGTTCTAATTGTAAGTCCCGAATAATGTGTTAATAATTCTGCATGAGCAGTGCAGCAGCCGCCTGTGCAATCTACCATTCAATTTTAATTAGCTCACATGCTTATAATGTACTTGTCTCTTTTGGCTGAGGTTTTAAACACATCACTGAGTCCAGTTGGTTGTCTTTTATCATCGGAATGGTCTCATCAGCTCAATATTCCACTAAGCTTCTAAAGCAGCACAACAGGGAGGGAGGTTTTTTTTTTTCCAAATTGAAAAACCCTAATCTTTGCCAGAGAGAATTTCCATATCTGCTACTATGGTTCAGAAACTGCTTGCCCTGGCTCTGAACTGGCCAGTGAGCTTTGAAATGTAACAGAGCACTTCAGTTCGGGCAGGCACCTAGATGTGATGCAGCACTTTTGTCTGGCTATGTTCCACAGCCTCGCCGCACTAGTGGCACATGGGTTTGCTGTCTCCAGCTGTTTCTTGCTTAAAGAAATGTAAATAATTCCTTGACTTGCTGATTTAAATGTATGGCTTCCATGGAAATAGTTTTGCTTGGTTACTGTCCTCTCACAGATGCCTGTATGTCAAAACAGCCGGAATGGATGCCGTATGTTCTTTTAAAGAAACAATAAAGACATAAGATGTTCCTTTTAGCCTCAATGATGGGAGGTCATACCTGTTTTCACAGAAGTTGACATCTGAAGTGCACAGATCTTATTCATCTCTTCTTGCCCCATAATTCACTGAACCGGTGTGACAATGTGCAAGTTTTCCAGTATCCCTGAACAAAATCACCTGGTTGTGCTCAAATTGAACATCTGGACCTGGAAGCCTGCAAACTTCTCCAGCTTTGAGAAAACACACACATGACACCTTTACAACAGTGCTGAGACTGCAGCGAGGGGTCTATTGGAAAGCTGTTTTTCCGCGGCATGTGACACATAACATCTGCAAGTCATCCGACACATTGAAGAATTATCTCTCACTCTCGCTCCAGAGATGAGTTGTGCCCTGAAGGCAAACTGCAGTGATGAATCTCCATAATTGTCTCCCTCCTTCACAGTTGCCGTGAAAGTGGGAACCCTGTTCTCAAGGCAAGCAAAAAGGTAGACACATCTGTTTGGATGGATGAAGCAGCACTTTTCCAGTGGTCCCCAGCAAGCTCATGCCTGGATACCTGACAGAGTGTTTTTTTTTCTTCAAAATTAGATTGCAAACTACTCCCACAGCAGATTTTTGCAGCAGGAGTTATTTGAAAAGTTATGAGTGTTTTGACACATTTAGTGCCCCCTTTCTGTGAAAACGTGTCATCATTGGAAACCATTCTAACTGATATGAATTCAAGTTGATACTGCTGCCTTATGCCTCTTGAGGTTCAGAGTTTGATACGAAATAAAAGGGGGGGTTTGGGGAGAATATCACTTCTCTTGATAGAATGCTACCTGAAACTACCTGAAATAACAGTCATTAAAAAAGGAGCCATGGAGTTTTTGCCCTCTAGTAGCGCTATGCAGCATGTTTTTTTTCCTCTTTTACTTATGAATGAGTTTTGTATTTCTCGTGCACACACACGGGTGTACATGCACTTTTACATGCACGCGGATTGGTTTCACACTATCACACTGATCTGGAAAATGTATAATCCGCCAAGATACACACCAATGCACTAACAAAGGCAGAGACAGAAAAACTGCTATCAACATGGAAGCAAACAATGCAGTATTCATGCATTTAAAAATTGCCTTTCCAAATGTTTTATGAGAAAGTAAAAACAATCAACAGGTTTGTGAGACCTCAAGGATTCCACAAGTAACACAACATGTAAATATTGATTGTGTTTGTTTGCAGGAATACGCCACAGGGCACCTTTCACTAAAAGTGCCTGGGCACATGAGCATGGCCTTGTTTCTAGAAATATACAAATTGCAAACAGCCCAAAACATGTTTAGTTCCACATGATTTCTTTGTTTCTCCTTTTTGTGCCAGTACATTTTTTTCCACTGGAAACTAGAGCATGATCTATTTGATTGCTTATGTTTATGATCAGTGTTGGGAGTAACGCGTTACAAAAGTAATGCATTACTGTAATGCATTACGTTTTGCTGTAACGCGGTAATGTAAGGCATTACAAAAGAAAAACTGGTAATATTTTACTCGGTACAAATCTCAGTAACACGCGTTACAATGCATTTTAAACCCGAAATCAATTGACTCTACATTCGCGATCGCGAGATGGGCATACGCTCCACTTTGGGAAAAGTGTGAAAGCCGGTCCGTGTAACTCCACACTATGTTAATTAAGCGCTGTTGTTAGCAGGCTCCATGAGCTGGACACCGACTGACGGAGCGGCTCCCGGTCGGTCAGAGCGCAGCCGACCCGGCACACCGAGGATCAACAGCTGAGGGGCGGAGGCTCCGATTCTCCCCGTCGGTTTTGAACCGCTTTTATGTCAGCGTCATAACGTGGTGCGAGTTTAAAACAGTAGGTTTACTTCAAAACGCGAGCGTCAGACGCTGTCAGAGCGTTTATGAACAGTGTTTTAGAGCCCCCCCTAAATGTCTCAGGTAGGCTTTCAGGTAATAACACAGCGCCTTCTAGGTCATTTAAAAAGATGTACGGCAAATCTGTAATGAAAAATGTCACTGTTATTTCATCCCCGAATCCCATTCATGAACACAATATCTAATATCAGTTTACGAGTCATTTTCCGTTCTTCGTTCTTTTATTTTGAAGCGAATAACATCACATCCTGCTGTGTAATGAGCTGCATTGAACACAAGAAGATCTATTGAGAGCAAAAAATCCATATTTCCTTTTATTTTGGCGAAAAGTAATGCAAAAGTAATGTAAAAGTAGTGTAATGCCTTACACTTAAAAGACAGTAATATTGTAATGTAACTAATTACTTTGAAATGACAGTAACAAGTAATAAATAATGCATTACGCTTTTGAAGTAACTTGCCCAACACTGTTTATGATGAGTTATAGAACTTGTGTTTAGGGACAATTGTGCAATTGTATGATGAGTTGACAGAATTAGTTTTTATTTTCTATATTTAAAGTTTTAAAGTAGTAACTTAACCACACAGGTCACATACCTTTGGTCTCTGGTGTCTAAGTTTTGTACTTTATCCACCATGAGCTGCTCTGCAACACATCACCCCGTCACCCATCATCTCCTCGATTGGATAAACAAAACATTGCTCGTAAACATTGTCCAGGCAGCAATTATGTTTCCTCCAAAATAATTTACGATTGTATAAATTGAATTAGGGAGTGTATCATTTTAATTTACGAGTGGTAACCATATAATCGCTGCAAAATGAACTTGGACATCATGCAGGAGACAAAACCAAGCTGTGTATCTGTCACGGATCAGAACCCAAGGCTCAAATGCAGGCAACCAGAGCAGTTTCAAAAATGATATTTATTAAACCCAACAATGCAAACAGACACAGGTCAAGAGGGAACTAAGGGGGCAGCTGACAATAACTAAGGGCGCTGTCTACAAAAACGCGAGACAGGGGAATCACAGCAAACAGGAACTAAGGCGGTAAACGATTAACAAAAAACGCTGTCGGCAAAAGTGCGCAACAGGTACGGAAACTACTACAAGGTAAACACAAGCAAAAACGGGAACTAAGGCAGCAAATAATGAACATAAAACTTACGGTTACGGTCCGGCGTCGGGTCGTGGAAGGCGTCTGGCTTTATGGCGGCAGGTGAATGAATGAGCTTGCTCCCCTCCCCGCCGCACGGATCACTCCGCCGATTGCGAAGTGGCTGCACCTGTCCGCCTGGAGACCGCATCACGCCACCGCCTGCTAGAGAGAGGGAGAGAGGGGGAGAGGCTGCCACTATCCAGTCCTAGATGTGGAGGGCGTGACAGTACCCCCCCCCCCTACGTGCACCTCCTGACGAAGCCTTGGACCGAGGGAATGAAGATCTCCTCCTCAGAGGCAGGAAACAATGGCGGCTGGTACCCCAGGGCGCACTGGAAGGGAGACAGTCCAGAGGAAGAGTTAGACAGAGAATTGTGTGCATACTCAACCCAGGGGAGTTGGCCGCTCCAGGTTGTCGGGTGTCCCGAGACCACACAGCGCAGGAAGGCCTCCAGCGACTGATTGGCCCACTCCGTCTGGCCGTTGGACTGGGGGTGGTAACCGGAAGTGAGGCTGACCGTGGCCCCCAAAGCCTTACAAAAGGCCTTCCACCACTCCGACGTGAACTGGGGACCCCGGTCAGAGACTATGTCCGACGGAATGCCTTGAATCCTGAAGACCTGAGAGACCAGCAGATCCGCAGTCTCCCTGGCAGTGGGTAACTTGGGCAGGGGAAGAAAATGGGCAGACTTGGAGAACCGGTCAACGACGGTTAGTATGGCAGTGTTTCCTTGGGAAGGGGGGAGGCCAGTGACAAAATCCACTGCAATGTGAGACCAGGGTCTCCTGGGAATGGGGAGTGGGCGCAGGAGTCCAGAGCTAGGCCGATTAGACGTCTTGTTGCGGGCACAGACAGAACAGGCCAGGGTGAACTCGCGGGTGTCAGTCTCCATGGTGGGCCACCAGAACCGTTGCCGGAGGATCTCCAGGATGCGAGCAGATCCCGGATGGCAGGCAAACTTGGAGGACCTCCACTGGTCCTCCACTGGAGGACCTGTGAGCGGACCGGCTCAGGAACAAACAAGCAGTTTGGGGGGCCGCCTCCTGGGTCAGGTTGCTGCTCCTGCACCTGGAGTACCTGGGCCTCAACCTCCCAAGTGAGGGCGGCGACAATGCGGGTTTGGGGTAAGATAGGTTCGGGGTCTGGTGGGGATCCTTCTCCAGAAAACTGACGGGACAGGGCGTCAGGCTTCGTGTTCCTGGATCCGGGGCGAGAGGTGATGGTGAAGTTGAAGCGGCAGAAGAAGAGGGACCAGCGGGCCTGGCGGGAGTTCAACCTCCTGGCTGATCTGATGTACTCCAAGTTCTTGTGGTCTGTCCATACAATGAAAGGCTGCAAGGAACCCTCCAACAGATGCCGCCATTACTCCAGAGCTAGCTTGACTGCCAACAGCTCACGGTCTCCGACATCATAATTCCTCTCGGCGGGGGTTAGACGGCGTGAGAAGAAGGCACAGGGGTGTAGTTTCTGGTCCACTGCGGCCCGCTGGGACAGGACAGCCCCTACCCCGGTGTCCGAGGCGTCCACCTCCACGATGTATTGTCTCTCGGGGTCTGGCTGAATCAGGATTGGTGCTGAAACGAAGCATTGCTTTAGGTCGGAGAAGGCTTGGTCGGCTTCCGGGGTCCAGCCGAAGACCCTGGCGGTGGAGGTGAGGGCGGTCAGAGGGGCTGCCACAGAACTGTAGTTCTGAATGAAACGGCGGTAGAAGTTGGCGAACCCAAGGAAGCGTTGAAGCTGTTTCCTGTCTCCGGGATGGGGCCACTCCGTCACTGCCTCCACCTTTAACGGGTCCATCTGGACCTCCCCGGACGAGATGATGTATCCCAGGAAGGCCACGGTGGAAGAATGGAACTCACACTTTTCAGCTTTGACGAAGAGGCGGTTCTGGAGGAGCCGTTCGAGCACCTGGCGGACGTGGCAGACATGTTCCTCGAGGGTTCGGGAGGAGATTAGGATGTCGTCCAGGTAAACAAAGACAAACCGGTTGAGCATGTCTCTTAAGACTTCATTGATGAGGTTCTGGAAGACCGCAGGAGCATTAGTGAGGCCGAAGGGCATGACCCGGTACTCAAAGTGTCCCAGGGGGGTGTTGAAGGTGGTCTTCCATTCATTGCCCTCTCGGATTCGGATGAGGTGGTAGGCATTTCGAAGGTCCAGTTTGGAGAAGATGGAGGCCCCATGCAGCGGAGTGAAGGCAGAGGTGATTAAGGGAAGGGGGTAGGTATTCTTAACAGTAATGTCATTGAGGTCCCGGAAGTCAATGCAGGGACGGAGGGACTTGTCCTTCTTGGAGACAAAGAAGAATCCTGCGCCGACGGGGGACGAAGAGGGGCGGATGATGCCAGCTGCTAGAGAGTCTCAGATGTAGGTCTCCATAGCCGCTTGTTCGGGTCTTGACAGGTTGTACAGTCTGCAGCGGGGCAGTGTGGCTCCAGGAAGCAGGTCTATAGCACAGTCGTAGGGTCGGTGGGGGGGCAGGGACAGGGCCTGGTCCTTGCAAAAAACCAGGGCCAGATCGTGATACTCAGGAGGGACCAGATCCAGGTTGAGAGGTTCAGAGGGTTGGGTCGGGTTGCTGGCTTGGTTTTCCGGGGTCAGGGCGGACGTGAGGCAACGCTGGTGGCACTCCCGGCTCCAGGAACGGATATCTCTCTGCCGCCAATCGATGTGAGGATTGTGGTCTTGGAGCCAAGGGAACCCGAGAACCAACGGTGGGGTGGACTGGTTGATGAGGTGGAAAGCGATGGTCTCATGGTGATTTCCCCCCACCACCAGGGAGAGCGGAACAGTCTTACGGCGGACTTGGGCCAGGTGGAGTCCGTTCAGGGCACGGGCCTCCAAGGGTGCATCCAGGGTCTCAGTGGGAAGGCCGAGCTGGGAGGCCAGGTGGGTGTCCATGAAACTCTCCTCAGACCCAGAATCCACCAGGGCTTGGAGAGGGATAGACTGACGCTGCCAGCACAAGGTTACGGCCACTTGGAGACGTTGCGGGGGAGAAGTAGCGGTACGGCTCACCAGTAGTTCCCCCGTCACTGGTGAGCCGGACCTTTTGGTGGACAAGCAGGGCAGGAGGCGATGTAGTGGCCCGGCCGTCCACAATACAGGCACAGGTTCCCTGAGCGCCGTTGTAGCCTCTCGGACTCGGTGAGGTGGGCATGGCCAACTTGCATGGGCTCTGGCTGGGACTCTGGTAGGAGGTCCGGCAGTGTTCTGGAACCCGGGGCACTAGAGGTTCTGGTAGATCCCAGCGCAGCGCGGCCGCTCCGTTCCCGCCTCCCCTCATTCTGGCCGGACCGTACTGTCACGGATCAGAACCCAAGGTTCAAATGCAGGCAAGAGACAGACCAGAGCAGTTTCAAAAATGATATTTATTAAACCCAACAATGCAAACAGACACAGGTCAAGAGGGAACTAAGGGGGCAGCTGACAATAACTAAGGGCGCTGTCTACAAAAACGCGAGACAGGGGAATCACAGCAAACAGGAACTAAGGCGGTAAACGATTAACAAAAAACGCTGTCAGCAAAAGTGCGCGACAGGTACGGAAACTACTACAAGGTAAACACAAGCAAAAACGGGAACTAAGGTAGCAAATAATTAACATAAAATGCTGTCGGAAAAACGTGCGACAGGTACGGGACTTTACAATTACCAGTCTAGGCGAGAGAGAGAGAGCGTGAGCCGGACAGACTTGGGTTACGGGCTGGAGGGGAAGAGGCAGGTGGTGGTGGCGTGGTGCGGCCAGGTGGAGATCGGCGGAAGCCACTGAAGAGCCGGCGGGTCCGAGTGCACGGGCGGAAGAGGACACTGGAGGCAGAGACGGAGACAGGGATCAGAAACTGTTCAACTGGGAACGTGCGAAAGACGTATCTCGATACTGACTGGTTTAGGGTTACGGTCCGGCGTCGGGTCGTGGAAGGCGTCTGGCTTTATGGTGGCAGGTGAATGAATGAGCTCGCTCCCCTCCCCGCCGCACGGATCACTCCGCTGATTGCGAAGTGGCTGCACCTGTCCGCCTGGAGACCGCATCACGCCACCGCCTGCTAGAGAGAGGGAGAGGGAGAGAGGGGGAGAGGCTGCCACTATCCAGTCCTAGACGTGGAGGGCGTGACAGTATCATTGGCTTAGAATGTGTTTGTCAATCTCTGTGTTCTGTTGCCTACATAGTAGCAACAAATTACAGCTAATGCAATTAATTTACAAAAGTAACTTATGTCTAGTTAGTCTATTGGTAGGATCCTTTTTGATGTTGATATGGTGCAGTAAAGAAGGTGTAGGGGAGGAGTTCGATTGCTCGGGTATAACAACACAAAATTCCCTTTAAAAACTATTTACTGAGTGATTTTCATTTCTTACCATGAATAAATTAGGTTATTATAATGTTGTCGACATTATAATGCAAAGTATGCTTACAGATTCCATTTAAAATATTAATCCCTCTCAAAAATGAATCAATTTGTGCCCAAATATTTCCTCTCGAAACCAGTGGCCAAAAGAGAAAATAAGGCTAGTATGATTGAGTTGTGCTGGATAGCATTTTTGCTTTTGAGAATCTAATTTAATCTTGTGTGGCTCAAAATACATCTTAATTATATGGTGTCCTTATCTATATGTGTATCAAATCAACATCAGAAGCAGAGCACCACTGTGCACAACTACTACACTGACCCTATCAATAGTGTGGGACAGGAGCTTAATAATCTACCTTGGGACACATAAATGACATTGAAATCATATCAGAATCTTAGATATGAATTGTGTGAAGAGTGCCGTCTGCATCAATCTAGAGCTCCACTATCAGCAGTCATCAGCCCAGTGTGATGAGCTCCTGGCGTGCAAGGGTAATATGTGCCAGGACGCCAATGTCCTCTTGCTCCATATTTCACTTTAAAGTTATGGCTCTGTATTATGAAGTTTGGATTTGTTCCCCCCTCTACCCAACTCCTATCAGTCTCCATCAGGGAGAACCACATGTCCTGGCTGTTAACATTGTTGGATAACGCGTCTCTATTGCATTTTAATTGATCCACTCAAGTTCATAATACCACATTTCTTTTCAAGTAGATTAAACACAACGCCTAAGTAGATCCAACATTTTTAAGAGCACAACAAAAGCAAAATATGAAACCATAAAAAAGAAAATGTGTTATTACACACTGCTTAAATGCCACAACAATAGCAAATAAAGAAGTATACAATGGTGTGGTTGTTAATTCGGTTGCTCTTAGTATTCTTGAAGCAAACAGCACTGCTGTTCATATTTGCTATGGTTAAAGATGTACTGTGTGGAGTGATGATCTTGTTTTCCACTTCTGTAACTCTGTTGAGACAGCCCTCTTCTCTGCAAACTCCCCAAATCTTGTCCCTCCAAATACACACACACACATTTTCCAACTATGCATACACATTCTTATTAAGAAAACTAATGTGAAATGACAATGCACTCACATTAAAACATGCATTCACCCACAGCCTATCAAGTATACAAATACTTGTCTTCATCTGTGACTTCTAGCATGCATTGGTTCCATGATATCATTAGAAGGCATTGCTTTCATGGGTCAGTCAGGAAGGCCGGACAATTAATATCCACCTCTGTGACTTTAGTTAGCTAAGTAACAAGCCAAGAACCACAGAGAAAGTTGTACCCTAAATCTGGACACATATCAGTCATTTTTTATGAATGTGAAACCGTCAACTCATCTAAACCACAGATACTTCTGGCTGCTGAGCAAGCTAGCTAAAAGCCAAACATCTGATTTCAGGCTAAATGACTGCTCAAACTGCAATCAGTGGCCATCGTGCAATTGCTCATTGGACTGATTGGATGTGGAAGATCACTGGAAGATTTCATAGGAAAAAAACTGGGACCCACCTCCAACGCTGTATCCAGTTCTCTTTAGAAATGTTCTGATGCAGCCGTGATCACACATTGCAGTTTCTTTGTTGCAGGTTAGGTTATTTTAAGAGAGTTCTACTGTTTACTGCATGCCGATAGTAGTTACTTGCGCAGTGAAGTGAGAGTAATATGTGACCTATAATACTGACCATATTTTCTTCTGCTTTCTATGTCCTGTATGAGCAGGCTGATTGGCACGGGTGACAGTCCAACCAGTCAGGGTTGGTCAGTAATAGGTTCCCCTGACCGACATTCTACAGCCCCTTTGCTGTGAGTTTTTTTTCCCATAAATTACACCCTTGCTTCCATGTTGTTGCAGTGTGTGTGTGTGTGTGTGTGTGTGTGTGTGTGTGTGCAGTGATTAACATTAGGTCTGTATTCATTTTCCAACACAACCAAACAATGCTAATTAATTATTACACACTCATTTATTTTTTTCTCATAAAAAGCTCTTGCCAAGACCCAAACACACATATTTTTACTATGTTGGTATATCCTGACACAATCATGGATAGATACTGTAAAACATACAGTACAAAAAGAACATGAATCTGAGAAGACATCGTATTGGAGGGCAAGGGTCGGTATCAGGGCCATAGTGCTAAAGAGAAAACAGAGCGCTGTGCTTAATAGCCATTTTTTACGGTCTACTTCTGGTGGACTCTTTTGTAAAGAACCAATCATCACCCTGGAAACAATGGTACCACACTTTTCTCAAATTGGGCATCTTCCATCCTCAACTATATTTTGTCTTAAGAAAGGAAGGAAGCTGCTTTGTATCTTGTTGGTAAATCAGAAACTAATTGTAGATTTGGGTTTAGGCATTCTGTGAGTAGAGCTAGTTGTAATATTTAGTCTTGTTAGCTTGTTGTTTAAATTCTTGTGAAGCTGTTCATACTGAGTGGGAAATTACCTAGTTTCGGCAATCTCAGCTGTAGTGAATAGACTTGATTGGAGGGAGGGGCTAAACCTGCATGAGCTAAACCAAGCACTTAAGAGCTTGTCACTACAGCGTCAGGACAGTCGAAAGAAGACAAGGGAGTCGATCTGCGGGAGTCTATCGAGGTAGTCATAACAACTCAACCACCACCCATCGCAGCCATGTGTCCTATCCCAGTCAGGACATCAAACAGGAGAAGATTTCGCCAGACACCCATCGGTCGAGGCTGTTACCCATCCAATCTCTGCTACCCACCATTCTCCACCGGTACGGAACTTGAAGTACTAGGGGAGCTATGGAACTGGCAGTCTGCAGTCAAGAAAGCGGACACCATTTCAGTGTATGCCTCCCTGCAGACTCTCCACTTCCTGGCCCTTAGAGAGACCTGGATCACCTCAGAAAACACTGCCACTCCAGCTGCCCTCTCAACTGCCTACTCGTTTACACACTCCCCAAGACGAACAGGTCGAGAAGGAGGATTACCTCACCCAGGTGGTCCTACCAGGTCCTTCCCCTGGACCACCTTTCCCGATCTGCAGTTGAATTCCACGCCGTCTCTGTCACCCTTCCTTTCAAGCCCAACATGATAGTGATCACCCACCCACCCGGTCCTCTCGTGACTTTTTAGATGAGATGGATGCCCTCCTAAGCTGCTCCTCTGATGGCACACCACTTGTCATCCTCCATGACTTCAACATCCAACCAGGAAAACTGCACTCAGCTGAATTCATTGACTTCTTCTCAACATTTGACCTCACAATCTTTCCCTCTCCACCCACCCACTGGGCCGGGAACCAACTTGACTTTGTCAAGATCCTTTCTTCACAAGATCCTGTGGCATCTCTGCACTATCTGTTACCCCGCTCACATACCCCTTTTCCACCAACGCGAACCTAGTTCAAGAGCCGGGCCGGTGCCGTGCTGGTCCGGCTCTTGAACTAGAGAACCTGTCCGAGAACCTGTTTGCGTTTCCACCGGCTAGAGAGCCCAGAGAACCACATCATTACGTCACTGTATACGTCTGAGGTTTCCCCGCAGCGCTAATTTCAAGCATAGCAGACATGTCTCTTCAGAAAAAGTGTCAGAAACCCCCCCCCCCCCCCTCCCCCCAAAAAAAACATTTCTATGTTCCTACCTATAGCACTTTGATCATAGCACTGTTGTTCTTAAGGTATACTTGCTGAACAGCTACTACTTCACTCAGATGAAGACCTAACACTTGTTTCTATTTTTTCACTCTTACTTTATCGGCAATAATATGCTGTGGTTTCTTTCTTTTGACAAATGTACTTATTGTAAGTCACTTTGGACAAAAGCATCTGCTAAATGCCCTAAATGTAAATGTCTTGATCTCTGTGGGCCGGTTTTGCTGGTGTCTGGACCTGCCTTGTTCAGGGCATGCCCAGGCATGTCCCTGAAACCATTATTTCCAGTATATTTTCTAAAGCTTTTAGTCACCTTCAGTTTTCATGTTATTACACTCTGATTGATATGCAATGCAATGATATAACTCCTTCAATCATGCAATCTTAACATTACACGTAGAAATGATCGATCAATGACACTAAGCATATCTGTAATGTTCTTTGAGATTCAAGTTTACAACATCCGTTCTATAGCAATGGAACCTGAGCCAGATGACCTCTCCACCATGGAAAGATGACTGACACGTGAGGATAAGCTCAAACACAATGTTCACAAAAGGTAGGAGAAAGGAAACAAACTCAAAGAAGGAGAAATAGAGACAAAGACAACATGCACACAAGAGAGACAAGAGGGGCTGAAGGATGAAGATCCAGATTGAAAACTACCGGAATGAAACACTAACAGCAAATAGATAGTCCCAGAATGGCCAGCACAGAGAAACCAGAGTGAAGGGGGCTGGGGATATAGAGAGAGGGAGAGCTTGAATGTTAATGTGCTTGTTGGGAAAACAGAGGGATTGAGGGATGTGGTTTGCAATACACTCTGCTGCAGAAACAACATGGACTGTAAGTGTGAGGCTTAATGGATTCATCTGAAGTAATCAAAGAATAAGCAACTAACTGAACACTAAAGGCAAAATCATATTTTGGATTTAAAGGCCTCAACAGAGTCAGACTGTCTGATGTCAGCAGGAAGGTTTTTCCAGAGGAAGGAGGCACAATATGAACAGCCCCTGCAAGCAACTGACTTGGTTTTGACTCTGGGGAAAGACAGGAACCCCGTATTCTGAGAGCACAGGATGAAATGTAAGGTTTGAGGAAATCACACGGAACTGAAGGAGACTGTTGTATGTCTACAGAAGACAATCTGAAGTCTGATCTGACATGGATGGGGAGCCAGAGGGAAATCAAGTCTGGATGAAACAAATGCATTTGCCAAAGTGGCCTAAAGTGGAACTGGTGGTGACATTGTTTTTTCAGTTGTTTTTGGAGTGCTTTTGGCTGAGAGCAAATCAGACTGAACAAACATAGCCAAATGTTTCATGTTTACAGCAGCTGGGATTGATGGGAGATCTGTGATAGAGTTGCTGGGCCTCCTTGGGAGTGTGCTATTAAGCCAATTTTTGTTATATAAGGTTCACTAAGAAGGCAAACACAAGCATACACCTTCTCATGTACATTTGGTTTCAGCCAAGAAATGTGATTCCCGGTGACAACAAGCTGTGACGTAGTAGCCTGCTGCTTCAGGCTCCCTGCCCACTCTGAACTGGCCACAGTGGAATACCTGTCAGGCCTGGTTACTGGTGTTGCTATCTAGACCCGACACTCTCAATGTATTTGGTAGCTCAGCAAAAGAAGTCCGTATTTGTGTGTGTGTGTGTGAGAGAGAGAGAGAGAGAGAGAGAGAGAGAGAGAGAGAGAGAGGTTATAGACAATTAAATAGGATAAATATAGTCACTAAGGGAGGGCCACCTCAGAGCATCTGCAGTGTGGTTTGCATTATAGACAGGGGTTGGCTTCTATTTTGACAAGAAAAAGTGGATCACATGTCTTCTATATCCACATGACTTGAGTTCATGCAGGAGAGCTAAAGTGTTGATGTCTCGCTGAAGATGAAGTCTTTGCTACAATGCTTTTTAAAATGCTTAAGTGCTGTGTTCTCACAGGAATACTCTGGCAATGTTGATATGTGTAATGTGTACTTCAACACAGTTCTGCCTGGATCACATACTTACAAAAGCTTTGCCTTAAAATGTTGAATAAAAACACAACAAGATATCATGAATATGTATGGCGATTATATGCTTATATGTCATTCAGGCTATTACCTTATGTAGGGTAGCCAAACAATTATGGGACAGTAACCGCCTCCAACGACCCATTAATTTAATGTACATCCCTGGAATTATCTAGAGAGCAGGAATGAACAATGTCAGTGATTAACACCTCACTTTTATCTAACTGGAAACAAAGTAATATTTAAAAAAAAATGAATAAAAAAATTAACATATGTAAGTTTTTTTTTTAACATTGCAGCTGAGTAAACACCATCTGCTAATCAAGACTAAGATGATCTAAGAAGACATTTTTAAAAAGCGTTCCTTGACTGTATATGTACCGAAATGTGTGTAGTATAAGACAATTAAGGACAACTACTTTTTCTGAGATAACTCTACTTCTTTTACATCTCGATTGTGAGAAAGGGCAATAACACAATAAGACTAGGTGAAACCAAGTATCTGGCTGCACCGTGTGTGGTCAATATAATTAATTGCAGATGAGCTAAACATCTCAAACTCAACGGTAATTTTGTTAAACATCACACAAAATAAAATCCATCTCTTTCTTGACTCGATCGTCTACATATGCAGCCTGTCATGGAAGAATCGCGTGCTTTCCCTCCTGTCTTTGCTATCGTGGCATTAGCTGTAAGGCAGCATTTGCGCTGCTGTACGTCATATTTCCCTGTTCATAGTCAGTTCTTTATAAATACTGGTTTCATACTAAGGTGTCGGCTATATTAATACATGTCACACAGTGTTGTGGTGACTAAATATGTTGGTGAGGAGTTTCAGACACAGCCAGTGGCTGTGTGTTGGTTAATGCTATTAGAAATGCTAAGCCAACCAAGACCGTTATCACAGTAAAAAGTCCAGTTATCTCCAACAACAATGTATCCATAGTAATTCAGCCATGTCGATTGCAGGGTCATGTTAAAATAAATTATATCACAGGGGGGGGGATCCCTATGGTGGGTCTTAAAATAAATAACAGTGCCTCATTTTTTGCAAGAGCTACACACAGCTAGCAAATCCCCGATCCTGGAGATGCAATATACTGTAGCCAGACCCTTCCACTGTGGAGAAGGGTCTGGCAAAGCTAGACTACTTACTTACTTACTTACCTACTCAGCCGCAGAGCTAGTTATAGGGCTTGCCCTCTGGTTCAGCCAAAAATGGTGTCTTGAGTAAGCTTGAGCTTTGTTCAATTCCATTTGAATAATTTTCCTTCACAGAACATCGTAGGCTAATTACCTATTTAGCAGATGCTTTTTTCCTCTTATTCTGAATAGTTATGCTTTTTTTTCAGTCCCGTTATAATGGGAAGGCATATATACAACATTTTGTGTGTCATGATAATATTTAAGGCGTTTGGTGTATCATTTCATGTACTTCAAGTTGTTAACCTGAAATGGCCATTGTGGTTGGGCTTAAAGTAGTTACATCAAGTATTTAACATCAACAACGTAACATAAGTAGAGAAGACACGTCCAAAACACGACCGGTAAAACGTCAACACCACGTTGACTGATCCATCCATCTCCCCTCCCACCTGCTATAAGAAATCAGTCACTTTTTATACTGCTTCACTGGCTGAGTGTAGAATACTTCTGTTCATGCATTTACATTGCAGTTAGTATAGACTGCATGTTGTAATATGATGCAAAAAAGCAAGAATGGCGTTGTTGCACAATTAATGAGTTTCAAATTCATTCATCATGGTCATTCATATGCCATTTGGTGAGAGTGGCTGAAATAATAGGGACTGGGCTGTGCGGATGTGAAAAAAAATATTTAAAACATGTAGGGGGCGGGGGGATATGGGACCATTTAAATAAATAGAGATTGTAGAATTCGCCCAAATTAAATAATGAATGAGTGCATGAAACACCTACCCAGGCCTCGGCTACCTCACTCCTGGCACTACACATCATATTAAAAAGTTGGCTCTTTTTAAAAATTATATTTAAATATATTTCATTTTGTTTGGCTGGTCTACATTATGCTGCATTATTCTTATCAAGCAAGCTCCCTCAAATGGCAATCTGGCAGTGGGCTTTCCAATAAGGAGTGATGAGTGATGTCTCTTGTGTAAATTGTCCCACATTGAATCAGACTTATTGATTTCTGAGTGTTGGCACTTGGATCTTTTGAGCTCTGTGATACTGCAGCAAAAATGATTACTTTTTCATCGTCTCATTGATATTTCATCATTATTGTACTTCTCCTTCCCCTCTTTCTAAACTACTACTGCCAACTGCCCTTCTGAAAAGCAATTATGGTACGGCTGTCTATCACTTCCCTCTTATGAAACTTTACATGTATACCAGGGCTCCTTTAGAATACAGAGATGTCTGACGAACACAAGCTCTACCCTCTGCTGTCCTGCAATCGTGAGCATGCCTACGCTTGCTGCATATTGTGCATGAATGTAGCCAGCCTATCAGGATGTGCATACCGGAATACGTGCCAACCCCATAGTTTATAAGCCAGCTCACATCACTGCTCGTCATCCTATTCAGCTTCTTCTAGAAATGCCTAGGGGGCTCCATAAAGGTTTAGAGAACCTTCGTTATATTCATACTGTAGTTAGCAGTTCCACCTGTTCACCTGAATCTGTTCCTGTGTGCTCCGGGTAGTTTTGAGCTTCGTTGGTTCACCCATTAGCGATTCAGTGACACTTCTCACTTGTTTGTGTTGCACCTTCCCTGCTTGCGGATGTGTTTGCTGCCCCGCTTACACAGAATAATGATAACGTTTGTCACACCCTCGTTGCTGAGGTAAATATAAAGACGCATCACCGTCAATATTTACAGGCAAATGGTGGATTGGGGAAGGAAAAATCTGCATTTCAAAAATAATGCCCCCATTGATTTTAAATCTGCCTGTGGGATTTAGCATGGCGCTTAACTGCAATAATATGCATAATGATAACAATTACAGAACACATAATGCTGAATTATTTTTGAAAAGGCATCAGAATATCATTAAGCAAAAGGAGGAAAACAAACAACAAACAAACATCAACAAAAAACAAACCCTGCTTCTACACAGTCTCCAGAGTGAAGCCGGTAGTAGTTCGTCCCATCTGGAGGCGGGGTGGGAGGCGTGTTGACTTGACAAGAGTGTTTGATGTGTTGGGGGGGAGCCGGCTGAACTGCACAGCAGCACCATGTCACATCATGACAACCAATAAAATGAGAGAAAAGCATCGAGTAAAAAAGTGGAACAGTGCAGGATTTGTCTGTAAAAATCAACCTCAAACATTTCCCATTTCAAACCTTCTTCCAAAATAGCATCCAATTGCCATTTAGGGACCTATTAGCACAAGTCACATTCTTGGGTGCGATAACTTGGAGGTGAAATGACTGAGAGCAATTACCAAATTTCACTTCAACAGGAGAGCAATCTGAACTCATGAACCTACTTTTTTTTTCATTGCTCATTCTTTTATGGTGGTGAGGAGGTGGAGTGGTTTGTCTAATGATGGTTTGATCCTGGACCCTACACATCGAAGTGTCCTTGAGCAAAACCACGGAATCTCAGATTACTCCCACCTGCTGCAATAGGTCTGCCAGAGTGGGTGTGTGAATGGGATACATTATGAAGAGCTTTGTCCTGCTTGGATAGAAGAGTGTTATACAAGTGCAGTCCATTTACCATTTGCAGCAGGGGAGAAATAAAGATGCAGGTTGCTAAGATACATTCAGACATCAAAACAATAACAAGGTGAGTTTGAGATGGTCAAAGTAAAAAAAAAAAAAAAAAATACAAACATGGAATGAAAATTAAAAGTCAGGAAAATGGTGTGTTGACATTCAACACTGAGATTCTCCTCTTGTCTTCACTCAGAGCTCTACGATAGTACGTTACATTTTTACAGAGACCGAACAAAACTAGGTGTATAAACCACTGACTATCTATGGTACAAACAACACTATACTGCCCTATTTATGTCTAGATGATGTTATTTTAAGTGTTTGTGGAGCAGGTGCAGTGTTAGCATAGCCTACATCCGATCGATCTGAACGCCATTCAGAAAACAAGCAATTTAAAAATTGTAGGTTATTGTCTTGGAGACAAACCTAACAAACCATGACTCTGGACTTTTTACAAATTGTCGTCATTCTGTAGTTATTTTGGCATCCATTTTATGGATTTATTGCCATTAAATCCAAACAAAAATATTTTGGGTGCATTCTGCGGGAGTAAACACACTGAAATCTCACAGAACACCTCTGTTGGGTGTAATACACTCAGACAGGATAGCGTTCCCACTCTATCTGCGACTTCTGCAACATGTTCAATGCAGCATAGTGGTTATTTCAGGCATGATTTACGACAAATTGTTGGTGTCCACATCCGAGGTACACATTTTTACAATACTAACTTCATTTGTTTGGGCAGTACATTTTGTTTTCTGCTTTCAGAAGGAGATGTGACAGGAAAACGGCGGAAACAGATCAGTTTTTCCATTAATAAACTTGCTGTGTCAAGTTTATTGACACCGCATCACAGGATTTCTGGCTATTCACATCCACAAAATTGGAAAATACCTTCTGGCTGCCATGTGTGAAATTAGCATATAGTGTTAATCAATGTATGCAACTGCACACACTCATGCAAATGCCTCCAAAGAGACTCCCATGCACGCTCAAAAACGAAATGTAATTTTCAAATGCATGCAGAAACGTGGACTAGAATAGTATCATATGCTACTTATGAACGCTAAGTGAATACTGTGTGCGGGGTCATCTCTATGTTCCCCGGGTCCGTTCCCCGTTTTTCCCAAAGAGGGTCCTATATTCCCCGGCAGCAATACATATATTTAGCTTAGTTTATTTAAACTGTCCAAACATGACAAAAACAAAAGCCAATTTACAGCCTAATCTCTCCTCATTGAGGCCTACTTGGACATGCGCATCAAACGGCCTGTAGGCCTTCATAGGCCTATTTGTCGTAGAATTCGGCACTGATGGTGGAAAAAATAACAGACCGGGGAACATAGGACTCCTTTTCAAAAAAAGGGTCCTATGCTCCCTGGTCACACACAAAGCGGGGAACATAGGACCTGAGGAACATAGGTACGCTCCCCTGTGTGAGTGAGTGCATTTTTCCCTTACCTAACAAGAACTGCCCTCACTCCTCCCCCTTCACCCGTCAACCTGAATAAGCACAGGACTCTCACACCATCCTAACAGCATCTGGTCTCAACGTGGTGAGCGGAGTGGCTACTGTGCCAAATGGACACATAAAAAGGAGACATTAATGGACTGAGGAGCAACATAAATCTCCCGGCCGAACCGACTTCTCCGATGCCTGCGTGCGCAGGCATACGTAGAAGAAGAGGACGAAGACGCCCCAGGTGAGGCATATATCTCTAGCAGCTAATTATACTGACTCTAAGTGCCAATGACATCACACATCCCACACAGAAAGAAGGAAAATACAATTAATTATCCATTCATATGTTGCAAGCAAGTATGCTCTGTGTTTTTTTTTTTTTATTATATTATTTATTTACCATGGCATTTCTGCATTATTAAATAGTGCAGACATGCACTTTATGGCTGTCATGCTCTGATGTATATTACATTTCAGTACCATGGCTAAAACACATCTATATCTAAAAAATAAGTAAGGGTATTTTGTGTTCTCCCTTAAATTGTAAAACATAAGGAAATTATGTTTCCCAAAAACTGCCCCCAATACATTTTACAGCATACATACGAAATGTGAATGCTAGCACATACCCTGTTATAAGACATGAGACACAATCAGGACTATGAAAGAGTCTTTATGCCTGCTCAGCCACCCAGAAAATAATGGTCAACAGGTGCTTAATAGGCCTATTTGTAATGCAGGCGAATGACTGTTGGAGGCGCTTGTCATCAAATGTCCCTCGTTGTTGTGCAGAACAGTAGACGGTAAAATGATTCCCATTTTATGTAAATTCAAAATGAAATCCATCATTTTGAAAAGGGAACCATTCAAGCTCGGTTATGACTGATGACACACATTAAGAACAAAATATGCTACTTCTTATACAAATTCAGGTAACATAAGTACTTTTTTGACAAACTCAGTTCAAACTGGTTCTATAAGAGACTGTGAAAAGGTAAAAATATGCTGCACTTAAATGAATGACTCTTGCTGCTCTCCACAGGCGGCTGTTACAGCACGGTGGAGTCCAAGCATTTCCTGAAGACTGAAAGGTTTGCCTTTCAAACAATCAAGACATCAGGTGATTTCACTGATTGATTGCTCCCTCATTCCTTGAAGACGCTGGAAGTTAATCAGTGGAAACTACCAGCAGCAGATGTGCTTGGTTGGAAAAAATGTTAGATTCTTCCAGACTATCCAAGGCACTTCAAAACACCCCAAATGATACATATGTATGGAACAAAGAATCTATCAAATCATTTTACAAAATCATCTAATTTAGTCTGGTTTTTCAAATAGAAGTTCACACATTTTATTTTAGTATGTAGCCTTAACTTAATGAATGGATGAATAAAAGAGTAGAAGAGTTGCAGTGTGGGAGCAGTAAATTATTCTAATTAGTGTGTTTCGTGACCAAAGGTAATCCTCGTCAGACTTCACATGTAGAATGTGAGATCCATGGGTGATACATTCAAAATTTCCACACAACAGTTGCACCAATCTTAATAGGCTGCATCTTACACAAAGGTCATACCAAAACTATCAGGTTTATTGATATGAAAAGTCATAGCTGCCATCCTCATCAATCTAAGGTCAGCAGCATATTCAGTAGTTCAGTTATTGACTTACTTGTTGGAAGTAATAAAATCCCCTTTCCCCTAATTTGTGTGTTTATCTTTAAAACATTCAGTGTTTCAAGAAGCTTCACTTTGGTTTGCATCAACAATTTTGACTTGAATCCAAGGTTTTTGGCACGCCGAATCCCTTTACAACAATGTTGATGCAGGTTATTAATGGCCATTGCTGGAACTTGAGGTGTGAAGGCGACTCTCAATGTCAGCGGGGCTTGCAGCCCAAACAGGTGATTTGAAAAATTGGATGTGATTAGACCTCTACTTGTTGTCAAATAATAAGTCCACCCTAATAACAGCAATTATGATTCCATTAAAATGTTTCAAGTGGATGTATTCAAGCTGATGTGACTATATTATTAATTGAGTAACTGTGATACAGCAAAAATGCAACCCACCAAAGGTTTGTATTTGTGTAATTGTGGCATTTTTGTGAGCCACTGTGGGTGGAAACAGCTGTGTGGTTGGAACTGAGGTTACATTTACATGATGACTGTCTGAACAGAAGACGCAAAAGTGGCGTTGCGTCTTCACTTTTTATTCCACGTTTAGACTAGCGTTTTCAGGAAGAAATCTGCGTGCATACGGTGACGCAAAAGTGTGTGTAATTCGATTGGGTATGCATGCCAAGCGGCTAGGCGATGCTGTGATCCACTATCACACAACATCGCCATGTTTAAGCGCATGCATAGAATCTTCCTTCTGCTGTTGTCTGCGCCACGAAAACCAAAACGTGTTGTAAACGCGTACGCGACGTGAGCAGATCTGAGGAGAGTTTTGCGTCTTGGCAGTGTAGACGGAAACGCTACGGCGGAGCATTTTCAAGTTTTCCACTCTGGAGGGTGGTTTCAGATTTTTGCGTTTTTAAGCCCCAAAAACGCTGTCACCGTCTAAACAAAAGGCACTTCCGATAAAATATTTTTACGTTTTTACCCGCAAGCGTCCTCGTGTAAATGGGGTCTGAGGCACGTAAGCACAACAAATCAAATCAAATCAAATCAAATAAATTTATTTGTAAAGCACATTTAAAAACAACCAAGGTTGACCAAAGTGCTATACAGTTCAGTGAACAAAAATATTACTAACAAAAACAAAAAAACAAAAAACAAAAATGACACACATTGAGACCACACTTAAGACCATCAGGGACATTTAAAGGCCTGGTCAAACAAAAAGGTTTTTAGATTTGCCTTAAAGGCAGCTGCAGAGGAGGAGCACCTAATTGGAGTGGGTAGGCTGTTCCATAGTCTTGGGGCTGCAACGGCAAAGGCACGATCGCCCTTTCCTCGTGGCCTAGACCGGGGAACGGTCAGGAGCTGTAGATTCGAGGATCTAAGAATCCTTGGGTTGGAAAGGGGGGAGAGTAGGTCACAAATGTATTGGGAGGCCAGGCCATGTAGTGCTTGAAAAACAAATAAAAGAACTTTAAACTGTCCTGTACTTGATGGGGAGCCAATGAAGGGATGCTAGTATGGGTGTTATGTGTTCTTGCCTCCTAGTTCCTGTTATCAATCTGGCAGCAGAATTCTGAACCAACTGTAAGCGGGATAGTGATGACTGGCTAATACCTAAATAAAGTGAGTTGCAATAGTCCAGCCTAGAGGTAATCAGGGCGTTGGTAACTGTATTAAGGTCAGAGAGGGAGAGAATTGATTTCAGTTTTGCAATGTTTCGTAGTTGGAAAAAACAACTTTTCACCACAGATTTTATTTGTTTGTCAAATTTTAAATCTTGATCGAAGATCACCCCAATATTTCTGGCATGGGTATGAAGATTGGGCGCCAGGGGACCTAAGTGATTTATTATACCTATGGAGGAGTTTGGGGGGCCAAAGAAGACCACTTCTGTCTTCCCATCATTTAGTTGGAGATAGTTATTTGCCAACCATAGTTTGACGTCTTGGAGGCAGTCAAGAATGGACTCCAAGGTGGAGTTGTTGCTATGACCAGGTTCGAGCGGGAGATATAACTGTATATCATCGGCGTAGCAATGATATGCGATATTGTGCTTTTGGAGAATGGAGCCTAAAGGGAGCAGGTATAGGGCGAATAGGATGGGGCCTAGAATGGAACCCTGGGGTACACCGCATGTGATTGGAGCAGATGAAGAGTAAAGATTACCGATGTTAACAGAGAAGGATCTGTTGGAAAGGTAGGAGGCAAACCACTGGAGAGCGCTGCCTTGGATACCGACCTGGTGCTCAAGCCGGTTCAGCAGGAGGGAGTGGTCAACAGTGTCGAAGGCAGAATTGAGATCTAAGAGTATTAATAAGGCGGGTTTACCAGAGTCGAGGGAGAGCAGTAGGTCGTTTGTGACTTTCAGCAGTGCTGACTCTGTACTATGCCGTGCCCTGAAACCTGACTGAAATTTGTCCATGATGTTGTTTTTATCTAAGAAGGACAGAAGCTGGGAGTAAACAATTTTTTCCATGACCTTGGATAGAAACGGGAGTTTTGAGATTGGTCGTAAATTATTTAGAACAGCAGGATCTAGGTTTGGTTTTTTGATAATTGGCTGAATAACTGCGTGTTTGAAACATGATGGAACAGAACCATTAGCCAGGCTACTATTGAGGAGGAGTGACACTGTGGGACCTAGAGTGTTAAAAGCTTCAGCAGTTGGGTGGGAACAATGTCTGTGGTACAGGTAGTCGGCCTAGTATGGGAGACAGTGTCGACAATCTGAGAGAGGGACACAGGCTCAAACCTGGTGAGAACAGCAGGGCAAGGCAGGAAGGAGGAAGGGTCAAAAGTTGAAGGTGAGATTGCAGATCGGATGTTCTCAATTTTATTTATGAAGAAATGTAGAAAGTCTTCACAACTAACAGTGGAAGGGGCAGGGCAGGGGCTAGCAGTAGGATTTAGAATAGTGTCAATTGCTTTGAATAATGATTTTGAGGAGTGGGAGTTTCTGGAGATGATGTTGGCAAAGTATGTAGCCCTTGCTGCCTTAACAGCTTGCTGGTATGTGTCAAGACAGCCCCTCATGATGTCATACGAGACTTGTAACCTGTCACTTTTCCACCTTCTTTCGGCTTTCCTACAAGACTGTCTCAGTGCGCGGGTGTTGGCATTAAGCCAGGGCTGGGTTTTAGTTTTAGGTTTACTAGGCTTGAGGGGGGCAACAGAGCAGGCAATAAGAGCACACGTAGAATTGAACTGGGTTAAAAGCTCTTCAATATTGATATAATGGGAACAAGCCTGGACACTCTGGAATAAGGATGAGGCTGCAAAGGCCTCAGAAAATTTCCTAGCTAAAGAGGTGTTTATTGTGCGAGAGTATGAGACAGATGACTGAGATTTGGGAATAGAATGAAGCAGGGTGGAGAATCTAATGCACAGGTGGTCCGAGATCCCCATGTTTTCCACAGTCAGAGAGGGAATATTCAGACCAAGCGTGAACACTAGGTCTAGCGTGTGACCGTGATTATGGGTTGGGCCAGAGACAAACTGTACAAAATTGAGGGAATCCATAATGGCGAGGAATTCAGTGGCTTTACTGTTGGATTTAACATCGATGTGAAAGTTAAAATCACCGGAGATCAGAATTTTGTCGTAGTTCATCACAATTGAGGAAACTCAGGAAACTCAGTGAGAAAAGTAGCCTCCGGCCTGGGGGGTCGATACACCACTACAAAGAGGGCTGGGCTTGGGCCATCATATTTAAACATTAGGACCTCAAAACTGGAGTAATTATCAGTGCTAACAAGAGTACACTTGTGGGACTTTCCATAGACAACAGCTAGACCTCCCCCACGGCCGCAAAGCCGAGGGGAGCTATAAAAATTATATTGAGGGGGACACATTTCCAGAAGCTGACTGTGTTCACCAGGCTTCAACCAGGTCTCTTTCAGAAACAGGAAGTCTAGCTGGGAGGATGAAATGAAATCATTAAGAATGAAAGTCTTGTTTGAGAGAGACCTTATGTTTAGCAGGGCCAGGTTACACAGGATACCAAGTGGTGACGGAGCAGTGGCACTATATTTAATATAGGAGATATTATTAATATTTGCAGCTTTAAGAACACCATATGCGTGATAGGGTCTGGCTGTGATAATTGTTTGAATTGGTACTGCAGCAGTTGGAGAGGTTAGTGACGGCTGGGGCCAGCAGGGGGCGGTGTTACCCATAGAGGTGCCGGGGGGAACTGTCGTAGTGGTGGTAGAGGAAGAGGCTACGGAGGTGTGTCGCGTACACAGTCAATCAGTGAATGTTGTGGACTGGACGGCTAGCAGAGTGAGATTAATGTTCAGAGACAGAAGACGGGATCCGTTGTGGTTTAGATGAAGATGGTCTCGTTTGAACAGGTCCGGTCTATGGAGGAAAGTGGTGAAATTGTCCGCGTATGGAATGCCAGCGCTAGTACAGTGGCCTTTAAGCCACACGTGAAGCTGCCAGAGACGACTGAACTTTTCATCGCCACATGACGGAGGGGGGAGGGGCCCGGAGACGACGCACCGCTTGTTCAGCTGTGAAATGTTATCGATGAGGCGGGTGCAGTCCTTCCTAAGTTTTATGGATTGTTGCTGCTTAAGGTCGTTGAAACCACCCAAGTGAGCCACAACAGTGCGGACAGAGGGATGTTTTTGCAGCAGCTGGGGGATGTTATCAGTGAGATGACTGACGCAGGCACCGGGATGACATGAAGTAATACACCTGTTGATTTGGACATGGCGGACCATGGAGGATCCAACCAGTAGAGCGGGAGAACTGGTGGCACAGTTTGTGTTGCCAGTGTGCACTGGATTGACAGCTGCGGACCGGTGAGAGGTCAGAGCCGGGAGAGAAGGTGTATCGGCAGCGGCTGTGGGCTGAGGGTGGCGAGGGCCACCTGAGTGAGTCGCCCTGCGAGCCGCCTCCTTCACGATCCTGCGCCGGGAGGAGGTGGAGGCGGTCGAGGACCTGGAGAGGGAGGATGACTTTCCCTGCCCCCCGGGGGACCGGACAGGCGCCCGGTCAGTGCTTGCCATGGGTGGAGTGACAGCAGGCGCCGCTGCCGGGTGAGCAGAAGCGGCGGACCGGACGGCTGACCGATCACCCGCCGCCTCGGGGGGAGTGACAGCGGAGGACTGGGCGGCTGACTGACCGACACTCGCCTCGGGAGGAATAACAGCAGCAGGTGCCGCTGGGGCAACAGACAGAGGCCCGAAGCGATTTGATAGCTCCAGGCATGTCTTTGACCCAGGAACCGAAGATATTGTTTTGGCTCCTCGGATCACCTCCGTCCAGCGAGGCAGAGATGCAGGTCGGCTTGGAGTGGAGCAGAAGACCAGCGGGGCCTTCGGTTTAGCCCCGGCCGTGATCCAGTCCGCTTCGGAGGGAACCCGGACGGCCGCCGGTGGAGAGGGCGGTGAGCAGTCAGGTGGCCGCGGACAGGCAGAGGGATCCCAGGGGATTGTGTCATGGAACGCCACAGAGAGCGAGGAGATCTTTTGGGACTGCTCATGGGCCAGATCCTTGAACTGTGACAGCAGGAGCTCGTTGTCTTTGAGCTGTGCAGCCAGCCGGAGGTTTTCTTCAGTCAGGTGGGTGATTCTCCTGTTGGCTCTGGTTAGCTGTAGGTTGTCGTCAGGTAACACGGCCATGGTCGTGGAGGAAGCCAGTGTGGGATGTAGTTGGTGGTGGCCGAGGAGCTGTAGATTAGCCGCAGGCGCCGCAGGAGAGAGGGCAGTAGCCATGGAGGTAGCGGCAGGGCCCAGATGCTAGGCCCAGTGAAGAGGTTAGGCGTCCGGTAAGAAAGGCAGGTGAGGTTAGCTTCAGGTGCTAACAACACAGCGGTAGTGCCAGGCAGCCAGGGAGCAGGTTGGTTAAGTCCAGGAAGAAATAAAAAGTGATCGGCTTGTCTGGTGGTTAAGGACTATAGCCCGTTTAAAAGAGGCACTGTTCAAAAGGCAGGGATCAGGGATAGATCCTTTTTTAAGTAAATAATAGCGATTTAAAAGGCTGTTTTGCTAGCGCCGCTGCCTGAGCGCGCTCCGAATACTTCCGTAGCGCTACTTCCGTGTTCAGAACAACGGTTGTTGTTCTCCTAATTCAAACATTAGGAGATTATTGGGTATTTTACAGTATGTTAAAATTCAGAAACTTAATGCTTTAGTGGTATCATTGGATGCTGAAAAAGCTTTTGATCATATCGAGTGGGACTATTTGTTTAAAACTTTAAAGGAGTTTGCTTTCGGAGATGGGTTTATTGAATGGGTTAAGTTGTTATATTCTGCACCAAAAGCATCTGTTTCTATTATGGGGGTAATGTCTTCTCCTTTCTCTATAAGTAAAGGTACCAAACAAGGATGTCCTTTATCTCCTTTATTATTTGCATTAGCAATGGAACCTTTGGCGGAGATGATTAGATCTAGCTCCTCAGTTGCCGGGATTCAAACTAAAAAACAAACACACAAGATCTCACTGTATGCAGATGATGTCCTCTTATTTTTGAACAATCCCATACCCTCCGTCTCAGCTGTTGTCCAGATAATAAATGAGTTTGGGGTGTTCTCTGGCTATAAAGTCAACTATGGAAAATCATTAGCTCTACCTCTAGGGAACTTGACTTGTTCTGACTTATCGGGTTACATTCCTTTTCAGTTGTCCCCTAATGGGTTTAGATATTTAGGAATTAATATATGTTGTAATTTCAATGATATGATAAAAATGAATTTAGATCCAGTGGTAAATGAAATTCGAAAAAATCTTCAAAGATGGAGCCCTTTGTTAATATCACTACTTGGCAGAGTTGCCATTATTAAAATCAATGTCTTACCCAGACTATTATATCCATTGCAGATGCTACCCAATTACATTCCAGTTAAGTTTTTTAAATCATTACATACTTTGATAAGTAAATTTGTATGGAAGGGTAAGCGCCCAAGATTAAAATTGGAGAAACTGCAGTTACCAAGGGACAAAGGGGGGTTAGCATTGCCAAATATAATGTATTATCACTGGGCTTCACAAATAAGATACATTACTGAATGGTTAAATAATGATGCTAATTCCACCTTTCTGGATTTGGAAAATATTGGATGTGAACCGGTTCTATCGGATATGCCCTTTATAAATAATGCAATTTCAGTACAGGGAATACAAGATAATTTTATTGTTAGAAATACCCTTAAAACATGGAATCAAGTACGTAGACACTTTGGGATTAAAAACCAATTCTCTGTTTTGGCGCCTATTGTTTGCAATCCTGATTTTGAACTGTCTTCCTTAGATGTGGGTTTTAAAACATTGAATGATGCAGGTATCTTTCAAATACAAGATCTCTTCTCAAATGGGATTTTAAAATCTTTCTCTCAACTTAGGACTGAATTCCATCTCCCTCAAACAATTTTTTCGTTATTTACAGTTTAGGAGCTATATCCATTCTATACCAACATATAAGAGTGGCTTGAATGTGAATCCACTTGAAAAGATCCTATTAAAGGCTTCTTCTTTAAAGAAGAAAGTTTTAAGTTATATTTACTCTAAAATGTTTGTCAACATCCCAACTATTAACAGTAAAACTTCCTGGGAGGATGATTTTGGATCCCATATGGATGAGGGGATGTGGAAAAAGATCTTGTTGAACGCAAAGAAAATTATATGTTCTAATAAATCCTACGAGACTCAATATAAGATTATACACAGACTGCATGTTACCCCTGCTATTCGATGTAAATATGATCCTACGTGCTCATCATTATGTGTGAAATGTAAAAATAACTGCGGCACATATGGTCATCTAATGTGGTCATGTCCAAAAATCAAAAGTTTCTGGCTATCGGTCCAAAGCGAGATTAAGAAAACTTTTAGGTTTGAAATTCCTCTAAATCCATGTAATTTTGTATTGGGACTAGATGCCAATTGTGATCGTAGGTACAGGTACATTCTTAGAGTTGTTTTGTATGCTGCACGCCTCACAATATTACAAAAATGGTTAGACGAAGATCCTCCTGATATTACAATGTGGTATGAAAAATGTATGTGTATCTTGCCACTGGAGAGATTATCACATGTATTAAGAGGCACGCTTGAGGTTTTTGTAAGGGAATGGTCCCCATTAGAAATATACTTGAAAGAAGAATGGTCTAGAGTAATATGTATAGGGGTATGAATTTGAAAAGTGACTGAATAAGCACAGGAAATATTTAATTTTGCACTGCTGCTGCTAGCTTTATCTTATTATTTAATTTTATTTTATTTTATTTTATTTATTGATTTTTAGGGTTTTTCATATGTGACTGTCTGTTTATGTCTTGTGTTCTCAAGTATGTCTTGTATCACTCGGTGGTTCATTGTATTGTCTCACATTAAAATAATAAAAAAAGAACAACGGTTGTTCTCACGCACTGCTTTTCAGACATCTTTTAATAAAGGTGATCGATATGTCAGCATATTCTCCCCTATGAAAATGTCTCTCAATTACTTGTTTATCTACAGATCACACACTGTTGGACCTTTTATTAAATGCTACATGTGGCAATGTTTTATTGTGCAGGTCTCCTCCACTGTTTCTTTTTACTTAACCTTCATTAAATTGTTATTGTTCTTGTATAATGTCTTGACCTTTTGACACATTGTGCTATAATTTGAAAGATTTGTGACAAAATCAGGTGCATGTGTTTGAGTGGAAGTTGGACACACGACAAAAGGGATTTACAAGGTGTTAAAGGCTGAGTTGTTTTTTTCAGGTGGCCAATGTATCGAAACAAAATACACAACCAAGTATTATCTAATGTTTTAATATCACAGCCCACAGACATTTACTGACCAAAAAATCTGCCAATTGTTATGTAAATCATTTGTGCTTTCTCCCCTTTTAGTTTGGTTGGCTGACATATTGATAACATTTGTATGTAAACGAATAATTGAAAAAAAAAAAAAAAACATCCACAGAGCTTTTAGAAAGGTGCAGAATCAAAGTATCACTTGTGACAAAAAATATTAATTTAAAAAAATGTTGATGGGTCCAAAATGTATGTTTTGTGTACCTCCATGTAGATGTGTGACGTGTGGCTGCTAGCAAGGCTTGTGAGCCAATAGAATAACGACGTTGGTTGGATCGCGTGGTATCTCTGCTGGTCAGGGGCCAAGAGTCTTTGGGGTTGCCACTTAGTGCGGAAAAAAATGAGTTTGACGATACATGAATTTTGAAACACCACTGCACAAAGTAACCCAAATGTATGCATGTTGCAAAATTAATTCATACCACGAAAGATTAATTACTTGACATGACTGAGTCTGTCTGAGTGTAACTCCACTCGATCATGAAAACGTAGGTTGTGCAACAAACTGGCAACCCATTGAGGACGCATGCGCTTCGAGCAACAGCTGTGTTGTGACGTGAATGCAATGAAAGGGGGGAGTGTGAGTGCAACATCTAGTTTTTAATGTTATCAATATCACCTTTAAAACCACTGTTTTTCATAGTGAATAGCTTCAGTGAAATAACATGGCATAATTCACATGTGGACTTCTGCAGGGATACCATGCGTCCCTTCAGATCCACTAAAAATATGTATGTATATGCCCTTGTTTCATATCAGTCCTCTGTGATTTGAAGAGATCTGGGTGTTTGGTTGCCTGTCAGTTTTCTACTTGCCTGATATTCTGTCATGTAAAATGTCTTTATATATTATTTATAATTTGTTTTGGGGTGTAAACAGGAAATTTCTGCAAGAGAGCACCCTCAGCAAAGCAAGTATTAATAACGCATGCTTCATGTGTCCCAATTCTAAGGCTGCGTCCTCCAAAAGGAATCCAATCCAACATTCACACCTGGAATTAACTTGAAATCAATATCTAGTGGAGGAACGATTCATGTTAATGTGAGGTGTAAATGCACACTGAATGCATTGTGCTTTGAATGTGTTGGGATCAGCCATCCCGCATCTGAATGTGGCACGCATCGTGCATCAGATCTCAAGACCCGATTTATACTCGGCAATCCAAAAATATAAAATTCCATAGTACCATTTGTTAATATGCAACCACTGCACTAGGTTAATTTTACATACTGTTTATCCATGTAATGTATTTTCAGTCAACGTCCTGTGATTAACATTAACTGTCTACAAGCAAAAATAAAGAGCTGGGTTTATTGTCTCGCATTCTTTACACCTTTTCAAATCGTCTTTTTTCCCCATTAAGTTTTAAGAACTTAATATTCAATTGAGATTCATTATCCATTTGGGTGTCCATTATGTGGCTTTTAAGATGTATTTTATATATACTTTATTTGATTTAAAAATCCGAACTCAGCTCATATTTGTACTACTGTATTGAGAAGCTTTGGGAATCTCAGCTAGCATCATAAAAAGCAGCTCTCCCACAAAGGTCTAATATATATTCTTCACTGTTTGCTTAAAGTTTAATCATTAAGATTTTATCATCTGCTCCCAATTTGTGTCTGAAAGGAGCTATTTTTTTCATGTCCGCAAAAGAACATTGTTAGAAAGAAATGAAGCATCTTAAAGCTAGAGTTGAAGCAAGTCTGTGGGGGAGTACAATATATTACTAACTATATTCTTAACTTGTATCAGAATCACTTAAAGTAATAATGACAGCTGAGACAGAGTTTGAAAAAGTCGGAGAGGGATGCGACTGACAGTATTTGGTGAGCTGCAGTGACTTAGTCCTCATCAGCAAGTTGACAATTCACCTCCAGTGATTTAAACTGTCTCAAATTTATGCAGAAAATGACTTTATCAGAGACCTCATTTGAAATGCTTGTTTCAAAAGTGTTCCTGTTTAAATATACAGTTGTGGGACTGGTGGGAAGTTTGTGGTTAGCATGGATTCTAATAAAGTTTGAATCCTATTTCCATTTACAGTAGGATCCAAATGCACTTTCCAAACAAATACTTACTTCACCAGTCAGTCCTGTCAATCAAATGTTTTAAGCATAGAAACTTGTTGATAACATTTTTATGTAAACAAATTATTAAAAAAAAAATACATCCACAGAGCTTTTTAGAAAGGTGCAGAATCAAAAGTATCACTTCTCGTGAACAAAACATTTTTGATTGTGAATTAATCATTTAAAAGAAAATTTGTTTACTTCTGTGTAGATGTGTGACGTATGCTTCGAGCAAGGCTTGTGAGCCAATAGAAAAACGATGTATCACGTGGTATCTCTGTGTACTCAGGGGTCAAGAGTCTTTGGGATTGCCAGTTAATGTGGAAAAAATGGCTGAGTTTGACGGTAAGCAGGCAGCATTTTGGTACCAGTCCCAAGTGCTAAGTGACAAAAGGAGGAGCAAGACCAGAGTGAACATTGGTTCAGCGTTTGATCGTTGGAGTCAGCTGAAGGAGTTTCAAGGACTGAAAAGTGGCTACTTTTCTTCTTACTGGTGAGATATGAATGAATGAATAAGCTTTAAAGGGATAGTTCAGAATTTTGGACATAAGACCTACATTCCAAGTGAGCCGGTGTGTTCGAGACGTAAGGAGACGTTTTTAAGAAGTTTCATTCAGTTCTTCTAGTTGCCGAGTTCGCTTATGCTATGGCTAGCGCAAGTCTTGCCCACTCCACAGTGCACCCGAGGCAAATCCATTGTAACGGCAGACTATCGATGTACATATGTATTGATAGAATGTTTGAAATAAAACAAACCTTGCATTTTTAAGGATTTATGTCTCAGCAGCAGCAGCAGCGTGTCATACTTCCTAGTAGGCTATGGCAGCAGCAGAGGGATATCACCTAGCACTTATAAGTTACCGGTTCTATAATAGTTTGTTTACCTGCTGTCATTGCTACAGACGCAGAGTAGCCTGCAGTGCTAGTTTCTTCAATCTCACAGAAATGGACACTTTTGGAGAATATAGTGAAACTTTTGAAGACTCTGATGAGGAGTTTTTTTCCACCCAAACCCAACCGTACCTGTACGAACCTGAATATACAGAGGAAGAATTGCGCGAGAGGGATGCTCAAAGGGCAGAACGTGAACGAGCGTCTGTGGAGACCGAGATGGCCCCCGCTGGAGCTGAGAACCGGGACCGAACAAACGGAGACTGGTGGTGCCAGGAGGGAATCCCCCACAACGGGTCCGAGGGTTTACGGGTCTCCGGACGGGGCAGAGGTTCGGGTTCGCAGTGCGTAATTGTGGGTTGGCTGGGCCGTGGGCTGCCCGGTGTTTGCGTGAGGTCCAAGCGCTTTTCACCCAGGTCTGAGGGCATGAGTCCCGACAATTCGTCCTGGTTCGATTGCCTATTTACGGGCAGTATTTCGGGCGGCGCGTCTTAGAGTTTTGAGTCCGACGGAGAGTCCGCATGTGTGGATTCGCGGAGCCGCCCGCTGTTGGTCCGCGTCCAAGAGCTTTTCACCCAGCTCTGAGGGCACGAGGCCCGACTATTCGGCGGTGTTCATGTGTCTATTTACCGGAGGGAATCCCCGCAACGCGTCCGAGGGTTTACGGTTCTCCGGACAGAGCAGAGGTCTGGGTTCGCGGTGCGTAATTGTGGGTTTGCGTGGCCGTGGGCTGCCCGGTGTTTGCGTGAGGTCCAATCTAGGCCTGCACGATATGAGGAAAATCTGCGATGTGCGATACCATTGTTCAATATTGCGATGAGATATGACTTGCGATAAATAAACAAATATTGAAGTGTGCATATTAGCTATACAGTTCCTGTCTTTCTGCTATAATAGGTACACTCAGTGTTTCCCCTAGAATTTTTTTCAGGCCCGGTGGTACCCGCCGAAAAAACCCTATACAGACGAGACGCGTGGGATGGTGTATTGGTGCAGTTGGATTAAGTCAGGTGGCACAGCAAGCAGTCTGCAATTCTGCAATTATTATATTTGCATTCAACATTTTTGTTCAACCAGAGTGTATTCAAGGTTTTCAAGGATTCAAGGAGAGAGTGACTTATTAAGGTGCCAGTTGATGGAAATTATCCAAAATTAGGGGCTGGAATAATATGTCTGGAAAATGAGGAGCATCACATTAATAGCTACAGATACTGTAAAACACTACAACGACATGAGTGCATATATTGTCTTATTTTATCAAGTAAAATATAAGTTATAGGTTTACTCAACAGCCTGGTAGTTCATAGAAATTCAGGTAGAAATAGGTTAACTCAGAGTTCCACAGCTTATCAAAAACAATCCTTATTTTATTAACATAGGCTGCCTAAGGGCGCGATCAGTAGCGTGCCTCGGCACGATTGCCCCAGGGGGGTCCCCCGCGGCTTTGCATTCACACTGCTCCAGCCCAAACGGGCTTTGGCCCGTTAGCCCGGTTGTACAAACGTCATCACATCCTAATACTACACACACATGGCTTGATGTTGTTTTTAAGGAACGCCGTCTCTGCATATATTTATATTAAACGCTCGACCTGCATCAGCGAATGTGCGCACGAGCGGATCTGTGCGAGCAGGCAGCGCGAGGAAAGCGGATTTTGGACGGAGAAACACAGCGGCATTTTTCTTATAAATGCACCGGTCCGGTTCCGCTCACACCACGAGTCTAAAGAGTGCAACAGCTTGTCAAAATACAGTGTCAACTCCGTGTTTTCAAAGTAGAAAGCGACATAGTGGTGGTTTAACGAGGCGGAACGGCATCAGAACAACATCAAGCGTGTAAAGTACACGAAAAACGTAGCGGGAGTACTGTGCTGCGCGGAGGCGCTCCTAATGTAAATGATTATTGATTTATGAATTAATTGATAGGTAGCTTATTTTTGGAGTATTGATTTATTTTTTTTGGCCTGGCGGCAGGCCTGTACAATGGTAGGGGAAACACTGGTTGTGTTGCAGGTGGTGATGGAGGTTTGTTGTGTTTCCTCTGGAAGTTGCCACAGCTGTTCGGCATGTTTTACACAGTACCTGTGTTTGTAACACGTCGTCGCTACGGAATCCAAAATAACTCCAAATTGCAGAAGTGCAGTTCTTTTTCACCACAAGGTCTTCGTCAACCACATTTTCCTCGCTATTCTCTCCTTTCTCCGCCATCGTGTTACATAGCCTCGCAGTCGCCACAAAATTAACACCAATTAATTTGAGGGTGGCTCCGGAACACATAGGACCCGGGGGAACATAGGACCCGGGGACGCTGCCGGCGCCGACGGCTAGCTGTTGCTTCATCTGATTGGCCAAATGGTGTGAATGCATGGTGCATGTAAATAAAATGATTTTTATTCATCGCGTTTCAGGCATCTTTTGCGATGTGTTAACCGCGCATGTTCATATCGCGATGACGATGAAAATACGATTTATCGGTCAGCCCTAGTCCAATCGCTTTTCACCCAGGTCTGAGGGCATGAGTCCCGACAATTCGACCCAGTGCTTCGGGCGGAGCGTCTTAGAGTTTTGAGTCCGACGGAGCAAAGTAAAGTTCCGCTGCTGCTGAGAAACTAGTTCCTCAAAAAATGGATGATTCATGCGATGCGAGGTTAGTTTTATTTCAAATATTATTCTATCAACACAGATATGTACATCGACAGTCTAGTGTTTCAATTGATTTGCCTCGGGTGCACTGTGGAGTGGGCAAGACTGTTTTTAATGCCTGTCTAGCTATGAACCGTTGACTTGCGCTAGCCATAGCATAAGCGAACTCGGCAACTAGAAGAACTGAATGAAATTTCTTGAAAACGTCTCCTTACGTCTCGAACACACCGGCTCACTTGGAAAATAGGTCTTATGTCCAAAATTCCGAACTATCCCTTTAATGTCCCTCAAGGGGCAATTCAGTGCACAACAGTGGCCAGCACAACAAACACACCAGACAAACACACAAAGCAACAGTAAATAAATAGAAGTACATCATAAAAATAAAACATAACAGTATGAGAATTTCCAGAATACATCGTAAAAACTTGTAACCTGCAAGTTACACCAAATCATCAACTACAACTGATTCAGATATTTAACAGCTGATGGAACAAACAATCTTAGGTATCTATTCGACCTGGCCTTCCTAGAAAAAGCCAGCCTCCTTCCTGAAGGTAATAGTCTGAACTCCTTGTTCAGAGGATGTTCCGGATCTGCTAGTATGGCCTTTGCCTTCCGAGCACACCTGGCTTGATGAACCTGACCTAGATCATCAAGGTCAATGCCGATGATCTTTCAGCACTGTTTAATGGTGCTACTTAGTCTGTTTTTATTAGCGAGGTTGAGTTTGCCAAACCAGCAGATCATAGAAAAAGTGAGAACAGGCTCAACAAATGATGAATAAAACATTCTCATGAGGAATCTCTCTACATGGAAAGTCCTCAGCTTTCTCAAATAAAACAATCTTTGGTTAACCTTCTTGCAAATTTTGTCCGTGTCGGCCTCAAATGTCAGCTTTTCATCTAGGATAGTCCCAAGATATTTGTACTGGCTGACTGTCTCAACTGGGGACCCTTTTATGGTCATTACCGGCATCGTAGGAGGGTTTCTACGGAAATCAAACCGCATATTTTTAGTCTTGCTGACATCGATAAAGCTAGCTTTTAGCTTACACGAACATGGCAACCCATTGAGGGCGTGTGTGCTTCAAGCAACAGCGGTGTTGTGACGTGAATGCAATGGAAGGGGGGAGTGCGAGTGCGACATTTAGTAGCTGGATTTGATCAATGTTGTCAATAGCATCTTTAACAGGTTAGTGCAGTCCATTACAGACCATACACTTAGGGTATATACAAGGTTATTTAATTTTGCGACTACATCCTCTATGAGATTTAGAACCTACCTATGAGTAAAGTGTGTGTTATCTGGTTGACCTTTTTCTGTTATCCTGACATAAAATATTTAAAATCCTTTAAAAAATAGTTTTCTTCCTCAGAAACACATTTGCATAACTATGGGAAGAGATGTAGTGTCTCCTGACAACTAAAGGGTAACATAGCTAAAATAAATGTGGCCCTAAAATTGATCCTTGGGGAACCCCACAGGTTTTGGAGATGCTATTAAATTGCAACAAAGAACTCTATGAAGGATGGTTTTGGACTAGTACATTATTTAATTGGTTTTCCTATTCCTGGCAGTCTATTTAAACATTTTGTAATCAACTAAATCAAAAGCAGCACTCGATTGATTAGTACCAACACTGAAGGTTTATGTTGTTTTGGTATCACACAGAGATTCAAACAAACACAGAACTTTTGCCCGGGAGTCTGCTTTTCCTGTCCTGTGGAAAACTAAAAGAGAACACACATTTTATCATGGCCGTCGTTAGTCACGTGAGTCGTTAGTCATGGGACTCATCTGAGTTGTACTAATATGTAATTTGTTAGTGTAGGGGCTACAGCCCCAAGATTCTTGGATGTGACTTCTCAATGAACGAATGATGAACTATTCACCTTTAAAAGATATACAGACAAAGGTCCCCTCCTAGCAGATGAGTAAACATTCTCCTTCAGCTCACTGGACCACTTGGAGGAAGTGTGAGTCCTCTTTATGGCTCGGTTAGAGTATTTACGAACCCTTAAATCAGAGCATCTACAAGATCTCCACGCACCCCCGAACAAGGAGGACCAGACCTTCAGAGTCACCAGACTTTGAGGCACCTAAACACATCTGGAAACTGATTAACACCTTTGTTTGACAGAGAGCCTCGATTGAAGTATAAAGGATAACACCATATCTCTTCCTCACCATTTGCTCCCAAGGCATGGTGAAGACCCCTTCCTCCCCTCTTGGGAGTCATAAACTAATGACCTGGTCTGCTGGCATTCAGAGAGAGGTCACATGAACTCTGCAGGAAAACATGTTCACATTTTGACCAATCCAAGAAAAGGATGAGATATGTGTTCAATATTAGTTTAAAACCATCCATAATAATCATTGAGGAATTATAAGCATACTGGCGAACATCCCGTTGTTCTACGACGAAGAACAGAGAAGTTATTAAAAATGCTAAAAATTAACATTGTCATTGTAAGGGATTTAACTACTGCACTCACGCAGTCAGACGAAAATATGTTTGCTCATTAATCTGCCCGCATCACCAAGGACAAAATGCTTGCTAAGTTACCAAACTTATTTGGGCTAGCTTGATAGGTTTGCATTGTATGTGTTTGATCAAAGTTCCTTTCAACTCTACCAAAAATTATTTGTACAGAGAAATGTTACCGTTCATGTTTCATTTGTTCATTCTTGATGCCAACTTTGACCATAACGGCGAGATGGTGTTCAAACGTTCTAGTCATAGGATTGCATTTCGTTTTTGTTTAACAGTTTAAATCACAAAGATTTCGGGCTGTAACCCGAACGGATCCCTCCTGGACACGCCCCCTCAGTCAGCATAAAAGCTGCGTGTTACAGACACCAAGGGAGCTTTTGCGCGTTCTTCCCTCCAAGCTTCTGGCGTCCGGGCGCTTTGCCCCCCCGGCTCTGGCCCCCCCGGCTCTGGCCTCCCCGCTCGTGCCACCAGGCGCTGGCCATCCGGTCTTCTCTAAAGGCGGGTACACACCGGACCGAAAATCGGCGTCTTTGAGAGAGTCGGCGTCCGTGACATGAGTCTCCTTGGTGTGGTCGCTCGAATCTGCCCACGTCGGCGTTCATTTCAGCCGATTCAAATGTGTAATCCGCCATTCGAGTCGGTCATTCTTTTACCATTCTGATTGGTGGAGGCTAGCAGCTTGACTAGCGAATCAGTGAAGCCCGGAAGTGACGATGGTAAACATACCAGATAACCAGTGGAATCGAAGAAGGTGGTCTAGAGAGGACCGGCTACTTCCGGTTTTCGTGTTTTTTGGCCCACAATACAGATTAGCGCCGCCTGTTGTTTTGGAGACATTACATCTCGCGCAAGCGCGGAACTTATGGCGTCGGCTGTAATTCCGTAGGTGTGAACCGCCCATGTCGTTGTTCGAGTCGGCCATATTAAGTAGCCGACGCCGAATTTACCGACGTGAGTCGGGCAGTTCTTCCGGTGTGTACACACCTTTACCTCTCATCACCCTCTTTAAGTTCGTACTTTTCTTAGTTCCAAATTTTTACTCCTTTTATTAGAGTAGTTCGTTCGACGTTAGATTCTTCAATTTTGCATTTTTAGCTTTTCTTTTTCCGCAAGCCTTTTTGATCAATGCTAATTCAACCAGCGGCCGCAAGATTTGGCATATTGACTAACGCTTATACCTAAGCCACCCAAGGCCGAAATCAAGGAGAAGACAGCTGTTTAACAAAGACGGATTACGGCAAAGACGGACGCCCTCTACGAAACTACCGCAGATCGGCGCTAACGGTTCCCTCGGTCCACGGCAAGGAAGATCCCTCCGGGTCTACGTCACAGACTGAATAGCGACCGCTTGGAGTTTCAGTAAGCCGAGAAGAAGCGTCCCAAAGTAAGACCGAATCCGCATTCAACAGTAATGACCGAGTTGCAGGGTGAAAATAAGTATAGCGTCTGTTAATATCTAATATCTGTGAGGTCATTTATCCCATTATTCACTTTTTTCCTCTTACTAAGGAGTCCAAATTCTTAGGAAGAACACACTCGCCTTTATCGCCAAACGTGCTAGATAAGCTGTTAATCACATTTCCAGTTATATTTCTGGCGTTGTATTGGTGTTTTGTTTATTACATCTGTTATTGTTTTATTCACTTTTGTTTAATCCCTAGTTAATCAATAAATTCCCCTAAAGCATAAAGTCGTTGTCCGTGGATATCTCTTCTGTGCAGAATACAAAGATCCCTATTTCAAGAACTTATGATCTAAGGAATGAGACTGATTTATTAAATGATATTGATTAATTGTGAATTAAGGAATAAGTGGTCATTAGAGTCATTAACGTGAATTCTATAAAGTTCTGTCTGACCAACAGATGGTGCCCCTTTTACGAGTGCAGGTATTAAAATTGTAGATTAATATACATTGATATACATATTTTAATATCGTAAGTTCCTTACATACACAGTTTACGTAGGTACCACTAGGCATTAACCCTTATCATCCTACATTAGTCACATGAGTCTTTAGTCAGTCTTGTTATCGTTAACCACATCTCTGTTCCTCCCAACTAAGTCCGTTGTTGTCTAAAACTAAACTTGCTGTGAGATGGAAGTTTATTTTGAAAAGACATTATGCAGGTAACAAGCATATTGAGCACATGCAGGGGCAGACACATGCATACATTGAAAGCTTAGTACTGATCATGCATCGCTATGCAACACATTGAGACTGTTTTACTGCAGCTAAACCACTGAAGCAAAAACATAATTTTCAGCTGGTATTCATTTGTTCGGGCTGCACGGTGGTGTAGTGGGTAGCACTTTCGCCTCATAGCGAGAGGGTCCCGGGTTCGATTCCCGAGTCAGCCCCGGGTTCCTTCTGTGTGGAGTTCTCCCCGTGTAAGCGTGGGTTCTCTCCGGGTTCTCCGGCTTTCCTCCCACAGTCCAAAGACATGCAGGATGGGGATAGGTTCATTGATGACTCTAAATTGCCCGTAGATGTGAATGTGAGTGTGAATGATTGTTTGTCTCTACATGTTGGCCCTGCGATGGACTGGCGACCTGTCCAGGGTTTACCCTTCCTTCGCCCAATGACAGCTGGGATCGGCTCCAGCCCCCCCGCGACCCTGAATACAGGATAAGTGGTAGACAATGGATGGATGGATTCATTTGTTCTTTAAAGAAGAAAGAAGAAAGAAGAAACATTTCCCAGATTAAATTATGGTCTAGGGCTGCACGGTGGTGTAGTGGGTAGCACTCTCGCCTCACAGCAAGAGGGTCCCGGGTTCGATTCCCGGGTCGGCCCGGGTTCCTTCTGTGTGGAGTTTGCATGTTCTCCCCGTGTTAGCATGGGTTCTCTCTGGGTTCTCCGGCTTCCTCCCACAGTCCAAAGACATGCAGGATGGGGATAGGTTCATTGGTGACTCTAAATTGCCCGTAGGTGTGAATGTGAGCGTGAATGGTTGTTTGTCTCTACATGTCAGCCCTGCGATAGACTGGCGACCTGTCCAGGGTGTACCCTGCCTTCGCCCAATGATAGCTGGGATTGGCTCCAGCCCCCCCCGCGACCCTAAATACAGGATAAGTGGTAGATAATGGATGGATGGATGGATTATGGTCTATGACAAGCAGTAATATGTTCGACTGCCAGATATGTTCACAGAGAAGAATTTTTCTTGGAAGTGAAGGAAAGAGATATTTTGGGGTAAAACTAGTGATGTACAAATGAAGCCTCGTGAAGCATTTTATTTATTTTCTGAGCCCAATAGATGGCGCTCTCTGTTCAACAAAATGTTGAAAGCCGATATATTTCCATTGCTTTCAACCCTTTGTTGAACAGAGAGCGCCATCTATTGGGCTCAGAAAATAAAGAAAATGCTTCACGAAGCTTCATTTGGACATCACTAGGTAAAACCTATAGAGGTGTTATATGGCTTTTGAATACATTATGAGCATTCTGTAAGAAAATTATTTCGATGGTAAGCAGTGGTCATCTAATAATTAAATCATTTTATTCAGGGAACATATTGCTTGAACAATAAGTGAGCTCCACATTCTAGCGAATCATTTTGCTTTATCTGGCCATTTCTATTTTGCATATAATTCTCTTAAAGCTATGGTCTACAATTTGAAAGGTTTGACAAAAGCATCCCACACACACACACACACACACACCCCTCCCCTCTGTGCTCCTTAATCCCCCTTAATGTGTTTCTGGAAACATTTTATGCGAGAAATAAGCTTTGCAGTTGCTGAATCTGTCTTTATTTTAGATCGACAATGATCAGTTTAAAAGTTTTTCGAGAGCTTGCGGGAGGCGGCGCCCCTCGAAACTCGCTGCGACTCGACGGCATCGCAGGGCTTCTTACATAGACAATTCCCTCCGTGTATGAACTCAGGCAGGATGCCGTTTAGCTTCCCAGTGTGTTCGGGACTTCCACAACATGTACAAAGCAGTAATACTGTTTATTACGGCCACGAATGATGAAACATTATCGGTGTAAATGCAGCGGGTGCTGGTTGGATTTATCTCTCACCCCGACTGCAGTACGTCCCCGATCCCAAATTGTTCGGCAATCGCTCGCCCACAGCCCGACGCTGCAGCCTCAGCCAAAATATCACTCTGAACTCAGTTAAACACTTGAGAGTCCTGCTCCATACCTGAACTGCTCAGGGCAACAAGTGTCTTGTCCGCTTGTAGTTTCAAATGCGGAAGTGTGTCGGGAGGAGAGGTGAGCAGGAGAGTGAGCGAGGATTGGATCGGGAAGTTGGCTCAATTGACAAATCTTTCAAATCATAGACCAGAGCTTTAAGGCCTACATTATTTCAGACTGCTGTCCCTTGCTGAGCTGTCAGTCAATCATTCTACCCCATTAGAAAATGTGTGTAATTATTAATATAAGCCAAGAGGAAATTCTGTTCGTAGCATGCGCCTTTCCCTGCATGCGCCTTTTCCTTCATGCTTTGGGTGAGTAAAACGTGTATGATACAGTGGACAAGTCCCCAAAATCACGAAATTGAACCCAGGCTCTATGTTTATCTCTCTCTCTCTCTCTCCCCCTCCCCTTTCTGAAGTGAAGTGAATGCCTGACCTCCAGGTGACCTTGGATCGTAACTCACTATTGTTATCTAAGGCTCTATCAGTCCTTTGTAACACCTCATTCAGTTGGCGGTCAATACGGCTCTTTTTTTCCAAAAATGAGACACATTTGAAGTATTGTACACTATTGCCTTCCACATCTCCTTTCACACAACACTTAACTCCCACTGCCAAAGCATCCTCTGAGAAAGGCCTCTGTATGTGCCTTGTGCAGAGTTGGGTGGCCTGTGTGCATTGTGGCATTGTGGCATTGTGGCGAGTTTATCTTCCAGCATGTTAATTCACATTACAGAGATTTGAAAACTGGCGGATAATAACTATATATAATTACTGCAAAGATACTGTAATAGCACAAATACCTTCTCTGTACTATTGTGAGGGGTATTTTATTTTTAATTTCAGAGACATGTCAGGAGGTGGTGGATGTATAATATGCCTGTGGATTTAAATCTGTCATTCTTGATAGAATTAAAAATATTTCTGGCCAAAGGCAGCGCTCATTGGAATTGCAAATCAGTTTTAGTTAGCCTCCCTGCTGGGTGCCAGCAATGTTGACACCACAGATGGCTTTAACTTTTCGGTATTTTTAATAGGCATGATATGAAAAATTGCGATGGCAGTTTTCCAATTTGAACGAGTACTTAGCAAACTCCCTCCTCTTACTTCAAAGATGGCCACTGATGTGAACCCCCGTTATCAAACGCCAACAACATTAGCCTGCCAAGTGCCGCCGAATCAGATCTTCACTAGAACAGTGCATAGCTGGTTAGCCAGAGGCTTAAATCCTTTTTGGGAGTCACGGGAACCGGTAACCTGCACTGTTGAATCAGGAGCTTGACCCTTTTAAAAGGGGAGTCCTGCCTTCCACACTGGGGAAGGCAGGACCCCCCTCTGATGATCTTTCTGGAGGCTGCAGCTTGAGCCGTTTAGAGTTTGAGCGGTCATGCTGAGTCTGCTGCTGACACACTCCTGCCTGGTCAAAGAAACAACAAAATAAGCCCCATCGCGAGCCACTCTCAACCGTCACCACCACTGCGTGAGATTTGATGTGAATCCATGACTCAACTTTATTTGGTTCTTTTTTAAATTAAAATCAGACTTGAGTTAACAAGAATGCAAGCTCCAATGATAATGTTATTCTAGAAACCATAGATTTGAAATGTCAAAAGAGTAATGCTCACGATAATAAAACATTTTCATATGCAAATGAAAACATCTTCATATGAAACAACCTAGGAAATAGAACCTCATGATTGATCTCTGTTGAGAGAGAGAGGTTATTTGTCTGGTGTAAATGTGCTGCAGAAAGGCAATGTGAAACAGTTACATTGCAGCGAAAATGGAGGCTGTTAGTGTTCTTATTAAAACTGTCCTTTAAAATCAAAGTTCAAGTGTTCTTATACTATTATACCTTGTTTGCTTCAGCTTCAGCTTCAGAAGATATCTTTGGAATTAGTGTTTTGTCAAGCATTATTTCGTTTTTTGTGTTAAGTTTGGTCTCAGGTGTTGGGCTTTTTGTTCACAGGTAGTGTGATCAAAGAAATGTTATGAACATGTCATCTTATGTAAACACAACTCAATTGTATAAGTTTTAGCTGAAACCACTACTGCCAAATTTTTTATGGTGGTGATATCTCCAGGGTTCAACAGTAAAATAACATCCATCTCAGTGTGAAACATTATTGAATATTCCACTGTTAGACATCCTCATCAATCTAAACCTATAATCCATCACTGTCAATTGAGGAATGTATGCATTAATTTGAAGAAATATATTCCCTTTTCTGCACACCTGCAGGCAATAATTTCAAACTGTCAGCAAGTTCCACAATGCTGTTAAGTCGAGTCCAGATCAATCACCACTGTAGGAAGACAGCAAAGCACATTGAACATATCAAAGCTTGTATCGCCCAGTCTTAAGAAATCAAAAGCACAGCTCAGCTTTGTACTTTAATCACATTAAATAAAAAAAAAAAAATTGTACAGTTAACTTTGGCAAAAATCTATATTGATAATATAGTCTTGAGAAAATATAGTAGTAGCCTTGAAGCCATATAGAATCAAATCATGGGCAACTTTCAAATTGATACAGCTTCCATGGACAATTTTATTGGGCTTCACCGGATGCACCAGAAGTGCTATCTATGATACAAGAGTGTACAGTTAGGCCTATTGTCATAGACAATATGACAAATACATGGATAATATTGTTAATTATAAATAAGTTATACACTTTTTGTATGCTGCTTATACATATGTAGGGAACATGGATCTAAAAAATATATATTTCAAGGGAATATTTGGGTTTTCTATGGGGTGATCTACGGGGATTTAAATTAAATTATGTATAAAGTAATGGGTGAAATACTTGAAAACTATGTCTGTCTGAGTTTGCTCTAACTGCATTTCGTTGTTATTGTAACAATGACAAAATAAACTGAATCTGAATCATAACATATTCTTCTCGTTGCCGCAGTGAGTCTCAGGCAAATAGAAAAATCACGTGTGTACACGCACTGTATGTGTTGCTGAGTGCATGCTCTCATGCATGCTAGTGCATTTGTCTGTGTGTAGTAAAGCGAATACATCATGAATGAGGGCAAAGCTGCACTCCATATTTCAAAACCTGCTCAGTGCTCTGGTGTCACTTCACCCTCTGCTTGACAGAGTCAAATAATGGGGAGGGAAGCAGATCAGCTCCCTGTTTTGAAAAGGAATCACCTTTTTAATTTACCATAAGATGTCTCTCAGCACGCAGGGAGATTTCCTCCGACGTATTTTTCTGCCTCATTTGCACTCTGCTGTGTTTTTTCGCAGAGCTCATCAGTTTTTCTGCCCATGTCAAAAGCTCTTCATTTTTAATGGATTTTCAGCTAACAGATTTTCTATTTACGATAAGAGGATGCTCTTAGTCTTTAAAAGCCCAATTGAATGTTGATGGGAGCAGAGTCTTTTTTCCCCCATTTTCGTTGCCCTGATTTTACTTTTCGAATGATTTGCTTTTTAGTAGTGTGTGACACAAAATATAGGGGGTGCAAAGAGACAAATACAAGCTTTATGGCTGAATGTGGAACATCTGGTAACATACTGCAACTTAAAAGATGTAAACAGTTTTATACGCTGCCCATCAATGAATGATACAAACTTAATTTCCTGCCTTGGCATCTCTGCAAGTTTGATAGACTTTAAAGAGCAGCTGTATGAGGTGTCACCTTGTGAACACGGTTTTATACATAGCTCAATGCAGTGTATCATTCACACAAAATACTGGAAGGCTATACGGTTACCTCTCAGTGCTTTTACTGCAAAATGATTTGCCCATGGACTGAGTGGAGAATTTTCAAGTAGTCCTGATATTACCTTGCACAACAGCTGAACTCTCGCAATATCATGAGATCACATGCGAATCCATCCTGTCAGGCTTCAAGTTATGTGTTCCCAAACCACAGCGGTTCTGACGAACCAGCATCCCGTGAGAAGCTACTGGCTGCTGTGGGTGTGGTTAATATGTGTGTGACATGACACCGGATGGGAGCTATTCCTTCAAAACGACAATGGCGATTTCTAAAGGCGACCTTATTCAGCAGAGGTTTTGAAGCATGATTCATCCCTATGACATCTTCTCAGATTGTTCTGTGTATAAAGCATCTTGCATATCAGGTTAGTCCTTAAAATAAACAATGGGCTCTGCACTCAAACTCCAACTCATCTATTATTTTTGTTGGGTATCGGGATCATTTATATCATGTCTCATTGTGATGCTGGAGTTGTTTATTTAGGTCTCATTCATTTTCTGCAGAGACAACGTTGGGTGACACATACTCGAACCACTTCCAGGATGTGGATGGGCATGACATTATCTTGTTTGAATCATCAATACAAAAGATGAATATCTGCAAGAAAAAGTCAGGGGGTACGAACCTGTTCAAATTCAAATGCTAAAGCTTAATATGTGCATCTACTGATTTAACTGATTTACAAAAGACAATCTCCTTTTTAATTTGCACTTACTCTCTGATGCCAATTTGCGATTAATTCAGTAACTGTTTATTCCCGCTAGTGTGTTGAATCACCTCAGCTCCACTCTGATATGCCCTTCTTGGTTTTTCAACATATTAATGGTAGCCTTAGCTTATGGGTATATTAGTTTTTATAGCACTATGCCAAACCAGTGAGGAACATTTTAATGAATGAAAACTGATGTCCATACATCTAAAGGATGATTACATTATTCAGGAAATTATTGTTGCCATATGCTGATTATAGGTTTCAAATAAAAAAGTGGAAAAATGTAATACTAGTTCAGAAATCGCTAAAACAAATATTACAGAACCAGTGGCTCCTCCCACTAGGGAAATTATTTCTTTCCTAAGTACTGATTCATCAGATATGTTTCCACAAATCATGTTGCCTCCACATCCAAAAATGGACTATTAAAATGAGTTTGAAGCAGCCCATTAACATGAGGGTGAACTGCTGCAGCTACTGTATTTGAGTCAAATATGAGAGCAATCAAAAAGAACTACCTCCTCATCAATAAACCACAGCGAACCCATCCATCTCTCCGGAGCTATGATGGATAGACATGGACCAGTCTAATTAAAGGATGAATTATGAAATGGATTCAATTCATCACTATACTGTCATTGCTATTAAATTCACAGTCAGTCCCTTGTTTCCGTATCTGGGTTGTGCTGCTTTTTCTGCATCTATCAATCATAAATCAAGGCAAAATTAGTCCCAGCAGGGGATCTTCTGTAGTTTATCTGGGCCACACTTCTGGTCCAACAGCTCTCTGCTTGAGGTAGTTATTTTAAAACGGGGGACCAACGCTTGATTCTCCCCAGTGTACACACTGCTCAACCTTCTCGACTGAGCATGGCGGCCGATATGGCGTTGGAACAGACACGTTTAATGTTCTCACAGTCGGGCACAAAGACGACACAGCCATGCATTAATGAGCGTAAACAAACACACTCACAAAGGACCCTGGATGAAGAGAAGAGCCACTCCAGGAGCTACATTATTGATTGGGTAAGCAGACGCACACACACCACACAAAGGCGTGTTAATACGATTTTTAAAATCCCTTTTAGCGAGGACTATAGTATAGAGGTTTTGTATAAACTCAATCAACATGTTTCTGTCCAGAGAAAAGAGAGTGAAAGCAGGTGGGAGAAAAAGTCAGCTGAAAACAATGACTTGTAACACACTCAAGACCAGAGGTGTTGTGGAGCTCTTCAGCGTCCCTCCCATCATCAGCGGATATGCAGATGTGGGGGACATAACGATGGCCTTTCAAAGCACTCAAGCAAACAAATCAATCATATCAGTCAGTGAATCCCGGAGATGGGATCAACGACTCAACAGGGCTCTCAAGTTTTGAACTTAGTTCAGAATGAGATTTTGGCTGAAGGTACTTGTTCACAGGCAGCGTTACTTCCACACTTCCCATTCATTGTCTATGTAAGAAGCCGTGCAATGCCTTTGCGTCGCAAGCTCTCGAAAATCATTTCAATTGATCGTCGATCTAAAATAAAGACAGATTCAGCAAGTGGATAGCTTATTTCTGATGTTTTCACCGAAATATTTTCAGAACCACATTTCGGTGAACTATTTTCATAAAATAAGAGAAGGTTTTTTTAATTATACCGGTAATTTGTCTGTGTGAGAAATACTAGATGTGGTGTGTGAGCGTGTGAACAGGTTGAAATGTGGACTTGAGAGCCCTGACTCAATCTCACGAACCAGTCGGCCTCTCTTTGAAGAACCTGTTGTTTGATTCATTTGAATCAGTTTGATTGTTTTTTAGTCCCCTCTTGTTATTAAATATGCTTTACAACAAACCTGATGTAATTTGAATTGACTGTGCATTAAAATGTCATATCAACCACTACATTAACAAACTACACTGTGCACTAAAAATCCGCCACCAACAGTCCAATTATTACCTTCACAGCAGCTTAAAAGTCCCTTTGGTAAAACTCCTATTGTTTTTAAATGTGCTATACACTCAACAAAAATATAAACGCAACACTTTTGTTTTTGCTCCCATTTTTCATGAGATCTACTTAGGCTACGTTCACACCGCAGTTACAAGTGACCTGAATCTGATTTTTTCGCTCATATGTGACCCATATCTGATTTGCTTTTGACAATGTGAACAGCACAAGTCGCATTGCATCTGACATTTTCTAATCAGATTCAGGCCACATTTAAATGTGGTACTGAATCGGATACGTATCAGATTTTTTTGAATGCGACCGCGGTCTGAACAGCCAGGTCGCATTTAATGCGACTTTGACGTCATTCTGACCCGCGCTGCACTGTTTTGTAAATTAATGACAAATAAAGTTGATTGAAAAGCGGGCGGGAGCCAAAACAAACATGGAGGACAGCAGCGAAGCAGGCGGCCAGTGGAGGGACAGTGAGGTTTTAGACCTTTTAAGTATTTGGGGGGACGCTTCTGTCCAAGCTAAACTTGAAGGGTCCTATCGGAATCGATCCGTTTTTTGACAGCATTTCGATCGAAATGTCCCAACAGGGCCATAGAAGGTCTTGGTTGCAATGCCAGCGTAAAGTGAAAAGCCTGAAGGCTAAATTCAAAGAGGCTAAAGACTCGAACCAACGTAGCGGTCGTGGTCGGATTACGTGTCCGTTTTATGAAGAGCTGGACCGTATATTAGGCGACAGGCCAAGCGTTCAGCCATTAGAGCTGCTGGATAGCTCTGTGGCTGTAGCTGAAGAAGAGCCTCAAACTCCGGAGAGTGAAACAAGTTCAGCTGGCAGTCACGACATTCTAAAGTTCTCGAAGAAATCCTGCTCGGTGTAACCAGCCACATCCCGATCCCACCACTCCTGGCTCCGACGCCGCATCCAAATACTCCTCTGTACGGATGTTGCCGCTATTGCTCCGCATAGAGCCATCATTAAAATGTGAATTTTCTTTCTCCTCTTCCTCCTTCGTGCAATCACCCGCTCACAAATTTGCCGGCTGCCACCACACACTGTTTTTAGCATGAAGCCATACAGTCCCACGTTACCGGTTGCCGTTGCCATGTTCGCTTCCGTAAACACCGCTGTGGCGTGATGTCATCAATGATCAACTGCGCATGCGGGTCACTTCAGGAGCGTGAGCTGTTCACACAGCAATCCGTAGACAGGCCGCATTTAAAGAGGTAATGTGAACAGCCAAACAAAAAATCGGATTTGAGCCATAAATCGGAATTGTGCATTAAGACCTGCGGTGTGAACGTAGCCTTAAAGATCTAAAATTCATTCCAGATACACAATATTACCATTTCTCTCAAACATTGTTCACAAATCTGTCTAAATGTGTGATAGTGAGCACTTCTGCTTTGCTGAGATAATCCATCCCACCTCACAGGTTTGCCACATCAAGATGCTGATCTGACATCATGATTAGTGCACAGGTGTACCTTATACTGCCCACAATAAAAGGCCACTCTGAAATGTGCAGTTTTGTCTCACAGCAAAATGCCACAGATGCCACAAGCATTGAGGGAGCGTGCAATTGGCATGCTGACAGCAGGAATGTCAACCAGATCTGTTGCTCGTGCATTGAATGTTCATTTCTCCACCATAAGCCGTCTCCAAAGGCGTTTCAGAGAATATGGCAGTACATCCAACCAGCCTCACAACCGCAGACCACGTGTAACCACACCAGCCCAGGACCTCCACATCCAGCAGGTTCACCTCCAAGATCGTCTGAGACCAGCCACTCAGACAGCTGCTGAAACAATTGGTTTGCATAACCAAACAATTTCTGCACAAACTGTCAGAAACCGTCTCAGGGAAGCTCAACTGCATGCTCGTCGTCCTCATCGGGGTCTTGACCTGACTCCAGCTCGTCGCCGTAACAGACTTGAGTGGGCAAATGCTCACATTCGATGGCGTCTGGCACATTGGAGAGGTGTTCTCTTCACGGATGAATCTCGGTTTACATTGTTCAGGGCAGATGGCAGACAGCGTGTGTGGCGTCGTGTGGGTGAGCGCTTTGCTGATGTCAATGTTGTGGATCGAGTGGCCCATGGTGGTGGTGGGGTTATGGTATGGGCAGGCATCTGTTATGGACGAAGAACACAGGTGCATTTTATTGATGGCATTTTGAATGCACAGAGATACCGTGACGAGATGAGGCTGAGGCCCATTGTTGTGCCATACATCCATGAACATCACCTCATGTTTCAGCAAGATAATGCACGGCCCCATGTTGCAAGGATCTGTACACAATTCTTGGAAGCTGAAAATGTCCCAGTTCTTGCATGGCCAGCATACTCACCGGACATGTCACCCATTGAGCATGTTTGGGATGTGCTTGACCGGCGTATACGACAGCGTGTACCAGTTCCCACTAATATCCAGCAACTTCACACAGCCATTGAAGAGGAGTGGACCAACATTCCACAGGCCACAATTTACAATCTGATAAACTCTATGCGAAGAAGATGTGTTGCACTGCATGAGGCAAATGGTGGTCACACCAGATACTGACTGGTTCTGAGTCCCCAGACCCCCAATAAAGCAAAAAAAATGCACATTTCAGGGTGGCCTTTTATTGTGGACAGTCTTAAGGCACACCTGTGCACTAATCATGATGTCAGATCAGCATCTTGATGTGGCACACCTGTGAGGTGGGATGGATTATCTCAGCAAAGCAGAAGTGCTCACTATCACACATTTAGACTGATTTGTGAACAATGTTTGAGAGAAATGGTAATATTGTGTATCTGGAATGAATTTTAGATCTTTAAGTCCATCTCATGAAAAATGGGAGCAAAAACAAAAGTGTTGCATTTATATTTTTGTTGAGTGTATATAACAAAGCAATTTTAGCAGATGAATTACTGCATTAAAACCTCGCAATGGGACCGATTCTTATTATGGTCCGAGTCACTGCAGCACTCGGTTGGCAAGGGAGTACTTGCGGTGGTTTATGGGACCGGTTGTTGTTACGGTCTGATTCGTGGCTCGGCAAATGAGTGAGTCGTGAGCGGCGGTTCACGCGACTGGTTGTTTCTTTTGTTCGCAGTAGCTCTATATAGCCAGTAGAGGCGCTAGTGTACCAGGAGTTTTTCACTCGTGTTAAACACCATAGAACAAGATGGGCTTCCTGCTGCCAAGCCCCTAAGCATTTGCGGCCACTGGGACAGATGGCGAAAGGAAAACTATATTTTAATAAGAACCAGCTCATTTGCTGCCTACACTCGATTCCACCGATTCAGTGGCTTAACTCGGGTCAAAGAACCGACTCTTCGGTCAGATCGTCATTTCTAGTGAATACAAAAACGACAGAGGTTACGGTCAGTTCATGTCCACTGCAGTACAACCGCCTTAAAAGAAGACGCGTGTGTGTGCTCGCCTTTCTGCAAAAGTCTGCGTTCATGTGCATGTTAAGTGGAAAATCTATTATACAGCAGTATAACAAGTCTTGTTCTGCACATGAGAAAGACAGAGCTAGAGAGAGAGGATGCTCAAGAAATGCCCTAGGCCCCATGCGGTTCTATTAGCGAGGCTGTTGAAGGAGTGGAGCACATTAGAATGGATCGCTGCAGTCTTTTCCCTCACAAAATTATGCAAAGTTCACAATGGCTAGAATTGCTCTGTTTTGCAGGATACTCACAACATGACTTGACAGCATTGCAGCTCCTTGGAAACAGCAAACAGCTTTATTTGGAGTCTAGCACTGGTTTTCACTTTTCAACATTCATTTTGAGATGTTGTACATGTTTCTGGGGAAAGGTATAGTTTTTTTCTTGCGAGGTCTGATTCATATATTTTTTTTTCCAAATTGTATTTTCCGTTATCTTTGCCTTTTACAGCGATTTAATGTAGTAAGTGAACAATGACCTGCAAACAGCAAGCGCCATCAAGCAAGCGGCCACAAATAGAACACAGAAATCAATTACGCTTCCAGAAGGGCATTAATTATTAGCGATGTTTACCTATAAAGTGTTTATCCTGATCTTCAAAAACAGCATGATGCAACAATTTACCTCATGGAGATTTGTCAAAGCCTTAAAGAGCAGGCGGAAATCTATCCCGGCAAAGAAAGAGACAGGAAAGTTAGTTTGGTCGGCTGAGCTTGCAAACGATACAGAAGAAATCATCGGAAATTACATCAGGTTCATACTAGGGCTGTCAAAGTTAACGCTCGGTATTAAAAAAAAAAAAAACGCGCATTGTATGATTTATGGCCGTCGGTGGCACCTGTAGTCTTGATCCAGAGGGAAGGTGCGCGTCCACAGGCAGCGGTGTTTCCCCGCGTCCCATTCATTGTATTCTGGTAGCGTTGCGGCGAATGTCGAGAGACGGCGCGCGAGTTGGCCGCTCCTCAAGTATAAGTCGAATCTACTTTATGCTAATCAGAGGCGCCGGGCTCGACTCGCCGCCTCGGGAACGCTCGCGAACGCTCGCAAAAATATGTTGTTTGAAGGAGAGCGCCTGTCAATCATCCTCTAGTGGCAGCCCGGCAAGCGTGCAATACTGGGAAGTGGCGCGTCCACACGCGTTTAAAATCGATTTGTGAACGGCAAATTCACCTTCAAAAGACTGCCGGATGGTTCAGTCGATAAGACCAAAGTCATCTGCGCGTACTGTGGGTATGAAATGAGCTACCATAGAAGTACGTCCAGTCTGAGATATCACTTGCAAGCCAATGCACTTATATCCTAACTGTACTTATCTCCTGTTAGACTATCTCCTGTGACATGTTCACTTTAATTGTTTGTGATATATTCTTATAACCCTGTTTTGATCCCATGTTTTGGTAAGGGGATATTTGAAGTGTTAAATAAACATTTTCATAAATCAAGTATATTTGACCTTATGTTGTTAAAAGTATTAAGAATATGAAAAAAAATGCATTAAAGTACATTTAGAAGAAAAAAAAATGTGCTAAAAAAAATGCGATTAATTTGCGATTAATCGCGAGTTAACTATGGACAACATGCGATTAATCGCGATTAAAAAAATCAATCTTTTGACAGCCCTAGTTCATACACAACATAATGTTCCCACAAATAAATCTACGTCCTCAAATTAGTTCAAGATCAAGATTTTCTGCTACAATTGTTTTAATGATCAGAAGTAATGGGTTCTCAACCTCGCAATACCTATTCAGGACACTCAAAGCTATTAAAAGGAAGTAAAACCTGAGAATAGAACACCACTTTGGTTAAAGCCTGTGCTCACATGCAAACTGTGATGAGAAGTCATGACTAGGCATGAACTGCTACTTCCTTTCACCATATAGAGAACGAAGCCTATAGCCATGCTGGAAATGTAGACACATACACAACCCGGACAAGGTGTACTGGATGACAGTGTGCCATTGAACCATCTTCATTTGATTTAATGATTGGTCTGTTGTAATATTCAATTGTATTAGACATGGCATGTGGTCATGAATAGCTACTTGGGGTAAAATGAGTGTTTATGATACATAAATGTGATTGCAATATCCTTTCAGGGAAACACATGGTGCCAAGACAACTGACTGGAAGTTATTTAAAAGCAAAAGGGTTGTGTACATTACGTATTTATTATGTGACTGAATCAAGCATTATCTTTAAAAATACACATACCATCCCTGTGAAAAATGGCTTTTCTTTTTTGCCCCCTTTGGAGAGTACAAACTGTATGTTTGAAGGTGCTTGTGTGATCTTATTTGTAATGTGCATTCTATATAGGGGCTTTCGCTAAAAGTCACCGGATGTAATTTCCATCTCAATGAGGCTACGGAGCGAAATCAAACAGCGGTTTGAAAGAGGAGATTATTCCCAGTGTGAAAAAAATAACATCTTGAAAGTTTAGATAGAGCAAAAAATGTCAAAAAGCGCATTATAACATGAAAGCAAAACTAAGGAGAGGTTAGATTTATTTGTGGTGGGTGGGGGTTGAGTATGGGTAGTTGTGAGATAAATAATGACAAAAATAAAATAAGTGGTGTGCCACCAGTGTTGCCAACAACCATTTTGTTTTTATTCCTAGCTTTTATAAAACGTTAACGTGTCCTCAACCCAAGAATACATAATGGTTATCAATGTCAAGGATCAGTGCAATGACGATGGAAATTACATCAATGAGATGGAAATGTATGAAAATATATATTTATATAAAAAAAAGCCAACATTGCCATGTATTCTTGTGCAAATTCAACCATGCACAGGGGCACACAAATATATAACCACCTTCATGAATACACTCCTGCATAAACCAGAACTTTTTTTGTGTGTAGTTCAGCAGTTCATGCCTACACTGTAGCATCAATAAAACTCTCACGGGACCCATCTGCAGGCTTTCCACCATGATATTTAGCTTTCAAGGATGCACAGCTGCGGATAAAGCGCCGGATCATTTGAGTGTAACAGAAAAGACGGCGGTATTTGCAACGGAGGTGAGTTAGAGGTCACACCACATGTGGGTCTGTTCTGCTCACCAGTGGGTCTAACCTTTTGCCGCGCTCCATTAGCAGCAGCAACCATCTCTTGGGCGGAACAGGGGGAAAGAAAATTAACAGCTGGACTGATTTCCTATCTCTTTTTGCCGTTTGTTAAATTTGCCAATTATGCGAGCTGGGTGGTTGTGATGACATTCTACATTTCGCTTGAATGCAGGCAGGAGACTGCTTTTTTTGGTCAATATGTCAGGCAAGCTTGTGTTTGGAGGGCCCCTATTGGAATCCCATCACTACCTGGGAAAAGGCGGGAGGGGATTGCAAATCAGTAATAGTCTAAGCCTTCTAGCGCTTTAGTTGCCCTTGAGCAATGCATTAAAATTCCAAAAGCTTTGAATTGCATTAATGTGGTTGTACTGGTCAGCTTTCAATGCCAAATGGGATAGTTTTGACAAGTTGGGCATTTGTTTGAAAATGAACAACACTCAGTTTAACTCTTTATTATATAATAAGGTGGCAAAAAGGGAAATAACGCTTAACAATTTTAACAAAGTTATTTCTACGTGTCACGCCAAAGCTTCAGTGGGTTAAAATCCTATCTCAGATCAGCTAGAAAGCCACATTGCAGTCTAAATTGAGCTCCCCTCGGTAGCTTGCACAGCTCGTTAATCTTCCTCTCCCCATCTCCTTCCCCTTACAGTATCATGACTTATCTCTTCATTGTTGGATGAATAGAGATAATTCAGAGTGAACAGGGTATAGTTCTCTTGTGATGGCGTACCTATTGACAAGGCCACACTAAAAAGTGGCTAAGATTTAGGAGGTGGCCAGTAAGGAGAAACTCGGAGCTAATGAAGTGTATCCTTCACTATCTATCAGCTGCCTTGACAACTATCAACGGACAAAAATCGATACAGATGTGGTCAAAGATTCGGCGGAGCTTGAATGGGAGCGCTCGCCTCAATCTATCTGTGCCATTAACTCTTCTATTTGTGTCCTTTGGCTGGTGGTAATAAAGGAAGTCCATATTAGAAGAAGCTCTCCTTTCCATTCCGTCTGTGACTTCCTCCTGTGTTTAACCACTGTGATCTAGTGCAATTCAGCTGCAGTTGGCAATGTCTTATTTTAGCTGTCTGGCACTGATCAAGCCTTATATTTGAGAATGTCAAAGATCATTAACATATATTGTGTTGTAACTATGAAGCAGCATCATTGATATGGAATATTGGAAATAGTATTGCACAGTAAATGGATACTAGAAAGGTATTGCAATATGATAAAATGGTACTATACTCGGGCTGCACGGTGGTGTAGTGGGTAGCACTGCCGCCTCACAGCGAGAGGGTCCCGCGTTCGATTCCTGGGTCGGGCCCGGGTTCCTTCTGTGTTGAGTTTGCAAGTTCTCCCCGTGTGAGCGTGGGTTCTCTCCGGGTTCTCCGGCTTCCTCCCACAGTCCAAACACATGCAGGATGGGGATTGGTTAATTGATGACTCTAAATTGCCCAATTGGAGTCCTGTCCAGGGTGTACACTACCTTCGCCCAATGCAACCCTGAATACAGGATAAGTGGTAGACGATGGATGGATGGTACTATACTCAATTTTATTAGTAGACACTTTAAGAATGACAGTGTCTTAATAAGAGCCATATTTATGAGTCGTATCAATGTGCCTGTTGTCACTCTTAACTCATCAAATACAGCTGCTTTGTCAGTGCGTCTAATACTGATGGACAAGGACACCCGTTAGTGTCTGTATGGGATACAACAGGCTTTCAACTCACTTCAATGTTATCTGCATCATTACTAAAACACACAGATCCACCAATTTACTATAAAGAGCAAAGAAGTTTGGTCAAATGAGTCAAACAAACACAGGACTTTCAGGTAGGAAACCGCTCTTTGTGTCCCCTGAGAAAGTATGTTGACGTAAGTTACCGTGGTTTTGTTATCCAACTTCTGCAGTTTTGTAACCAAAGTTGTTATTTTAGTCCAAACCAGGAACTTAAAGCTTTGTTGCTTTTGTTCTATACCTAACCAAATAGTTTTGCTGCATCATTAAACCTAAAACCGAAGTAACCCTATGTTGGAAATGTATTTCGTGACTAATGACTCACGTTGTGACTGACTCATGTGATAAATTGACACCATTTATTTTTTTGCACGGGACACAAACAGTGGTCTCCTGGATGAAAGTCCTGTGTATGACCCATTCACTTTCCCTCCCACCTACCTGTTGTGGACAATCTCGCTCTGTATAAGTCGGTTTCTCTGAGCGTCTAATAATGACGTTCACATGTTGTGTTTACATGGATAGGTGCACGGTGGCCCACCTTCTTTTTGACTCATAGATCAAAACACAAATAAATCACTAATCCCAATTGGGTCCATTTAAATTTTCAGTGGCAATGAGGGAGAGTCCTCCCCAACCCTTTTTAATTTGAAATCCACATCAAATTGCGTACTTTAAAAGAAATCACAGAGGTATACATAACAGTGGGTGGGAATTTACTTTTGGAGAGACTCGACTGGGGTCGCTGGTGGCATCAATCACAATAATTCAAAGAGGAAAAAATGCATCAAAGTTTTTGATTGCAACTTTGCTGGCTCTTCAGTTCAAATGATGAAAACCCAGTTTGACATGACTCTTAAATTTGACTGAACTATCTATCAAAACCGTCAGTATATTCCTCTTGAACTGCATGTAGCCAGAGGAAATGAAGCCATTAGAGGGTTCTATCATGAAAGCAAATGGTTTTGTCTCTTGGTACAAGAGACACAACAGGCAGCAAAAAACCCACTAAAAGTTGAATGAATGAGATATGGGCTGAGGGCAATCGATAACAATTTCAGTAAGGGTCACCTCTTAAATCGTTATGTTTTTAGTTTTTGCCTTCCCTTATCTCTTAACATACCCAGGAGAGAGTTGCATACAAATTAATCGTGTCCATCATCTTAATATGAATACAAATCCAAGGTGCAACCAAGCTTCCTTCTTATAACAAACGTACTGAAAAATGCATCGCACTGGAAGATATTCGATCAAAGAACAGAAGTTTGTCTAACTTAAAAGGGTGAATGAAGTCTCAACTCCTCTGTCTTCTGGCAATGTTATCATATCCTGCTGAAATAAGACCATCTCACCAACTCACACAGAGTGAATTGTGGATTGTATATAATTACCGATTCCTACTGGAATATTTCATACTGAGCAAGATAAATTAAATGATAAGAATCTCAGTCTTCTTAGTGCATATATACTGCTCCAGTGTCTGTGTTTCTCTCTCTCTCTCTCTCTCTCTCTCTCTCTCTCTCTCTCTCTCTCTCTCTCTCTCTCTCTCTCTCTCTCTCTCTGTGTGTGTGTGTGTGTGTGTGTGTGTGTGTGTGTGTGTGCGTGTAAGACGAAAGCATTGACATTACATTTCTTTTTTTAATTTCATTTTGAGGGCATGAGAGCACACAGCAGCATTTGCTGGCTGGAAAAGCAATTATCATGAGTTCTAAAGACATCTGCAGACAACAGGCTCTGTGGAGGTTTGGCAACATTTCTTTTTTTTTGTCATTGTCCTGGTTTACAAATCTGAAAATCTACAGTGAAATTTAACTCATCATTAGGATAAATACCTGTAAACCCAACGTGTCTGAACAGAGAGACACATATTTCATCATCTACTCCTGTAACTCCACATTAAAATGATAAATATAAACTACTACAGTGAATGTTCCTCGACAAGATTTATCACAAGCTCAAGAGGGAATAGTGCATTTTGAGTCACAAGTGGCATATGACTTCCTCATTTCAAGCACAACCCGAGGCCGGTCTGTCACTGTTAGACAGAGCAATAGCATAATTGCTGTGATATTTGAAACATCAAAGCTGTGGGTCTGTACTGTAAGGCTAATGACTCATGCAACACGCAAGGATGCTGTTTTGGGTTGTTGTTTTTCAGCTGCCTATCTGACTCCTCAAGTGGAGAGGGAACTGAACTGTCACTCTGTCACAGTCAAAAGATGGTAAACGTGATGAAGCCTGAAGCATTGCAGATTCACTTCGATCGAGTATGTCCAAATGTGCCTACTAACTCATTTGGGCAGACAGGTAGAGGGATGTATGGATGGGTAGACAGGTAGACAGACAGCAGGACACATTGCTTACCATCAGGGTTATGCTTCTATGGAAACATTGATTCTTGTTCGGTTAGGTAAATGTCGGTTGTCTTGTAGAACTTTCATAGCAAGGAATATTGATCTTCTATTCCTTGCAGGCTTTTAATGATTGTCTTGAGGCCTGCTTGAGATATTAAATAAACCTTTTGAAGTGACAGGTTTGTCAGCTGTTTTCTCAAAGCAATAATGAGAGAGCAGACTATTAGATTGCATTGACACTTCATCCTGCAAATGGACAGAAGTCGTGGCTATATGATAGTTTGGAACTACACTTGATGGAAATGTGTCTGTGTTTCTCAGTGCAAGTAGCAACATCTTAACAATTAATTGCCGTGAACGTTGATACAGACCTAAGTCCCCCAGGTTGTTACATACATCTAGTGATGCATTTCTTGGACACATCCTCAGTGATAGTACCTGGGGTCATAGGGGGTTTCGGGTCTTTCAACATCAGACCCCCTCACCCAGGCGACCCGACCGGGAGTGATCAGTTCCCGGCCTGTGTCCAAGAAGCGTTCGCCCCATCACAAGGCTTTCACTGCAGCCTCTGAAGCTGTACTGAGGGCTCTTCTCTTGCATGCCCCTGTGATTCCTAGGAGGCTGTAAGCTTGCAGAGTGACTTTCCTGCAAAGCCCCTTCCCCCAACCTCAATAGGCAAGCACTGCGCACGCCACCCCCCATCTTCGGTACTCCTCCACCAGCTCCGCATATTTCTCCCTCTTTCTTTCACTGGCTTCCTCCATAACAGTCCAGGGCACTGTTAGCTCCAACAAGATGACCCGCTTAGATGTTTTGAGCACCATGTCCGGACTAAGGTTGGTCTTCACAATGTCTTGGGGGAATCTGAGCTTCCCCAGGTCCACCTTAGCTTCATTTGCTCTTCCCAGCAGGCCTGTCTGGGTTTTTGGTCGGAAAGGTGGGTGTTCTCCTGCTCTTAAGAATGAAATGCTGCGCCTTGATGGTCTCAAGCGCTTTCTCTGGTCGATGGCAGTAGTGATGGACTCAGCAACTGCCTTCAGCACCTGGTCATGACGCCAACGGTAGTGGCCATCCCCAAGTGCTTTAGGACAGCAGCTGAGGATATGCTCCAGAGTTCCTCTTCCCTGGCACAGGGTACATGCTGGAGTCTCAACCTTGCCCCAACAAAAGAGGTTAGATGGGCTGGGCAGGGTGTCATAGACAGACTGGATAAGGAATTTTATGTGGTAGGGTTCAGCCCTCCACAGCTCTGACCATGAAATGTTCCTATCTATGGCATCTTTCCATCTGGAGGTACTTGCTCTCCCTCCTCTCAAATCCCTCCACAGTGGAGATTGGAAATCCATACACCAACAATGGCCACAATATCCTCGGTAGGATGCCATGTAATAATAAAATTAAAATAATAAAACAATAATAATACATAAATCTCAAAACATAAATTTCCAATTTGGTGCCTTCTTGACAAAGAAAAGGCAGACAGGGACTTTTTGGCGCATGTGGATGGAAGACAAAAACTCCCACAATGCACAGCTTAGCAGGCCACTCCCACTGATCTGTCCCCCCTCGGCAGTCCCCCGCCGATTTGCACTCACACTGCTCCACGTCATCACATCGTAATACGACACGCATGGCTTTAAGTTGTTTTAAAGAAACGCCTTCTCAGTCAGAGAACATAACTGAAACTTTACTGACAAGTCGCATCTGCACATATTTCTCGGGAACACTCGGCCTCTGGATCGGCACGTGAGCGCGAGCAAGCGGGGCTGGTGGCGACAGAGCGGCATTTTTATTATAAAAAGTACCGGTCCAGTTCCACCCACACCCCGAGTCTGAAGTGAGGTCCCACCACTGGTCTGTAATAGTTCTGTAGCCTCAGTGGGTCCCGCCCCCTTTAGGCAGGTTGAAAACATGAACTTGTCTTGAAGTCTCACCCCCTCTAACCAAAGCAGCCTCCGATGATGCAGGATCCCTTTCAGAATCAAAATAAGGAGATCTCCTGGATCTGGGGAAAATGAGGGAACAATCCACGACCATTCAAAAATACTACCAGGTTTCTAACGATACATAGCTTAATGCAAATGGTTGAAGTATTCCTTTAAGGGAATTGTTTGTGTCGCTTTTGGTGTGAACACCCCTTCAGGGTCACATGGAGAAGCCGAATGGTGCAACAGTATCCAGAAAAATGGAAGAGCCACCTGATCCGATGCAGATGAACAGAACTGTAGTAAAGCTAAGAATATACTTTACAAAAAGCTTAATGACCAGGTTTCTCTCTGTAAACCAGCTTCACTCTGAGCTACTTATTGAAGCCATGAGCAAAGTTATGAGGGAGTCGGGACCTTGTGGCAACCTGTTTACAGCGCCACAGTGGCACACTACTCGGTCTGGCACTGGCAGAAGTGATTAAAGGGCAGCTGTCAGAAGATGCGATTTTATCTCCCCCAAACAGGAGTAGAGCAGAGCTGACAGCAGCAACACTTATACCTCACATGGGATGGGCTAGACCAAGACAAATGAAATTATGTCTTTCTCTCATTTTGTCAAGCGCCTTATCTGTCTGAATCGATGCGGCCTTCTCCTACCCAGAGGGGGAGCGGGAGGAAATGTGAGTGCAGTCGTTGCAGGTAAACAGTAATTGGACTCTTTCCATTCTCCCTTTTAAGTCTGGGGATGAAGTGAAACTTGGACCTGACTGGAAGGAAATATATAGTGTGGGGGGGCAGCAGAGATAACAGAGGCAGCTGAGTCTTAAGCTCTACATCAACAGTGTTACTGTACGTGCTTTTTACTCCGTCAATGACAAAATGTCACTTGAAAATCTGAATTCTGCCTGTGTTGATACAGTTGAGCTGTCTGTGTGTTCTTGGAAACTTGTAATGTGATCACATATTCAGAAAACTCTGCACTGTGGTCAGGTTTTCCAAGTGAGTATTCAAACAGATTTATAACACACAAAAAGGTTTAGATCAAAAGAGGCTGAAGTGAAGCATATTTATGAGGGGATGTATGTACGGTAGAAAAACACTCCCTGTGTGTGTTGTAATGGCAGTTTCTCTGAGCTGTGTTTACCTTGTCAGGCCCATCACACGTGCATCTCGATGGACGGATGGATGGATGGAATGGATAGATAGATAATTTGTCATTGTATAGCGAGATACAAGGAAACTCCGTTTGGCAGTTTCACTCCAAAGCAGCGATAAAAGACCTTAAAAGATGCACATGTACACATCAATAAATAGCATTGTAAAAAATAATCATAAAATACATACAATCATTTATAAAACGTCCTAGAATAGGTTGGGTAAAGTGAGGTGTGCAAGGTAGATGTGGCAGCATGAGTTAGTACTTATTTAGCACCTGTGAGTCCCTGTTTGTGTCTCCCACTAGGCTAATGGACGCCGCTCATATGGCTGTTAACGCTGATAACGCCGTTCCAACACACGGTATTGCCGTGGAAGCGTAGCACCCATCTTTCGGTTCCCCCTCAGGTAAACTTTAAGCTCAGACAGCACAGCCTCTGACTCGGCCATCGCCATTTTGAAGAGAACATTTCATTTTTCATCATGGACACAGTAATTTGACAAATTAATCCTTTCTTAAGGTCCATTAGTAGCCCCCCAGAGCTTTTATGACCATCGCCATGACAACTGAACGAACTCTGTGCTGATGAAAGGGGGGATTGGTCCCGGAAAAGCAAAAATCTGGTCTTCTAGGTTATATTGTCAAAAAATACATAGGATAGCCCTGACTAATGAGCTACGTATATACAGTTGGATCCAACACATCCATCTGTTGAATGACATTTTAACACTTTCTCCTAAAAAAGAAAAAGGTTCATATGCAAGGCGGCTGTGGCTCAGAGGTGGAGTGAGTCATCCTCCAATCAGAAGATTGGCGGTTCAAATTCCGGCTCCTCCAGTTTGCATGCCGAAGTGTCCTTGGGCAAGATACTGAACCCCCAAATTGCCCTGATGCTGCGCCATCGGTCTGTGAATGTGTATGAAAGAGTTAGATCCTGATGTGCAGGCTGCCATCAGTGTATGAATGTGTGTGAACTGGTAAACGTGACTGAATGTAGTGTTATTGAGTAGCTAGTTAGCTAGAAAAGTTTACCAGGTCCATATGCCACTTATTTAAATATAAGACATTTTTGATACCAAACATATCTCCAGAATCATCAATGTGGAAAATAAATAAATAAATACATTATTATAATATATTCATTATTGATTATTATTATTATTATTATTATTATTATTATGTTTCCATACAATTTCTGTTACTGGTGACTGAAGCATGATTAACATTTTAATGACTATATTTCAGCAGCCCAGAGTACATCATTATGGTCACAGAAAGATAATTTTCTTAGTTAAATATTGAAAACTTGCAGACGACAGGAAGCATTTATCATCTTTCCCTAATCTTAACTGGGTCCTCCATTAGCATAAACCTGACATGTGAGATGTGGAACAAACCTCGGTCTCTGGTGTCAAAACTCTGAACTTAGTTCAATCCTCCATCCTGTGAATTTTGCGCAGTTAAACGAAGCCACATTGGTAATATATAAGCATATTGCGTACTTCATAACATCTTTTTTTCTTTTTCCTCTGAAAAAGATCAAATTAAATCTCAAGCTCTAAGGCTTAAAGTGCCCATTTTAACAAACCAAACCTTTTTAATGGAAAAAAGTTAAATAATATTACACAATCAGAGAACAAACATTAACTGCAGATATTGGCTGTACTTTCTTTGAATGTCAAATGCAAAACAGAACGTCCATAACTTTGATTTCCAATAATGTCAGCAGAAGCACTTTTATTTATTGTATAATCACACTTTTATCAGGCTCCGACCATGAACCCCTCTGCCATTTCGTCTGCCCTTTACATTTGCCAGAACTTCTCGCCTTTTTAAATGCAGAGATGAGCAACCCCCAGTGTGTGCACATACAAACACACATTCTCAACTCTTTCATTCACATTAGCTGCTTTTCACCCTGCTTATGCAGAAAGCCTCCATTTCCAGGTGTACACTTTTTTTCATTACAAGGAGAATTGAAAAGGAGATGGGGACTACTTTTTTTCCCCTCTTTCTCCCAGTGATGGGTTCATGCATTTGAAGAGGAGCTTTGTCACCCGGGAATTAGCACTCCATGCATGCACCCTCTCTGCTCTCGCAGACGGCCTTTACATCATCTGAGGCTGAGAGCTGGAAAGAGAGCGGGCTTCATGCTCGGGGAAGAAAAAAAAAAAAAAAAGAATCCTGTCACTACATATGCCTGTGAAACATGGCATAAAAATCTGGATATTGATCAATCCAGTGCAAACACATTTATAATGTGTGGTTTGTCAACATGTTCTCTATTGATTTATTATAGATTGGTCACATTTAAGCACAGAGCTATCTTGGGAGGCTGCAACCTGCAGGCTGCACCGGTGCTCCCAGTCAGCCATGGCAGACAGCCTGTATTAAAATGCATGAAATAAATAAATCTTACATAGGAGATGAAACTTGAGATGATTTCCCTGAAGTGTGAATATGTATTTTTACACAGGCGTTTTTTGAAAGAGTGTGCGTTTTTGTCACCTCTTTTTGCTCATGTGTGTGTGTGTGTGTGTGTGTGTGTATTTGAGACATGTGAGATGTGCAAGTGTGTCCGTAGCATATATAGGTGTCAATGCCAGCTGCTTGCTTATGGTTACACTGCTCATTAGTTGGCTGACTCCCTGGAACTCTAAAGGGGCAAGTACTTCAGAGGATTCCACAGTCAGCAAGATACCCGGTAAGACTGTCTTGGCCAGTAGGTGTGTGTGTGTGTGTGTGTGTGTGTGTGTGTGTGTGTGTGTGTGTGTGTGTGTGTCAGATGTAGCAACACATGTAAATGTTACTGTTCTCCCAAAGGAATTCCTAATTTAGAGTAAAATTCGGTGATTAATCCTTTTGCATCCGATCGTGTTACTTTCTCTTCACAAGGGAATCATAAATCTGATGAAAAGACTGTGAATCATCAAACGGCTGTATAATAACACTATTGTCATCTAAACAATCAGATTCCCCTTTCACTTTTTGACAGAGAAATTAGCGGCTGTGATCTGACATGAATGTTGAGATTATGAAGCTCCTGAACTTGTAACATTCTGAAAACTTCCTCATTAATGGGCAGAGGCATCATTTGCAGCGCATTTGAAAGTTCAAATTCTGAAAGTGGACGAGACACAGAGAGGTACTTTTTTTTCTTCGTTTCCTATTGAATGCTTCTGTGCTTCCAGCACAGACCCTTATATCAACTTTGCTAAGTCTAATCTATTGATGCAGGGTGGTTTTACATTCATCTGGCATTGACATTATGCTAGTGAAAAGCAGAGAGAGCTTTGTGGATTTATCTTTGACTCCCACGCAGTTCTTGGCGCCTAATTTTCTGATAACAGCAGAACACGAGTTTCTCTCCCCGAAAAGACACAACTTGAAACTCCAATGTGCAATTACAGCAGAATGAAAGTCTGGGGCTGTTTCATAACGCAGGGCCACAATAGAAGCCCTGACAGAATCCTGGTGGTGTTTTGTCCAACTGCATTTCTTGTTACCGGATTGTGTTAGCGGCCCATAGATATTGTGTTGATTTGGGGAATTATTTTGCACCAGCCGTTACGCGTGAAACTCTTCTCTGAACCACAGTGGCTCAACCTTCAAATCCTGAAAGCAGTCTGCTAGTCAGTTCCTGCCCTGACCAGCCCCTTATCTTAGGGTACAGGCTGTTCAAACGTCTGACAAAATCCAGACAGATTAGCCCTGACTAGAAGTTAAACAAGTCACCTTCAAAGCCTCAAAAGACTCTAATCTGTTACCACTGAGCAAACGTCCTCGAGAGCGCAAGCTGTGTAGTCCATGATGTTGGAAGGAAGATCACAATTTAGATGCAATCGGCTGTGCAATGAAAATGATGGATAGGATACTGGTACAATGCAACATACGAGCCATTCAGGAAATGACAATGTTTAAAACCAGGCAGTTAGATGCTGCCTTTTTTAAAGTTGTGGTCAGCCTTTACCCTTTCTTACACTCTATTATATTTGCTGTAATGAAACACTTCTTACAAATGACTGTATGCTATGAACAGGGAAACATGGTCGAGAAGGGAGACATTCTCAGTGTGGTGTGCATTTTTGTTTTGTTTTTGATTTTGTGACCAACTGTGTTTTACCCAACCTTTCTAAGATATATTGTGTGTAGCCCCCCCCCCCAAAAAAAAACACCTGCAGAGGCTGTTTACAGAGATGGTTACGCCTGATAAATGGCAGTGCAAGCTGGATTACAAGCCGAGGTGTACACGTATTAAAGTGCCTTTTTGAAACTGATTTTGAAAAGGTTAACTTGTAGAAAGATCACTGTCATTGGTAGCAAAACAAATATACTGTTTGTAGGAGACAGGATATGATTGCTGGTCTCTGTTGGCAAGGTCACATACACTTTTTAAATTAAATTAACCACTCTGGTGTCCTACTGTCAAGACCTAGTGAAAGTAGTAAAAATAGTGCACATGTGGCTATAAGCACATATTTCTTGCAAGTTAAATCCAAAATATCCTAAATTGAAAGCTATAGTAACATGTTACAGTGGGAAACCAGTGGCAAGACAACTACTTTTTTTTTTTTTTTTTTTTTTAATTTGTAATGTTTTCTTCCATTTGCAGACTATTTAGACAAACATCGCTGACTAATACAGTATTTATATTATTGGTAGATTTGATTTTGGAGTATTACATACACATGATTAAAAACAGACATTTTATCACATTTATAGATATAGATCAGCAGTGAATGGCATTATCCATCACTAAAGTAAGGGCATTAGTCGACCAATTAGTATGCCGATACTGGGATGCATTTCAAACGTGCTTATAAGCATTTCTTTTTCCCTGAGTAAAAAGGACCTCCAATACAAAAGAGGAATCACATAATGTGCAATAATTATCTCCCACAGCCATTAAAGACAAAACCTCCTAGCCTGAAACTTTTCTCTTTTCAAGGTCGAGTTTGTCCTCATTTGAAAGAACTACCTTTGTCCTTTAATTATCAACTCCTTTTTTTTCATGCTGACCACTCTTGTGCCAAACACTATCCTGTAATGCCTTGAATATAATGACTTGAGACAAATTTACAGACTTTGACCCAAAAACACGACATGTAAAATAATGAGTGTAGGAAAAGAGTTTAAACTCATACTCCGTTCAAGCAGTGGTAGAAGCTAGAAAATGGGGTAAACAACTCTGATAAAGAGGAGTTGGGGAAATCCAAGAATCAGGCAAAAAGGTCCAAACAGGCAGGTCAGGCAAAACAGACTTTTCAGAAATGCTGGAAAGCTAAGCAAAACACACTAGACAACCTGACAGAGTAACAATGGATCTGGGCAGGCATGTATAGAGAGAAACTGATGAAGGAACGAGGTGCAGGGGAGATGGACAGGTGAGTTCAGGTGAAAGGAATGAGGTGATTGCAGGGCAGATTGGAGTGGCAGGACCTGAAACGACCAAAGAGTTGGCGATATAGCACCAGAAAAGGACTTGCATGGATATATGTGCATGACTGAGGGCAATGTTTCCTCAACAAAATGTAACTGTTGTATTTTGTAAACTGCAATTTCCAAAAACACGTCTATGTTGTCCTTTCAACGTAAAAGCAAATGTTATTGAAAGCAAGACAGCAAATGAGGACACGGTGCGTCTCTTTCGTCTCCAGATTGCTTCTGACGAGACGGGGGAAGCCTCGCGTAATTTACGGTCCCTGCAACAACTGGAGTGACACAAACGCTCCGCCCCACTGCCACACATTATACTCTGTTCTGATTATCCTGTAACCTGTCCCCTCATTAAATATAAATAAAAATACAAAAAAATACATCCATCCATCCATCCATTTTCTACCGCTTATCCTGTATTTAGGGTCACGGGGGGGCTGGAGCCGATCCCAGCTGTCATTGGGCGAAGGCAGGGTACACCCTGGACAGGTCGCCAGTCTATCACAGGGCCAACATGTAGAGACAAACAACCATTCACACTCACATTCACACCTACGGGCAATTTAGAGTCACCAATCAACCTATCCCCATCCTGCATGTCTTTGGACTGTGGGAGGAAGCCGGAGAACCCGGAGAGAACCCACGCTTACACGGGGAGAACATGCAAACTCCACACAGAAGGAACCCGGGCCGACCCGGGAATCGAACCCAGGACCCTCTTGCTGTGAGGCGAGAGTGCTACCCACTACACCACCGTGCAGCCCAAAAAAATACATGTGACAATTCAAATGATTTATATTTGAATTTCCTGCTGAATCTTTATCAAATAACTCAAATCAATGTGGTCACACAGTCTTAGGTGTGCCACACAAACAACTACAGGTTTAGGAAAAGATCGTGGTTACGTTGCGAAACAAAATTACTTACGTATGGAGCTCTGCTCTGCCAGACTCTTCTCCTCCTGCCGGAGCTCCGACTTCAGTTTAAAGGCCGCACACGGGTCTGGATCTGGGCTTTGTGCTGTCGGAGGAACTGCTGGCATCTGGGATGAAGGAGATTCTGGTCAACTGCTGATTTGCAAATTGTTTTGTTTATTTTTGTTGGGAATTAGACCTAATGACCAAGGCATTAAGAATGATGCCAATATTCTGATTGATGGTCTGGCTTAAGCTGCGTATGGGTCACGTAGATGCACCAGTATTGCATTGAGTTAACCAGTTAAAAGTTCCTTGCAGTGATTAAATACATGAGTAATGGTGATGTTTTAATATAAAATGTTTTGAAAACAGAAGTCAAACACCTATTATACACTGATAGATTATTATTATTATTATGTTCCAGCTTGCCATGCCTGTGCTTATTTTTAAATGACCATCCATCTCTCTATTATCTGTAACTGCTGATCCTGTTCAGGAGCCCATCCCAGCTGTCATTAGGCGAAAGCAGGGTACACCCCGGACAGATTGAAATGATGACCATTTCTACGAAAAATAATCGACTGTTTCTGTAATTGTGTTGTTAATTACAGTAGACTAGAGGTGCCTCTGGCTCGGTTTTACTCTATTTCCCCGTAACCATGAGGAATTACAGAATTTAGATTGTGATTGATGTTGGGTGCCATCAGCTCCTTAATCCTGTGCAGCGCTTCTCAACTGTATCACACTGAATCACAAATTGCCAGTGTGCTAATGGAGCCTCATGAATAATCCAAAAGAATGAGTGCTCGACAGTTAGTCCTTGTGCTCACAAACATGAGCCAGAATTCTCCTCTAATTTATGAATGTGTGAAATCCACATTTGAAAAATGTGAAAAGTCCCTTATGTAGCGATCACCATTACTTGAAGCTTTCCCCCCTGCTCCGGAACATTTTAATCACTGGTAAACATGTTGCAAGCAATGGGACAATAATGAAGATTAAGTCAGGACGAAATTGAGCAGGATTTAAATTAAGCTGCTGACACTCCTGCATCATGGTGGCATAGAACATTAATTATTACAATAGAAAAATGCCCTGAAGCCTACTAAACACTTTATCTTGCCTGCAATGTTTCCATCTCAACATTGTTCAATGCTAATTTAGCTAGAACCCAGAAGGCCTTGGAACGGTCTGTTCACTAATGAATGCAAAATAATTGTTCAGCACCACCTCCACATGTTCACATTATTGCCTTTTGTGTGTGTGTGTGTGTGTGTGTGTGTGTGTGTGTGTGTGTGTGTGTGTGTGTGCGTGTGTGTTTACGTACCTGCTTCATATACTCAATGATTGGATTCCTGGATGCAGTGTTCATCTGACTTTTAATGAAAACCTTTATGCACTTCATCATGTTCACGTGACGTATAAGAGAACAGTAAAAGATTTAAGGAGTACCATTACCAGTTATCGCAGCACGACAATTTAATTACTTACAATCATGTGATTAATTGGCTTTCAGAGATACAGGAGGGCAGTGAAAACATCATTTGGAAAAGGTTGTTTCAGTGTAAAATGAAAGAGATAAAGCCTAGTTAGCCAAAAAAACATTTTTTTGCAAGGTTTCATACTCAAATGGACTGTATCTAACTAAAAAATATTACACCTTTTAGCCTCTTTTGCCACTTGCTTCTCTAAGCAAAATGCTTTCTAAAAACACCCATAAATATATACAGAGTGGAAAATTATATAATATGTGAGTCCTTAAAGTTGAGAGACTTGCAAGAGACATTTTTAAAACAGACGGTCAACATCTTTGCACCTGAAGGCATCATGCCTTTTTTGCATGGACTCATCACACTCCAGAACCTGGATTAACACTTCCCATCATCCATCTGATTACCATACTTTTCATACACCCTAACTGGACCACAGTATGTCCGCATTTGTCCGATTTCATGCCCCCAGAATGTAATACAGGCTTTCCTCTGAAACATCTTTCCAAGCCAGGGCTAGATGACCTTGATGACATCATTCAGGTCATTCTCTCAAACTTGCCAGAGCTCCTTCCAGAGCCACAGAAGATATACAACTGCAATCACAGGTCGAGTCGGCCAGTACTTCACATGCGTAGGAGATTTATCTCGATGTGAAATTGGTGAAGTGCCCTTTTTAATTTGCATGAATAGATTTATTTGGCCACTTTGTGGGAGATTAAAGACACACAACCTTGAAATTGTATTACCTTAAAGGGTAGTCGTCGCTAACGTGTTTGTAAATAGTCCACTAATTAGGAGTACTGTTTTTGTTAAGTTTCCAAGTTCAATATTCACTCTCGTTTTAGTTGGTCTCTTATCAACGTCTCTTAGATGCTGAGCACTTATCACCAGCTTGTCCCTAACTCTGTCTGCTCTGTAGGGCGGGGCAGGTAGTGTATACTGGATTAACAACAGCTTTCTGCGCCTGCTGTTGTTAATCCGTGAGATTGAATCCATACAGCAAATGTGTTTTTAAATCAAATGAGCTAAAAGAAGCTAAAAAAGATGTGTACGGCTAAAGAGGAGGTGATAATTCTCTGTGGATTCTTTAGAGCTATTTCATCTTATAAATAGCTATTAGTTCCATTTAATATTACTATGAAATGTATTAAGTGGATTTTAATATGTAGGCCGACCCCACCTGACTGACGGTATGGGAGAACTTCAGAACTGATGATATCTAAATGGTAAGCACCACGTGAATTTTCTATTATTTGTTCCAAGTATTCTGAGGCTCCAAAGTTCCTGAACCCAGGCCAGTGGTGTTGCCAACATCTGACTTCGGGGGGCTTAGTTGGGAATGTTTTATCTTTCTGACAGAGGAAAAAAAATCTATAATCATCAAATATAAATACATTCCTGACCACACCAATCCAATTGCTGCTGGCTGTGTGTGTGTGTGTGTTTGTACAGAGACTGATAGATTTTGGGCTGGGTTACTTAGTTCAGTCAGTCCATCTGCAGCAGTTCGGTGTGTGATGCTGCCTCTGTTTTGCTCCGGCTCCCGTCCCACTAGTCCTGCCCCTAGACTTGAGAACCAGTAGTTTGTTTACTAAAGGAGTTAAAGCAAACCATAACTACATATCTGTGCTATCTGTTCTACATTCTTGCCAGAAGAACTAACATTACTGGTACATATTAAGCTAATCAGCATAGGGTAACAGCATTGCCTGCATTGATACCGGATGATAATTAGCCAGATTTAATGTTAGCTGCCACCTGTTAGTGCCATTTTCAATTGTCTGTAATTTGGTCCAAGATCCAGATGTTGATTGTCATTCGTGTTTGTGGGAAGGTCATTTAATACTTTGCATCATCGATGGACAAATGGGGTTTTGTTTAAACCCGGATAGGAAAGAACAGAAAGTTCTGTCCAGTTCAATTTTATTTTATATTTTTCTTTCTTTCTTTTTTTAAACACATTTCTTTATTTGTTAGCACAGAAAACAGGTAAGATCAGCAATATGAGTAAAGGTCATACAATTAAGGATATATTTTGTTTAAAGATGATAAGAAAACTATCCATAATACTTTCAGGGTTACAATAATCATACTTTTGAAATGTCACAGATAATAACAGATAATACTTAGGCTACAGTAAATACATTTCTGCAGTGCTGCAGGAGTCCATCATGATTCATGCATCTCCCTGTTTGTCAACAGACATGGAGTTTTAAATGCTAACTGCAGATTTTGATTTTGACCATTATAGCAATTGCTTAACCATTACTATTAAAATAAACCTTCAAATGAAATGTAATTAAATGCGGTACAATTAAATGCAATTATAGGCGGTGAGTGTTCTAGGCGGAACAGCATTGTGCACACACCCTAACCTCACTCCCAGGTAGTCTGGGTTTAGCCCCAGAACTTGTCAACTTCTAGAAATGACCCAGCCCCAGACATTACACTAAAAGCAAACCCATGTCTGTTATAGTCATTTTCCTAACCCCACCACATAAATTTAATAATTTCCCCTCTTGGGTGACGTGCTTTCAGGCTGCCATGCGTTCCACATGACCCCCGGCAATAACTCCAAGAGGCCTGGAAAGGTGACCTCTGTGAATTGCATGCATATGACTCGGCATTGTCAGGTGGAAAGCCATAATAGCATGAACACTTGAATTCTCCATCATACCCAGAGGTGTGCATGTGACAAATGGTATATGTTTCATGTGTGGGGATGGGAGAATGACAACGGTTTGGGGGACATAGAGTGTCCTCTTCAAAATACCTGACAAATCTCATTGCATTTAATTAGATTAATGTGTCACATGCTTAACAACTGCGGGAGCGACTTGCTGATATATGCTGCGACTGCAGGCTTGATTAAAGCAGTTTATTGTTAAACCGTTGTAATTAGACCTGACACACAACATGGATGTTACTCATTAGTGGGCTAATACACAATAACAACTGCATGGCTTTCCCCAGTATTTTGCACATGGTTTATTTTACTTTACATTTTACATACTTTAGATTATTTCTTTAGATTTCATGAGCTTGAAGATAGTATGAGTTATGACATTTAAGACACGTCCAATGTGATCCTCTTTTGCCACAGTGTGCTTGATGCATGCATGTGCATTAATAAGATATTATGTCAGCGACCCGCATGAGGGCCGTTTTGCACTAGTTTCGCTTCATTCCGTTTAATCCCATATTATTTTAAATGCGTCTGCGTCATATTACACATCATTTGAAAGCTATGAGTCTCGCAAATCGAACAAAGTAAGCCGTTTTAGGCTCACGGAAAACACATCAAAAGCAAACACAGCATGTGTGCAAGGAGTGCACAGAAACAAGACCAGCGTTCCCTACCTTTCGAGCTGTCTGGAAGTCCAAAATCAACATGTAGCATGCTAATCCTTATATCCAGAGAACGGTAAGAGTCTAACGAACAAAAGTAGCCACTTCGTTTAGTCCCACGAGCACGCTAACTCCGGTAGTCATCCATAACACGCCATGTGTTGACGTTGTGAGTTTCTTAACAAACTATTGTTTATAGCTAGTTATCGCTCTTCGATGACGGGCGAACAACAAAGCTTCGATTTCCGTGTACGGCAGCTTCTTGGCGACAAAACAAGCCCCCTTCCACGATTCTGCGATCCGAATTGGCTGAACAATCTGTCCATCAAGAGAGCCAGTGCTTCACTGCCTCTCGGCTGACCAACCACGAGAATCCCCAGGCAGAGAGCCAATAGGCAGAGGAATACATTTTTGACTGACAGGTCTTATAGCCAATGAGCTTACGATTCCAGCGGTATGTTACATGGGGGGAGGGGGCTTGAGGGTGAGAGTGCAGCAGCTCAGAAAGGTCAGACTGTGACCTGCAGATATGATAGTTATGCAGCGTCTCATTACAGAAGGCTGTTATGTAAAAAAACATTAAAAAAATGTTGGTTTTATTAGTAGTAGTTGTAGAACTGGTGAAATAAACAAAAAAAAGTAGAATTATATACCTAAAAATACCCATAATCTCATCTGGAACACTTGTTCCAGATGCAGCTCCGTCTGACATTGCCCTACAACACTGCACTTGCAAAGCCCATTTTTGGGTGTCTTTTTATCTACTTTCTACCAGTTTTTGGTCAGGCTTGTGGCTGTGGCTTCATTCAACTTTTAGGCCTATATATAACAGCCACAGCTAACTTGTTTCATTCAAAAAGAAAAATAATTTAGGCGAGGCAAAAAAAATGCAATTTCCACTATGTTTGAGCTGCAGTAACTCAGTGTCAGTAACACTTAGAGTAAATCTGACACTTGCAGAAGAAAATTCAAAGGGTTATCTTTCAGGAATGCTCAGCTTTGTGCCTGTAGTCATAGGGGTTCAAAAACAGTAACCATTTTACTTTGGGTATGTCATTTTCAGCCTTTTCTTCAAAAATAGGACGGCCAAGTAATTAACAATGCCCCACTTCACTCACACTTCACTCAACAGTCCTTTTATTGCGGGCCAGTAAATGGCTCTCTGGCTTTGAAATCTTTTCAGACGCAATATTTGCTTTTCTTTCTTCTTCTCCGTGTGAAAGAAATGCACGTCACACATCGGTGATTCAACCAGGAAGGCCTTTGCCTGTGATAATTCTGGTGTGCAGGAAATTATGCGTCACATTCCTGCCAACGGCATTTCTACATATGTACATACTTGGGTTTTCTTTCTTTTTTGTATGCAACATTTAAAAAAATATCCAAAGGGGTAATGTTTAACTGACAGCACCATTTTATTTAATATAAGTGATCCGAGTCAGTATGTGAAGTATTTGCCATCTAATGAAGCAAAAATGCCGAAAGGTCACCCACGAAGATGGCTTTGGAGAACACCATGTGGATTCCTTTGAAGCCTAACTTTGTCGTAGTTTCTGCTAAAAAAGCACGTACACAGACAATGGGAACAATTTCCTCCTGATCCTTTACCGAGGCTACAGTGTCCTTGGTGCGGTAATCCATTTAGCTGTTAAAGGGTCTTTATCAGCCATGCATACTGGAGTGGTACACGGTGTATGGGAACAGAGTCAAAATGTGAGAGGATGGCCCTCGTTTTGACTGAATCATTTCAGGGTGAGCTTCCTAAAGAGTGGTCGTTATCAATGACAAAGGTGCTGCAGGATAGAGTGCCTCTGTGCTCGGTATTCGACTAACTAGCGGCTTGGCATAGAACTGGAATGAGTCATTGACCATGACAAAAGCCCTGTGGCTGTTCAGTACCGTTTTGCAATATCTCTGCAAGTTCCTGTGAAAATTCTATATTCCGATAATCCAGTTGACATCAGTGAACTCCAACAACTCTTACAAAGCCAGACAACACTGAATTAAAAACGTTAAATTGTTTCCTCATCAAGCACACTAAAATTCTGTCAAACTTTAGATTTGTCCACCTCTATCTTGCTCTTATCGGCCCATTTTGTTATTTGGGGGTGCATTTTCCCATTTCTGTGACAAAGCAGCGGAATGTAAACATGATGCAATTCTGAAATATTTATACAGCATGTAAAATAAAGTTTGACGGGTGAAATGTGTTTGACAGTGTGAACAAAGTAACAGGACAATAGCCTCAACAGGCCCGAATGCAATGCCACTCACAAGACATCAGAGAAAGATACATGGCTTAATCTGTAACAGACAACTCCTGGGTTTTCAGATTGCTTTTAGTACAAGTGCTCAGCTCAGCTAAGATTTCTGGGGGTTTCTAAAAAGGCATTTTAGAAAATACAAAAAATCAGCTACTGAGGGAGAAGAGAGAGGTGGAGGAAAAAGTGGAAAACCCTGCAGCAAAAATGTAAATTGAACACTTTAGGTTGGAAAATCTTTCCTCAAGCAATGGTTTTATATTCTAGGCCCCCCTGATAACAGCTCACCCGGGCTCCTGGAACACTAGATATCTATAATCCAGCCATTGGCCCCTGAATCATTTGGGGTTTTCCTCCCCGTCTGCAAGACTGCTGCATAAAATTGTTTATTTTCTATGTCGAAGTGAGTTTTCCAGATTAATTTACATTTAGCCTGCAATCCCATTTAGCACAACCATAATTGCTTCACTGCAACAGTTAGTAGTGTAGTTACTCTATCATCACAACGACCCAAAACATATTACAATGCAATCTATGCATGCCTCAGGATTCCTGAGATTCGGCGGCAACCAGCGAAGCGTTCTCTCCAGGTAAAAGTTCCCATCGGAGGCTGTTCAAGTCAATTTATGCGAGTGAAATGTTCACAAATTCTGGAAGTTAACCAGCCCATCTACCTTCGTCAATGTATCATATTTAGAATGTAAAAATGTTTAGAAAATTAGACGTAGTAGCAATTAGCTTAGACATTACCACCAACAGCTGGGTAAGGTGAGCGCTTTCTGCTCTAAGCCTTTTATTTCCCCCACTCAAAATCATATTAGAATATTGCATTTCTCACAGTCGGCTTTGGTGGCACAGAGATATTTTACATGCACAAAGGATAGAGGTAGGCGATGCGGTCAGCTGCACAGGACTCATCAGGCCGTATCTTCTCCCAGGCCACTGGTCCCTCAGTCAGGAGCTGCTTGGAGAAACAGGTTTGGTATGCGAACAATCTCCATCAAGTTGAGGGATCCACATAACACACCATGTCCTCAGCATCACAGTCTGGCAAGGTTACAGAGCCATCAATATCTAAACGCAACTATGAGGTGAGTGACAGGAGCCATTGTAAAATGTGTGTCTTAGGATGTTTCTAAAAGTGATAAATGATGAGTCAGCTTCTTTCAATCTCTATCTCCAATGAGCCAATAGTGCTCTCTAACATATAAAGAAAGATCCTTCCATTTTCTGTTCAGGTCATCTCGTCTCTGGTTAAAAAAAAATTTGGACAGCTTTCACGGCCTCTGTCGACTCACGCCTGAGTCCCTGCACATATTCATCAAAGTCCACCCTCTGTTAATCATAGGTGATAGACTGGAATGTTTCATGCTGACAGGTAGGGGCTCTATCCTCTGTTCATCAGTTCATACTGATGTTGCCTTCCAAAAGTCTCAAATCCAAATGATTCCTGAATAAGGATGGGTTTCACAAAGATAGTGTGACCATGGTTTTGATCCAACTAATATGAGTTTAAATAGACATCTCAATTAATCTGTTGCAAATAATATTTGCCTAGCTCTTGAGTCTTAAGTAGGACTAATTTGCCATCAAATACAATTTTTTGTTAAAAAACTTAAAACATGGCTGACCGAGCAAACACATTAAATCATTCAGCTCCCCTCAAACCAGCAGAAAATGTTTGTCTTTGAAGTTTTTATTAGTTACAAGGACATTTGTTTTTGATTCAGGGAACAATACAAAAAAGTAAAAAGGAAACGCTTTCGGTGGCATAACATGTCAACGCAGTGCAGATGTGGTGCCGAGCTGAGATGCTGTGGCTTTTCCATGAATCAGGGCTCAGTACGGTTCTTCTAATCATCAGTCAGGCTCAGGATCATTTCCTGCGTGCTGGACATTTCCAACAGGTTACGGTGCTCTAAATAAACAATTTCTTTCAACTTTATTAGCAAAACACAAATCACGAGCCATGTTTTCTTTCTTTTTCATTCGCAGGCACTGGTCGATAGCTGTCACTGTTGACTGTTGCCGTGGAAACCACGAGTTAATTGAAGCCACCTAGCAGCAGGACCACATCTCAACCAAGCTACTCCCTGGTGTTCTATAAATAGTATATATATATATATCTTGTATGTCTTGTATTCAGTGCCCCTCCCTCCCAGTCTGTTCTTCTCTTCCTCTCTCTCTCCTCTCCTGAGGAGGTTCGCCATACATGGGTGCTACGGCGGATTCCCTACCGAAACAACCCCACAACGCTAGAAAGCAAGTCAAGCCTTGCACATCGACCATGTTTTTTCTGTGATACATCTTTAAACCATTTCTATGAAGGTGTTGTCCTTGCTAGTGAATCTTAAAATAAGTCAGTTTTTACTCTTGTGAAATATCTGACGAGTTCCCTTGCTAATTCAATACAACATGTTTTTGATTATTGATGTTTTCCTTATTTGAAAGGGTCGTTTTCCCCCTCTTCTGCTGAGCCTGAAAAAAACCCAGAGATTACTCCTGAATGCAACAAAAACGTTTTCATTTTTGGAATGACCTTACAATTGAGGTGAATGTGATTGAACTCCAGTGATATTTTCTCAAGGATGCATTTGCTACCAGAGTATGAAATATGAACACCCATTCGACTAAAAAAAATATTTTCAGGTACTCTCTTATTCATGGAATGTAGAGGTGCTTTTGTGCTATGGGCCGTTGAATTACATCACTGAGGTCAAAAGGACATATGCAAATGTGTTATTCTATCAGCATATAGGAGGGATGACTGTTATCAGTGAAGAAGTCAAGAGTTATACACAGCTATAATAGTAGGGCGGCAGCCTCCCTAACAGCATCCTCGGGATGAGCTTAATTACCACTGACATACTGTATGTACAGATAGTAGAGTCGCTCAGTATGCTAACCTTATACTTTCAAAGAGACGTGCGATAGTGAGGGAAATATGGCAGTCCTTATGTAGTTCCCTTCTGTAGTTCTAGATACAATCTGTGAATCAAATCTAAACGTATATTTTGTAACTGTTACAGCTATTAACACCACATTAAATAGTACAAACTGATAGAAATCAATAAACAGACTGGTAACAATGCTACAGTAGGTGTGTCACTGCAGGCTGCATACATCCATATAGCTAACATGTTTCTGAATGCAGGGATATATGTCTGCTTTTATTTCCATCACACACACACACACACACACACACACACACACACACACACACACACACACACACACACAGAAGTTAATAAGTAAACAAGCAGTGATTAATAATCTCTATACAGCAGAGTTCAGGGCAAATATAATGTCAGTCATGGCACCTGCCATGATTCCATTATTCTTCATAATGTACCTTGACAGACTGTTTGACAGAGAATCTGTTCCAGTCCAACTTGGGCCACCATGAAACAGTTTCAAATGAGTATTCATAGAGAGATCTTCCTTTTTTGTTTTGGATTTTTTTCTTCTTTTCCTTAGAAGGGAATTCAAGATGCTTATTCTGTGGCTGTTCGTCCGATAAAGAAAAACAATTGTCTTGCCGAGGCCCCCTCATTTGGAAAGTAGCCGTCTTGTGTCCACAGGTTTTGAACCCCTTCACTTTCAATCTCAGTCTGTCTACACAGACGTGCAGTCACACAGTAATCTGTACAGTACATCAGAACCAATCCCTTCCTCAACCGATTCGGCTTGATAACAAAACTGCTCGTCACAACTTCAAATGGATGAAGATTAGTAGTCGTCAAAGAGGCAGAGAGGAAAGGGTTGCGGGAAAGACAAACAAATCTATCACGAGAGCAAATCTCAACTCTGTGCGTGTGTGTGTGTGTGTGTGTGTGTGTGTGGGGGGGGGGGGGGGGGGGGGGGTAATAAATCACAGCAAAAGTGGATAGTCTAACTTCTTCACCTCCTTTACAGGGGACTGCTGCTAAAACGCTGGCCAAGCTATTCCCTGCAGGAGAATTCTGGAGATTACTATGTAATAAGCCTGGAACTGACCGCGGATGAATTGAGACTGAGCGTTCACCCTTCTCCCAGGGTCGTGGGACACATTCTCTCAGGAACAGCCACTTGTCTACCAATCTTTGGCTGGTTGTGTTGGTGGTGAAGCAGAAAAGAAGGAAAGGCAAGAGAAGGGTTATTTATTTTGGGCCTTAGGGCGATTGTTTGCCCGCCTCTACTCAATCAAACCCTTTTTCATTATCTGATGTCGAGCCGTAGCTGCTGAATTTAGAGCTAGTTTGAATTCCAAATTTGTGTTCCAACTTGATGTGTTCTTGTTCAGGTCAATAATATAAATTTTTACTGCTGTTTGCGTGATCTCTGTTTCGTCACAAAATTGTGTGTGAAGCCTGTAGGGTAAAAAAAACAACAACAAAAAAAAACAGCTTTGGACTAAAACGTCTGCTAAATGCCCTAAATGTAACTGTAACTCATTAAAAAGTTATTTAGCTGGTTGTATGTGGTGTAGTTTGTTTAAATGCAATAACATTGGAAGGCTTTTCTAATATTTGCACACTTAAGAATGTTATGCAACGTGACAAAAAAACAAAAAAAACAATACAACCTACAGCTTTCAAAATTCCCACAGATGGTAATCTTACCACAGTGTCACAAAGGTACCACTTTATAATGGATAGTTGCATTTATTTGCATACATGCAAATACACTCTGTGTATATACAGAGTCTTGTCACCTAGACTCCATTCACTTCTGATATTACCATGGGTCAGCATCTTGATATGTTATGTAGATAGTGACATCAGATCAACGGCCTTTGCATCGACAGCTGGTAAGAACCATTCTTGCTATCTGCGGATCGGATTTTTATATGCAAATTTGCTTGGTAGAGCCGAAGCAATAAACAAACCCTGGGCTCAACTTTGTTTTTCATTTGCCAAGAAAGCAGTTGTTTTCTTTCTGGGTTGCTTTAAGACGTGATCACATTTCAAGCTAAAAGATCTTCATATATGCTCTGACTGATCCAATATTAAAGGCTACAGGTTAGATCAACCTTACTTTAATCTAGCTTCTGTATCCTGCCTTACTTCTGAGTGAAACAGGATAGACAGATGGGGCACAACGTTTTTTCATCATCATCTGTGCCTTTAAAAGTTGCAGATTTATTGATGGATAGATGTCATGATATTATTGGTTTAAATTGGTACTAGCTGATAAGCTTGTGTCATATTTTGTTTCCCATGATTTTGACATAAAAAAACAAATACATATACATCCATTTCACACCCGTATTTAGTGTGAAATGGGTGCACAATATGACCTAGTAAGTAATATAAAAATGCACATTTTTATATTACAAATTCTTGTCACCAAGTTTGACTGAATTTAAATGTTGCCTACTGGATTAGCTTTGGACAAAGCTGCAATAATGATGTTTGTTAATCAAAAAAACAAAACAAACAAACAAACACCATATGATATCAGTGGATAGCACAAAGCAGACTGCATCAATAATGCAGAACTGATTATGTACAATCAATTGAAGCTGTGTTAATTTGTAGCCTTTAACAATGAGAAATGAGAATGTAATTAGAAATGCATTTAATGCTGACATTTCTTCTCTGTGCTTTTTTTGCTCTTCTTCAGTTGTTCCCATTGCACGTCGTTCCTCGTACCAGCTTTTTGCTGCAGCAGTAACATTATTTTCAATCCGTCTCTCTGACAGTCTTTGTTGGAATCTCTTGCTTTCACTACCCCTTACTTTCTCCCCTCACAGTCTTAAATCATGTGAAACAAAACAATCCCCAGCAAGCTATGGTTTGAGCGTGCTCCTTGACAGATTCTCAGTTATAAGGTAGGTTTCCTGGTCGCATGGTGGCTGATATTACAAAGATTCTTCACGGCTTAGGAAGTAACTCTCTGCGTTCAGCCTCTTATTGCTTCCATCGCCAGTTGCTGTCTTGGGTGTTGTTTGAATTTCAGTTTAGAAGTTGTTGTTTTTTTCCAGCAACAGAATAAATATTGTAAATATGCTTACCGATATGAGAACTGGGGGTTTTATCCACTGAGCTTCCCTTCATGCAATCATGGTACTGACTTCCATTATTGGAGATCGGTTTGAGGAACTCCGACTCATTGACATTTTGGCAAAGCTAACAGGCAAGTTGGAAATACAAATCTAATTTAAGTACTTCAAAAGATAGCGAGGTAATACATTTGAGAGAGAGAAACCCTGATTGCTTGCAGTGCAGCGCAAACTAACACTGATGCAATTTGACAAGTGAAGCCTTCATTGGAGCTGATAATGTCTTTTCTCGCCAAAGAAATGTCAGATCTTAACTCTTGTGAGAATGATTGGTATTGCTTTAGCTTATTTTTTTTTTTACTGTAGAGTAACATGAATGAACATCGTCAACAAGAACTACTGGAATGTGTTGTACATTTATATATTTATATCCTAATGTCAGTACGAAGGTCAAACACTAACTAGTGCTGACATTATGTTCACTCGAAAGCACTGAAAGGATATCTTAAAAGGGGTTATTAGAGCTATACACTTTTACATGCAATTCAATTCTTATTGTGTGTAAAGCATCCTTGGATTACTTGAAAGGCGCTATATACTATATTCAAGTGATTTTAATTATTTAATATACATCCATTCCGTAGTATTACCATAAGCATGGCTGACCTCATGATTTATTATAATTCATATTGAGTCTAGAAGTGTTCAGTGCCTCGTAGCCAAATGAGTGCTGGTATAGAAAATCAGTGAGATAAATGCTGTACGTAGCTCTACCTCATCACTTTCAAGCTCATTAAAAGACAAACAACACGTGGTCCATGCTATTTTTGTGTCTTTATTTTGGTTACACCTTTGCTGACGCGGCTGTCACTGTAAGAGCGCATTCTACTGTATTTCTAGTGATCGCTTGTCAGAGTGTCACTAGTGGTTTGATGCGCACTGGATTGACAGCTCCCAAACCCCCAAACAAGCATGTATTAGATGCTCTGCTGAGACCACAGACTGCAGAATAACAGAAATGCAAATGGTGCCACAAAGAGATGATGTCTAGAGAGATGGTAATGTCTAAATATATCAAGAGAGGAACACATATCATTTATAATCAGTGGCAGCAAGTGGCTTATCACCACCGACGCCATGTTAAAGGAATGAAAGCTGTTTACTGGAAAGATTGAAAGATGAAGAGAATTTATTGAAACAAGGTTTGTGCTGTGGCAGGCTCACCTGCATTTTTGACAATGTTCTGCCAAATTTTGACTAATTGGCAACTTAATATCGGCAATCACATAACCAAAATCAGAATCAGAATTTCAGCTAATTAAATTGAAAAAAAAAACTGGAAAAAAACAGTTGCATCTGCATCCCTCCTCATGCTGCCTTGTCATCATGTTTTGAAGAGTTGGTCTAGATTTCCAAACTGTATTTTTTTTTTTTTTTGTCTCTTCAGCCAATGACATCTCAAACCATGCTAATGGCAGTAACATTTCGATACCAAACTCAAAAAAATACCCATTATCTGCAACCTCTTATTCTGTTAAGGGTCGCCGGGGGGGGGGGGGGGGGGGGGGGGGCTGGAGCCAATCCTTCTTGACATTGGGCAAAGGCAGGGTTCACCCTGGACATTTTTTTTAATTTAAGGTTTATTTGAGTAGGGACAGATACAAAAACATAGATAATCTTGAACAGTCATCGGATGTATGCATCATAGTGTTTTTAGCCAAAGCTAATTCACGAGACGTGTCCCTAGTAGGGCTTTTGGTTTAAAATAATAATACAGGTTAACATTATTAACTATAGGACAAACTAACTATTAAAACTAAATAGTAAAAACTAAATATGAGAGTAAGATCAGTGCTGAATTAGCCACAATTTTTTTGCCAAGTTGTCTGGCAGAGTTCCTTAATTTTGTTGCCAGTCAGGTTGCCAGTCGCTGGGCTGACACATAGACAGACAACCATTGACATGTAAACATAGATTATGTTAGCAGGTCAAGCCTCTTCAAAATTTCAGCATCACTTGAATGATTTCAAATGCTTGTTCCCAAGTCTGACTAAATGTAAACAATAACCCTGAAGGTTTGATGCCTGGATGAGCTTTTGAAGCTAACTGCACTGGGCTCTCATCCAGTCTTCTACCATTTGGATGATTCGTCCATCAAATTCTGATGTGGATTACCGATAAGCAAAACAAAAGAGGCCTCTAACATTGACAAACAAAAATCAACACGGGTAGATGATTATTAAACTGAACGGAAGTAACCAGAGTGCATATTTTATTTTTATTATCCAACATGTTTGTAATACTGCTGGGTGTCTTGATTTCTTTACATGTGAAAATGAGTTCCGGCCATTGTTCTTTCTTATCCCGTACGTAGGGAGAGCATTTGTTAGGGTTTTGACAGTTAGGTGATTAAAGCGGTTACACTACGTTACCTGAATGCCTCCTTTACTCCCGCCACATTTTCATCTGTATACAGATGACCTTAGATGCTTGTAATGTGCCTGTAAATAGACCAGCAAGAACGGCCAATATCCCTGCCTTATAATTACAGCCCAAAGAAGATTATTGCAATCACAATTATCACTTTAATTATTTCCGATAGCTATCAAGCCCAGAGGCTTTATCAACACCATCTGCATTTCGAAGAGTGGTGGAGGATTGGCTTAATGAATTTCATGTGTGGCTCGAGCCAATTATTATTAATATCTTAAAAAATCCCTTTTAATACGCCTTTCAAATGGAGCTAAAGAGTTCAGTTCAGTGTGGTAGAATAACAGAATTCATTTGACAGATTAACTCACAGGTGCTTTATGCATTACATGATATAGGCCTCCATAAAACAGGATGGGCAGAACCCTTTGCTTCTGGTAATTAAAGTGTCTTGATATGCTTATGAATGATTACTGGCTGTGGGGCATCTTGTACCATTCCTCCCCCCCTGAAACACCACCTCCACTAGCTTGCATGCTTTCTATGATTTTTGCCCAGAAGCAAGTATAAAACAAAACTGAAACCAGTTTTTTTGCAGCATCATCAGCATAATGCACTCATCCCTGTTGCATCTCAAAAAGGGAATAAAAGAGACAATTGTCAGAGTGAATTCCTCGCAGGTTAAAGGTAATTTGTGTCAATCAAAGAATGTAATGCATTGCAGGACTTCAGTTCCATCTCACAGACACGTTGATTTATTGACACTAGTGTTGATGAAAAAACAGCAGATTATTTCATACACCAGGCCTCTTCCATTCAGTTCAGTGTTGTTCATGCACTTTGCATGGCAGAACTTTATGTTTAATGTAAGTCAGGGATTAAAGCAGATCAGCCCGGATCTCTGTGTGATGTCTGTGCCGCTGCCACTGCAGGAGAAGAATAGCACTTGGCTCCACATTTAATTGGAGCCCATTGAAAGAGAGCAGAGAAAGCTGACATTATTCAACAATACATTTTATCCGCAAACCTTTTTTTTCTTCTTGCTCTCAGCTCTTTCAGTTTCTTTGCCTTCCCATGTTTGCAACTCACATATTGTTGTGCTGGTCCAGTTATGGCTTTACATTTCAAATGACACACACACACACACACACACACGCACACACACACACACACACACATATATATATATATATTCATCTACTCTTACTGTTAACATGACCATCTCCACTTATATGGAGGTCGATCTGTCAAGTCAAACCCCCCCAACATCACCATAGTTACCAGGACATGGACACCTAGGAGATTATGTGATTTCTTCCCCACAAAAGCAATATAGTTTAAAAGCCAGTAAGCCAAATGCCAGCCCCGAGCTAAAGGAGGCAGAATAGCACTGTCATTAAATCATGGTCATTACTAAATTAAAAACAGCTCCAATGGGAAACATGATCTGTAATGTTTTCCTAAATAGTTTTATTGTTATTATTGTTGCGGTAACAATTTGGTTCTGCGTTTAACGCTTCAAACGAGGATCATTACATATTCAAAGGCATTAAATGGATAAACACTTTCAATCATGCAGGAATATGGAATCATTTCCCTGCACCTACTGATAATCACCTGATCTCCCAGCTGAGCACCAACTACTTGTAAATCCAGGAGACATACATCTTGATGTTTTTCTGCTATTGAATAGACCAGCCTATGCTCCCAGAGTACAGTATTTGTACCTTTGATGCACAAAAGGTACAAATACTATACAAAAAAATGGTTGGTTGTTGCTCTGTTCACAATGTACTGCAGATGAGTGGTTAGAGTAATATCCAAAATACACAGTCAATAATTACAGTAGTAAGGTGAAAAAGACAGTAACTGTAAATGCAGTTTGAATATGCAGACCCGTTGCAAAGACATCTAACAGTGAAAAGAACATACAACACCGTCACTGATATAAGAGGGGGAAATAAATCTATTTGGGCAACAAACATCTCAATATAAAGTTGTAACCCGTAATATTTGAGATACGTTTTTTCTAGCGGCCTCTTTGGTGGTAGATGGAACTGCAGGCGAGCCTCTGGGACTCATCTCCCTCACCTAACAGTGTCGACTGTCTCTCATCTGCGTGATGCCTTACAATAGTCCACACGGAAAGGAGGTCCGCCGTTTACCCTCCTTCGTGGTCACTTTTCTTCTTGATTACTTTCCTTCTTCACTTCAATTGGTTTTTTGTTTCTTTTTCTTCGGACTGAAGTTGAATGGTCTTCTTTCTCTGGCTGTTGATCCTCCATTGTGAGTCAGCAGTAATTAAATGTACCTGGTCAAACACTTTAGACTAGAGGGAGCCTGACTCAGCAGTTGGAAGTTACCGATTTGCGATTACAATGAAAAGCAGCATACACCTCCTAGAGTAGCTCCACCTGGGCAGACCAACCACTGCTGACTGACGTAAAAAGCGTAACTCATTTTTAATTTTGCGCGGGAATGTCGCCACAGACATGTAGATCCTATTACTGGGCAAAGCAGCAAGTACAAGCACTTTCATTAGTGGGTCACATGATCAATCAACATTGTTTTAACTCACTCTAGACAGAAACTTAAAAGACAATTAAATAGATGATAATGTTACGGACTGCCACTTTAAGAAAGGTAGTGCGATAAAAAACTATGTTTAGACAACACATGTTGTTTCTTTCAGCTTTAAACTGAGTGTAAACTACTGCTAGATACGATGCTCCAGTTAATGATGTATTCCACCCTGAATGTTAAAAATATGAACACATTTTCTACCCCAAAATAAAACAACAGCCAACAAGTCTACACACTTACAAATGAAAATTAAGGTATAAAAGTATATATAGATGACGTAACAGTTTTTTTAGGTACTGAGAGAATGAAAACATGTTTTTTATGCTATATTAAAATGATACATTCCATCTGTTTTATTAGTTCCACATGAGGTCATTATTAATCCATCCAGAACGTATTGCTTATTGGAGGGGGGATTGGCATTCATTTAATTACCAGTGTATTTCTTTATTTAAACACCTACTTAAGACGGTTAAATCGTGGCACAAGTCGGTGTAATTGTCTTCTCAATTTCCTGAATAATACCTTGCTATATTTTTGGCTATGAAGTAGTCTTTCCAAATCACAGAAGATATTAAATGTCCCTTCTATCACATACATTTAGAGGACTGCGATCGGGTCGAGAAAATTTGCAATTCAGGTCCAGTGCTTTAAAAAGGTCCTAGGCATGATTAAGTGTTTTGGCTCAATCAAGGCTTTGTGTCAAGGGTCAGGAATCAGAGTCAAGCCCCTAAAGTATTACTTAGCAAGTGAATTGGCAGTAGACACGACTTCATTTTCAACGTATACTTAGGTTTAATTAGCTTCCAAGTCCTTATATTATATCGATGTGTTCATAACGTGTCCGGTTTTCCTAGCAGGACAATAACTTCATGTCAATATATCTCAGCCGCAGGCTGGTCAGTTCTTGAAGGATCAGTTGAACTTGCTGCTCATTAAAAGTTGAAGGATGCCTTCTTTTCCTTAGTGCTCCTATATTGTGACAAGATATATTCTTAAATATTTCATTTCACTTTAGGGCATCATGTTCCTCCACTGTGGCAGCAGCGTTCCTGTCTAATAACTCCCAAAGGTGCAAACCTGTGGACTCCAGCAGTTTAACCTAAAAGCAAGCACTCTATACTGTATATTGTTTTAATACACACACACAAACACGCACACACGCACACACACACACACACACACACACACACACACACACACAGTGAAAACAGTAATGCTGCTAAAGGAGAAACATAGGGCAGCACAACCTGACTCAGTCTAGTTCTGATCAATATTTGGAGTATAGTATGAATATAGTATGTGGAAATTGAGATCATGTAGATTTTAAATTAGGGTGATTTGGTTTCACCTTGTAGTTCGGTTGTTGTCATTTTTCATATTGCCCTTTATTTGTTGAAATACTATGCACAGGGGGAAATCACTTTTTTTGGTTTGGAACTTTTGTTCCTTTTCCACATATGCTGCAGTATCATTAGTTTATGTTTAAGAGGAGTATACAAATCTTTAAAACTATTTTATCATTCTTTTTTCAACTCTCTGGCCATCACACTTCTCACCAATATAACTTTAAATATCCCTTTGCCTTGAAACAGAACATATTCAGGTAATGGAAGGTTTCATTAAAGCAGACAAGTTCATTTGTTTAAGTCATTTAGGGCACATAGGTCCCTAATGGCTAATGATTTATTACAGGAAAGAATTCAGCATTCTGGCATCCTCGGACCTTCCCACCTTGCCAACGACAGAGATGTCATGTTCTATAGGAAATTAGTGTCAGAGGAAGTTACTGTTTTTGGACTTGTGAATTAATCACAGGGGAGACAGTGAAGGAGGAGTGGAGTGCTGTCACACTCCTCTCCTGCACTCATGGTACGCTGATTTCTGGAGAACACATCAAACAGTGAATATGGGGGCTGTGGGAGCTGGCAGCGTGGAGAGGTGTGCAGAGGGGGGGTGACATGTCTGCAGGGTTGAAGGGTGATTACGAAGGGTGCTATGACAGAGAGAGGGGGAACAGTGAAGGAGAAAGAGCAAAGACATTGTTCTCCAGCACTCATCTCTAACTGGACTCATTATAGCTGCTCTGTACGCGTCCTTTTGAAATTCCACTTTTCAAACAATGCGCTCAAAGTTGCCAGTGTCTCTTCAGAACGAGTGTTTGATTACCATTACAAAAGGCAAAGATGGGAGAGTGAGACGCAAAGACAATGGGAGAGCTTACCTTGTCTCCTGGCTCGCCATACGTCATTGTGGCACACGGGGCTGCGCAGCTTCCACTGGCGCCCTTGTTCGGAAGCGTCGCTTTGCAATATTCATGTCTCGTTTAAACATGACAAAGTTAGATTGGTAATTTTACTGCGACAAAGTCAAAAAGTTATATCACCCTGAGCTTGAAGGGGAGCGAATGACCGGGTCAGCAGATTGCGCAGAGTCCTTGACATTGCTGTTTTTGTAATCTTTCAAGACGAGGGAAGTCATCATGAGTTTGATTTCATATTTTGGTGAAATAAGAAGAATTTAAGGTCAACCCAAGGTGTTTGAATTAGTTCCAGTATTTCCATTAAGGCATGTAGGAATATGATATCTTTTTTAATTAATTTTTACTTAAAAAAAAAGAAAAGAAAGATTACCTGTATAACTTCCTGTCCACCTCCCGTTCCAAATTACATAAGCGTGCTCATGCAAAATCCAATTCATCATTTACTGGCAAAGAAGTGAGTCACAGATGTGACACTGAAAAATGTGGAAATCACTCGGAAGGAAGGTTCTCACACGCCGGCACACAGACAACACGCTGCCAGAAATCTCTCCCTTCCTAAAAAGGTGATATTCTATGAAAAATCAAAGGCGTGAAGCAGCAGAGCATTTATGTGTGAATGACGCAATTATGCTTAAGGGGCCTCTTTCTTGTTGGATGTCTCAGTGGAAACTTACCAGGGATTTGTAAATTACGAGAGCTATGAAAGTTAGACGCAAATTCAATGGCTCGTTATAGGAATTGGATAATTCAGGGGAGAAGCAGAGCTGATAGGACTGGGTTTAGTGGGGCAGCTCCGAGAGCACATTATCCCCTGTCACTCAATAAATACACACATTCGTACACGCTGGTACACACAATACACTTTAACGCTCAGACACTGATTTCTCTTGCAGGACATTCTACCCGGCGAGCAGCAGTTTATTCCAGGCGCTGGTTTGCCCCCTGCTGTGTGGTGGCTCAAGCTGCTTCGAGAGCCCCTTCAGCTGCATCCAGTGCCACTGCAGAGAAGTCATACAATTATCCACAAGAGTGAAAATGACACCTTATTTGGAGAGGTACTTGATGCTGATATGAAATTGCTCCACACTCTTAGAAAAGCTAAGAAAAAGAAAGAAAGAAAACAAAATATCCCCTCTCAGGATAATCAGATTATTATTATTATTTTAATTTACATTTATAGCTGAGGTAGATTTAGGTTTTCTTTAAAGGTATACTTTACTACATCTTGGCTACCTGAGTTATGACTTCACTCTATGTCAATGTGAGCTCTCATTTATGGTGTACAGCACCATTACAGTTGAGGAGCGGGACTACAGCAGTGTGCAGCTAAATGGTGAATCAACACTGCCACCCTTAGGCCAACTGGGAATAACACACAAAATCACACCAGACTGCAGAATAGATGCACTGCCGACAGGTTTTTCCTGAAATTGCCCATGCAGATTATACGGCAACTGGCAACTGAGATAACTGAGAAGATGATCTCAGAGATGTCAACTTTTTTCACAATTTACCATAAACAGCTAATGCAGTAAAATTAAGCCAATCAACAAGAACATTGTTTTTTTTCATGTCTGTACTTACAAAATGAATATATGAACACTGCCTCTTACTGCATGAGCACATGCACTCTTTCTGGACTGTGGTCAGGACATGTATAACTTGATCCTCTTGCTGCCAAATATGTACAAATTAAATTATAAAAAAGAATATAATGCATTGGGATATTTGAGAGAGAGGTTTGCTCCAGGAAAGAAATATTGATGGGGTTGAATTAACAGTCAAATTATTTAGACCGTTGCGCTCTGTAATTTTCAGTGTTGCATGCTTGAATGTCAGATTCCCAAGTGTTTGAAGCCTTAATCAGGACAGTGTTGGAGAGTCATGTGGTTCCCTTTGTGGATGGTTTCCATTACTCTCTCTCTCTCTCTCTCTCTCTCTCTCTCTCCGCCATTACTCACTGTCTCTCATACTCCCTCCATCTCTCACTCTCTCTCACACACACACACACACAGTCCAGAGACATAAACAGATTGTTGCAGCTGACCTGAGGGCAACTTGAAACGCTGAGAGTAATGACACCCGATGCCCCATTATCAGCAAGGTGAGTGTGTGTGTGTGTGTGTGTGTGTGTCAATGCTATTGTACACAAGTATGATGTTGGTCACATTTTACATTTTATATCTGCTGTGCTTGTATGTATGTATATGTAAACTTAATTTACTGAGGACATTATTATCAGGAATAAGGCCTTATTTTCAAGGGAGAACTGAGTAGCCAGTCTACAATTCGGTGGATATAATAACAATTATGATAATAATAATAATAATAATCATAATAATAATAAGATTGCAATCGTAATAAAATGTTCTATACGCCTATACATATTTGTCTCTAAAGGGGACATATAGTGTTTTATTTTATTGTATAGCGTAAATTAGTGTGAGCATATGACAAGTCAACTTTATTTGGTGAACATCAGGGTCAAAGTTTGAGTATAAAGAAAACCTGAATTAATTTTTCAGCATGGGCTGGGTGTACAGACTTTGGACTTTGAAACTGAAACACCAGCAGATGTGCCTCTAACTTCTTTATACGTATAGCCTTGTTCACATATCAGCTCAGCCTTGCTTTATAACACAAGGCACAATGCTCTTGTGTATATGCAAAATATTGAATTAAATTAGATAGAAGTGACAGTGTGCATGAAACCTGACAGATGGCTGGGTAGATTCAGGAGTTTTACCCAAAGCAATTGAATGTGGAGCACTGTGATTTCCAGTCTGCATCACTCAGTCTAGACTCCTCATCAGTTCTAAATATTGTATAGGTATTGATTCAAACTGTTAGAATAACAATGTGAAGGTCTTGAATTCATCTTGCATACAAACCAGTCACCATTAACAACCTGTATTTTTCTGCTCTGATGCCAATGCAGAAGTGACAAAACTGCAGTTCTTCAAATAGCCACTGGAGGCTAGCTCCAAAAGTGAGTCAATCTCCAAGACCAGATCACAGCCTGGTACAAACACCTGTAGCTCTATGACCCCCTTCATGACAACTGGACAGTGAGTGAATTTTCATATAGCTAACATTTTAAATTTTGTCATGGCTTAAAATTATTTTCGGCTTTGTCGAGGCCAGACCCGCCTGGAGACTTTTGAAGGATCTTTATACTAAGACATATTCACGTCACTCCAATTCTTCCATTATTGTTTTGTGATGAGCAAATCTATTTTTTTTATTTCATTTCTTTTCATTTCCATAAGTAAAATGCTTTTGAGGGCCCTTTAACAGTTTATTCTAAAGCCTATGGGCTTTTTTTTTTTTTTTGATTACCAGTGCAGCACATGCGCAGCAGTTTGAAAAAGGATTGGACAAAGAGGAATAATGAAAAAATGCATGTGATCGAGACTATGTGTACCATAATGGCTAATCAAATAAGCTCATCAAAAAGCGCGTTTGCCGTGGACAGTGCACTGAGAATATACTGACTGTATAGCCAATATAGTTATTATAGGACACATTTATTATCATTGACAATTGAGAATTTATTATTTTATATTTGTAACATGTTTAATTACAACAATAAATAGCCTATTCTTTTATGAGGTTATGACATCAGTCGCCCAAGCATGGTACTATGATTGAATAATATTTAAATTTGCTCATTAAGGGCGCGAGGGGATGGCACAATTCTCCCCGGCCTCCCAATGCCCCCCTTGCAGGTGTGAGATAGGCTATATCGTCACGGTAAGATGGTGACAGAGCCACCCACTTTGAGCTTCACAACATCCTTTCACCTATGGGTGATGTCGCATGAAACTACCTCCATATTTTACACAGTCTTTGTTTCGCCCCCATTTAGTCTTAGGTTCCTGACTCCACCAGGCCAGACTGCACTCTGTCATCCTCCTCTACACTGCTGGCTGATCCTCAGGAGAGTAGCAGGGGAACAATGGGTGTATCGGTCCACGCCTTTGACTGCCCTCCATGCTACAAAGCTCCTCCAACCAGTGTGCAGGCAAAATCAATAGCTGTACGTTCCCTATAGCATACAACTTTGACAGGTGTCCTTCCACACTCACTGATTCACGTGCTGTGCTGAGCCCGTCTGGTTTAGCATTCTGCTCAGTGCACTGTGGACCACATGCAGCCGCCAACAGCACCACTCTTGTAGGTCAAACCTGTGTTAAAACGTCCTTTCAGTGGTCAACTTCAAGCTTGATGTTTGGTGGTTGCTACTATATCATTCCTCCTTTCATTTATTTCAGCAAATTCTATCCACATTCTATAAACCCCAAAGTGACAAAATGGCCGAAAAAAATATTGATTTTCTACCATTGAGTCACAGTGTTTTGAACTTGGGCTATTCAAATCCAGCTTTTGTTTTATGGAAGTCCCATTAGCTTTGTGCAAGTCATGCTTCTCGATACCATGGAAACAGACCGTCCTCCCACTCAGGGATGAGTCGTCTAACTTGGGTCGGCTCCAGATCTTCCGGGCTCATGGGGGCCCGGCGTCTCGCACCTCTCCCTGCTGCGGTATGTCATCCGCTGGCTCTGACAGGCTGCTAGTCAGGCTGCTTTTACCGGAGGGAGGCATTGCTTTCTGGCAACTCCTGCATCAACTAACTTTAGGCGACTCCTTTGGTGACAACTGCAGCACTTGCAGTCAGTTAAATATTTAACATAAACCAGGAGTGCACAAAAGGAAAGCGTTTGCTTTGGAGAGAAGTGTTACAGTCGGGACGGCTGCCAGAGTGAGTGCTGTATCTCATTCAGCACATTGACGCCCCTTACCTTTTGTTTTGGCACCAAAAGGGGCCTCGTACACTAAGAGGGGACATTGTTAGCTCTCGGCGGGTCTGTTTATTCATCATAATGACAAAACGCAGGTCACGCCATCAAGCGCGCGGCTGAATGCGAGTCGTGGAGGTTGTTTTGCAATTGTGTTAAGAGCGATGGTTTTATATTGAAGCATCTCTGATAATGGACCTCGGAAAAAAGATGAGTTTACTCACATTCAAATTCCTTTTCGAGAGGGTTGAGTCTTTTCTCTCTCCCGGGCCGTGTGGCTATTAATTCGCATGTTTCAACCTTCAATCACTGGCGGCAGCCCTCACACGTATACGCAGGGGTTTGTTGATTGAAAAGATGAAGATTGAAAGGTCTTTTTTCTCCTCTCTCTCTCTCTCTCTCTTTCTCACTCGTAACTTAATCACAAGCTTGTTGAAGATCTGCCACTTGTCAACTACTTGAGCCTCTCCGTGTGAACTGCTTGACTTTCTTTTCAAGATTTTCTTCAATGCATTGTGGGAATAAAGTCCATTTGGGAATGGCATCATTGTCTCCAAATGCGGTGGATCGATTCACCTAGACGCGGCGATGCTAAACGCTTTAAGAACAGAGTTGGTGTTGGTTTTCCCTGTAAAAAGTATGTGGCCAGTGTCACCCTCATTAGCAACCATGACATCAAAAATCTGTTTAATCTTGCATGAAACCTTTCACATCTTAGACCCCATGTAGAGAGATTTTTATTACAAGTCCGAGAAGGTTGCAATGCACTTAGCTATTAATTACAGTCCATATCAAAGATAATAATAAACACGCCGGTGGGCTGGGCAGATTGCACCTTATGCTCCATTCAAGGACGGACCACCGTGAAGTCAGCTTGAGATGGATGGAGATCCGCAGGCGAGCCAAGAGAGCTGAGGCTTGGCTCGTTTGCTTATTTATTTCACCACGTCTTTTGTGTCGCCTTTTACCACAACAAGCTGGGAAAGAAAAGGGAGAATGAGGCAGAGGAACAAAAGATTTAGATTATTTTCCTATCCGCATCTTTTGCTTGTCAGACATTTGGAGTGAACACAGATCCAGCCTTTTAATTACATCGTCTGTTTGAAAACATGAAGCTCGTCTCACTGGCTGTTTTGTCAGATGCCATCGCACTCTGTCCTTGGTGCTCGTACAGATGAGCACCAGCTCTGAACACAACAGCTTTGTTTTCACTAATCTGCCAGTTGGCTAATGGAAAGCAGACCGCCAAAAGACACAGCATGGGGCCCGTCGCATCATTGTCCTTTTTAATATTGCGCGGATTGTAAGTGGAAGCAGTGAGAAAAAGTTGTCTTTTCCGCTTCGGCATCTTCCATCCGCGCAGCGGGCGTGCGTGTGGACAAGTGTCATCTCCTTTTTTTTTTCTTTTTTTTTGTCGACAAACACCTGTTTCTTCCGTGTAAATTAATTGTTTAACATAGTTTCAATTTGTCAGGCCGGTTGCTCTTGGTGAAATTAACTCGCTAGCTTGCTGACGCTAGCTAGCACACCCCCTCATCAGTGTCCAGATGAATTATACGCGTCGGATGTGGCCAGATGTTGCTCCGCCATACATCCAGGAGAATTTAAATAATAAATGGCATCTGCTTGTTGAGCATAACCATGTGAGCAGGGAAGAATGAAGGAAAGCAAGATAACACGAGACAAAAACTCATTAAAACCTACATGAGTATCAGAATTATTGACATTTAACAATTAATTGCAGCTGTGTTTACACGTTCATTATGGGCTGCTGGCTTATTGTTTCCAGTGTATGTCAGTTTTCACATCCCTTTGCAGTGGTATTGAGATGCTTTCCACATTGTTACCATAATAACAGTGAATACTGTGTTGTCCCAGTGAGGGGCACTGCAGCAATGCATACGGCTCTGTGGCCCGTTAAACCAGCACTGCATCAATATACAACACGTACACAAAACAAATGGAGCTCTCTTCAGCATGACGGATCCAGACTGGAACATTAACAGCACTTGAATTGTGAAAACAACCTAACCATGAACACTTGTTTATCTGTCAATATTAAACAAAGCACATTAAGTGATAATGACCGTCTGCTGCGGCGATACGCTCATGTAGGTTTTGGTTGCTAATTTCACCCAGTAAACAGTTCAAGTGTGATTCTTTAGAGACAATGCAGATGTGCTGGCATATTTTAGCATTATCTGAGGGTCTCGTGTAGTTTGAATGCATGAGGAATGTGATATGGCACGACACTTTACAATTCTCCACAGCAGAGTTCCGCTCCACTGTCTGACCCCTCTTTCCCGTTTTCAGGTATCACTGATAAGTGCGATTGCTGTGTTGACAACGAAGGTTCAACTCTCTGAGTCCATTTTTGAGTGCTATTACCTACTGCAACCCTCCATCAGTCAGAATCGGTGCGTGTTCTGTTTCGGCTGTCATTCATTAACTTCAGGGTCCTCGCCTCAGCAGCTCACACTGATTAGTATTTGCATATATTTATTTTTATGTTGTGTTATGTTCCAAGGTATTAATGTGATTCACCCTAAAGGAAAGTGGTTTAGTGACAACAGATGTGCAATTTCTTTGAAGGTTTCCTATGATTCTGTTTGACTAGAGTCAACTGCAAAGCATACTGGGTTGTCTGTTATGTGATACTGTGCTTTGAAATACAAATATAGTCTGTGCTGCTACCTCTTAACTCACAACAATGTTGGACTCTCGCGACAGGGGAATATATATATGCACACACACAAACACAATGTATATGCTTTTGATGCCCAGGTAAAATCCTTACATCTCCGAACAACAACAAGAAACTTCCCCAAAAATAACTTACATTAAGGGAATTATTTTTCAAAAGTTTTTCAATAGTGTGCATACATGTCAAGACCCAAAATCTAAAGCCAGGTTCAAAATGCTTGCTTAATTTTGTTGACATATTACAATCAGACATTTCAGAATTTTGGATCCCTTTTTATCAAATCAAAAAATACTGTCAACAGCCATAAAAAAATTAGGGGAGTATAACGTTCTATACATCAAGTAATGGATGACATATGAACAAACACTTCTTCAAAAAGCTTCAGCATACAGATAGGAATGAAACAGGAACGTATGGTGTAAGTTCTTTCTCAGAGTATGATAAAAATGTCATGTTGAGAAAATGGTCTTTAAAGTGACGGTTCGGAGTTTCACGGCAGAGTATGAAAAAGTTTCGCTGATTTTTATAAATGCTTGTATTATCATGTCAACACTTGTCGACCTGATAATAGAAGCATTTATAAAAAAAATGAAGCTACATTTTTTCTTTCTCTCGCGTGAAACTCGCGTCACGGAAACAGCTGGGTAAACACCGACTGCCATTAAACACCAACGAAGAAGAAGCTGGGTAAACACGGAAGTGCCGTCTACGCAACAGCGGTAGCTTTAGCAGTAGAAGCTATCAGGCAAGTGTTCTTTTAAATAAACTCCTGATGTACTTGCAAACTTTAAAATGCCTCGTTTTGTGAGTACAGACCCTATGTGTACTACTGCAGAAGTTTGGCAACATTCCATGCATTATTAGTGGGGAAATTTACGACATATACACTATGTACCATCGCGCTATTATTAAGCCATTCGGCTGCTTGCCCTATCTTGACCAATGATGACCATCGCTAAAAATGCTTCCGAGGGGGTGTTTGGCTGGATGTCATGGTGGAAATTACCTAGGGTGCATTTTACTCCGAACCATCACTTTAAAACGGTAAAATTCCATATCATTTCAATTTAGGAGAACTTTACAGACGCAAATAGACAAAATGTAAATGTAAGAAATGACCTAAATGTAAGTCTAAAATAATCACTTAAATGTATATTTAGTTTCTTTCCTCCAGTCTGAAAGAAAACATGCTACAGAAAAACAGCCAAAAATGTAAAGTCCATGAAAAAGATGGTTTGCCTATTGCTAACAGGTTAACAGGGTTTTCACTTTCACTGTCAGAAGCTTTGAAGAGGAAATGGCATAAATAACTTTTCAGACAGAACTGCATGTTTTACATGGTCATAATATGTATGACTTAAAATCAATGCAAACTAATAAAAGACCAGTTAAATCAAGTCTCACCTCTACAACATTATATCATTGGAACACATTAGATCGCAGAAATGTGATGACACTGTATACACTAAATGAATGAATTACTTATAATATTATTTTTAATAATATTTATTTTATGAATTTTTTTTCTTCAGTTTTTGCCCAAGAGCAAATTTTTGCTTCTCACATTTTATCTACATAAGGATTTGAATGTTTCTGATATTGTAATTGTGTACCAACAGCACCTGAAAATAGATATTTTGTCAACTCTCACACTGTTTGTCAACTCTGATGTATAAATTATAAAGTATAAATCATGGAATAGATTGGAGTGTCTCAATACAACAGTTATCGTTAAATGTAGCATATGTTGCCTGTAAATAAATCTATATATATAGTCTCTTTGACACTGAATTATTACCTAGCGTTTGTTTGATTATATTGATGCAAAGTTGATGGCTTTAATATATAATTTATTTTGTCTGCTGGAAAAGGAGGAAGAGTAATTATCAACATAGATTTAACCATTTGTTTTAAGAACGACAACATGAAAACAACCGTGAGGATGGAAAACTATTTGACATGTCAACGGCATTTTTATCCTCCATTAGTGAGGGCATGGCATGAATGCAGACTAGAAAGTCTTTTGTGAGAGCCATAAATCTCAGCAGCTGGCTCAGTAATTCTTGAGTCATTGGTATTGATCAACAGACTTATGAATCCCCTGAACATATATCATGGTCTTTTTTTGAGAGACAATAAAAATGGTTTGTTTATGAGGGCCTTTAAATTCCTTTTCATCACACATGACCTGTTAACAGTTAAATACATCTCACCCCACGTTTTCAGCACAAAGCCTACCAAAAGGATACTTGTGAAAAATATGAGCAAAATGAGTGGGTCGAGCTAGCAGATCACCTGCTGACACAACAGGACATCACTTGTGTTTGTTTGGTAGCAAGTTGTTAAGTGGAATTGATTTTCTGCAATGCAAAATGTATAGTTGTATAAGGAACAGTTTATTACAGCAGAGCAATGGCTATGCATGAGCATGAATATGCTTGAACATTCCCTTCTCCATGCTTATCACCAACTGTCTTTATAACTTGTATGATTGTGTTGGTTGTCATGTCGGACTGATTTTTACGTCACAAACCCAAGTTGTATGTTACAGCATTTATCGTCATCCCACAGTGTTACTTAGGAGGCACTAAAATGTGAAGTGCGGAACCAGGCGTCCCCGTGGCGAACTGCAGCCTTGGTATCATTTGGGTTTAAAGTAGGGAGTCATGGTGATTACAAGCCCTTTCATCTAGCAATTACATGTTCCTCACACACACGCACACACACACACACACGCACACACATTCACAATGATCTAATGAGGTTACATGGGACAGGCTTGCATAAATTAGTTGTTGCACTGAAAGGTTGAGGAGCACATGGGTCAAATGTTAATTACAAATTGTCTCAGTTCATAGAGAATAAAGATTGTAATTAATGCTAGATGGGAGAAATTCATGGCAATTTACCGCACTAATGTACCTGCGTGGCCCACAAACAGTGTCTCACACGTTTCTCAAGAGCTAAATTAAAAACAGGTATTCACCCCACATTAACGTTAAAGCCAAAAGGTGAAAAAACACTTTAGTGTGACATCATCCATGACTACATCCAGGGTAGGCATGAACTTAGTAACATTTTAATGTGTGACATTAAGGGCAGACATGTGATATAAAATAAGTATAGAAAGGTTTTCAACTGAAATAAGAAACCCAAGTATTAAACCTTAGTTTAGTTCCTTATTAATTATAGCACCAATGGTTTGAATGGGTTTAAACTTTGCATGCTAACTGTGTAGCATGACTAATGTCAGTCCACATAATCCCAATATGATATAACACTGAAAGAAATCATAGCAAAACTGCTTTGAAAACTTTTTGTGCAGATATCAGAAAGATAACAACATCTATGGATGATGGCTTTCATCTTGGTGCTATATTTACTAAGCTTTATGACACATCCTGTCAATGTCTGTTCTTTCTTTCCTGTTATTTTCAGCCTTAACTCTAGAAACCTGAAAACTTTCTAATGCATTGCGGTTCACTTCAGGATCTGCACCACCGACTATGAATGGCACATTAACATTTTTGGGGGTCACAAAGTTTCTCTGAGCTCTTACACCCAAGTGACCTTTTTTTTTTTTTTAGTTCAGTTCAACAAATGAGAAATCGTTTCCTCCCCAGGAAATGCCCTGGAGACTGTCAGTGTGTCCACAATGTGGGTCTCCCATTCAAGGTCAATGATGTTGCTTCAAAAAGTGTTTCCTTTTTCATTTGGAGCGAGGACACAGACTCACTCATGCCCAAAGGTATAGACTATAGACATGATCATATCTAATATACTCTAATATTACATCTCATCCAATCAACACTGAAGAAACATGATTTTTCTTTCCTGTCAACAATGGCATACATATAGAGGAGCTAACCCCCGATAACATGATCATGGGAAGCTGCATCAATAGCATAGTTTAAGGACATTCTGCGTTCATGTTGAGGCATTTCAGTTTGGTTTTTTTTGCATAACATTTATGCCACAATGTTATTGTGAAATGGCTGCCCTGAGATTAATCCAACAAAACCAGTTAGCTTTGGGAAAAAACGTCAAGGTTGTAAAGAAAACATCACTCAAATTCGACAACACTATAGGATCCAATCACTGGTCCCCTTGTTGAAAGTACTGTTTGTGACCCATCCACCTCCCCTGTCACCTGCCATGAGTAATCTTTTTTCATTTTTATACTATGTCACTAGCTCTAAACGTAGCATAATAAGCCAATGCATTTAGTCAGTACAGTGTACATCCCATAAAATGACATGCAATGAGCAAGTATGGCGCCATAATTGTCCAATAAATGACTTACGAATTGTCTTGTCATTCACGCATCATTTGGTGAGAATTGGGCGAGTTACTAACCTGCACTGGCCCCTCTTGTACTGTAGTAATATTTTAGTTAGAGCTAGAAATCTATGCCTTCTGTAGCCAGAAGGGAGCACATGTTTGGTGATTTTCAAAGCCGCAGATTCATAGTGTAACAGCATAATGACTGTCATTATGACCTGGTAACAATCATTGCAAAATGACTAATCTGACTATCAGAGCCAACAATGCATACAGCGGCCATCAAGACGAGCCTATGGAGATTTTGTTGACGTCTCTCAATGCAGCATGACTGCTAATTAATACGTAGCCGAATCAACGGGGACACGAGAACCAACTAACAAACTCTCAAGGCACTGGAAAGAAAGCCGTCAAGTTACCATCATTGCAACATCATTCAGAAGTTTAATCTCCTTGCAGCCTTGTGTATCTTGCCAATGCTAGTTTGGTGTACAAAGTGATCAATGATCTGCCCCCCCCCCCCCCCATTAAAAGAGTTGATATCACTGCGCTCTAATAATGGGAGGACAACTAGGATGACAAACAGAGGTGACTGTGTGATACACCAAATATCCACTGAGTTTGGCAGATCAGTCTTTATTAGAGCATGAAACTTTTGG